>NC_083283.1:42840043-43440043 GCF_963506605.1 Zootoca vivipara
CATATCAAAATTCTGTCTCTTCCAGCATTCTCTCCCACAGTGGTGAGGCAGATGGCCTTGGAAATTGACTACACAAAGGATCGAGGAGGATGCTCACAGAAACTGTTAGGCCGGAAGGTAGGGAGGTCAGTAGGAGATGCAGCAGGAGTGGAGCCAACTAATTCTGGGTTAGTCCTCATCTTCCTCCCTGTTTAGTTCTATAAAGGCAACACTGAGGCAGAGGAGGAGGCTGACAACCAGAGCCAGGTTCATACAGTGTTTTGTGTGGGGGTTTTTTTTTTGGCTGCTAAATCACACTTAACTGATACTAAGTTTGAGGTCTATTGAGACCTCTAGATCCTCTTAACATGTACTACTGGCAAGCCAGGCATTCGCCATCTTATATTTATGTAGCTGTTTCTTCCTGTGATAAGTGAAGAACCTTACATTTGTTCCTATTGAAATTCATTTTGTTAGTTTGGGCCCAGTTCTCCAATATGTTAAGGTCATCTTGAATCCTGATTCTGTCTTCTGCAGCACTAACTACCCCTCTCAGTTTGGTGCCATCTGCAAATTTGATGCACATCTCCTCAATTCCTTCATCCAAGTCATTTATAAAGACATTGAACAAAACAATGGGTCCACAACAGAACCCTGCAGCACCCCACATGTCACTTTTTTCCCAGGATGATGAGGAACCATTAGTGAGTACTCTTGGGTTTGGTCGGTCAACCAGCTACAAATGCACCTAACAGTTATTTCATCCAGCCCACATCTTACCAGCTCCTCTGAAATACTATTATGGGGGACTTTGTCAAAGTCTCATTGAAATCATGATACACTATATCCACAGCATTCCCCTGATCCACCAAGCTTGTAACCAACCATTTAATTATCTGTTCTAGGACCTTTCCTGATATTGATGTCAAGATGGGGAAAACATTTGCCTGCCTCACATGTTCTTGAAAAATTGACCATGGATGGGAAAGCTCAGTATTAAAAGGACAAGAGGACAGAAAATGATTCCCCCCCCCTGAAGATACTAATAATAAAATCTGGAAATGTGATACTATGTGGGAGTCTGGTGAACAAACCCCATTACACCTAATGGAAGGCTCACACAATGTTCTTCAGTTGCTGATTTGCAATGCATTGTCCTCTACTGCCCAATTTGAAACAGAGGGGAAATCATTCACAGAGCAAATACTTGAACAGCTTTCATTGTCACTGCTAGTACTGTATATTTAGTTCAAGAAATTGGGTCAATGTGCTTTTTTATTTTACCCCTATTCTGCTAGCCCAACAGGAACACTTGCAAATTACCAGGCCTGCTGGGTCCCAATCCTGACTTCCTCGCAAATTTACAGCACAAGCACTCACGTACAAACACACACACACACAAAATGGAGTGTGCGGATGGCTCAGCTGACACAGCCACAGGCAGGAGAGATGGCTGGTGCTGCTGCCTGTTATCCACACAACTAGCCAGACTGTAGATTTTGTTATTTTATATTTCACACTGCTGGCCAAGTCAATCAGCCGTTGCAATCAGTGCTGATGCTTCAGGGTAAAGGGAATGGAGAGGAGAGGGAGAAACAAAGCTGGAACAGCTGAAGCTCTGCCTGATGCTGTGAATACACGCAGAGCAACAGTATAAGTCAAGCTTGCCAGCAGCAAGATCAACTAATCAATCCCTGGAACCCTTTCTCTCTCTCTGTTTCTTTCTTTCTCTCTCTCTCTCTCATTTTATTTTGTGTGAGTACCAGATTGTGGCCACTAAAAATAGTCATTTGCAGTGGGGAATGCACCATGAAATGGATCAGCTCATGAAAGAGACTTGCTGCAGAACACTCCATCATCTTGATATATGTCGGGTTGGGAGTTGAGGTGGGAATGGGAGAAGGAGGCAAGAGGCTAGACTGCTGGGCTGGTGGCTCCTCACACACTAAGAGCTCTCTTTCCACATTTGCGTTGATATTTGTGGTTACGTAAAACCACCATGTCTTACTATGGATGAGAGAGAAGAAATCACATGTACCTGTTTCGTGGTAGGGAGATAATATGCACAGAGAGGGAGTTAGAAGAAGAAGTGAGACCCAATTGGCCGCTTCATATTACAATCAAATTAAACCAAATGCCACTTGGCACCCTCAAAGCAATCAGGGAAGATAATAGCATTTTTTTAAAATAGAGAAAAACCTCTTTTCTCTCCCAGATGAGTCAATTTCCCCAAAATGGAGTTTTATAACTAAGATGATGTCAGATGTAATGGCATTTAAATGAAGGACAGCAAGAGATCCAAAGGGCTGAAGATTTCACCCAATTACAGGGCAATTGCTCCAGACTGTGCAGCTGATTATGCCACGGGTGTGGGTGTGTGTTATTGGCATGGGTATTATCAATAAATACCCCAAGGGGGACTTTCAGGGGTGGGGAGGGAATACCATGGCCTGACAGGGCAAGAGGAAGCATATGCCCCACTCCAGGCAGCAGGATAGAGGGGCAGCAAAAAAACAAACACCCTGCCCTGATGATAATGCAGCATGGGAGAAGGAGGAGAGAGGGCTGCCACAGGAGACATGCTGTGACTCTTTATGCTTATTGGGAGAGGTCATGGAAAGGTCCACACCGGAAGAGGAAGACCAGAAGCTGCAGCAGAACCTGAACTTGCCTGGGGTACGAAGGGGAAGAAGGTTTTCTCCCTGCCGCTGCAATGAGAAGGAAGTCTGTGGAGGTATGCAGCATGTAGTTATTTTTGCGCATTTGAAATAGATCGGGCCAGGCAAATGCATATTATGAAGCCATAATATGCATATTATGAAGCTCTTCTAACATGGAGTGCAGAGATGCCCTTGGAGAAAACTAACAACAGGGAGTGCCTGCCTTTCCCTGCAGCAATTGCTGTGCTTTCCTCGTTGCGTCCTATAGTGCTCGGGATAGACCACTGAAATCTGCCATCTGGACAATTCAAAGCAGATCCCCTAAATTCACTTAATCTGTGCTTTTGCTTGAAACGAAACCAAATGTCTTCTTATGGCTTTCACAAGAGAAGTATTATAATCAGGGTCACAGTGGCAACAATCAAACAAGAGTGATTATGAGATGAGGGCAGGATGCTTGGAAAAGTCAAAAAAGATTGGGAAGGATTGGGGACATATTAACCGATAAAGAGGTGTTACTGAATAAAACCCACGCATAGGATTCCTGACCTATTTATGCCAATTTGATTAAGGAGGTGAGAAGTAACTAGCACAGGAGGAAGAAAATAGCGAACAACTGATTGTCGAGGGGCAGGTGTTGATACTAGTCTGTTTCTCAAGTGGTACATGTTCAGTGGAACATGGAACTATTTTTAAAATGCATTTTTCTCCCAGGAGTCATTTCAAAAGACTGATAGCTACGCCACACCATTTTCTAGAAGCACACCGAATAAAGTGCTTTCAGCTCAGCACCTTCTGCATAAAGGCCACAAAACCCTGCGACGGCTTCAGCATTGCAGCCAGCCAAGAAGGGGAACATTGGGTGACTCGCTGGCCGGGGGCCAAGCAATTAGTGAAAACTGAACAAGGATCCACCTCAATCAGTGTTTGTTCTTGCAGCACAACACAGGGGTCACCTGAAAGGTGTCATGAGGTGGTTCTGTGCTCACAGAATGAACAGTTGATCTGCGGGGTGGAAATAGATTTTATGGACTGTCAGACTCTCTGGACTCTGTAGCTTATGCTGCAACTGTATTTGCATCTCTGGGGCACATCAGGAACAATTCAAATGGTCTCAGCAGTATTTTAAGAACATAGGTAGAGCCCTGCTGGATCAGACCAGAACCGAGCTGATATTTCTCAGATGACGTTTTTCTCATTAAAATTCTGAAATTTCCCCTTTCTCTCCCTCTTACAAAAGGAAAGCCATTCCACAGAATTTTCTCTCCATATTCTCCACCCAAATGTGTGTGTGTGTGTGTGTGTGTGTGTGTGTGTGTGCTGCCAAGGCGATGCGTAGGGCATTGTGAAGGATGCAAAATGCAGACCAGGCGGCCAACACAGATGCATCCCCACAAAAGAAGAGCTTTAGGAAAAAAGAAAGAGACAGTCCTATTGCTAGTACTAATAGCGATTCCCACCCACAAGACACATTTGCTATATTCCTCATCCAACCCTATGGAGAAATTGGTGGGGGATTTTGAGAGGTCTTGTGCACACAGCTCCAGAGCAGACCAGGGGCCTGTCTAATCCAGCATCCTCATTCCTAAAGGGGATATTGTTCCTTTTCTTTTGCAGGTAGAGTTAGTCTTTCATGTTTAACATGCTTGAGGAAATTTAGGGTGCTTTCAGACTATATTTCAGGAGGAATTTGAGTGCATACCATAAATTTAGATTTGTAAAGGTGGGTTAAAGCACTCTGTCTTCTTGATGCAACAAATCCACTTTTTTATTTAAAAAATGATTTATTGTGAAGCAAAACATGTGGAAATGTGCTGAAAAGGGGAGGGTGAATATATGATTAACATGAAGATGTCAGGACTGGCTGGATGACAAGGAATGGTGGGATGACACAGAGGACCCAGGATATTGGTGTTGGGACACTGAGGACAGGTCTGAGGAGGACGCAAGCTAGGAGGTGATAGAAGTAGGAGGCTTGAGTGAACCCAGGGAGTTAGTCAGAAGAAGGAAGCCATTCCAGGACACAGTGGGGTGCTGAGGGTCTTGGTTTGAGTGCAGACTCTGACAGAGAGGAGCCAGCTGCTGCCTCAGTTTCACAGCAACTGGCCAGTTAGTTTACAGTGAGCTACTCTCCCCAATGACACCAAGATCATAAAGAGCTCTGCAACAGGCCAGGCCAGACCAGATGGTGGTGCCTCCTCCTTGCCGTAGTTTACGTCCGCTTGGGAGGAGTCCAGAGGCAGATGACTACCGTGTTTCTCATATTATAAGACATGTCTTATATTTATTTTTTCCTCAAAAAAACACACTATGGCTTATTTTCAAGGGATGTCTTATTTTTTTCCTTCTCCTCCTGCCGCGGCCGGCATTGCTGCTGTGCCTATCACTATGTCTTATTTTTGGGGTATGTCTTATATTCCTTGAATGCTTAAAAATCCTGCTATGGCTTATTTTATGGGTATGTCTTAAAATATGAGAAACAGGGTAGAGAGGGAAGGAGGATCCCGATGACAGTTCCAGCAGCATCTTCAACTAGGGCAGTTGAGCATAGGTGAACTGTGCTGTGTTTTCCTTTTCTGAATAAAAAAGCTGACTTCACATTGAGTCTCGAGTCTTCAAGCCGACCTGTGGACGCCTGCCTGACAGCCCTGACAGAAGACATATAAACACACCACAAGCAAATTGGGATGAGTGCTCATTGCTGCATAAAAGGACCACCAACAATTCAGAACAAACGTTCAATGGAGATATGACAAAGCCTAACCTCTGTGTATGCTTCGTGCCATCAAATGTGGATGGATGTTCAATAAACCGGGTCAATCTGAATCTACAACAGATTAATGCAATTTTGAGCCCACTTATTTGTCCTTAAATTCATAGTTTAGTTCACATAATACATATTCTGGGAGCATAAAACTAGAGAGCTCACACTTGCCTCTTCTATCTCATTCTTATCAGTCAACGATGAGGAACATGTGACCCTACAGATGATGTTGGACTGCAGCTCCCATCATCCCTGACCTTTGGGCATGTTGCCGAGGCAAATGTGAGTTGATATACAACAACTTCTGGAGGTTCCCCATCCATGTTGTAAATCAATACAAGTCGAAGTCTCATTACATCATGTGTTACGACTGATTAGGAAGGGAAGAATAACCTTTCTGACTCCCAATAAAAGACAGACAAATTGGCCTTTGCCATTACCTATGTTCAGGTGTTCATGTTTTTAAGATACTCAGAAGCTCTGCTTGTCATCCTATACCCTAAATAACTCTAAGCCAGGGTTATTGCTTAAGCATGCCAAATCACACTCACTTAAATACTCACTTCAGAACTTTGTGCTAATCATGCAAAGATTTAAGCTTAAATTCTAAGCAGCCACCTATCGACTTTGGAGGCAGAACTTGCATGTGTGTCGCTGTCCTGTCCAGAGTACAATAAATCTGGAATTGGAGTAAGCAGAGAGATATACTATTCTGGTTGTGTTAAGCAATTAAAGGTGTTAGTGGGTAGTCAACCATTTTGTTTTATTGTTAATTAAATTATTATAGGCTATTTTGAATCTGAGGATATTTTATAATACTTCAATAATAAGTTGGCGCATTCCAGGTTACCCATGTGAGTCTGAAGGAGAAAGAATGCAAAATGCTGTAGCATCTTAATGGTGTAGCGATGAACCCCTAAGCTTGCTTACTCAGAAGTAAATCCCACTGAATTTGGTGGGGTTTGCCCTCTGTATGGGTAGTTTTAAAGATTGCAACATAATTGTTGCGTCTGCTTTCATAGACCTAGAGCCAGTTTTGTAGGATACCAGATGACCGTGCATAATATGCTTGATGGCTATTTTATCAGGATAGCATGGTCTCTGAGCTAAACATTTATCTACCCTTGATTTTGGAAAGTTGTTGGTCTGCTTACTATCTTATGATATCATAACCAAATTTTGCCTGATGGTTCCTGAGATGAGGGAACAAGTTTCCTTCTAACTTTGGAGAATAGGCCAAATGGAAAGAAGGAGAATTGGCACATGAACTCCAGGTCTCTCTGCTCCATTACATCTTTCTCAAGAGAATCAAAGTGACTAAAGTCAAAGAAAGCATGAGCAAAACTTCAGGTTTCAAATTATTGTGTGCTTATCATTAACAAACAGTGAGCTGTTCAAATCACAGTTATCTAGCAAGGAATCAACACAGTGCTACGAAATGTGACCAGAATTATAATTTTTAGCTGTAATGTGCCATAGGTCACTTTAATTCCAAACAGAGCTTATATTTAATAATCATGCTTAATTTGATACTTTCAGGGAAAGGAGGCTCAAAGTGTCCAAGGGAAGCAGCTCTTTACATTCTGTCAATTACAACTGTAAGTAGGAATTTCCAAAAATAGAGCTACCCAAAGGTGATGAGATTTTTGTGGTGAGTGCAAAGATTCTTATTATAGCTATGACTTTGCACAGGATGGAGCTGCATTACATCTTTACAGTGGAACTAAGACTGCTCCAGAGGAGCCCTCCTTTATTGTTGTCTGAGCTTCCTTAACATTTACCATATGAAACTTCCGTAAGCATGGGTGCAATCTTACATATATTCTAGTATATATTTTACAGAAGTTTTGTTTTGTTTTTCAGAACTAGGTCACATCAATGTGTCTTTGAAATCTGCTAGAAACAGGTAAAAGGTAAAGGTAAAGGGACCCCAACCATTAGGTCCAGTCACCGATGACTCTGGGGTTGCGGCGCTCATCTCAGTTTATTGGCCGAGGGAGCTGGCGTACAGCTTCCGGGTCATGTGGCCAGCATGACTAAGCCGCTTCTGGCGAACCAGAGCAGAGAACAGAAACGCCGTTTGCCTTCCCGCTGTAGCGGTACCTATTTATCTACTTGCACTTTGACGTGCTTTCTAACTGCTAGGTTGGCAGAAGCAGGGACCAAGCAACGGGAGCTCATCCTGTCGTGGGGATTCGAACCGCTGACCTTCTGATCGGAAGCACTAGGCCTGGGGTCAACAAACTTTTTCTGCAGGGGGCTGGTCCACTGTCCCTCAGACCTTGTGGGGGGCCGGACTATATTTTGAAAAAAAATATGAACGAATTCCTATGCCCCACAAATAACTCAGAGATGCATTTTAAATAAAAGGACACATTCTACTCTTGTAAAAAAAACCAGGCAGGCCCCACGAATAACCCAGAGATGCATTTTAAATAAAATGACACATTCTACTCATGTAAAAACATGCTGCTTCCCAGACCCTCCGTGGGCCGGATTTAGAAGGCAATTGGGCCGCATCCGGCCCCCGGGCCTTAGTTTGGGGACCGTGCACTAGGCTCTGTGGTTTAGACCACAGCACCACCCCCATTTCAGATTAAGTGTAGTGGTTCTCAAATTTCAGGATCTTACTCTTCAAATTCTGATAGCCTTCACCAAATCTGCCACAAGTTTTGGACAAGTGCAGAGGAGATCCGGAAATGGTCACTTTTTTCATTCTTGCAGTGAGCAATACATAGTGTTATGGAGTCTTGTGTGAGCCATCTGGAACTTCTACTCTTATGCTACACCCCTACACTGTAGCTCTGAAGTGCACACTGAGTTATAAGGTTTAGTTCAGAAATAATGCCACAATCATGGCTTTGTGCTATATGAATGACTTGGAAGACACTCTGACCTCCAGTACTCCCTTCCCTTCTTGCATCATGTTGTCATTTCTTCCGTGCCTTCTTGGTTTGTATCATAGTTTTCTGTTACATCGAAACTGGCAAACAACAGCTTTGCACCTGCCCTACAAACAGGGATTGCAAACCAGGATCAGACACTGTTTCGCAATCCAATATCTGGACGACAAGGCCAATGATATCACAGTAGCCGTGGCAAAGTTTGTTTTAGTAGTCATACAAATCAAAGATCAGCATAACCATGACTAAACAAATAAACACTTCGGTCTCCTTTCCCGGGAAGGGGGGGGGGTTGTCTGTATGAATCTGTATTTGATTCTGAGTCCATGTTATGGGTCGTTGGACCGCAATAAAGATTAAAAATTGTTTTGCAATCCTTATCGGCAAGGTGACTGTAAACCATAGCTTGCCCATTTTGATATAAGGCAAACTATGGTTTGTGACACAGCAGGAAAGGCAGGAGGGCATTGTAGTGTGTAAGATGAGGAAAGAAAGAATGGAGGGAACATAAGAGACTTCTTCCAGATTAATTGATGTAGCATCAAACTTTATTTTCACTATGCTAATGTGATAGACATTTTACCAGAATATGTTGCAAGTTGTACTGCAAGACATTTGGGTGTTTTGTTTTCCATTTTTAAGCAGCAGCAGAAAGTTATATATAGTGTGGGGCTTCCGGGTTCAGCGCCAGCGTCGATCGGCGGGGCTTTGTCTCGTCTCCGAGACGGCCCGTCTCTGCTAGGAGTGGGGAGGGCAGCGAGAGCGACGCTGCGCCCCTTAGAACCTCGGGAAGGGCGTCCCGAGGGCAATTTGCTCGGCACAGACCCAATCCGGACTCCCCAACTCTTCGGCTAGCTCTAATAAGAGCTCCGGAGCGAGGAGGGTAGAAGTCGCGGGGGCCATTTTGAGCGGCAACGTTATTCTAGCAGGGAGAAGCTTCAAGCCGAAGGCGGAGAGCGCTGGATTCTTCCGAAAATAAAACGATTGGAAAAGACTGTAAGTAACCTCATGATTTGGATTATTATAAAACAATTTGGATCTGGGAGAGAGGGGAGAAAAGAGGAAGCCACCCCCCCCCCACGGCAACAAAAGAGACAGTAAATAGAAACCCGAAGCCATAAACAGAAGATTTACAATTCAAAGGATCCCTCAAAGGCATCAAAGAGAATCTCCCCTTTGATGCAGGGTGAAAAGGGGAGAGAGACTGCGGTTTATGACTGCCCTGTAATAAGAGGCACAGCCTAAGAAAAAAACCTTTCCACTCGGGAGCCGGCAGCCCAGACAACCCAGTGAGTTGTCAGGTTTTACAAGTCAAATTTTACTTCACTTTGTATTTCTGGACTTTGTGGAATTTCTTTTTTGGCTTAAGTGTTTGTGAAATGTGAGTTCGAACTTTATTGTCAATAAGACTTGAAGAATGCAGCCAGCTTGTTAAAATGGAGTCGAAAAATAAACTGTGATCATATTCCACCCCACGTGACAAGTTTTGACCTTGGCAGGACTGAAATATGTCAACAAAAAAGTGTTCCCCTGAGTTCCAGCGGTCTGTTTTGACCTTAATGTGGGAAACAAGAATAGAGTTATGTCAAGAGGAGACACGACGGCAAGAGTTACAGGAAAAATTCCAGGAGGTGATGGCGGAATATGATTTTTTTGGAGATGAAGCTTTTGACGCTGAAAAAGATGAATGTGAGAATGACAATGATGGGGAAGGAAAAGAAGAAGATGAGGATTGTGATGATTCAACACAAAATGAAGCACACCACGAAAAAAATGATGACTTTACTCTACAAAAAGTTGGATGGAGTGCCCTGCTTTTGAGGGGGGCACGATTGGTATCATTGGAACTCCAGAACGCCCACAGGGAAGAAGGAAAAAATATGCAGAGAAGAGAAGAAATTCAGGGGTCCTGTATGGTGGCCTGGATGACAAAAGACTGTAAACAGGGGGTGGGGTGAAGGGAAAGTGATGTTGTGATTAAGGATGGATTAACAGGTTTATAACTGGTCTGCTGATTTTGGAATTTGCTGGATTGGGGGGGGAAGCCGGCAATCGGGGATGTAAGGTTAAATTGAGAATAGTTATAGTTTTAAAAGTGAATGGATTTTGGAAAATGTGAAAATATGGAGGCTTATAGAGGGAGAAAAAACAAAAAATTAGGCACGGGAAGAGAAAATGGGAGTTTGATTTCTCAGTGATAAGATGCAAAGGTGTATTTTTATAAAGTAAGAAACTGTTGCAGATGATAAAAAAGGGATGAAAACCGGGGAAGGGGGGGGGAGGGGAAGCCCACAAAATATGGTTTTACAACTATGAATGCAAGAAAATTTTTTTGTTTTGTATTGTTTTTTCTTTTTTCGCCCTTTCTTTTTTTTCCCCTTTTTTTCCTATTTCTATTTTTCTCTCTTTTTTTTTTTTTTGGTATGACAATAGATGGTTGGATGGATGTCCTCCTGCGTACTGCCCTGGTTTGCTGGAGCTCCCTGGTGGCAGGGGGGGGCTTTGGGGCCAGGGGAGGGGGGGGAGGACAGAAACCCAAGCATAAAATGGACCATCTCTGACTGTTCACATACATGGGATACTTCTGTGGCAGGGGAGGACCCATGTGGGTGGGTAGGAAGGAGGTGGAAAAGGGGTCTAAGTATGTACCTTTTTTTTTTGCTTTTTTGTACTTTGTAAAATTAATAAAAAGTATGTTCAAAAAAAAAAAAAAGAAAGTTATATATAGTGTGTGCCACCCATTATTCTTGGTGGACCTCAGGTAATCAATCCTGTCAAGCATTAAATTTCTAGGATCCCCCCCCCCAAATAGGTTTGAGTGTCAAATGCAAATATAATACTGAAGGCAATGTTAATAGAGCCCTAATGTTCTGACTTAAATCCACAGAAGTCAAGAAAAGTAGAATTATGGCCCCCAAAGCAGCTTTAACTTTGGCCTTCTGCAGGTATGCATTACAATAGAAAATTGCAGCTTTCAGAGAATGATCACATCACACTGGATAATGGGTCTTATTATTTGATTTATTTCACAAACCTAGGCTAACTGTGTGAGTTATGTGAAATGTAATGCATCGCATTCTTAATACACAAAGTTATCTTCCTCTAGAGGTTTGGGGCAGAAATATGAGACACATTTGAAAGGAACAGTGAAAAACTGTGAAGTCTGAGGTTTATGGTAAGTCCCAAGTGCAGTGTTCTTCAAGAGTTAGTCAATGTAGTGAAACAGCTTTTGCCCAAAAAAAGCTCCCTCCCCCCATGCACGCACATTAAAAAAAGAAACCCAGTAAACCAAGAACTAATAATAATAATAATAATAATAATAATAATAATTTATTATTTATACCCTGCCCATCTGGCTGGGTTTCCCCAGCCACTCTAGGCAGCTTCCAACAAAGATTAAAAATACAATAAAACATCAGTCATTAAAAACTTCCCTAAACAGGGCTGCCTTCAGATGCCATCTAAACATCCAATAGTTGTTTATCTCTTTGACATCTGATGGGAGGGTGTTTCACAGGGCATTATTTGGCTTATCAGCATCATTTAGACACAACCAAACTTGTAAATGTGGTTTAAATACGTTGCACCACGCCACCCCTCCCCCTCCCTGTCAGCAGCAGCGACTCACCTGCTGGGATGTGAGATAAGCATCTCCAATCCCACCATGAATCCACTGCTGGGTGTTAGCAAGTGGTGGTCATTAAATTTTTCCCTATAGGAACAAATCATGTTCCTTTTCTCATTTCTTCTTCTAGAGTCTGAGTTGCTTATCCCTCAGAGGCATCGTGAAGCTGCAACGCAAAAAGTGAAATAGTCATTTTCTGCCTTGAGATAGAGGCTTCTATCTGCGCTCACTGCTTCACCCATTGTTTCTCAGTCTTTAATAAAGGACAACCTCATTTATGTTAGCGTTGGATTTCTTTTTGAACAGAGGCCCTCTCCTCTGTTTTGAACAGAGGTCCATAGCATCTTGTACACACCAGACCCTTTGTTATTAATTATTGCTGCCTTTTAATAGACTTCCAGTCTATGCTTTTATTTTCATTTCCAAAAATTGCTTCGAGAAAGTTTAGAAATGTCATCTATGTAAAGTGACCTCACAATGTCCGGATTGACATGGGGCTTTCAGCTCTACGTTGCAAACAAAAGTGTAAGAGGATTATTGAAAACTGAATAACGGGGGCATTAACATTTAATTGTTACCATAAATCTGTCGTTTCATCTTTTCCCCCTCTCTTTTAAAAATAGGCTGTTGAGGAATGAGCCTTGTGTAAGGCTTGTTTTCCCCTCCCCTCTCTTCCTCTGGTGTGGTTGCATGGATGAATCGGGAAGTGTTCGCTTTCAATTCACCAAAGCTTGTTGTGTCATCCAAACCGACCAACTGTCCAGGTCCACCCCTGCTAAGGAAGGCACACACCTAATTGTCAAGTCTTTCTTGACAAAAGAAGCACTTACAAGACGACAGTCCAACGTGTAGCCCAAGCAGGGCAGTCTCGAGCAGGTCGCGCGCCCTGGCGCTGAGGGGTGGAGATCGCTCCGGTGTCCCCGCCCTCACAGGGCGCAGCATGGTTTCCGTGCAGCTTTGTCGCACAGCGCCCTGCCTACCGGCCCAGCGCCTGGGAAGGAGATATAAGGGCTCTGACAGGGTCCTAGAGTCCTCACTCTTCTTTCTCAAAGCCTAGTTAGAATTTTCCAAGCTTTGGGAAGGAGATGGAAGGGCTCTAGGACCCTGCCAGAGCCTTGCACCTCCTTCTCAAAGCCCAGAGCCTTGCTCAGTTGGCTTTGGGAAGGCCAGGATTTACTGCGTGGATAAGTGCTAATGTGAGCGTGGCATATATTCCTGCATTGGCCATGCCAATGGACTCCAATAGTCATATTTAAATGTTAAATGATGCACTTCTAATGAGATCTCAGGATAACAACTGATATGAGCAGAGGATTATTATTATTATTATTATTATTATTATTATTATTATTATTATTATTTTCGTAGCTTGAATAAGTAGCACCCTGTTTCTCCCAATAATCTAACTAATGGATGGATGGGGGTGGGGGAACCCACACTGAAACATGAATTGGAGAAACTCTGCCAAGTTCAGTTCTAGGGAACAATAGGTTGAGTATTCCAAATGCAACTCACATATACATAAACACTGAAATCCTTCAGAAAGCAATACTGATCCTTTTCTATTTGATAGGCTTATTGGCATTTGTTGCAAACAAGCTTTATTAAAATACAGAGCATTATTCTTACTTTCGTAGAGCCTTCTGCTGCTGTTTCAGCAGTGGTGGACTGAATCTGTTACTAGAAAATTGTCGCTAACGCCAATACTGTGGTTAGAGGAATTGGATACTAACTTTTTAAAATACTTTTTTATTGATCTGACTTTATCACATGTAATGTTGCAGTGGCGCTTATTAAGCAGGCGAGATCCATTTCTAGCTGTACGCAGGGAATTAAATGCCCAATTCCTATTAACGCTAATCAGAGTTGTGTGCCTAATTCCCTGCACGCTGTTCTGAAAGTGTACCCTCCTAATTGCCTAATAGGCTGTAATATGGAAGCAGATTGACTAGCTTTGTATTTTTTTTAACATTTTGTAAATATAATAGGGAAACGGTTGATGCAACATAAAGAGCAGGCTTGTCAATTCATTTACTTTCAGAACAGAACAGTCACTGGGGCCTCATTGTGGCAACTATTTGCTGTTGTTATGTGACATTTGGAAAGCCAGAGTATTTTAACATATGGAATGGCACAGTGCGGAGAGGCCACGCTTTGCATAATAAGACTTCCTGTGATGGAAACAATGGAATGGCACATTTCAAGAAAATTTACAAAGATGTGCTGCAGCTATGAAGAGAAGACCAAATTATGCCTGCACCCCTCTCCAAAAAGATACCAGCTGCATCATTCAGACATAAACTCTTACCTTGCAATCCCCGCCCACCCCCGCAATAATAAAAATTTTTAAAAAAATCCAGTCACTTTGAAGCAGTCTGCTTCCCCTTAATAATCCTAATGTTAGGTCTATTTGGATACCATGGGCTCTATACACATTACTGGCTCAAAACACAGCTAGATCATTGTTTTTTTCTCAATTTGGATTGAATTAGGTTCCGGGGGGGGGGGGAGGCGCAATGCATAAAAATGCAGTATTTCCTAAGAAGCAACATGACAGATATGTGTACCACTTCCCGAACCAGCAGTGTGAGCACACTGGATCCAGAATAAATGGTGTTTGTGTGTGTGTGTGTACACAGCCCATTCCTCCAAATATAAGTCTTATACATTCTTCCCACTTAGTTGTGATGTCTCCCTAAATGGGCAGCACACTGGGAAAAGGAAGCAATAGGTTTTCTGCCACCATTCCCCACTACAGCTCAGGGTCTGCATCTTGCTCATGGCCTTACCATTGGAATACTAGCAGAGAGCCATTGCCTCCACAAGGGCTTTCCTCTTCAGCTGAGATCCTGGTTGCTCTATTGCTGTGCCCTCTGCTCTGATGTTGCTGTTTAATGCCAGGCCAGTCCATAATAAGAACATACTCAGCTATGGTTCAATTGTGGATGAAAGGGCTGATCCAGTTTGTATTGCAGAGACCTAGTTATGGGAGTGGGTACTGACCTAGCTGAATCCACCTGGGTACTTGGTACAGGGCTCAGTACAGATTGGAGGGTTGGAGGAATCTATAGAAATATCATTGATGCACAGGAAACTGAGGTGGTGCTTCAGAAACCTGCTAAAGGGCAAGAAACTACAGGGAGGAAGCAGCTGCAGGGAACAACGCATGGTTTCAGTTGTCTCTAAACAAATGCACAGAGTATGGGAAACAAACAAGATGAACTGGAGCTTTTAATACAGAATGGCAAATACAACCTGGTAGGCATTACTGAAACCTGGTGGGATGAGATTCATGACTGAATTGAGGGGTATAACCTGTTCAAAAGCAATACGCCAAAGAGGAAGGGAGGAGGAGTAGCATTGTATATAAAGGATGTACACACTTGTGAAGAAATCCATGACCTGGAGCACGAAAAGCAGATTGAGATGGGAGTCTCTAACCAATGGCTTCAAGTTGAAAGAAAGAAGATTCCGACTACACATTCTGCAAAACTTTTTGACACTACCGTAAGAGCTGTTCAGCATTGGAACAGACTCCCATGAGAGGTGGTGGACTCTCCTTCCTTGGAAGTTTTTAAGCAAAGGTTGTATGGCCATCTGTCGTGGATGCTTTAGCTGAGATTCCTGCATCTCAGGGAATTGGACTAGATGACCCTTGGGGTACCTTCCAACTCTAAGATTCTATTAAATGTGTTCTCTGTCACCAAGAAAGTCTCACCAGGGAGAGCAACGCAACCCTATAACTTACATTTGGCCAAAGTTGATATTGCTGTACTGCCCACCTTGCCACCCAACAGATTCTGTTATATGGAGGAAAATTCCACCATGTAAATTCCCCACAAACAGCTCAGGCATAGGACAACCTGGTGAGAATCAGGATCAGTGTGTTGAACCAGTGACCTAGCCAGAAAGTCCATGTGTTCCTTAAGAATAACCCTATATCCTCTAAAATATTCTGAGTTGAAGGGAATGCGCGGCATCAAAAATGTCTCTCCTGATAAGAGAGATCTTTTATTTCCTTCTCTGTGCAAATGTTTGCAGGGGCCACAGAGCCTTCTGATCCGGACTTGCAATATTTCTTCAGATCAAATGGTAGCTGTTAAAATCCTTGCCAAAGCTTGACACTGCTATTTATGACCTGTAAATCTTCACTGCACCAGCAATACCAGATCGCTCCAGTGAGATTCTGTGCACTGTACTACTCAATCTCAGTATGAGTAAAGCTTCTGGAATGTGGCCTTCTCTGCCTGAAACCATTTCAGAATGGATGCATTCAGATTGTGCTTTATGAGTGCGTGCAAATCAAAGAAAGATATTTGCATGACAGTCCGTTTGTGGGTACCTTACTGTTCCTTGCTCTTTTATGCTCACAGTTCATCATCACAGCTTATAATTAGAGCAATGCTTCCCAGTGATATTGTTATTCCTTATTAATCTGTTGCATAGAATTACCTTTGCTTATATCCTTTAAAATGGCAGTACCGTTATCACACATGAAGATCTGCAAGGTAATACAGATGCTTTAAAATGAGAGTTTAGCAACAAATTCAGTAAGAGTGGCTGAGTATATATCAGGAGCTCTGCTTCTTTTCTTTCTGTGCATTCCTTTCTACCCTTGTTCTTACAGAAAAAAGGCAACAAATTAATTTGCTGTGTATATTAGAAAAACTATCCTACACAAAACCTCAAAGCAGAGCAATATTCTGTTTTCATTGAATGGGGAAAGGACATGGTGTTGGATGAAATACTAATCTCATAAAACTGTGTCATTTGGATGATTCCATTTTCTTTTCAGCCTATGGCCTAGCTGAACTGAAAAGGCCTGAGCCTACCATTTACAGTATAGAATAAGTTGCTTTCAGGTACTGTATATAATGGATGTTAGTTCCGGAACACTGAAAAGAACAAATTGTTAGAATCCATGGTGACTGCTGCATGCATGAGAAGAGAATTGGCTTAACATGGCAATTGTGCTTAATTTTGCATAGCTTTGTAGATAGATGAAAGAGGATATTGAGAGACATTTAATGAATAGGAAAATTAGTCAAAGTCTTAATAATGAAAGACACTGAAGAAATGATTGTATTTCTATACAATGCTATATACATACATGCTATAATGTATAATATATATACATGCTATAATGATGAGGGCAGATCTGAATAGCTAAAGGAATCTGATTGGTTCAAGATGATGACATTGGGCTGCCACCGCTAAGATTGATTAGTGAATAGAAATCCTGTTTAATCTGAAAATGTATAACAAACATTGTTTGGGGTGTGGCCCTTTGCAGCCTTCTTATTTTAGAGACTGTTTGGGAGTGTCCTGATTTTTAGCTTTTGAAAGTGTGAGACATATCTCTAGTCTAGGAAAATGTGAGACTTATCTCTAGTCTAGGAACCCTTTGATCCAACAGTGGTTCACATAGGCAAGCATACAAGGTGAATGCAACATTCTTTATTTTCTTTAACAAAATTCATACATTGCTTCATTTTAGTAAAACCTCTAAGTCATTTTAGAGGTTATCCTTCTGTGTATTATCACCTGAAGGAGAGCTGAAAACCAACCAGCAACGCATGTAGCAGGCACACACACCCTGCATTGGGCGACTACCTGACGTCCCTATTTTCATTGGAGAAATGTTGAAGGGTATGGAGGTATCCAACCCCCAAGCCACTTGAAGGCAATCCTGCCTAGGGAAGGTTTTTTTAATGTTTAATGTTTTATTATATTTTTTATATATGTTGGAAGCTTCCCAGAGTGCTGGGGCAACCCAATAAGATATGTAGGGTATAAATCAGGCATTGGCAACCTCCAGCCCATGGGCCGTATATGGCCCATGGAGGCCGTTTATCCGGCCCATGGGCTGCCGGTGAACGAGCCACCCACTCGGCAAGTCCACCATGTGCTGCGGCAAACCAGCGCAGCGCAGTGCAGCACGGGGACTCGCCGAGCAGCGCCGGAAACCGCATCTACGCAGCCGCAGAAGCGATTTCTGGTGCTGCAGACATTTTGGAAATAGGCAGCCAGCACCTGAAATGGCTTCTGCGCAGCTGCGGACATGCGCAGAAGCCATTTCTGCTGCTGCGCTGCCCATTTCCAAAATGTCTGCAGCGCCACCGGAAATCGCTTCTGCGTCTGTCCGGCCCACAGATGATAGTCCGTGGGAATCCTCCGGCTCACGGGCAGAAAAAGTTGCCGACGTCTGGTATAAATAGTAAAATTATCATTATGGAATGGGATGTCCCTCTTTTCATTGGAGACATGTTGGAGGGTATGCCATACCAGTAAGCACCATCACAAAAACCTTGTTTCTAGCAGGTGGCAGTACCACCTCCTGGACCTCCTGGCCTGCCAGTGGAGCAACACTTAGACCATTCCCTAAAGCCCATCATCTGGCCTTTGACCAGCAGTAGGACTGCAGTCTTAATAGTTATTACTGCTGCAGTTTCACTACCAGGGAGAGTGAAAAGGTGCTTCTCTTCCACAGAGTAACTACTAGATGGTCCTTGGGTATTTGGCACCTTAACTTGGGAGGGGGGGGGAGGCAAGGGAACCATTTGCTTCTCCGCCTCAGGCAGTAAAATATATTGGTACTGCCTTGTTGTTAGCTTGTTTCTAGGGAGCAAGTGGAGCACTCTGAGACTTTGGTGATAGGAGACGCACATTTATTGGGATTCCAAGATTCCATCAACAGGATTCCTGCATCATTAGCGGATTCACAAACCTGAGCTACTTCTACCACATAGCCTCACAGCCCAAATCACTTCATGTGTACCTTGTTTATTTGGCTGATTCATTTCCAATCTGTGAGAGTATCACGCTAAAAATAAATAAATAAACACCATTCCTCTGCTTCATCCCTCTATCTGAGATTTCCTCATTAGCAACTGTAAACGCCAGTCAGTCAAACTTCTCCCAGATGCTTCTTAGCATCAGTTAAGTCGCATAATATTAATACCACAGATGTCTGCTGCGTCTCTATGGGATTTTTGTAAAGAGAAAATGTTATTAAAGGAGATAGTGTGGCTTTTCCTGCATTTGTTCTGATACTGCTTGTTAGACAAGAAGTATTTCTCCAAGTCTTGTCAATCAAATATATCTGTCTGAGACCAGACTACCCCCCTCCCTTTTTTTTTAAGGCACATTGTAAATGTTTGGTGCCTAAGAACAGCAATTGGATGGCTCAGGGGATTTATAATGAGCTATAGAGGGCTTAGTGTCTACATCATTAGTTCAAATTCAGCCCTTGTTGGTACAGTATTGACTGGGGAATTTTTATTTTTTTTTATTTATTTTATTCTTTTGCCAACCAAATCGCCTATAGGAAATGAGCTGGCATTTTCACTCTAATAACCATCAAAAAAAGCCCTTCTCATTTTTAGCCATAATTGAAAGAGAAGTAGGAGTGAGCTGGGAGCTGGGCCATCGGTAGGGAGAAAGGGCAGATGGCACTATGGAATAACATCAGTTTTGTCAAATACAGATGCACGTATTGTTATTTTTTAAAACAACAACAACAACACCTACTCTGAGGCCGTTTAAACCTTTTGCATATGTGTGATGTGTCAAAGAAATCATATGGAAAGTTCAATGAAAAAAAACAACAGTTAACTAATCAGAAAACACACTAGAGGCCTGCAGTCTGAGATTTGGTTGTTATTATCAAAACAATGTGCAACAATGCTCACCTTTCCCTGTTCCTACAGTGTCCAGTCAAGTTTTCTTCCCTTCTTGGTTCATTATCTTTCCCACTTTCCTTTACCTGAGGTTTCCCCCTCAGGTGTTCATTCCCTGCCTCGTTCTTCCATACACCTGTATAGTTCCAGGCAACCTTACCTTCCCCTTCCTGGCTAGCCCTAAGCCTATTGCCATCTCAGCCCCCTTCCCAGTCCTTCCCATTTCTCCTAGGGTCTTTTGCTTATCATGTCCTTCTCTAGGGCCTCAGCAGCACAGGCGCTAAGTTGCACCCAACATTGTAGGGGCTGCATGTGCGCATGACATCAAACACATTGTGTGTCCATGTGACAACTACTGCATTGGGAGAGGCCGAACAGGCCTCCTCGCGATGTGACATTCACCTGCAAGGCTGAGCTGGTTGGCCCAGGGTGACTTCCTGCCAGACCGCACAGTGTCAGGAAATGCCACACGGCCCAAACTGACATCCTGCCAGGCTGCGCTGGATCGGGGTGACATCCTGCCAGACCTCTTTTGACCCCTCAAGATTTTGTTTTTTTGGGGGGGGGGAGCTGAGACCCCTCCTAGAGGACATTCCTGTTTAGGGAAGCTTTTAATGTTTAATAGATTATTGTATTTTAATATTCTGTTTGTAAGCCGCCCAGAGTGGCTGGGGAAACCCAGCCAGATGGGCGGGGTATAAATAATATATTATTATTATTATTATTATTATTATTAGAGGGTTGTAGAAGCCTCAGCCCCATAGAGTTGATGTGCCTGACTGAGTATGGAAGCACCACAGACAATGGCTGCTGGAGAACCTTCTGACAGTTCAGTGAAAGGCAGGAAGCTAAAAAGTCATTCATTGCAAGAGGCTTCATCACTACTACCATTAAAAAAGAAAAAAAGAAACCCTAAATCAATTACCATGTTGATAGAAGGTAATATGAAATATTGTGCCTTGCTGCTATGTACGCTGCATGTATTTCAGTGGGGTTTAGAGTGGTATTTCTACTGAAGCGGGAGGTGAGCAACACTGAATCGCAAACTTAGAGCATCATTTCATGAGCCTCAACCATGCACCAAATTGTTTCCTAAAGAGGGAGCACATATAAATTGTGAACAAATATAGGTAATGCTGTGCGCGCGCGCACAGACGCACATGATTTGGCCATTCATTCGGTTTTCAGCTAAAACCAACAGTTAATCATTCTTATGTGCTCAAGGGCAATTCTATTCATGCACGTCTAGGCGATTGAAACCCATGACTAAGAAATTAAATTGGCCTAAAATTAATCATACACAGCAGCAATGATTTGATTCATCCAGATTAGTTACTAAAATTCCTCTAGAGGGTTGGATTAGCAGGAGAAATATTCTTTCTGCTGAAGGTGCGGGGAACTAGAACTGCTGCAGATTTAACCTGGAAGCAGGAACCTCTTTTCAGCCTTTTTATTTTTGCTTCCCTTTCCAGGCAAAATTGTAATGGAAGGAGGGCATAATATCATTGTCAAACTCAGTGTAGGTTGAAAAGAAGGATATGCTTGTAATGTTTTGGAGCAGGGGAAAATACAAGATAACATTCAGCTATACAGTATATTCTTCTTGACAATAACTAAATGCAATTAATTTTACAATTAATCTGGAATGTATGTATGTTAAGTAATACAATTAGTCTGCATTGTGTATGTGTTTGTGTGCACCCGCTGATTGGGAATGGAGAATCGGGATTTTCCAGCCCTATCCAAAGATGGCAGAGATGAACCTGTGACTTTATGTGCAAAACACATGCTTTGCCACTTAACTACAGCATGCACACACATCCCTGCAGGGTTCAACAGAATAGTTTTAATATACTGATTTTTGCATGAGTCATTCTTGGCTCCTTGGTGGGACATCAGCCCCTGTAAATGGCAGCTTGTATGAAGCCTCTGCATTGGTCAGGCCTTGTACACACTAGGAACTTGGCCTTCTGCCTTTGCCAGAGCAATTCAGCTGAATCCGTTGACCTGAGAGACCTTGATATGGACAACACCTCCTTTGAATCAATTTTGGGTACCTTGCCAGAAAAACCAACTGAGCCTGCTATAAGGAGTTTCAGATGCCCCCAAGCGTGCACACACACACACACACACACACACACACACACACACAATGAAATAATGGAAGATTCCTCCATTGTGTGGAATCTCATCTCATTTCTTTGCATGCAGTATTCGTCTCAGCATTCCTGCCGAGACATGACAGGCACCTGTAATACACATTTTCTGGAAACAAAAGATGATGTTTTTTGTTTTTACAATCTTTCCTGACTGGATTAATAGGTCTCTGCCATGGGTGTCCATTTTGTGTGGTTTTTTAAAATTCGTCTTCTGCTATTTTTGCACTGTTTTAAACTTTTTTTTTTTATGTTGTACATTGCCCTGAGATGCATATATGGAAGGCAACTGGTAATCAACATCATCATACATGCATGCATGCATGCATCCATTAGCATGCACAATGCACATAGAACCCTTGGGAGCATAGGAGCTGCTGTTATGCAAAGTTAAGGCTGTGAGTGGCTTTCTGCATGGGAAGCACATGTTGTACCACTGAGTCCAGAGACCCAGATCCCTCAACAAAATGCTCCCAATAGATCAGGCATCCCCAAACTTCGGCCCTCCAGATGTTTTGGACTACAATTCCCATCTTCCCCAACCACTGGTCCTGTTAGCTAGGGATCATGGGAGTTGTAGGCCAAAACATCTGGAGTGCCGCAGTTTGGAGATGCCTGCAATAGATGGATTGCTGGCTGTTGCCTGAGTCAGTTCTTGGAAGATTGGTGAGGTATCAGAAGTTACAGTAAATAGAAACATTACCCAGTCCTTTTTTATTGGAGCAAATACTGTTGCTATAGGAATATGTATTACTGTACAGCACTCAGCCGGTGCTAGACAAGTAATGACATGATGATTATGACTCCATGACATTGAACTGAATCAGTGATAGCAGCCTCCTTCATTCTGTTTTAACAGTTTTTGCTAAATGTTATGCATTTACATCAGTATCTTGTAATTAGGCTTCCGAGCAACTTCATCATCCGAGGCTCGTCTGCCATCCAAATGTTTTATAATGTCTCTTCTAATCAACTATCACTCAGCTGCCCCACTGAGCTACTTAATAAGACCAGCCAAAGCTCTCAGTATTTTTAAGATTTGGGTCACCAAGCTGAGAGCACTAATGCAGATAAGCAAAATATTTCTCTACTTAGTGGAAGAATGATCACGTATGATAGTGCAAAAAGACCGATTGTAGTCATTTGGGTGATCAGCTTTGCCTTATAAAGTGGTAGCTCCATACATACACATACACACCAAAAGAAAAAGACATCAGTACATCCTAGAACACAACAGGGATCTCTTATTTCAAAACACCATCAGGGAGGGGTGTGTGTGTGTGTGTGTGTGTGTGTGTGTGTGTGTGTGTGTGTGTGTTTTGTGCTTGTTCCAGACCACCTGTTGATTTCAACAATGAGTGGGCTGTGAGATCTCCTTAGGTTGTTGTTCCGCATTATCCCCGACAGCTACTACTGACACTCCTAAGCGAACCACCCAGACGATAGTCTTCTGCTGCAAGAATGAAATGCTGCATTTCCTGGTTTCCAAAAGCAAAGAAGCGCTCTGACCAGGAACACGATTACCTTGACTTAAAGCTTTTAATTCTATATATGCAATGTCCCCAGAACTCCAGTGAAATCAGATCCACAAATGGTGCTCAGCAGTAGCGAGAGACCAATATCTAAATAATCTGGAACAACTTGCATAAGAGCTCCAATTGCATAACAGCAAATGGGGAAATGGCACATCTGAGTGCTAATATACTCTCGTGGGCTTTTTAAAATGTGCCATTTTCTCATTTGTAGCACATTGCATAGGAAATCCATGTAAGCCTCTGCAAACCCAATCTGTTAGTTTAAGTTGTAAGAGTGACATTGGCACAGGATATATGAGCAAAGCCAGGACAAATGAATATTCTAATTTATGACAACAGTAGCCCTCTTCAAGTATAATAATCCCCCATGCACCTAGCATCATGTGAGGAGAAGTAGGGTCAAGTGTGCTTAGCTCCATCCCTCTGTCACCATCATTGTCATCTGTCATAACCTTACTACCTTGGAACCTCTGCTTGGCAGAGGACTTTGATAAGGACTTGGTCCAGGCTACTTCCTCTGAGGGAGAACCACTAGTATGGAGGACACAGCCCTGAGTGAATTATCTGACACAGACAATAACTCCCTTCTGGTACCTCTGTCTCTACAAACTTGCAAAACTCAAAGAGAGGAGGAGGAGGAGGAGGAGGAAGAGGAGGAGGAGGAGGAGGAGGAGGAGGAGGAGGAGGAGGAGGAGGAGGAGGAGGAGGAGGAGGAGGAGGAGGAGGAGGAGGAGAAGAAGAAGAAGAAGAAGAAGAAGAAGAAGAAGAAGAAGAAGAAGAAGAAGAAGAAGAAGAAAACAAGGACCCTGTAAGCAACCAGCTAGCTCCTCCAGGGAGGCAGTACCTGTTAGGATTCATTCCCCGTCTGCAGTCATAGGGTTATTGTGTATCATATGACTGTATGTGTTTTCATTCCCACAGAGTGGAAGTGACATAGACAGGATGTTTACGTGGGACTGTTTTTCCTTTGTTCTTTCTCTTTACTGGCTGTGATGCCAGAGAGAGGGAGCCATGATGTAGAGCTCCTAGTTTGTTTATATGTAAATAAAGCAGTTTAGCCTCATTTACTGACTTGTGTGTTGTTCATCACGTTTGTGAGAGCAATCGCATATTTGGCCTGTGGGACCATGCTAACAGCTGGCCCCCGGGACGGCCGAATTATTACCAGTACCTACCACATCTAAGGCCACAGCCACACCATACATTTAAAGCACTATGATTCCACATTAGACAGTCACGGCTTCCCCTAGAGAATGTTAGGACCTGTAGTTTGCTAATGGTGCTGAGCATCATTACAAGAGCGCTATTCCCCTAACAGTTCCCAGGGTAGTTTATCAATCCCTCTTCATGGGAAACTCTGGGAATTGCTGCTCTGTGAGGTGAAAAGGGTCTTTCAGAATTCTTAACAAACTATAGGTCCCAGAATTATTTGAGGGAAGCCATGACTGTTTAAAGTGATATCATAGTGTTTTAAATGTATGGTTGAATGTAGTCTGGGCCAGGTCAACTTACTCAAGCCTTCAGGTGAATATAGCTCTCTGCAGAGAAAACACATCCTTTATGCTTTTAGCAGGTTCCCTTGGAGGTGTCCAAGGCTTTGTAAGATTTACGGAACTCTTGACTTGGATTCTCAGCACTGCCTGCTTTCCCCATGAACCTCACCTTCCACAGAACTGGAGGGTGAACTTCTGAAGAGGATTGGAAAAGGAACTTGTGAAGTAGCAAGCTCTTCTGCTTGTGGAGACTCTCTTTGAAATTTAGAACCTTGATCCATCAATTCATGGAAGATAAAGGAGGGGTTGGCACTTAGTGTGTTTGTCCTAACTTTTCTCCTGCTCCCACAATGCAGGTTTCATGAGAGATTATAATGCCTAAAGAGGGCAAGTGGAGCAGAGGAGACAGCAATTATTTTTAAGAAGGAGCCCTGAGGTGGATATGCAAGCAAATGATCTCTAGAGTGTGAATAAAAGTGTTTGCAGTTTAATGAAACACCATCTTTTTAAAAACAAACAATAAAACCCACATTAAAATGTGGTTCTAACTAAAATATGCCATAGTTGGCTCCATGGACTATAACTCCTGTATTGAAATGTTTTTTTCAATTGGGATTATAAGATTGAACTCATACACTATTCATAGGCCGAGACTCTGAAAACAGGCAGTGAAAGGAATTCAAGACTTTGGTTACAAAACTCCCTAAAGCTGCACATCCAGCATGAATACGTTCGCTGTACCTTACACAAAGCTTAGCATCACTTATCTGCTGGAAGAAAAACCCTTTTGAAACACCTGGAAAGTAAAGAAGAAGAAAAGGGTACAAACTTTAAAGTCACCAATGATGTGCTTTGTGTGGGGGAATTCTGTTTCAGGAATAACCCTCTCTGTTGCCGGTACTGAACCATAGGTAGGCAAAAGTTCAGGACGACTGGTAGTCTCTGAGAATCCCCACAGTTTTACAGGCAAGATGGTAAATCAGAGCTGGTCTAAACATCTAGGATCCTTGGGTAACTGGCAGGACCCCATTTCTGCGGTAAGGCCCAGCATTAATCCTTAGTTATGGGTCATAGATATAGATATATAGATTAGATATAGATATAGATATAGATATAGATATAGATATAGATATAGATATAGATATAGATAGTCTGGCCAAGCACTCTGAAGAGCACCAAATGGCTGGGTCTAGCTGTTCTCTGCATGTTCAACAATGTCCCTGCTGTAGCATTCCTTAAGAAAAAATTAAAATAGTGACTAGACTCTGCCTCCCAGTGCAGCTCAGAGCAGTGCCACTACTGCACCACTGCCAGGAAAGGCTCACCGCCTGCATAATATATAGGGCTGCTCTTTGTCCCTTCCTCTGAATTTGGGGTTGCAAAGACCGACATTACAAAGGCTGCTTCTACAATTGAGATGTTTCCTGGCAATGTCCTATATACAGGCACCAACTATTTTAATCATCTGCAGCTTTGATAATATTAGAACATTGCCCTACAAAGGTAACAGCATTTTCTTGTTTGCATGGAAATGTTGACATTCTAAGGATCAAGTGTTAGGAGCATTTGATGATAACAAATTAACTGTGAATTTCAAAAACAACAAGAAGGAAGACCTGCCTCTGAGCCTTTCACCACTTTGAGAGTATGAACTCAGCTGTTTAAGGCATGATATAATTTCCTATATGGAAAGCATTTCTATGCAGGAAGCAGCATGCAAAGAACATGTAAACGCCATAGCTTTTGAGCTAAATGCAGCATAGCAGAGGGCTATTTTCTGTATGAAAATGCTTTACGGGTTGGCCGTTAGCCATCCTTGAAAGGGCCCCATTGCATTTTATTACCCCAATTTATACGATAAGGAAAAGTTAGAAAAAGCTGTCCACAAATAACTATAATTAATTACTTAACCCCCAGAAGAAGTAATAGCATGTCATTATCTGCTTTTCTGATCTATTCTCCACCTTATACAGACTCTCTGAAATGACGATGAAAATACAGGTAAGATACAACATTCCCAATGCCAATATGTGCTCCCCCGGTCTGGTCCCCATTTCTGTTTCATTGAGAGAAGCCTTGATGTTTGAGTATAAACCATCTCATCTGTGTTAACTGCGAAAGAATAAACCCTGCCAGCCTACACTATACTTTTGTCCTCAAAGCACCCCAGGTGATCCACAGCTAGATCTTGACATGTAAGAATGTATTTGCTCTGAACTGACACTTAAAAGGGAGCAGTGTACGGTTCAAATGCTATTCCAATAGAAAATACTCAAAAGCAAAACTAGCTGTTTTGATTCACAAGGAATAAAAGAATTCCAAAGTCCACAGTTGGATAATACCTTTATTAGGACCAACAAGAAAGTTGCAAAGATGTGACTTTTTGGTTGGTTGTTATGTAAGCATCATCCCACTATGGACTTGGAAGATACTTTTTACATCCATTCTGTGTTTCTCCACATAACTCAAAAGCAAATTTAAGTTGCATTTAAACAGCACTCCAACCCTTTCACATGCACATAGCGAGGCTACCCTTCGTTTGTGACTTAAGATTGTCATATCACTAATGTGAGTCGCATGATACATAGAAATTTGGAATTATGAATATTTAGCAGTCTGGAAACTATGCCATGGAACACTTAACCTATCTGAAAATTGGGGTTATTTCCATTTTCATGGTAATGGGACATTTTGTCCCAAGAGATACCAAAGACATCCACACTAATGGGCTTTTATGTGAACACCTGGAAGTCTGTTCACTCACACAGCAAAACTGGACCAGCAGTGATTGTATTAGATGCAAGTGAGTGATCATATGGACAAAGCAACAGAAATGGAGTGGAACAAACTCCAGGGGGCAGAGGGAGGAAACATGGGAAACATTGTTCTCACAGTTTTTTAGATTTCTCAGGCTGAAAGATCCACGGGCCATGAAATGTCATTTTGATATTGGGTTTGTGTAGAGCCAATATCAAACAGAAAGTTATAAGAAAATGAGCTGTTTGAGCAGCAGGAGAAGAAATAGGTTCTGCTGACATACATAATCGTATTATTTCAGGTGGATGAAATGCGGCAGCTTGGAGAAAAAGGAGGAAGGACTGGTGCCACATTCACAGCATACATTAAAAGCCCCATGATGCCACTTGAAACAGTCATGGCTTACCCCAAAGAATTATGGGAGCTGTTGTTTATTAAGGGTTCTGAGAGTTGTTAGGAGATTCTCCACCCCTGAGTTGCAATTTTCAGAGTGGTTTAACAATCATTCCCTCTTCACAGAGAGCTCTGGGAATTGTAGTTCTGTGAGGGGAATAAAGGGCTTCCTAAAACTCCTTGCACCCTTAACAAACCACAGCTCCCATGATCCTTTTGGGGAAGCCAAGACTGTTTCAAGGTGTATTACAATGCTTTAAATTTGTGGTGTGAATGTGGGCTGGGTATTAATTTCCTTAGATATGACATATGCACAGTGATACAGAGAACTCCCAACCATGAAGAAATAGTAGCAGCTACATAAACTCTTGTACAAGCGAACATTGTACTCCCAACTGATACTGGTGAAATTAACGCTTGGTGAGAAGACCAGCAGATGTTCCTCATGTTGCTTCCTCTTCTTGTGGCAAGATGCTTCTGGACAGACAGCAATAATAGTAAGGAACGTGGCAGCTGTTCTCTTTCCAATCAATTGTATGGCTGACCACATTTCTGCATCAGTGTGTGTGTGTTTTGAAGAAAGGTCATGAAAATTTGTCAGCCTTTCAGTGCAAATTTCTCCTAAGGTAGGCAATCTTCCTAGCTGCTATTTCGACTAAGATGCATATATTTATACCCACTTTCCTCTAATATATATAGCTTGTCAACCTTTTAAGTTAGAAAATGTTGCACCGAAAAATTTGGAGGGGCATGAATTTTGAAGAATAGCTGTGTTTCCATCTGGAAGCACAAACTAGGAACTGGAATTCTGACCCATCCCTAGCAAAGCCAAGGACAAGCTGGTGAGAAGCAGAAACTACGCTCCCTTTATCATATCAGCTGTGGAATCCTCTCCTGATTAGAACCTTATTATTGCTTTAAAAGTCATTCTTTTCTACTGGATCCTTAAATATGGATGTGACTGTATAATGTAATACTGTATGCAGGTGGTGGTGTTCAGTTTTTTTTGGTCTGGCCATTATGCCTACTTTGAAGCATCTTTAAGTATTTCTCTCTTTCTTCAGCTTAGATAAAAAAAAATCATCTTTGCAGTTTGGTTGAAGTTTTTATATATATATATTCTACCAACTTTACATTTATTTTTTATTTTTCAATCTCTGGCAAATCAAGTGTGCTTTTATTTAAGATACAAATGGAAACAGATGTGAAGATTTCTGCTAGAATTACTCAGGGGAAGGGGGCTTGGAGTGGAAAGCAACACTCTTCCTACTCCTTCCAAGTCCTGTCCATTTACAACCTCTCCTATTATGGTGCCCTAGCTTATTGTTATCTTGGTGTGACTCAGACTAGCTAGCAAGCCGACACTGAAGCAGACAGAAATAAACAACTGTAAAGGAACCTTGGCTTTACCTTTGTCTTTTGAGCATCCTTCTCAGCCTTTTGCTGAGCTGCCACCAATTCCTGCCTCCAGCTCAGGGTTATTTATGCCTTTGTCTGAGTTGGCTTGTCACAGTGATCACATGGAAATGTACAGAATCAATGGAGAATAGTAGCAAGGGATTCTGATCATCTTGCTAGAAATAATCCTTTCCTACAACAGTTATTGTTGTTGTTAGAGAAATGTCTGTTTTAAGAAACTTGACTTCTGTGAATTTGCACCTATCACCTTGCCACAACTGTCTTGCCAGGGCATCTAGATGTGCAGCTGTTTTTCTGCAACTTTTCTTTTTCTTTTAACACTGGTCAGGAAGGTCATCCAGAGTGATGATCAAGCCAGCCACCTGGGCGAGGTAGCCTTTCCTAGCCCCACCCCCCCAAAAAAAATCTTCACGGGGCCTGGGAACATTTGCTTTCTTGATACATCCCCTTTGTAGGGTTGCCAGACTCAATAGTGGACAGGACTTCTGTGCCTTTAATTGCCCTGCTCTCTTTTGAGTCTGGAAAACTTAAAGAGAAATAATAATAAATAAATAATAATAATTTATACCCTGCCCATCTGGTTGGGTTTCCCCAGCCACTCTGGGCGGCTTCCAACAGAAAAATGAAATAAAATAATCTATTAAACATTAAAAGCCTCCTTAAACAGGGCTGCCTTCAGAAACCAGCAGACCCTTTGCTTGGAAATTAAACAAAGGGTCTGCTGGTTTCTCTTTAAAGTTTCCAGACTCAAAAGAGAGCAGGGCAATTAAAGGCACAGAAGTCCTGTCCTCTATTGAGTCTGGCAACCCTACCCCTTTGAGGTATGATGCCATGGGTATTGGAAATAATTTGCCTTACTGTCACTGCCGTTTAGTTTGGTGGTTGTGATTTTATGGCAATTTTTATTTTAGTCCACCCACCCACCCACCCAATGAACTGCATGTATTCTGTTTAGTTTCATTTGTTAATTTCGAGTTTCAGTATACAATGTACAGTATATATATATTCTCAATCCTGGGACCTTTGGGTGAAGGGCATATTAGAAACGCACGTCATAAACGAATATGCAAAATAAGATAACGTAGTGCCAAACAGTTTAGCAAGTGTGGGTGACAGTCACTTTGGCTTGCCACAAATGTGGAATTAAAGACAGTTTGTATTAAGAATAGCAGCTAAGGGTGGGGGGAATCAGGATGGACTTTAAGAAAATAAACAAACATTTTGGCTCCAGCTGAGTAATGGGAAACTGTTGGCTATGGTCAAAACAGTCACACAGGACAATATGGATTTGGCCTGCAGAATTATTGGATGGGCAAAAGTGGGGAGAAAGGAAATATGAGGATCATATTCCATATTTATGATGTTTGGCCTGGTTATCATTGAGTGACAGGTTGCTGGGCATAACCAAGAAGCTCAGCTACCTGTAACTAGGGAGAAGATCTTAACACAAATTGGAGCCCGAAGGTGAGGGCAGGGAGATGCTAATTAAAAAAAGAAGTTGCTTGGATCATTCCTGGTAGCCAGGACGTATCAAAGGAATGCTCAGATTATGTGCTCAAAATTAGTGGGAGTAACATGATTTGATTACTTAGAAGTAATAGCAGCTAGAAAGGTTGAGTGGCTACCAGAGATATACACTGCCAAAGCAGGTCTGCATCATGACATCTGTCTTACCTGAGTGATGTATCTCTACAAACACTTCTTACATACTTGGAAACAACTTCTTTTTGCCATCACACACATCTGCAACTTGACTGTGGCATGCAAGTAGCCCCTACCCCTGGCAGAAGGCTAGTCATGACCGACTCTGGGGTTGCAGCGCTCATCTCGCATTATTGGCCGAGGGAGCCAGCGTACAGCTTCCAGGTCATGTGGCCAGAATGACAAAGCCGCTTCTGGCGAAACAGAGCAGCACACGGAAACACTGTTTACCTTTCCGCTGTAGCGGTACCTATTTATCTACTTGCACTTTGACGTGCTTTCGAACTGCTAGGTTGGCAGGAGCTGGGACCGAGCAACAGGAGCTCACCCTGTCACAGGGATTTGAACCGCCAACCTTCTGATCGGCAAGCTCTGGGCTCTGTGGTTTAACCCACAGCGCCACCTGCGTCCCCTGCCACCTGTGTAACAAACTTAGTTGGTCTCTAAGGTGCTGCTGGAAGGAATTTTTTTATTTTGTTTCGACTACGTCAGACCAACACGGCTACCTACCTGGAGAGAGAGAGAGAGATCTAATTCTTACATGGATAGCCCGGTTAGTCAGTATTGACAGATCCAATAGACTTCTGTGAGACTTTAAAGGTTATGAAATTTATTTGTTGCATAAGCTTTCATAGGTGGAGCCTATTTTGTCAAGATGCATGAAATGATCTCCAAAATGGACATAGAGAGATGAGTGAAGAGAGAAGGTTTATTTCATTTTTTTACAGAGTGGAGCCAAAAGGTCAAACAATCTGAGAGACAGCAGTAAGTGTGTCACAGTAGGTGTGTGGGCAGAGCACAAATCAATACAATCTAATCAGTGTGGGCGTGACACACTCCCAGTCACTGGTGATGAAGTGTAGAAAAATCAATAGTGAAAATAAGCCCCTAGAGGGGCCTTTATTTTATGTAGTGAACTAGTTACCTTTGATGAGGAATTCTGTTGAAAGCTTTTTGGAAGCCCAAAACGATAATGACTATCAGTCTATACTTGTTGATACCATAAAGGTTGGTGAAGCAGGACTTCCTTCTACAGAAAGAGTGATGCTTCCTCAGCAAAGCTTGTTCTTCTTTCTATTTAACAATTCTAGTTTTGATAACTCTGTGGGGAGGCAGGGACCTTCAGCCTCAGCAACTGCTTCAAGGGGGCAAGACCTACCAGAGATGAACTGCCTTGATCATTAGATCTGACACTCCTCTGCAGATCCTGTTTTTGCTAATAAAGAGTTAACTCCAACTTGCTCAGTGTGATTTACAGCTGGCACGCTCCTGTCAGCAGCTTCAGATAGTCCTATCAGATTAGTCATGTCAAACTAATCTGATCTCATTTTTTGACAGAATTACAAGCCTGGTAGATGAAGGGAATGCTGTAGATGTAGCCTATCTTGATTTCAGCAAGGCCTTTGACAAGGTGCCCCATGATATTCTTGTAAAGAAGCTGGTAAAATGCGGGCTAGCTAGACAATGCTACCATTCAGTGGATTTGTAACTGGCTGACTGACCGAACCCAAAGGTTGATCATCAATGGCTCCTCCTCAACCTGGAGAGTAGTGGCTAGTGGGGTGCCACAGGGTTCTGTCTTGGGCCCAGTCTTATTCAACATCTTTATCAATGACTTAGATGATGGGCTTGAGGGCATCCTGAGCAAGTTTGCAGATGACACCAAATTGGGAGGGGTGGTTAAAACCCCAGAGGACAGGATCACACTTCAAAATGACCTTAACAGATTAGACAACTGGGCCAAAGCAACAAGATGAATTTTAACAAGGAGAAATGTAAAGTACTACACTTGAGCAAAAAAAAAATATGAAAGGCACAAATACAGGATGGGAGACACCTGGCTTGAGAGCAGTACATGTGAAAAGGATCTAGGAGTCTTGGTAGACTACAAACTTGACATGAGTCAACAGTGTGATGCAGCAGCTAAAAAAGCCAATGCAATTCTGGGCTGCATCAATAGGAGTATAGCATCTAGATCTAGGGAAGTAATAGTACCACTGTATTCTGCTCTGGTCAGACCTCACCTGGAGTACTGTGTCCAGTTCTGGGCACCACAGTTCAAGAAGGATACTGACAAGCTGGAACGTGTCCAGAAGAGGGCAAACAAAATGGTCAAAGGCCTGGAAACGATGCCTTATGAGGAACGGCTTAGGGAGCTGGGCATGTTTAGCCTGGAGAAGAGAAGGTTAAGGGGTGATATGATAGCCATGTTCAAATATATAAAAGGATGTCATATAGAGGAGGGAGAAAGGTTGTTTTCTGCTGCTTCAGAGAAGCGGACACGGAGCAATGGATTCAAACTACAAGAAAGAAGATTCCACCTAAACATTAGGAAGAACTTCCTGACAGTAAGAGCTGTTCGGCAGTGGAATTTGCTACCAGGGAGTGTGGTGGAGTCTCCTTCTTTGGAGGTCTTTAAGCAGAGGCTTGACAGGCATATGTCAAGAATGCTTTGATGGTGTTTCCTGCTTGGCAGGGGGTTGGACTGGATGGCCCTTGTGGTCTCTTCCAACTCTATGATTCTATGATTCTATCCCAACAGTGTCACTGCAGATGCATCACCTTAATTTTGTCTCATATAAATATTGGAAACTATTGGATTTTTCAGCCTTGACATTGGATGTATCACAATCAAGTTTCCATCTCAAAAGAGGGAAAGGCCTCATGATGACAGCATGGAAAACATGAATGCCCCAGATGTTACTCTAGAAGAGGCCTACTTCAGAAATTGTGTGTTTTATGTTTTGGTAGACAATGTTATAGTAGGATTAACTGTCCGCTTCAATGCTGTTAAGCAGTTGGCAGAATTTTTTTGCTTCTGGTGGAATAATCTCACTGTGTCCAAAAGTGATGTGGAAAGAGAAGCTTTATCAGATGATGGTGATAATTTCGGAAACGAAATGCAACATGTACCCTCAGTATATACAGCACATTTTGTAAATGCGCAGTTAAAACCATTAGATCTGTTGAACTTGTTAACAGAGTACAGCCTTGGTGGCCTGTTTCAAAATGTTTGTGTTTGTTTAAGATTACTTCTAACAATTACAGCAACAGTAGCTTCTGGAGAGAGGTCATTTAGCAAACTTCAGCTAATTAAGAATTATTTAAGGTCTACAATGTCTCAGGAATGTATTGTGGATTGCAGGCTAGCTCCTGAACCAAGCATTGCCAGAACAATTAATTTGCATGCTGTGATTCGAAACTTTTCACAAAAAAGGCCAGAAAAACTCTTTTTTTAATAAAGCAAATAGTAAGTATATCTACCTTTTTATTTTATTTTTACTAAACCTAATGTCTTCGGATAATCTGATCTGCATTGCAATATAAAATGATGTTTCAATGCGAATGCTTTCTCCTTATCTGTATTGTAGCATAAACAAAAATATTCAGATCAGATGTGCTTTATCATCTCTGATCCTCTTTTCTTTTATTTATATTTATCATGGAGAGAGAACATAAGGCCTTAAAGGCAGAAAATTAACAAACAGCTCCACTCCACCCCCCTCTCGACTTCCATACCATTTTTGATCTGAAAGGCTACAGCTCATGGCATAAAACCATAGCGAATAAAAACAGAATAACTAATGGTGAAGGGAAGGGGCCCAAAAGAAACTTTGTACCCTCTGATAAAATTTAGAGGCCCTATGTATTAGTGGTACCCACTGGAGACAGTCTGCATTCCCCACACCCTGGATATACGTATGCCCCCCCCCATTATTTAATTGCTTCTTATTTTGCATCACCATAGGACAGAATAAAAATGCCAAGACAGACCAAGAGGGGTTATCTGAGTAAACAGAAGACACTGTATACCAGGGGTGAGAATGTCGTATAGAAATCATCAGGAAATTTGGAAGATAACAAAAATATTTTTTAAAAAATCAGCATATGCAATTCTTCCTGAAAAGTACTTCCCAGCAGATGTGGTTAATTTGTTTGTTTTGGGGTGGTTCTGCCCTCCACCTGATTCAAGTCCTTCCTGACAGACACAGTGTTGAGACAATGAGATCTACACATCATGGTCTGGTAGGAAACACTTTGGTAAGAGAAAACCCACACATTCAGAGGATATAGTGTTTCAGCATATTTCCTATAGATGGATACAGAATGTACAATCTCATTAAAAATAGATTTACAGCCCCTCTGGGTGTTATTATGTAGAGAAATTATATTTTGTTTATCATAATATCTTGGTATGCTTTGCAAAAAAAAAAAGAAAGAAAGAAAGAAAATGAATCATGCCAACAGTTGTGGTGCTGATTTAACTCAGCAGTGCCTCACCATAAACTGAAACAATATGTGAGATTCAAGAAAAATGGACAGTGTATTCTACAACTGTGCATTGGATTTGGATAAATCATGGATCCCAAGGTGAAGTGGAATGCCAAGAAGGTATTCTGGGCTTATCAAGTGCCTTGTGGAATCTTTAACTGAAGTGCTTTGTGCAAGGGCGTACCCACCATTCGGCAAGTTAGGGCAGCTGCCCTACTCTAGAAGCAGGGCTGGTGGGCAGAGGCGGAGCACAGCCCGGCGGAGCGCGAGTTCGCCATTCCCGCCGCACCGCGCCGCACCCTCCCTGCAGCTCCCCGGCGCGCCCTCAGGCAAGGCCAAGCGCGGCGGGGAACCAGGGAGCGCGGCGCGGCGGGCGGGAACGCTGAACTCGCGCTCCGCTGGGCTGGGCTTCGCCTCCGCCCACCAGCCCTGCTTCTAGGGAGGGGCACAGCCCGGCGGAGCGCGAGTTCGCTGTTCCCGCCCACTTTGTGGCCCCTCCCCTTCCGTGCCTTGGCCCCTCCCCTTGCCCCCCCCCTAGTTTTGATCCTGGGTACGCCCATGGCTTTGTGGCACCTTGGTGACCCAGACATTAAAAAATGCCATAGGCAGCATCTGCTGAAAGTGAAACAATGACTCTAAGCTTAGCATAATGCCAGGGTGGGATGATGGGAGAAGGGAGAGCAAGAACCAGAGTGGGAAGATAATTTGGAGAAAGGGTTCTGTTGTAGCTGATAAGTATTGTTTGAATAAGAGGGAATTATTTTACTAGGACTCTCAAATCCCAGTGCTACTTTGGGGGCAGGGGGCAGTTTTTCAAGAGCAAAACTAAGAAGATGCCAGGATACAGAGGGAGAGAAAGAGCTCCTTTGCAACTGCCAGATCTAGCACGTAGTAAGGTGGAATGCTTTTCATCCATAAAGTACATCTCTTTTAGTTCTTCCCACCCCAAAACCAACTTTCAAGGTATCCCCCACAAAAAAAGGCCCTGGACCTATTTGCCTGCAAGTTGACACGTTTCTTATCCAGGGGCACATTTCTCATATCTGCAGTTTTCAGACCAACTGCCTAAACAACACTAGGGAGAATTAAGTGATTCCTTTTTCATTCACACTAAAATGGCAATGTCTGTCCTTTGCAGCAAAACCACTGCAGTCACCATTCTGAAAGTTGGTACAATTCATACTCTCATACTTGAAAATTTCATATAATTCTGGTCCCCAATTTTAACATGCTACTTTTTGAGCTATAAAAAAAAAGTCCACTACATTTTAGAGGTGCCTAGCACAAATACCACTGGACCTGTGTGCCCGTATTTGACCAGCTTTATCTACTTTGGAGGTGCTAGTATACCTAGAAGCCTCAAAGGGTGGAGGGGGGAGGAGAGGATAGCCTATTTTGATTTCCTAACAGTGACTGGGGCTGGGAGGAACAAAGCGTAGGGGTTCTATCCTGCCTGTCCTAACCAGTCTTCCTAGCAAGTTGATTTTTGGGCTCTCATCTACCATCCTGAAAACATCTCTAATTGTTCTAAACTTAAAAGAAAATGGGTGATGGCCTCAAATCTGGGAAGTAAATGCTCTTTCCATGCTTTGAGAAGCAAAGGGGATCTGTTGATGTCTCTGCCTTATATCTAGCCCAGTATTTTCTACTCAGTGGCTCTCAGGGGCAGGGATAAAACTTGGTGCTTTCTGCCTGCAATGCACGTGCTCTATAAACCCATCAAAGCTATGCACATTTACTATTTCTAGTGAAGAAAATGCCATTGACAGCTCATGAGAAATGTTTTTAATATTTCAGCCCCAGCCCTTGTGCAACAGAAGGCTGCACGCCCACTGGCACACTCAGCCGTCCTCCTTTCTTCCCCACCAAACAGATTATCCGCTCTGTCAGCTCTTACATCACTGAACAAATGTGGGATGGAGTTCCTGCTCTCAGTATCCTTCTCCAACAGGTGACTGATACTGTCAGTCTTGATCATCTGTTCAGCAAATGGTACAAGAGTACTGTACTCCACACTCCATATGGAACACCCTTGTTGGTTTGGGGGCACTGCTTGTCAGATCCACATGGAACACATCTTTAAAATGCAATGGACATATTTTCAATGAGCATTTTTCTTTTAGCTAAAAATAGCTTTTCCTGTGTTAAATGTTCCATTCGCCACATTTAAAAGTGGGGGAAATAATGCTTGCAAGACAAAGGCATTTTTAGGGCCTCTTGTAAAAGTAAGCTGGACAACTTCCAGTTCTCTTTCCTCGGCACAGCAAATCCTTATGCAGAGTAGCTAACAGTTTTCCAGTATGTCTACAAGGGAGAAACGCTTCATTTACCAAAACAGTATGAAAAACTGCAGTAAAAAAAAAAAAATCTTACTCAAACTAAAATTAGAACGTATTAGTAGCAGAAGAAAATTTTCAGTGCAATCATTTTGGGTCATATAATAAAACAGTAGTAAATGATCCAAGACTAGGTTGCCAGCCTTGCTTAATTATTGGGTGTAATAATTAAGTTTGGTTAGAGGTCATGAACCTATCTTAGATATGGAGGTGTTGGCTCTGTGGTCATACAAGATAGCATCTGGGAATGGCCTAAAGTCCTATTGTGATGCAAGCAAAAATATGTTCTAGATTGCACCTCCCTCATCGATTAATGAATATGCATCCTAGGACCCGTCTGCAAGTCATGAGAAAATTCAGCTTATAACATATATAGGTCAATGACAATACTCATATAAATGCATAGTATAATTGCAAATATGATCTGACAACCAACTATAAGATGAGGGGTCACAGGTCAATGGCAGGATATAATTGTCTCAGGTAGCAGAGCTGGGCAAGAGCTCTGCTTCAGACCACTGCTAGTCAGATAGGCCCGACCTGTTAAGTATAATGGTTTAATTCACAGAGAAAAGAAAAACGTATATGCGTTAATGAAGGTCTGTAATGCAAAATGGCTAAATGTGTATTGCTAACACTGGGGTCCCCCCCCCACCAAGATTAACTAACTGATTGTTCTCTGGTAGCTAACTTGTGAGGGTTGTAACATGGGATCATGTGAGAGGTATTGAGTTGCAATCTCCATTGTGAAGGGAGTTGCTTTGAATCTTTGCCTTCCAAAACTTAATACAGGGAAGATGCAAATGGAGTTTCTCTCTGAATGCTAAAGAGAGAACAATACATGTAAATGGCTCTCCTGAAGGGAGAACAAACAGCCTGGAGGCTGGAAAGGAGGCTGGAGAGCAGGCTGGAAAGAGAGAGAGAGAGAGAGAGAGAGAGAGAGAGAGAGAGAGAGAGAGAGAGAGAGAGAGAGAGAGAGAGAGAGAGAGACCTTTGCTTATAGTGGTACCTCGGTTTAAGTACACAATTGGTTCCGGAAGTCCATACTTAACCTGAAGCGTACTTAATCTGAAGCAAACTTTCCCATTGAAAGTAATGGAAAGTGGATTAATCCGTTCCACACAGGTCCACAGAGTACTTAAACTGAAAGTGCTCAAACCGAAGCATACTTAAACCGAGGTATGACTGTACTGTAGATCTGTTTGAATTATTTCATATTTTGTAGGATGCTGAGCCTGTGCTGGACATCACAAGATATTGTTTGGATGTTTTAATGCTGTTTTGAAGAAAGTTCTGCCAGTAAAAGTTTGAATAATATTTCTATGGGCCTGGACTCATTTCTAAAGGAGTCACTTCTTATGCTTCTAGTCACTTCAAACTGTGCAATATTTAATATCTGTAACATGACCTAGATGGACAAATGATATGACTCAGTGTAGGGCAACTTTATGTGTCCAGTAGTGAATTTTATTCCTCGTACACAAGCCAACAGCTCCAGAGTGATTGCCACTTCTTGTTGCAACCAAGAGTATTTTCAGCCTCTCAGCTGCTTCTGTAAAATGCTCTCTCTTTCAGTAGGCAAGACATGATATAAGCATGGAAAGATGCCCCAGTTGTCAGCCCCAGCCTAATTGGTAAGTGGCAGAAACCTCTTCTCTAATTTCACAGCCAAAGATAAATGATTGCTGACGGTGATATAAATCAGGTTGCAGGCAAAATATAGATAATAATATTATAATAATATAATAACAATTAACACATAATAATATGTGAACACATGTATGTACTTACTCAGGAACCACATGCAACCCTCCTCTTTCTCGTGTTGGTTTGTGCAGCAAATAATAATTAGAAACCTTGGAAAATAATTGTTTCACTGTTAGCCAAAGGTTACACAATTATCTCTATTTCCTCACTCAGATAACCCCCCCTCTCTCAGGTCTTCAGGAGTAGCAGCATCCCTTTCATTATATTTGTGTATCAGTTGAAATCAAACTAAGGCCGAATCATTGACAAAGCCCGAAACTTTAGCTTTCTCCACCAGCCCAGTGGATGTAAGACTGTCCTCTCTGCTCCTCTTTCAGCTGTGGAGCAAAACCAGTGAGAGTAGACTTTTCCTGATGCAGTCTGTACCAAATAATAGGCCATTATTTATCTTGTGCCTAAGGCAAGATCTCTCCTTCACTTCACATCACAATACACCAAGGTAATTCAAGGAAGTTTGGGGAATGGCATGCAGCTGAAACTAATAATACCTTCCCAGTTTTAGAAATAATAACTGTGTTTTATCTAACCTTTGGATTTTTATTGAATATTTTTGTGCCTCTTTTATTTTCATGCCCAAACCCAGCAAATGACAAGAAAGGCCCTTCCCTCAAATATTCTTTTGGGTTCCCCCCCTCCACTTATTCTGGGGCAGAAAGAACTGCCAGGCCAAGGTGAGGATGTTGGGCAGAATGGAGATACAATCAAATAAAATCCCTTTGGCAGTAGTCCATGAGACTCTGAACTTCAGTCAGCATGCACTGACTTCTAACCATTGGTTAATAACAACAACCTCAGGGTCACAAACAAGGGGGGGGGGTATCCCATTCTGTCACCACAACAACCCTAGGGTAGTTTGTGACAAACACTTAATGGGCATCAGTAGTCAATCATTTTTTTTCAATCACATGCTTTAAATACAGTAGAGCAGGCATGTCAAGCCTACGGCCCTCCAGAAGTTTTGGCCTACAACTCCCATGATCCCTAGCTAGCAGGACCAGTGGTTGGGGAAGATGGGAATCGTAGTCCAAAACAGCTGGAGGGCCGCAGGTTTGACATGCCTGCAGTAGAGAAATATATGGGCCACATTTTAGTCCAAGGACAGCCAGTCTGTTGCCCTCCAGATGTTACTGGACTACAGCTCCCATCATTCCTGGCCATTGGCCATGCAGGATGTGGCAGATGAGGGTAACAACATCTGGAGAGTGCCATGTTGACTACCCCTGCCTTAATTTCTGTAGCCCTGTTAGATCAGACCATAGGTCCAACTAGCCCACCATTTTGTTTCTGAGAGTGGCCAGCCAAGTGGTTCCGGAAAGGTCACAAGCAGACCATGAATACAATACAATACATAAATACAATACAGTACTGTTGTTTGCCCCAACATCTGGAAGTTAGACATTTCTTGCTTCTGCACTTGGTGTGGGGGTTCATTCCAGTACCATAAATATCTATGCTTCATGATTTAGAGACTTGTGGCTGATTTCCATATGTTTGTTCTGAAGAGGCAGAATTCCTTCAGGTGGCAGTTTGGAGAGGCAGGGGTCATCACTTTGAACTGGATTCCAATTATGGTAACACTGTACAGTGGTACCTCGGTTTAAGTACACAATTGGTTCCGGAAGTCCATACTTAACCTGAAGCGTACTTAATCTGAAGCAAACTTTCCCATTGAAAGTAATGGAAAGTGGATTAATCCGTTCCACACAGGTCCACAGAGTACTTAAACTGAAAGTGCTCAAACCGAAGCATACTTAAACCGAGGTATGACTGTACTGTAGATCTGTTTGAATTATTTCATATTTTGTAGGATGCTGAGCCTGTGCTGGACATCACAAGATATTGTTTGGATGTTTTAATGCTGTTTTGAAGAAAGTTCTGCCAGTAAAAGTTTGAATAATATTTCTATGGGCCTGGACTCATTTCTAAAGGAGTCACTTCTTATGCTTCTAGTCACTTCAAACTGTGCAATATTTAATATCTGTAACATGACCTAGATGGACAAATGATATGACTCAGTGTAGGGCAACTTTATGTGTCCAGTAGTGAATTTTATTCCTCGTACACAAGCCAACAGCTCCAGAGTGATTGCCACTTCTTGTTGCAACCAAGAGTATTTTCAGCCTCTCAGCTGCTTCTGTAAAATGCTCTCTCTTTCAGTAGGCAAGACATGATATAAGCATGGAAAGATGCCCCAGTTGTCAGCCCCAGCCTAATTGGTAAGTGGCAGAAACCTCTTCTCTAATTTCACAGCCAAAGATAAATGATTGCTGACGGTGATATAAATCAGGTTGCAGGCAAAATATAGATAATAATATTATAATAATATAATAACAATTAACACATAATAATATGTGAACACATGTATGTACTTACTCAGGAACCACATGCAACCCTCCTCTTTCTCGTGTTGGTTTGTGCAGCAAATAATAATTAGAAACCTTGGAAAATAATTGTTTCACTGTTAGCCAAAGGTTACACAATTATCTCTATTTCCTCACTCAGATAACCCCCCCTCTCTCAGGTCTTCAGGAGTAGCAGCATCCCTTTCATTATATTTGTGTATCAGTTGAAATCAAACTAAGGCCGAATCATTGACAAAGCCCGAAACTTTAGCTTTCTCCACCAGCCCAGTGGATGTAAGACTGTCCTCTCTGCTCCTCTTTCAGCTGTGGAGCAAAACCAGTGAGAGTAGACTTTTCCTGATGCAGTCTGTACCAAATAATAGGCCATTATTTATCTTGTGCCTAAGGCAAGATCTCTCCTTCACTTCACATCACAATACACCAAGGTAATTCAAGGAAGTTTGGGGAATGGCATGCAGCTGAAACTAATAATACCTTCCCAGTTTTAGAAATAATAACTGTGTTTTATCTAACCTTTGGATTTTTATTGAATATTTTTGTGCCTCTTTTATTTTCATGCCCAAACCCAGCAAATGACAAGAAAGGCCCTTCCCTCAAATATTCTTTTGGGTTCCCCCCCTCCACTTATTCTGGGGCAGAAAGAACTGCCAGGCCAAGGTGAGGATGTTGGGCAGAATGGAGATACAATCAAATAAAATCCCTTTGGCAGTAGTCCATGAGACTCTGAACTTCAGTCAGCATGCACTGACTTCTAACCATTGGTTAATAACAACAACCTCAGGGTCACAAACAAGGGGGGGGGTATCCCATTCTGTCACCACAACAACCCTAGGGTAGTTTGTGACAAACACTTAATGGGCATCAGTAGTCAATCATTTTTTTCAATCACATGCTTTAAATACAGTAGAGCAGGCATGTCAAGCCTACGGCCCTCCAGAAGTTTTGGCCTACAACTCCCATGATCCCTAGCTAGCAGGACCAGTGGTTGGGGAAGATGGGAATCGTAGTCCAAAACAGCTGGAGGGCCGCAGGTTTGACATGCCTGCAGTAGAGAAATATATGGGCCACATTTTAGTCCAAGGACAGCCAGTCTGTTGCCCTCCAGATGTTACTGGACTACAGCTCCCATCATTCCTGGCCATTGGCCATGCAGGATGTGGCAGATGAGGGTAACAACATCTGGAGAGTGCCATGTTGACTACCCCTGCCTTAATTTCTGTAGCCCTGTTAGATCAGACCATAGGTCCAACTAGCCCACCATTTTGTTTCTGAGAGTGGCCAGCCAAGTGGTTCCGGAAAGGTCACAAGCAGACCATGAATACAATACAATACATAAATACAATACAGTACTGTTGTTTGCCCCAACATCTGGAAGTTAGACATTTCTTGCTTCTGCACTTGGTGTGGGGGTTCATTCCAGTACCATAAATATCTATGCTTCATGATTTAGAGACTTGTGGCTGATTTCCATATGTTTGTTCTGAAGAGGCAGAATTCCTTCAGGTGGCAGTTTGGAGAGGCAGGGGTCATCACTTTGAACTGGATTCCAATTATGGTAACACTGTACAGTGGTACCTCGGTTTAAGTACACAATTGGTTCTGGAAGTCTGTACTTAACCTGAAGCGTACTTAACCTGAAGCGAACTTTCCCATTGAAAGTAATGGAAAATGGATTAATCCGTTCCAGACGGGTCCGCAGAATACTTAAACTGAAAGTACTCAAACCAAAGCATACTTAAACCGAGGTATGACTGCACATTTATATAAAGCAGTGTTTCCCGATATGGACAATACTTCCAATATGGGCGATATAACTGAAGAGGTTATAAAATCAACAGTGGTGCAGATAAAAGGAATAAACTTTCCCTCTATTGAAATTTCACATAGAACAAAAATTCAAGTTATCTGCTGAAAGGAACAGATAGCAGGCTTAATATATATGAAAAGGAGTACAATATTAACCTTTGAAACTTGTTATTGGAAGGATTATTTCTTGGGAACTACATTAAGTATATTTTAAAAGATTCAGTAGAGAGGATAAGACTGTTTGGTTAACACTACTCATCAAGATAACCAGACATGTGTAAAAACATGTAAAATGCAATCTCTGTTTTCAGATATTATACATGCTTACTGTCGGGAACCAGACTGAAGGGTATTGCTCTGAGGAAGAATGGTGGGAGCCCCCCTCTCCCTCTGCTCAAGGGCCTAATCCTGAAGCTCCTCTGGAGCATGAGGATAGTATCGACTTAGAGCAATGGTTCGCAGAAGGACATAGTTCGGGAACTGATAGTTGGGCTGAGTTGGGAGAAGAGCAATCAAGGGGAGAGGAACAGGGAGAGAGAGAGAGCTGGCTAAATCTCCCTCACTAGAAACTATGTGTTCCATGAGCCCGAGAGCCAGGTGTCTGGATAGGGTAGCTTCTCAGAAGGCTCAGAGGTGGAGGGATCACATGGTGAGGAGACGGGAAGATGGAAGTAACTAGAGGGAAGTGGGAGGAACTCAATTGGGAGCACCTGCATGAGAATTGACGCTGAATGTTGCTGCACAAGACTGCTTTTGCTTCGTGCTGTTGTCTACAGAGAGGGGGAAGGTAAGCCTTGCCTGGCAGCCTGACACTTACCTAGGAATAGAATAACAGATCATGGAAAAAAAGCATGGAATCCAATAGGCCTTAATTTTATTCATAGTGTTTAAAAATTATTAATTTGTGTTATGAAACTTACTTATTTATTAAAAACTTTCTTCCTAGCTGCTGGCTACCAGAGTTGATACATTTGAAGGCACTCCCCCGCCCCCCACTTCCATAAGATTACCGGTACCACACATAAAATAATGGAGGCAGTGCAGAATGCTTGACCTCACCCTCGCCTGATAATATCTATAGTCTGAAAAGAAAAGAATTTCCCTTGAAAAGCTGCATGTCGATTTTTGTTGGGCAATGGGGTCCAGTAGATGCCAACAATGGCAGAAGGTTAAATCGACATGAATGGTAGTTTCTTTAAAGGCATGCAAAACATTCTGCCATTGAATATGCAAAACAAAACCAGACTCTGGGCTATTTCTATGCCTTGCCCTGGTGCCAGAATACGTGATGAATGCAACAAATGTTACCAAGGAGATAATTGGAAGTGAAAAGTCAAAGCATGTCAATTTGCAAATTTTCAGCCGTGCTTTTCCTGACAGAGCAGCTTTTGAGCTGTAGCTGGCCAACTCCACTGTATCAAATTAAAGATCGTAACTTGTTTTCCAACAGTAGGCTTGTGAGTGCAATATTTTATTTTAATAATGATGATTCCATGAAGGTTTAACTTGACACACATATTTCCATCCTTTCTTGAGTTTTGAGTCCTGAGAATTTTATCTGCATATCCTAGGCACTAGAATGTGAAACCAGGCTTGTTTCAAGTGACTCTCCTTCTAGATATCCCACCACTGCTGAGGAGAAGATAGGGGACTCCTGGAGAGAATTCCAGGACTTGCCCTAGGAGTCTGGCACAAAGAAAAGACTACCTGTCCAGTTGCAAAAAAAACAGTGTTCCCCTTTGCTTGCCTCAAAGGAAAATGGAAGTTCCATTCTGCCTATTGGACTGGACTGGAGGAACAGGACAGAATGTTGTTGTTATGTTGTTATGTTATGTTATGTTATGTTATGATGTTATGTTAATAAAGTCGCTTGTCACCAGAAGGTTTCCAAGCGACTTACATTAAAGAAAAATATATGCAAATATATAATGCCATAGAAACAATGAAGGGATCATATTGTACATTAATATTTTATATAACATACAGCTAATGGGAAAACAAAAATAACATATCAGCCCCATGAAAAGTCACAAACAACGTTTGCAATCCTCAGACAATAAAGAAAGCAATATTCCCACCCACTAATTAGCAGAAAAACAAAACTTCAAACCCACCCCCAGTCCAAAATCCATCCACATTGGTGAGTCCATGGTCAACACCATCCTAGTCCAGAGGACAGGATGTTTGGGCATTTCTCCTCTCCCTTCAGTAGAGAGCAGTAAAAAAGAAAAACAGGGAGACAATGGCAAACGTTTTACCTGCTTTGCAGTCGTCCTGCCTCCTGTTTTGTCTTGCTGCTGCTGGGGGTGCAGAAAGCAGGAATGTGCAATAAGAGTGCTTCTTCATACCCCAATGCCAAGGAAGTGAGTGCATTGCGATAAGCAGCAATGGCTAAATAGCACTCTTGCACAATCAATTTATCTCACCGACCCACCGGAAGGAAAAAAAAAAGATATCCAAGGTGCATAGGTGCCAACCCTCCCTTTTTTGCGGGAAACTCCCTTATTCCAAGCCACAGCTGTCAACTTTCCCTTTTTTTTTTGCTGGAAATTCCCTTATTCCAGCGCCGTTTCCCACTGCTATCCTGGATTGTTAGATATACCGCAGACTGTCCCCGGGACAGGTGAGGCTGCTGATCCCTTATTTTCAAATCCGAAAGTTGACAGCTATGCCAACGTGGGAAAAGTAATGAATGGGAAGCTGCAGTGGAAAGTGCAGGAGAACAAGCAATTGACGACAATGTCATATAACCTCCACACAATTTGTGAGAACAAATCAGGAGATTGCTGAATATACAATTTGCCTGAAGTGACCAAAGAGAGGAAAATAGGCCAGACAAAAATGGACTATTAGGAAATGTCTGTGAATTTCAATAATAAGAAGAGGACTACGTTGTCAGGAGTGGTAGAAATGAACAGCAGTTGCAGGAAGTTGTGGAATTCCTGGCCATCTTGGGAAAACAGGATCTTCAGTTTAGCCTAATGCAACTGTCTTCCAAAGACCAGCTTCATGGTATGCCCTGGAATTAAAAGTACAGTATAACCAGGTGGGAATTTCAAACAGCTCTTGGAATTCAAGTAGGAGAACTGAATATTCACAGCCATTCTACTAAACATTGTTAGCTGTTATTGCAAGATGTGGTGTGATGGGCAAGACAAGCAATGATTCCACCATGAAGTAACCAAAGGCTCATTTATTAATGCAGCTTTTCATCAATATTTTTAGTAACGAAAGGCTTTGTTGGAAAATGTGAAATGCCTAGATGGGCTATGTCTTTATTTGTTGTTTTAAAGTTGTGGTGAGGATCACTGTTTGCATTGCAGCACCCAAAGTTGCTTTGTTGAAACTGACTTCCAATTTTTTTTAAAATAAGCTTTGTGTTTCCTGTTGAATCACATGGGGAAAAAACAAGCTCAGTACCTCTGAAGAACATGTAGGTTAAAAAAACAACAACTTTATTCTTGGTTAAGGAATTATATATGGCTTCATTCAATTATATATATCCTTTCATTTGTTTCACAAAATATTATACATATCTGGTGACAGTATTCTTGTGTTGATTTTTGCTTTTCGATTGTTCACTTGGAAGGATATTGCTCCAAATATTTGGTGTTCTAGAATTAACTCTGAAATGTTATGGGATCAGTGTGAATAAAAGTGGGAAGTCATTGTTCAACCATTGTTTTTGGGGGGAACTGCTAGTTAGAGCCGAAGACTTCCTTCTGTGCTTCAGTGCTCTGATGTGTATTAGAATGAATTCCTCTCAGAGGTTTTATATAAGATGAAAGCAGTGTGGTGTCAGTTAAAATAACTGTCTCCAGCTACTTGCCCCCTTCTACTTCCACAAGCAGAATCTTGCTAAACACTAATGAAGTCTTCGTTGTAATTTTCTGGTGCTTAATCTCTTCATACCAGTTCCATCGTCAAAAAGCTTCTCTTCAATTTGTTTGGTCTCTTGCCAAAGCTTTGATGTGCACCCCCCCCCCCCGCAAAAAAACTTCCTTGGGTCATTTCCAAATGTAGACCTGGAAGACAATCTTGTTGATTCTAATTTCTGGAAATAAGTGGGGGAGGGGGTTCTAATTATTTTTGCCAAAAGAGATTTTACTTAGGCAAATAAAATTAGGTTTCTGTTTATCAAGTCTTCTGTTTGTGTATCCCATTGTAATCGTTATTTATTCCCTTCGGTCTATCTTTTTTGTAATTTCACACCACCAAGGATCTCCATCAAGAAATTTGAAAGAGGAAAAAGAGTAGCTATAAAGAAATTAATACATAGAGATTCTGTAGGCTGAAATTATCTGCAACTCATTCCCGCTGAAAGCTGTGGAATGAGATATGCAGAGCAATTCTGTGTTTATTCAGGTTTACTCAGAAAAAGTCCAACTGTGTTCAATAGGACTCATTCTCATGACTTAAGCTGCAGTTTTAGTCATGGATCTCATATGTCCTTCTTAAATCAGTGAGCATTTGCATTTCTGCTGAATTGTTGCCGAAATCTTTAACTCAATACAAAAATAAAATGGGAGGGGGATTTCAATGTGCAAGCAAATATTTGATCATAACCCATCAATGATAGCACACTTTAAAGACTAACCTAGAATGCAATTATCATTTTTAACTTGGGTGCAATCCTGTCAAAATTAAACACACACTTAACTCTCTTACATTGAAATCAATGAAGTTTAAAATAGCTTAACTTTATCTGGATTGCTCCCATGCGTTTTAAACTTGCACTCTTCTGGGTACCAAATTTCTCACTGAAATTCCAAAGGACACTAAGAACCATTTGCAGAACTGAAAAGACATTTCCCGCAGAAGAAATTTTAAACAATTGTGTCTCTGTCTGTGGTCTTCATTTGGACAGGTCACAAATAGAGTAATGAATGGAATACCATTTAAGAAGACAAATGAACAATGAAAAGGAAGAGAGGAGAAGAAAAGACAAAGGAGGAACAAGGACTCAGTCATGTGGAATTATTGTGATTGCCATTTCTGTTCATTCTCTTTGTGTGCCACAACCCTGTAAGGTGGGTCGCTGTTATTGTAGACTGGAACTAAAGCTGAACAATAATGTCTTATCTGGCACTGTGCATTAAAGACGGATTTTAACATACCTCCTTGCTGTTTCTTAAGCATGGTGCTCCACATCACAGAGACACACCACTGAAAAACTGCTACAGAATGGCTTTGCGATGCATGTGTGCCATTTTGTATAAAGAGAATGGATTCCAAGTTGTTGGACTAAATGATCCTCGGGATCCCTTCTGACTCTACAGTTCTATGGTCCTATGGTTCTAAATCAAAATGTGATAACTGGAATGTTACCCTTCCTATGTTGAATTCAGTGATGGTATAACTATTGTATGCCTCTTTATTATATAATGAAAGGCAGGCATCAAAGCCCTCAGTAGCTACCACTGAGCTGCCAACACAGGAATGAACACAATTTGTAGACGTGTCAGGTGTTCATAGTTTTACAACGTTTGTCCTTGAAACTGTTTCCAAAGTGATTGGGCGGGTGGAGGGGGGGCGGGTGGATTGTGTGTGCTTCTAAGGAGACCAGAGAAGGGATGCAGCTTAGAGTATCAAAAGAATCTGGTCCACAGGAAATGTGATTGTTTTAAAATAATCCAGAGTAATTGGGTCGAGAAAGTAAGGTGCAATTGTATGGAAGGATTTAAAATGAAATTGGAAGGGATTCTAAATGCTCTTACTAAATTCCCTGCTTAATACTCTAGGCAGCCTTCAAAATCTTGATTTCAAAAAGCGGGATGCAGTTTGAGTGACCAGATTTTCAAAGTAAAATAATGGGCTGTTCATCACACGAAGGGAGGAAATGTGTGTGTGTTTTTGATAGCAGGCCAAAAAAGTTTGGATTCAGGCAGTCAAGTGATGAAAAAGTAATGCCAGTACTGTCTTCTTTCCTTTGTCCTCTCTCCCGATGTCCCATCAAAGTGCAAGATCAGTTAAGCAATCTTCTGCTTGCTGAAAGAAGCAACACATGACATATCCTTTCTATTGCCAACAAGGTACTGTAAAGCACAGGCTGTGTACATTTAAAGCACATCACTTTCCCAAAGAATCCTGAGAATGGTAGCTTGTTAAGGGTGCCGAGAATTGTAGCTCTGTGAGGGTTAAACTATTTTCCATACCCCTGTGATGTTGTTTGGCTTGGTTTCCTTTAGGCATGGGTGTGTTTTAACTCCAGCCCCCGGCCAGCTTGGCCAATGTTTATGGATGTTGGTAGCTGTAGTATAGCAACATCTGGAGGGGCACAGATTATCTATCCCTGTCATAGATCCAAACACTTTAAAGATGCATATATATACCAATAGTGTTAATTCCTGTCTCGTGTTATTCCATGACTCCCTCTTGGTTGTCAAGTTCCCAGTGGTAGCTTATATTTCTCATTTGTTGGTTTCTCTCTGGACTTTTAAAAAAAACTTGGATCCTGTCAGCACTGCCTATCCATAATCTAATTAACACGGCATCTGCTTCAACTTCACACTTCTTTGTTTTGAAAAACCAGCAGACCATTGCAGTAATGCACCGTCTTCTTTGTGCCAAACACGCCTGAGCACAGAAAAGGAGATTCATATGACGTGATAGCTTGCTGCCAGCATTTAATGACTAAATTTGGTCCAATAAATTCCACTGGCTTCACTGTTTTCATTCTGAAGGACCAATATGCCTACCAGCTCATTTGTCAGGGAAGGATAAGAGCTCATCACTTTATATATACTGTACACAAAATGAGAGTCCCACATGTGGCTACACTGTTTGGAAAAATGGTCCAACAGGCAGACAAAGCAAGAGGTCAGGAACCATTTTTGCCCAAGGCCCACAATGCCTTCTGGTCAACCTTCCAGAGGCTGCATGCCAGCGATGGGTAGGCTAGGCCTACAGGCAAAAGTGGGTGGGAAAACTCATGTACATTTTACCTTTGTGCAGTAGGCCTCTCTCTCTCTCTCTCTCTCTCTCTCTCTCTCTCTCTCTCTCTCTCTCTCTCTCTCTCTCTCTCTCTCTCTGTCTCTTAATGCTTTTTGTTTAACAGAGAAAAACAATCAGCAAAAACAGTCCAAAATTGATACATATTATCAAAAGCAATAAATTCAATTCATACATAAAAATTTCCATTGTGACTTCCGATCACCCCAGTGTGATTCCTACATTGCGTTTTCGACTGTGCACTTTCCTTTGTCTCTCCTACATTGTCTCAATTGTATTGATTTTGTACTGTCAAGCAGGCGTCAATCCATACCTACTAAAGAATTTAAATTTTTACAACGTTCTTTTAGATAAACTCTGTAAGTTTCCCATTCTCTATTAAATGTTTGTTCTGAAACATCTCTAAGTCTTCCTGTCATTCTTGCTAGCTCAGCATATTCAAGCATTTTTGTCTGCCAGTCCAGCTTAGTAGAGATGGATTCTCCTTTCCAACCTTTTGCTATTAAGACTCTTGCTGCGGCTATTGCATACATAAAACTTTTCCTCCATTTTTTTGGAATATCATTACTCATTATACCCAACAGAAAGGCTTCAGGCTTTTTTTAAAAAAAGTACATTTAAACATTTTCTTCAACTCATTATATATTATACCCCAAAATTCTCTTGTTTTTTTTACAGGTCCACCACATGTGGATCATTGTGCCCTCTGCAGTAGGCTAGCTTCTATACACTTTCCTCTCTAACCTCCATCCAGGTGAACAAGAGTTCAAGGACACATCCAAGGGAGGCTTGTGTGAAGCAGGGCTAGTGAGGGTTATGACCTGGAGAGATTCCTGGGGGTCAGATTGAGGGGCCTGAATAGATGGATTTGGCTACCTAACCTGAGTTTCCCTTCCCCTTCTATGTACCAAGGAGCTCCCAAGGATTTTTGTTAACGCCGTGCCCTCCCCCAAACCAAAATGGCTTGAATGCCTGCTGCTCAATGCTTCCTCCAAAGGTTGGCTGTAGCTAAGAGCATGCAAAGAGCCTGCTGGATCAGGCCAAGCATCCTCTTCTCACAGCAGCCATCCAGATGCTTGAGGGAAACCTGCAAGCAGGACCTGAGCACAAGAGCACTCTGGCTTCCTGTGGTTTCCAGCAGCTGGTACTCAGAAGCATTACGGCATGTGATAATAGTGCATGGGGACAAGATTTTACCTGTTGGGTCTGGGGGTTAAGTACCTTAAGGCACCCTGACAGGACATTGGTAGACAAGGGCTTTTACCCACACCCATGTGGAGATATCAGGCTGTAAGGGATATTAATGGTGCCTAGGATGGGAAATCAGACGGTATTTGGATGTCTAAAATTTCAATATTTATTTCGTAAAAATTCAATACTGCTTGATTGGTTTTTTAAAAAAACGACAACATCTAAAAGCTGTTATATAGAAGTTGTTTGATAAAAATACTTGCATTCACTCCCTTCCTTGATTTCCTATCCACAGGCACTGGAAATGCTTCTATATCCAAGAGAGAACCAAAATGGAAGCATCCCTCTGACTGGTTCAGCGCCCAAGTCAACTTTTCCCAATCACATTCCTCCTCTCCTTTTAAATTATTCTGACATACTTTTCTCTTCAATGAAAGCAGTAAGTGCCAGCGCCAAATGGAGAAGCTCCTGAAAATGTATTGTGTCAATTATGCTGTACCAAAGCTTTCCCAGACAAAACTATCATTTCATGGGTAGTTTTACTATGAAATGCCATCTGTGTCAAATAAAGAATGAGGCAAAACTACAATATCCAATTCAACATTTGAGGATTATAATTAGCTGGTGAGTATATATGGACAGCCTTTTAAAAAAAGATTTCATAACTCCTACGTTGCTGAGTTTATCTTAATAATGAAATATAATGGTGACGGAAGGGACCCAGGTGGCGCTGTGGTTAAACCACTGAGCCTAGGGCTTGCTGATCAGAAGGTCGGCGGTTCGAATCCCTGTGATGGGGTGAGCTCCTGTTGCTTGGTCCCAGCTTCTGCCAACCTAGCAGTTCGAAAGCACGTCAAAATGCAAGTAGATAAATAGGAACCGCTACAGCGGGAAGGTAAACGGCGTTTCCATGTGCTGCTCTGGTTTGCCAGAAGTGGCTTTGTCATGCTGGCCACATGACCTGGAAGCTATACGCCGGCTCCCTCGGCCAATAATGCGAGATGAGCGCGCAACCCCAGAGTCGGTCACGACTGGACCTAATGGTCAGGGGTCCCTTTACCTTTACCTTTAATGGTGACGGAAGCAGGATTTATGTTATTTTGAGCTTACTAACAGGCAGTGTCACTGGTAACTCTTGTGTAAGCTGATATGCAAATTTTACAAATGGGTGCTTTTCATGTTTATCCTCTTGGCAGAAGTACAGACTGGGATCAAAGTGATCGAGGCTGTAATCCAACAGGATCAGTGATGAGGAGCTATTCATCACTAAGGTCTCTGAGCATGTTATCATTGTCATCTCTGGTTGGCATGAAGGCAATGGCATTGTTTTTCAGGTTTGCACCTTCCCATTCCAGAAGAGTTACTTCCATTGGTGGGAATGCAGTAGACTGCAAAATATTGAAGCAATTCATAAATATAATTAATACTAGTGCTGTTTCTTTTTGCTGATGACGGTGTTTAGGTGATCTTTGTAACAACCTGTATTGGGCATTAGACTTTGTATAAATTTTGGCGAATGTGGTCTACGAGAATTTGTCGTGAAATATTTCTTGAATAAGCTCTGCTCATGCATTCAAAAGGATCTGTGAAGATTTCAGCTGGGTAAGGGCATGTGGTGTGTGCATGCTTTGCCTGCCTACAACATCTCCATGCCCCACCCCCTCCTGAGCTTTCACTCTGTCTCCCCCCAATTTATCTTATTTTATTCATAGCATAAACATTAAATCCAACAACCGCAAAAACAAATGTCCAGATCTGGCCAAGAGACCTAAAGCAATGTCACCATTCCCTACACAATGTATTTTCTTACTCCAAAAAAATCTCCCCATAACTAATCCAGTGTATTATTTGGGTTTGATACACTGAATAAAGCAAAACCAATACTGATCAAGTGATCTCCCTATGAATACTTCTTTTGTGACCACAGCTGTTTGCTTAATATTCTCCACAATCACTTGCCACAGCAAGGAGACGTGGACTAACTCTTTTCATTTCCAAGATATAACCATCCTTGCTGAGACCAATGGAAAGTTTATGATTTCTTTGTGTTTGAAATGAAATATTTGACTCTTAAACAATGAGAGCAGTGCTACTTAATATTCTAGCTCTGTAATTACCCTAATTTCCCCATGTCCCGAAACCCAGGATCTATAACCCTTTTGCATGACCAGCATAGAATTGTAGAGTTGGAAGAGACCTTGTGTGGTTAAACCACTGAGCACAAAGGTCTACAGAGATAGTATAACTGCATTCAGCTGAACAGTTAGAATCCTCCTTTCAGTCAAATGTGTGTGGTTAGAACAGGCGTCCCCAAACTGCGGCCCTCCAGATGTTTTGGCCTACAACTCCCATGATCCCTAGCTAACAGGTCAGGGATTATGGGAATTGTAGTCCAAAACATCTGGAGGGCCGAAGTTTGGGGATGCCTGGGTTAGAATGTCCCTGCAGAGCTTCACTCAACACTTGAATGACTGGGTAAGGAGGGGTGGCACACCCAGGGATGTTGGAGTGATGGTAGCACATGCCGTAACATAGTCTAAGCCAGGGGTAAGCAAACTGTTTCAGCAGGAGGCTATAGGGACTATTATAAACCTATAATAAGTCCACTGTCCCTCAGACCTTGTGGGGGCCCTGGACTATATTTTTTGGGGGGGAAATGGAACAAATTCCTATGCCCCACAAATAACCCAGAGATGCATTTTAAATAAAAGGACACATTCTACTCACTGAAAAACATGCTGATTCCCAGACCATCTGTGGGCCGGATTTAGAAGGCGATTGGGCCAGATCCAGCCCCCAGCCTTAGTTTGCCTACCCATGGTAAGCCCTCGTTGGCTGTTCTGAATAAGCGAAGAAGAGTTCTTCTATAAATATCCACTTTCATGTTTTATTCTTATTCTTGTTGTGTTATGCATTTTGTGAGTTTTTGTGTGTTGTAAACTGCCCTGAGATCTTCAGATGAAGGGTGCTAATAGAAAATTAATAAATATTAAATAATAATATTCATGCTAGGCTAAAATCCTATCTACTTTCTCCTCTTCAAATTGAAGACCATTTCTGCCTAATAGCAAAGACACTCATCCAAGCAGACATCATCTCCCATTGTTTGGATCTCTGTACCTACCTCCTTTCTGGTTAGACACCCAAGTTATCCAAGACAGATTCCCACCCAGAAAAATATTTCACGTCATTTATTCACACTACGCACCCACCAGCCTTCTGGTCTCTTGTTTATTGCAGAATGGAGTTTAAACTTCCCATTGTCAAAGCCTTCTTTACTGATCTGACCCTCCTGTTTACCACATTGCTAATACCTTGCTTCATCAGTGTCTGTGTTGTCATTTACTATTTTCTTCCATAAGACGAAGGGCTGATTGACATAGCTGTCTTTCTTTTCTAATGGAGGCCTTATTCTCTAACCAAAAAAGTGGCAACAGATTAAAAAAAAAAAACCCTTCCCTAGTTAGGCTAGGTTTTCTAATCGTATTAGTTAAACGCATGTAACAAATTACAGCAAAACGCGATATAACGCGCTCATTCTTTATTATTTATTTTGTTGAATTATCAAAAAACCTTATTTTTATAAGTTACTTTCTTTTGCTTTTTTGCCACATAAAGCAAATAACATGCTTTAAGAAAAAAACCCCAAAACAGCCCCTTTTATGAAGAAAAGGCAGTGACAGACTTGATCCAGAATGCAGTTTTAATCTGAATTGGGGTCCTGCACCAGTTTGGTGCCACACACACACACACACACACACACACAAACAGCTGTTTGACCTTCAAAACTATAAACAGAACCCTCAAGGCTGTTTAGAGTATATTCTATATTGAGGCCCTGTTGCTGCTTTTTCTTCAAAATGAAAGTGGCCAGTTTAAGTGTGCTTTTAAAATGAAATTTTGTAATGTACTGTTGGGAGATAGTAAAGTAAATGCACAGTGCATCGTTTTCCTGAGATGTGGACCATTTGCTTACAGAATCATATAGTACATATGTAGACAGATAGACAATAACACTAATGAATACTAATTTTCTTATCTATATGCCACCCATCTGACTGGGTTTGATCCTGCCACTCTGGGTGGCTCCCAACAGAATATTAAAAACACAACAACAGACAGACAGATAGATCGATGTGAATTTATTAACTATGAAACTTTCCTGTTGTTAGGCATTTTACACCTTCAAGGCACTGAAAACTTTTATGATCTTCTCAGGAGAAATGGAAAAAGTAGGTCAGTGACCTCAACAGTAACCAAACAAGCTGTTCAGCATCAGGTAAGGTACAGATAAACAAACATTGAGAAAGACAGGTGGCTTGTCTCTGATGTGCACTCAGGCTTGGGATATCTGGGAAGGGTGAAGTTCTAGAGGCACTGCTTGAAATATGAGGCCATTACTAGTCACAGGTTCATTCGTGTCACACAATACAGTTTTTCTTCTCACAAACAGTGTCACCCTTGGCGGGGAGGAAGCTCAAGTGGAAAAAAGTAATGAATGAACCATAGCCTTGGCACAAGGTACTTTGAAGCCTATGGTGCAAAACTGAAGTGGTGGCTTACATGAAAAGATGAGAAGTTAAATTACTGGCCATTTGGCAGCATTTAATGTACCCCCAGATCTGCCACCTAAGATCTCACTCTGCCACATGGTAAGGCCACCCCACGTGAACCACAAAAGCATGGGTTGAAGTTCGGTCTCCCTGTTTTTATGTTGAATTGATTTATCCTGCTCTTTGTTTTACTGTATGAAATTGATTTTAGTAATCTGAATTGTTTCTCGCTGCAATTTGAATGGTGTTTTAAAAACTTTTTAAAGCTGTTTTGGCTTTAGCTTATAAAGAAAAGTAAATAAATATCAATCAGTAAACTTCTGCAAAGTTCGGCAGAAAGTTATGTAACAACAAATCTTTGCACCTTTCCTACACAGTCATAAACATTGCTGCTGGACAGATCTATGATTACCTGGTTCACACATTACGTATGCCTTCATAAGCACATTTTTCCACATAAGGTAAAGGTCAAACAAAAATTGAGTGAATTGTCTAACATGTACACAGATAGATATATGAAATCAACATGCTGTATATGGTAGGTAAGGGCTGTTTACTATCTTCCCAGTGAGCTGCAGTTGCAGCCCAACACGGCGCTTCCTCTTTTGCCTGGACCCCTGCACCATCCTGGAAGAGAAGGAAAAAGATTGAACGTTGGCCGAGGGATCGGCCCCTGTACCTGTCTCAGGCCACCCTGCTATCGGCAGCTCATTAGCCTGCCAGGCAGGGGCAGACCAGGTGAGTGGTACCCAGCCAGGTAGACCCTGTGCAGGGTCACAAACTCCACCCACCTGTTGGGAGGGTGTGAGCGGGAATCTTGATGTTTCCCCCGTCCTCTCCAGCTACTGCGAAGGCTCACGGGTTCCTGCCAAACCCATGCTTTCAAATGAGCCAATCCGCAGCAGCCACTCAACACAGCATCCAGTCGGCCAGGAGCATCACCCACCCTTTCCCTCCCTTCATTAACAGCTGATTAATGCTCTAACCATTTCTTTTCAGCTAGCCGGGCTTTGCTGTGGTCTTTGGAAGGTTGCCATATTCAGAGCCGGGAAGGAATTTTCCCTGCTCTGCAAATCTTGCCTACCCCTTGGCACTAGTCACAACTTGGGCAGTTTAGACCTTGGGCAGAATCCTATTGTCATTCATCCAATCAGGGTGTGGTGAAGTGGTGACTCACCCACCCCCTGTTCTCTGTGGCGGTGTTAACAGGGTACCCTGTTAGAGGGGTTTGGAGGGAAGTCCCTGTCCATGAGCCAGGTTCGTAGGGTTAGCAGGCCATAGAGCTTCCCTCAGCATTTGGGGGCCATCTGTGCAAACTTGTGTTGTGGCCATTTGAATCCCAGACAGTCATCTTGTCCATTCATTTTACCTCTCAGCTGTTAGGTGCTCCGGAAGGGGGGGACTCTGTGGCTGGGCACACAATAGCTCATAGAAGTAACCAACCAGATTAAGTTCCAGCTATATATTGGTTACATTCTCTGTATTTTAATTATAATGATATTTGGGGCTCAGCAAGCAATTTCCTCCATGCTGAACTGGCTATTAATTTGAGATACTACCCTGATCGCTAGCCTGTGGCTTGGCTCACTTGCTTGCATTATCTGTATTTGCTTTGCTGGCCCCCTTCTGAAGTCCATGCACCCTCTAGTTATGACACACTGTGTTTGGGACTCTGTGGATTGATTTGAGAAATACATGATGGTGCGTCACGTCAGGAGGACAGCAGCTATTTTAAAGCGGCAGGAACACAAGAAGCAAAATGATTACATTCAGGGACAATTTGGGGCCAAGCTACCAATTACATTCTAGCCATGCATGTCATGCTAGCTCAAGAGTTGATTTTCCACTCCAAAGCAACCTCAAAAGAGAGTGGTTTGCAATGAGGAACTGTCTCTAAACTGTCAGTGGGATTCTAGCCCTGTGATTGTGATGTAAACACAGGTCTGGAACCCTAGCCGGGGAAACAGCAGCTGAAGTAGAAACGTTGAGGATGGTGAAAGGGTGAAGGGTTAAGCAGCATTTACTGCTGGTGAAAATTGTCCTCTCCCAAGGGTTAATGTTACATCACTGAATGTGCATTTCATCTACCTGTTTGCATCACTACAAAACTATATGACGGGGTACAGTAGATCAGTGTGTTCAGATCTGCATGGAATTTTAAAATAACCCAACATGAGTAGCAGAAGAAGCTCACTCTTAAATTAACTAACCATACATCAATATCACACGTCAGTAATATATCGCCTAATGCACAATTAGGTGTTGGAACGAAATGAAACCTCACCTCTAAGAGAACTGCTCATCTTCAGGGTCCTAGCCAGCTATATCTTCTTCCAGTATACTTTATGCTACAAATAACTGAAGATGGGCGCTCTATTCTTACCCATTTGCTGTTTCTTTCTTTTTCAAACTGACACTCAGCATTCCAAAAATACTGAACACGTTCAGTCCTCAATGACCTGCTTTTTGGAGGGTGGGGTGGGGGTGGGTTACATTCTTAGGTTCTTGAAAGTGGGTGGTGTGTGTTTTTGTACTTCTGGAAACTTTAAGGTTTCCTCAAACATGTTGACCTCCCTCTTGTTTCCATGTTTCCGCTTGAATAATGTTGGCACTCGCTACCTGAGTTTGCTGTTAGAAACAGCAACAGCTAAACATGGCTCACTCAACCCTAGAAGAACCTTACTCGTTTGTGCAGTGAACTCCTCTTACAAATTTAATTCAGGATGATGCTAAGGAAACTCTTAGTGTTCAGTTCTTATTAGTGCTTATGGAAATCCAACCTCTATTTGTATACCAGGCATATCTGGGAAAACAGCGAACTAATCATGGCATTATTATTATTTTTAAAAAAATACCTGACAAATTAACTTCTCTGTTTCAAGAAATTAAATAATACTAATTGTTTTCTATCTTAGCGTCTGTAAGGTTTTGTTTTGTTTTAGAATAGCACTAGATTCTACCTAATGATACATGAGGTACTTCTTAGAGCCTATTTTATGTCAGTGAAACTGTTAAAGTGTAACTCTGGTCAGAAAAATGACACCATAAAAATGACATCCATCTTTTATTTCTCCTCAGTGACTTCCAGATTAAATCTGCTCAGTTTACAAATCAGACAGAGCCTTTATTTAACTGCCTTTTTATCTCAGTCTACTTAGGAAGCTCAACCAGGCTCTGAACTAACAGGGTGTCCTTTTACTGCTTAATATATATTACTGACCATCCATCATCAAGACCACAGATCCTTCCTTTAAAATTTAGGTTGGCTTGGCTTTAAAGAGAATTGAAGAGTGGACTTTAATTGGCCAACCTACTCTTTATATTGCATAGAGTGGTACTTGAGTGTGGGGTAAACAATAAGGCCGCAGGGGCGTACCCAGGATCAAAACTAGGGGGGGGCAAGGGGCGGGGCCAAGGCACGGGAGGGGAGGGGCCACAAAGTGGGAATGTGGGCGGGGCTACAGAGCCCAGGTGAAATCAAAATAAACCTGAAGCGACGGCGGCGAAGGGGAGAAAACCAGCGGCCGCCTAGAGGAGAAGAGGGAAGTCTGGGGGTGGGCGGGGGGGGGGGGAGAGAAGGGAACCAGGCTTGGATCGGGGCCTCCGCGGAGGTCTGGAGCAAAGCCCTGGCCTCCGCGAAGCTATCCGAGGCTCCGTTGCTGCAGCAGTCTGGCAGGCGCTGAACGACTCCCGACGTTCGGGAGACCTTTGAGCACAGCCGCGCTGTGCGCATGCGCCCTGCACGGCGGCCGCCGGAGTCCACAGCCGCGCTGTGCGCATGCGCCCCGCTTTGCGCATGCGCAAAGGTCTCCCGAACGTCGGGAGCGTCAGCCCTTGCCCCCTCCCACACAGCGCGGCTGTGTGGACTCCGCACGGCTCGGGCGCAAGAGACTGCTGCGGGCGCCGAACTCGCGCTCCGCTGGGCTGTCCTCCGCCTCTGCCCACCAGCCCCGCCGGCAGCGCCACTCTTGCCCGCAGCTGCCCGACCGGCCCTGCCTCTAGAGTAGGGCAGCGGCCCCTCCCTGCCCCGCGGTGGGTACGCCCTTGTAAGGCCCTGGACCAAATTTTCCAAAACAAACTGTTGATAGATCCCTAAGCCATAGTTTGGCTTAGTATTATGTGTGATCCAGATCATAAGTGTACCTACAAACTATATAGAAAGGCTATAGAGAACACTAGCAACATACCCACAACCCACAGCTTGAAAACCTCCCCGTGGATTTCAGCTTGTTACTGCAGAGGTCCCTGAGTAGGAAGCCTGCCTACTCTTTCCTAACCACCATCCTTACGACTGATACGTTGGAAAATACTAGTAAAGGGACCCCTGACCATTAGGTCCAGTTGCGGACGACTCTGGGATTACGACGCTCATCTCGCTTTACTGGCCGAGGGAGCCGGCATACAGCTTCCAGGTCATGTGGCCAGCATGACTAAGCCGCTTCTGGTGAACCAGAGCAGCACACAGAAATGCCGTTTACCTTCTGGCTGGAGTGGTACCCATTTATCTACTTACACTTTAATGTGCTTTCAAACTGCTAGGTTGGCAGGAGCTCGGACCAAACAATGTGAGCTCCCCCCCATCGCGGGGATTTGAACCGCCGACCTTCTGATCGGCAAGCCCTAGTCTCTGTGCTTTAACCTACAGCGCCACCCGCATCCCTCACTATACTATCCAGCATCTAAATCCACATTCAAGAAGGCATTATGTTTAAGAATGAAAGTTTAAAATTAGGTGTGTTATCTTTGGTTTTTAAAAAGACAGGCTTCTTGGACTGATTACCTCTGAGAGTATGCAGTTTCTTTCGCCTTAGAATACACACCCACACCCACACACCCACACCCCTAAATAGCCTAGTGCCTCTGAATATGTGTATAGTGCTTTTCCTTTCTGATGGAAATGCTCCCTTTCAGATATATGCCTGCTGTTGGGATTCTTGTGGCCTCTGCTTCAGATACAAGGAAGCTCTTTTACACTGAGAAAGACCATTGGTTCATCTAGCTCAGTCCTGTCTATATTGATTTGCAATGGCTTCCCAGGGCTTCAGGTAGAAGTTCTCCGAACCCTCCCTGGACATGTAAAAGATTGAAATCCATGCCTTTTACATGATAAACTCTGCTAATGAGAGCTATAGTCTTCTCCGCATAGTACACCATGCCCTCAATGTATTCTCAAAAGGCTCCGAGGTCTGATTCTATCAGTTCTTAAGTGTCTGCAGGTTTCTGCAGTGTAATCCCCACAAAATTTGTCTGACTGGAACTGACAGTGAGAAGAAAATTAACGTGTGAACAAACCATGGGTAATTATATCTCTGACTCTCTTTTTAAAAAAAAAAAATTAAAAAATTGTTCACTTGCAGCCAGGTTGTTATGCTGGTCCAAGTGGCAACACCATCATGACAGTTATAGGAAGGTAATAGTATTATGCAGAATACCTCCTCCTTTGTGACTTAGCTCTGTGCCGGCATGTCAGGTGGGGGAGGGAGGTGCCTGCCCTCTGACCAGAACAGGATGCAACACAAGGCAGATCAATTTTCTCTCCTAGTTTAGGCTATTCTTTTCAAGTGTCTGCTACGGCTCCACAAGAAATATTGGTTCAGTCCATGTACCTGCTTTGTCTCTGAACACATGTTTTCAAAAGATACAGGAAATTAATTCATTTGACTCATCTCCATGAGCTGTTATTCTCATTTGCATGCACAGCGACACCTTTAAACGAGGCAGCACACCCATACCTGAGAGGCACTATGATTAGCTTTCCTTTGATAAATAAGGAGCAGAGGAACCATCCAGGATCGGAGTATCAAAATGCGAGATTCTAGTCTGCGTAGGAGTTCGGCCTTGTTGGATAACCAGTGGAGTAAATGTGTGCCTTCTCTTTTGCACTTCCTAACAGTGCAATCTACTCAGAAGTAAGCCCCATTGAACTCAGTAGGGTATATTTCTGAGTAGACATCATAGGGTTGCACAGTTAGCCTCACACTTCTGTTTTCAAAGCATTCTCTCCTTCAGAGTTGAAGGTTGAATAATGCTTTCTAAAGCAGTATTTTAGCAAGTACAGTATTTGCTTATTGTCCATGCTTAGCATGCAGTGGATTTTACCAGCTTTATTAATCATTCTCAGAACAACAAGCTGAGAGGACCATCTAGAGATGAAAAGTTGAGACTGACTTTTCCAGCCTTCCCATGTATGCACACCTGGTAGCTATTCCAGACCCTCTAAGTGTCCCTATTTTCCAGGGACAGTCCCAGGTTTACAGAAGCCATTCCGGTTTCTGATTTGATCCCGGAATGTCTCTCTTTTCCCTATTTTCATCAGAGAAATGTTAGAGGGTATGGTAGGATCTCCCTATTTTCATCGGAGGGATGATGGAGGATATGGAGTTATGTGACCCCCCCCCCCCCCGAGCCAAGGAGATAAGTAACTATACAACCTTTAGAAGACATCTGAAGACAGCCCTGTATAAGGACATTTTTTAAATTTTTTATTATGTTTTTATGTAAGTTGGAAGCTGCCCAGAGTGGCTGGGGCAACTCAGTCAGATGGGTGGGGTATAAAATCATCATCTTCATGATGATTTTGGAATACAATGTCCCTACTTCCATCAGAAAAATGTTGAAGGATATGAGATTCTTTTCCAGCATTTTGTCCCCCAGATGATCATACTGAAGTACTTTAAAGTCAAGAGATCAGCAATATGGCTGAGTGCTTGAATTACAGTTTGATAAGAATAATTCACCATGTGCCTTGGAATACAATAAACTTTGGCTTTTTGTAGTATTTTCAGAGAATGGGAAAAAAATAGTCTTGCTAGATTAGGCCTATGTCCATTTTGATGAGCATTCTGACTCTAAACTATGGCCAGCCAGATGCTCTGGACCGTTTACAAATGAGGAATGATAGTTACTGAAAATAATTTCCTGTTGGCCTGGAGTTCTAGCATTTTGAAAGAGAACCATTTATCTCTGCTCACTCTCTTCTCACTTATAAGGCATTATCTTCAACCTTGATCCCCCCCCCACCACACAAAAAACATTAAAGTTCATCTGTTTCATAGACTGCAATCCTATTACACGGGAGTAAGTGCCACTCAACAAGGCTTATTTCGGTTTAGATGTGCACAGCATTGCAATGTTGTTCTCCCCTCAAATTCTGATCATTTTAGTTGCCCTTTAGCATTTCCTCTAGTTCTACCACAGGCTTTTTTGAGACAAGGCTAAGGGTTTGCATTTTGTATTCCAAGTGTCACCACTACCCAGGGGCATAGCAAAAGGAGGGGCGATGGGGCAGGGTGCCCCGGGCTCCACTCTGGGGGGGGCAGCACCCTCTCCCCACCTCCACAGACGATGGCCGCTGCTGCCGCAGTGCGACTGCCATCGCGGAGAGGCCACTACGCAGCGGAGCCGCCAGCAAACATCCCCAGCCCCACGCGGGGATGAAGCCGCTGCAGCCGCAAGCGGAGGATCCTGGGCGGCAGCATCCCCGCACGGTGCCGAGGTCCGCCGGCAGCTCCGCCGTGCAGCACACATGCGCAGAACCACCATGCACGGCACATGCATCACGCGCTTCCTGTCCATGCGTCGTGCACACACGACACATGCACGCTGCATGGGGTGATGCCCCACCCCTGGATGCATGCCCCCGGTGCTGCCCCGGGCCACGAAAAGTCTTCGTCCGCCACTGCCACCACCCACAGAGGCCATCGACTGAGCCTTTGCCCTGTGTCCATGAGATTAGTGGTGGTTCAGAATAGTGGCTGTGTATATCCATTCACTTAAATCACACGTCTTCCCCCAAAGAATTCCAAGAACTTTAGTCTATCCCTCACAGAGCTACAGTTCCCAGCACTCTTAGCAAACTACAGCCCAGGCCATGGCATTTGGGTTGTGGAATTCCTGCCACCTGTAGGTTCATATAACCCTTGCAATACAGGCTGTCTGTCCTACTTGTAAAGGCTGTTTAATTTGACCCTTTTCTCATTGGCCTTGAGGCATTTTGCGTGTTGTCTTAGCTCTTTATTTATCTATTTTGCAGTATGTGGTTGATTGATATAGCTGGCTCCTCAGGGCTTTCCCCCCTTTTATGGACTATATTTTACTGCTGGTGCTTTGATGCCCAAAGCCACTTTGAAGTCCATCAGGTTGAAAAGCAGAATACAAATCTAAATAAATATCGTCACGAAATGTAGCTTCATTTTCTTTCACTTTCCTAATCATCAAACGGCCAACTCAGGTGATAAGTGCTGAATGGAGGTACTGCACCGCACAAAAAAGAGAGGTAGCTTTCAGCGTGGCTATGTGAGCCACAGTTCATGCAAAAGTATTAAACTTTTGTTGTTGTTTTTTTAAAAAAAAGTTAATTTAGTCCAAGGGATGTGCTATCTCCCACTAATCAATGCTCAGGGAAATCTTGAGATGAAGAATGAAATTAAGGAAGCATCCAAAAGTGGAAATGTTATACTGAAGGGCTGAAGATGCAGGGCAACATTTTGTTGCAGGTCCCAAGCATCATGCAGAACACTGAATCTTATTTCTTTTGTTCCCTACCGTAAAGGGTTTCAGTTCATTGGCAAAAAACATTGCAGCTAAAAGTGGCAATGGGTATTATTTCTAAATTTAAAATGTATTATTAATGTACACAAGATATGCCCCACACAGCACCCCCATATCATGTGCTGCATGAAGTTTAAAGCAGTCCAGAAGCAAAAATTGTCCAGTCACTTCTGCTGTTCAAAGCTAGATTGGCTTAAATCGAGCTTCTGAAAAAGCTATGCTTGCTAAATGATGATCAGAATTACCGTTTGAAAGCATATGTAATATGATAATAAAAATGCACATGAAAAGGAAATGGAAGAATCTAACATATAGGAGGAATGGATGGATCTTAATTGAACTGCAGCCACTGCGCAATTGCCTATATAATTATTTGTTTTAAATTAGACACAGGTGTATAAGAGGATTTTAGACATGGATCAGACAAACACTCTCTAAAGTGCTCTTGAAATTACTGGCACTTTATTCTCTCCTAGCAGATTTAAAAGTGCCCTTGTTTGTACTTTGTTGCCTAATGCTTTGTGTTCTCCATCGAAGATAAATGATGGCAGAGTGAAAGAGAAACTCCAATAAAGTGGGCAAAAATGCCTCTAAAGCTGCTCTTCAGACTCCTTGTCACCTTGCAGGCAATATCCCCCCTCCGTTCCCCACACTTCCGACCTAGAGAAGGTTCTAGAATTTTGTACTCCAATCTTCATAATCAAAAGGAGATACAAGAGGAGTTTTGACAGAAAGTTAAATGGTTGAACCAAAGGGCGCTTGTAACTGGAGACAAATAATTTTTCGAAGTGAACTGATAGCCCACTAATCATGGCTCTCAAAATATGAAGCAGACCTCCCTAAAGGGGCATAGCCAGTTGCGGCTGGATATTTTGAGTTCTACTCTGACATCCCATAAGCCCAGTTTTTATAGTTTCTTTAATTGGTCCAGGAGGTGGCGGCTGAATGTCCATCTGTTTGTAGTACTGGATGGTTGTGCTGAGACTCAGTAAAACAGCCCAAGAAAGAACAGAAAGCTCCAGTAATGACTAAGAGCAGTTAAAACAGAGTCTTGAGGCACTAATACATGGATCATGGCATACACTGTCATTTGCTTGGCATGTCTAATGTTGTTTCTTAAAAAAAAATAGCAGCCCAAACTCCATTTTGGAGAGCCAGAACAACTTGCAAAGTAGCCAGTTCTGTGTATTTTCTCCATGTATTTCAATCCCACCCCCCAATGTGATGTGTTCTCCCACCATTTACCCTTAGAAAGCTTTTCCAGGAATTGCTACCCCACCCATGTGACCTTATGGAGATTCGGGTTCAATCCCATCCACCTTGTTGCCGGGCAGAGCTGCCCTCACCTAGCTTTGGTGCCTGACATCTCTCATGGCATGCTCGGTTCTTAATTGGCTTTTTATAAGCACTACCTCTAGCAGTCTTTGTCCGTTCTCTTTGACTTGTAAGATATTGATTGGCTCACATTGCCGGGGCTAGATATACGCCTTTTGCCCAATCCTGAAAGGTAGGCTTTATACAAAGAGGCAAGTCCAGGAATCAATCCGCTCCCCTTGATTCTGCCTGACAACTTAATATGAAGTAGGTGATCTGCTTCATAACTGGAGAGTCCGCAGACCATGCAGACTTTGTGTAAAGTGGCTTGAACAAAAAGACTTTCAGTTTTGATCCCTGATTGGTACCCAGACCTTAATGAACTAATGAAGAAGCACCTGTTATTATTACTTCTGCTTCTTCACTATTTTTCACGTTACTTGAGTCTGCTTTGTCTCCATAATAAACCACTTTTATTTAACAAGAGATCTATACAGTATAGGTTATAAAGTGTTGTACCTATACAGTCGTACCTTGGAAGTTGAACGGAATCCGTTCCGGAAGTCCAAAACGTTCCAAAACATTCAGAAACCAAAGCGTGGCTTCTGATTGGCTCCAGGAAGGTCCTGCAACCAATCGGAAGCCACGGAAGGCCTTGTTGGATGTTCGGGTTCCAAAGAATGCTCGCACACCAGAACACTCACTTCCAGGTTTGCGGCGTTAGGGAGCCAAAACATCTGAGTAGCAAGGCGTTCAGGATCCAAGGTACAACTGTATTATACGAAAAAGCCTGGAGACTGTTTGCTTACACACTTTCCTGAAAAGGGCCTTATTCTGGGGCTCTGTAGCAAGTTTGCCTGTCTCCCTCAGGCGGCCACTTACCCATCCCCCCAAAAAGGGTGAAAGAGGACACAGCTTGAATACAAATTGCATATTCCAATTTATATTTCTAGATGCAAATTTATAAATAAATACAATGGTGGGGAGGTCTGTACTCAGATGACCTGTGTGCTCTCCAGGTGCTAATTGCCAATGGGCAGCTTCAAAGTCAGTTCATGTGAGAATATACAAAGCCAGTGGTGAGTTTACTACATTTCATCAGGTCAAAACTTCCGGTGAAGCACTCTCACGAAGCAGGTCAGGGACGGATCGTCCGCTCTCAGCCGAGAGTGAAGGGGGGGTCGAAAAGGCGATTTGACCCCTCATAAAAGGTCTAAGAGGACAGTTTAGACCTGAGGTGACCAAGCAGCGCGGAACGGGGGTCTCTGAGGCTTCCAGCACTGAAAAGTGGAGGAAGAAGGGAGAGATCCCCAGCGCACAGAAGAAAAGCGCCATCTTAGCTGAGAGACGCCGCAAGAACCTGGTGAGTGGTGCCAAATTCCCTGATACTAAAGCCGCTTCCCTGCCCCCTTAAACATATGGACTTTGCAAATTTGAGATAAAGAACTCTTAGAGAAGCAAACAAGAAAAAGCGCAAGGATTAAGAATCAGATATAATACGATCGCAACGAGAAGGGGGGGGCAGGAGGAGGAGAATGATAAAAGAACCAACAGCGGCATATCCATAAACTATCTAGACGCCGGGGCTCCGCGCAAGATCGACGTGTCGAGTGCAGTGAGAGCTTCATACCCTGAGCAATTCTAGGGAGGGGGAACTCGAGAGCCAAGACTACTATAAAAGGAACCGCTGGAGGATCTGCGAAGATTGGGGAGAGAGGAGGGGCAGTAAAATCCCACCACCATCCCCAGCTGAAAAGCAAAAGAGCTAACCACCGGCGGGCGGCGAGGAATTGCCTTAAAAGGATTGTGAAAGGAGGTTACTAGTTGTGAAAGACCGAGAAGGACTGAGAAAAACGAGCCCAAATATACGCAGAAAGTGGAGGGGGAGAACGAGGAGAGGAGGAGGAGGAATACAGCGAGCAAAGGCAGAGGGAGAAGCGGGAGAAGAGAAGAGAACAGGAGGAAGCAGGAAATCGAGGGAGAGCGCAACGTGGAAAAGACTACAGGGATCTTGAGGATTTTTTAAAATCCAGCATTTTAAAAGCCTTTTAAAAGCCTTAAGAGCGGATTTAAAAATGGCGACAGATAAAAGCTGAATCACCTTCCGCCTTCTTCATCGGGGGAAAATTACAAAGTCGCGCGAGAAAACGCTAAGCAAAGGATAAGGGAGAGCGACACCTCCTGGTTGAAGCAGAAATAGGCTAAGGTACAACGGGCTGCAGCCTCTCTGATTCCAACTGTAACCCTCATAGAGACAGGAATTGAAGGAAGCAGCGAGATATATATATAGAGAAGACTTCTTGTGTTTTTGGATCGGGATAATCAGGTTGATTATAAACTTTCTTAGAGGATAGGATAACACATGGAATGGGAACTAAAGTGATGAATTAAGACAACTCCAATTTCCCCATGTACTCCCAGGTTTAATGGGGGAGGTTGAGTTAAAATAAAGCCTGATAAAAAAAACAGGAATTCAGAAAGGGGGGCAGTAGAGTGTTTTGGCTATTATTTATTCTCTCTTTTTTGTTATAATGAATTTCTCTTTGTATAATTGATTCTTTCCGCATAATTAATTCTTTTTTAATATATAGCTGATTGTTTAGAAATAATTAAGAATTATTAATTAAGAAGAAGCGGTTATAGCAAATTATTGGATATTTAAAATTTTAAAAGTGTAAAATTGATGAATTAGGGATATGAATTCTAAATAAGGTTAACATTGACTGTGAGGTATTTCAATAGATAAATTGGGTGTTTCCTTTTCCGCTATTGTTAAATGTTGGGAATATCGGCAGGAAAGACTGATTATACACTGGGACAGCAATTTATTAATTCTTTATATTGCAAAAATAGAATAAGAAAAATGACATCTACAAAGAAAACTCCATCTCAGACAACAATTACAGCGACATTGACAGGAAGAAGACAGTCAACGGCTGAATTGGACCCCAATGCAGATCTTCGGGAGCTAATAGTAAATATGAACAAAACAATCAACGAAAAATTAGATAATATGGGCCTGAAGATAGAGCAGAATTCAAAGATGATCCAAGAGTTGTCGGGTCAAATGAAGGACTTAACAATAAAGAATATGACAATAGAAAAGACAGTGACAGAACTGGACACCAGAGTGATCAAACAAGAAGAAACATTGAAAGAAATGACGAAAAAATTGCAACAAGAGAACAGAGACTTTAAGAAATCCCAGGAAAGTTCAAGTGCACAGATGAGTAAAATCGAAAAGGCACATGAGGAGATGTTAGACCAAATTGCTGTATTAGAAATGTATCAAAAAGAAATGGTTTTGAGATTCCGCGGCGTCCCTGAGACACCGGGAGAGAATATAACAGAAAAATTAGTTAAGGAATTAGCTGATGGTCTAGATGTACAAGAGGAAGATCTGTTGCTAGATGTAGATAAGGTGTTCAGAGTAAGACCCGACCCAAAAAAGCAGTTCAAAGGTCCCGGAGATTGTTTAGTTTATTTTAATTCGAGATTGTTGAGAGATAAGATAGTGCAGAAAAGGAGAATGACTATGGAGGGACATAATGTGTTTGTGTATAAAGAAATACCCAAAAGAATTCTGAAAAAAAGGGAAAAGTATAAGGAATTAACTGATGCCCTAAAATTGAAGAACATTAGATTCAAGTGGCTTTTCCCTGAAGGCCTGACGTTCACAATTAAAGATAGGAAGAAGTTTATCAGGACGGTAGACGAAATGGATAAATGTAGAAGGACTTATAGAAAGGAACTGGGAGGCGAGGGGAACCTGGACAGGGAGGAAGAACAGGAGGAGGAGGAGGGTAGTATTGCTAGCTGAAGGAAAGTAGAATTGTTATTTTAATTTTATGAATTTTTGCAGATGATTTTGTAAGGATATTAATAAACTTTGTTGAATAATTTTGTTTTCAATCACTAAAATGAATTTGAATATAATTTCATGGAATATAAATGGACTTAATGATAAGAAAAAAAGAAATAAAATAGAGCATATCTTAAAGAAAAATAGATGGGACGTGATTTGCCTGCAAGAGACGCACATCGCCCAAAAACATGAGCGTGTGCTAATAAATAAGAGATTAGGGAATGAATTCATTGCGTCTGACAGAGTAAAGAAGAGGGGAATAGTAATGTACATTAACCCCAAGTATGAGACCGAAATTAAATTCAGGGATGCAGAGGGAAGAATATTGGGGGTGCAAATAGTTAAAAATAATAGAAAACTCCTGTTAGTGGGCATTTATGCCCCAAATGATAATCAAGGATCCTTTTTTAAAAAATTACAAGCGATATTATTAGACTACATAAATGATGATATGGTGCTAATGGGAGATTGGAACGGAGTGGTATCGGTGGAAAAAGACAGATCAAAAGGAAAGAAAAGATTAAAATCGGGCAGATTACCAAAAATCTTCTTTGAGTTTATAGAAGAATTTGATTTAGTGGACGCATGGAGGGATAAAAACGATAGTGAGGAACAATTCACGTTCTATTCGGATTCTAACAAATCTTTCAGTAGGATAGATGCTATATGGGTCTCGAGACAATTAATAACAAAAGTAGCGGAAATAAAAATCATGACAAAATCAATAACCGACCACAACCCAGTGAGAATGGAAATTAAAGAGACTAAACAGAAAAACAAAGGCTGGCGAATGAATGAATGGCTGCTAAATGATGAGAAAATAATTAAAGAAGCACAAAAAGCAATGAAAGAATTCTTTGATTTAAATATGAGAGATGGGATAGATATTAGAACTGTCTGGGATGCGGGAAAAGCATATATAAGAGGTTTCTATATACAGCAGAATGCAACCCAGAGAAAATTGAGAGAAGCTAAATTAAAGAAAATACAAAAAGAAATAGAAGAAAATGAAAAATTGTTAATAAAATCACCAAAAGATAAGACATTAAGCCATAAAATCAAATTGCTTCAAGCACAATTATCTACATTACTAGCTGAAGAATTGGAAAATAAATTAAAATGGACTAAGCAAAAAGCATTTGAATGGGGAAATAAAACAGGGAGGATTTTGGCGTGGCAAATCAAAAAGCGACAGAAAGAAAGGTATGTAAATAGAATAAAACACCAAGGGAAAGTATTAGAGACAGAAGAGGATATAAAAGTAGAATTTCTCAGTTATTTTAAGAATTTATATACAAAAGGTTTGGAGACGGAAAAGGATGTAGAAAATTATCTCAAAGGGAAAAACATCCCCAGGGTAAGTGAAAGCCACATCAAAAGACTAAACGATCCAATCACAATGATGGAGGTGCATCAAGCAATTAATAAGATGAAGATCGGTAAAGCACCTGGGCCGGATGGTCTGGCAGCAATACATTATAAAAAATTAGAGGAATCTTTGGCAGCACCACTAAAACGTTTAATGAATGAAATAATGAAAGATGGTAAAATACCAGATTCCTGGCAAGAAGCAACAATATCATTGATTCATAAACAAGATACGGATAGAGAGTTAGTACAAAATTATAGGCCCATTTCTCTTTTGAATAACGATTATAAAATTTATGCGGGCATTCTGGCCAATAGATTAAAAGGAGTGTTGAAGGATATCCTAAACGAAGACCAAACAGGATTTTTGCCAGATAGACACATTAAAACAAATATGAGATTAATTATAGATTTGATTGAATATTTAGACCTCCAGCCGGGCAAAAAAGCAGGTTTTATGCTAGTGGACGCCGAAAAGGCTTTTGATAGTATTTCCAGATGTTTTTTAAACAAAGCTTTAGAGAAGGCCAATATGGGGACGGACTTCTGCAGGGCGATAAATGCTATATATGAGAGACAAAGGGCCAATATAGTAGTCAACGGGGATAGGACAGACTGGTTCCAAGTTGAGAGGGGCACGAGGCAGGGCTGCCCGCTATCTCCGCTGCTATTTATATTTATACTTGAGATATTACTTAATAAAATAAGAGAAGAGGAAGAAATCAAAGGTATAAAGGTGGGAAAGGAAATTTTCAAAACGAGAGCCTTCGCAGATGATGTTATAATAACGATGGAAGACCCTGAGACAAGTATAAGTAAGGCATTGGAGATAATTAATGAATTCGGGGCAGTATCAGGGTTCAAATTAAATAAAGAAAAAACAAAGTTATTAGTAAAAAATATGCAAGAAAAAGAGCAAAAGGAATTAGAAATCAAAATAGGATTAAAAATTGTGAACAAAGCTAAATATTTAGGTATAAATATAACGATGAAAAATATAAATTTATATAAAAATAATTATGAGAAAGTCTGGGGCGAAATTAGAAGGGATTTACAAAAGTGGGACAAATTGCAATTATCAATATTAGGGAGGGTCTCAATAATTAAAATGAACATTTTGCCAAGGATGCTGTATTTATTCCAAACAATCCCCATAATTATAGAGGAAGGATGTTTCGAAGTCTGGCGAAAGGATATAACGAATTTCATTTGGCAAGGAAAAAGACCACGAATCAAATATAAATTATTAACAGAAAGAAGGGATAGGGGAGGGTTCTCATTGCCAAATTTGAAGCTATATTATGAGGCAGAATGTCTAATTTGGATAAAAGATTGGATCAAATTGGGTGAAAATAGAATTTTAGATCTGGAAAGCTACAATTGCAGATTCGGCTGGCACGCGTACTTAAATTATGAAAAAGAGAAAGTAAATAAAGAGTTTTTAAATCATATATTAAGAGGGGCATTATATAAAGTGTGGAGGAGATATAAGAGATTTGCGGAACCGCTGACGCCTTGGTGGATTTCACCAATTGAGGCATACGCCATTAAAAGACTATACAATGAAAACAATTGGCCAAGGTATAGAGACCTAATAAAAGAAGAACAAGGTAATTATAAATTGAAGGAATACGAAGAGTTAAAAAGGTTAGGAATCAGCAATTGGCAGTATATACAGTTAATTAGTGTTTTCCAAAAAGATAAAAAATTAGGTTTTGCAAAAGAAAGTACCAAATTTGAATTAGAGGTCATCCAAAACAAAAAGAAAGTATTATCTAAAACATATAGTTTACTCTTAAATTGGGATCTAATGGAAGAGAGTACGAAAGAGGCAATGATAAAATGGTCAAAAGATCTTGGCCATACAATTACCATCGAACAATGGGATAAGTTGTGGGGTCAGGACATCAAATTTACAGCTGCTAACAACTTAAAAGAAAATTTCTTGAAAATCTACTATAGATGGTATTTAACACCAGTGAAACTTGCAAAGATCTATAAAATCAAATCCAATTTGTGCTGGAGATGTAGTAAAAAAACGGGAACTTTTATTCATATATGGTGGGAATGTGAGGAGATAGCGAAATTTTGGAATAATATACACGAAGAAATGAAAAAAATGATGAAACGATCAATATCAAAAAAACCAGATATGTATTTATTAGGATTGCTAAATGAGGAAATCCCCAAAGAAAATATAAAAGTTTTCCTATATGCAAGTACGGCAGCAAGAATGCTTATAGCAGCAAATTGGAAGTCTCCTAGGATACCATCAGTAGAGGATTGGATAAATAAATTGAGCGAGTACTTATTGTTGGCAAGGTTAACAGCAGCTGTAAGGGACCAGTCGAAGCAGAAATTAAAAAAAGAGTGGGATAGTTTCGATGAGTATATGAGGAAACATTGTTCGAAAGAAGATATGTTAATATGTGTAGACTAGGGATATGAAGAGAATAAAAACAAAAATAATTAATTAGAAATTTAATAGCAAAGTGGAATTATATTGGAAGTAATGCACGAGTGAATACAAGAAGGGAAAAAGGAAGTCGAAATAGTGCGGAGGGAAGTACAGAGGGGAGGGGGAGGGAAAGGGTGGGTAGAGGGGGGTCGTATTTATGTATATGATGAATTTTATCTTATTTAAGTTTGTTATTTCTTTTGTTGTATATTTTGAATTCCGAAATAAAGTCTTTTTTTAACTTTAAAAAAAAAAAAACTGGTTATGAAAATCAGCTCCTGGCATATATCAGCAGTGAGGAACTTGTGCCCACCTATTCTTGCAAAATTCCGAGACCATGTCTACCTCTCTTGGCTAGGACCAGGGGAAAGTGGAGAGGAATTGGTATATTCCTCACAGCGGTGCTTCTCATCTACAAAAGCTTTGAATGACCAGCTATAAATTGTGATATATCAGCTGCCGTAAATGTTACCTCAAGGGAAATGACTATGAAATCATAAAGGCTTTCCGAGTCATTAGAGTTTATCCAAAAACTGGGATATTTAACTTTAAATATACTGAAGTTTCTCTGGAACCTGAATAGCCACATCTATCCTTTTGATGCTTCTGCAAGAAAAACTAAGAATGGTCGAGATGAATATAATAGGAAGAGGAAGGAGCGGAAAGCTCATGCACTTATGCAAGGAATAAGAACTGGGTGAAGTTGTCTGAACATATAAGAAAACGTGCAGCCCAGATTCTTTCTTCCACTACTTCAACCTAGGCTTTGGGTCCCTTTCCCCCTCCCCATGGATTAGCATATATTTTCTTGTAGGCCCACATACTTATCTAATATCTATCATCTTTTTTTATTTTATGAAGGCTGCAATCCTAAACCTACACTTTCTTGTGAGTGAGCTTCATTGAACACAGAGGGCTTACTTATGAGTAAACAGCCTCGGTCCTGTATACCTGAAGGAGCGCCCCCCCCCCATATTTCATTCAGCCCGGACACTGAGATCCAGCACCGAGGGCCTTCTGGCAGTTCCCTCATTGTGAGAAGTGAGGTTTCAAAGAACCAGACAGAAGACCTTCTCGGTATTGGCGCCCACCCTGTGGAACGCCCTCCCAGCAGATGTCAAGGAAATAAGCAGCTATCCTATTTTTAAAAGACTTCTGAAGGCAGCCCTGTTTTTAATATTTAATGCTGTATTAACACTGGATTGGGATTCGCCCAGAGTGGCTGGGGAAACTCAGCCAGATGGGTGGGGTATAAATAAATTATTATTATTAATATGCATAGGGTTGAGGTGGAAGATACTTTTTGCCCATTCTTCACCTCATCTGTCTGTCTCTTCAACCCAAGCTTCCTCCTTAGCTGAATGCATCTGATGAAATCAGTCCTGCAGCTAGCTTGTGTACATATACGGATGTGAAACAACACAATCAATGACCTTTAATCTGTATGCTAGTACAGTATGTATTGTGTTTTGCTAACAAAAGGTAGGCATAGGCCCCCGGTAGAAGTGCCAGTAATCAGGAAAGAGAAAAAGATTGTAAGTAATCAAAGATGAAACGGCAAGGCCATGAACGGTGTAAACAGTACTTAGAGGGAATGAATGTTGCTGTCTTAAATTGGTATTTAAAATGTGTACGTTGGAAGAAGATGAAACAACTTTTCTGTGGTTTTTCCTATATTAATTTGATAGAATTTTCTGTCAGCATTCTGCGGCAAAGAAAAAGCATCTGACACACAAAGTTGCCATTAAAATGGCATTAAGAATGCTTGTCGTGTGTGTGAGGGGAGGGGGTGGATTTCAGGGAAACAACATCTGCAGTCATTAAATGGTGCATCATCCTTCACCCATATTAGACAATGAGCATTTAAAGTTCAGTATTTTTTTAAAAAAATTGTAATGCTGCCTTTACTCATTCAATAGACTACAAATGGAAAAGCCACTTTTGGGTCAAACTTTAAAAATCATCTATGTGGCATACCATAGAGTCAGGGCTATGGTATCTCATATAACAAGGAGTAGTATTTCATGTGTGGCTTCTGGAACACATAGAGTTTGTTGCCATATCTTCCGGTTTTTAGAGCCGTTATACATAGCATAATTCATAAGTTATCTAATACTGTACAACATAAGCAGTAAATTATTTGAATTCGTCACTGTACAATCCTACAGATGAATTCCAATGAGGACTTCACCAGAATGAATGTATGCTTCTAATATCGTGCTAAAGTTGCCACCTCTCAAATCGTGCATATTTTTAGGTCAGCCCAGCTTATTATATTATTCCTAGACTATATTTCTAGGAAAGATAAACCCATCTCACTATAAAATAAAACTGCTGAAGTTTTCTGCCTTTTAACACAATTTGAAGTTGACGTTTATGTTGTGGAAAACCCAGAAAATTCAGAAACCCAACAAAAAAAGCTGTTGACATCTGTCATTGTGGTTGCTCATTGCATGTGTTCGAAACAGTGTATGGTACTGCCAAGCTGTGTGCTCATGTGATGCAAATCCTGTTATAATGCATAAAAAGAAAAAGATTAAAAAGTGGGAATGCACTCTATTGCACAGGAAATTCTCAGCAGGCCTAATGCCTTAGCTTCATCCTAAATTTAAGGTAGAACATAAGATTAAAATAGTTTTAACTGCTCAGTGTCCTTCAGCTTGCTTGACAGGCAAAGTCAACTCAGATTCCCAAGCAGCCAAGCTCTGGGAAATTCTGGGCTCACTGTGCAATGTTTTAACAGCAGGAATCTCAATAAAATCAATATTAGCCATTTATCCGATCTCTAGAAAATCCTCTTAAAACATGCCCCATATTGTTTCACCCATCAGTTTTATACACAATTCTTCCATTTGCTTAATCGCCAAAGTCACTGGAGTGTCTCAAGCAGGTTTGTTTTCCATCAACCCAAACTTTTAATTTTCTTTCAAGACAATAACAATAATCATGTCATTGCCTTTGGACATGATGTCTAAAGCTGAGCCTGCTTTTAAAATTAATCTCATTATTCTATGTCAGAGCTCTACACTTTTTGTTATCAGTTGCGGAAATAGCCTCCCATACAAAGCAAAATATTTTTATTTGTCATTGGCTGTATTAGCTATAGTTGGCAATTGTGGTAATATATTAGTGGTGATGCTTATGTTGTGCGAGATAAATAGTTGAGAGATTTGGATGATCTGAGCTTAAGCAAATGCTGTTTTGTACTCTCACAAAGATTAAAAGTTACCTCAGTGCTGTGGCCTGGGGGGAAGAAGAACCAGAGCCAGCCGGCAGTGATGATGTGGTACCTTGTGAAGTAAAACGGGGAGCCATAGCTCAGTGGCTATGCATGATATAGATCCCAGATTTAGTCAGTGGTAGCGTCAGGGCAAGATGTTGGGGCAAAAAGCCAGGGTGTCTCTCAGCAGAATGAGCATGAGGACTCCTAAGCACATTAGGAACTGGATTATCATATTTTGAAATAGATAGGCCTAAAGTAATGCAGATTACTTTCTAAAGGGTCTTCTCCCTGTAAGACCATCACTCAAAGTTTAAAGCAGCGTCTCTCAGCCTGGTGTCCATCAGAGGTTTTGGAATGCAACTCCTATCCACCATGCAAAAGGCTTGAAGGACACCAAGCTGGGGAAGTCTGGTCTGAAATCACCTAATGGCATGGCTGAGTTAATTTACCAGGATATCAGCTACAAGGCCTGAGGCGGCAGAGATGGAAAGGAGCTCCATCTGAGACCTTAGAGAGGCTTCCAGGGCTAGACTAGATGGATCAAGGATCTGACTCAGTATTCAACACCTTCATAGGTCTGAGAGGCTTCTGCTATGGCAAGCACAAAGGGCAGAAGGACTTGGTGCCACAAGGCAGCAATGGATGCTTGGGGACTGATACGTCCTCACTGTGCAAGTTCCTCTGATATCCATGGTCCACATTGATAGCAAGTTAGCCAGCAGGTGCACACCTATAGTACACCAACCTAGCAGGCCCCATCCCTCTGCTTCTGCCTTTGTGATGCCCACAAACAAGGTTCTGGGCCTGTCCACCATCTTAGCAGTGGCAGCCTCTTTCTTCCAAGGGCACCATCTCACTGACCCCACCACCATGTGAAGCCAACAATGGCCTCTTAGTTCACATTAAGGCATGCTGCAACACACCCAGGATAATGCCAAGAGTGGGTGGGGAGAGAATGGGGTGCTACCAGCAGTTCCAATTTATCTGAAGTGTTGATGTCTAGGTTACTCCGACTGAAAAGCAGCCCCATGAATGAGGCACAGGTGGACTCCTTTGTTTGCAATTTCACCACAGACTCATCCTGTTTCACACTACGGTTGTTGTTGTTGTTGTTGTTGTTGTTTTGTCCCAGACCTCTAGTTTGGTAATCCAATGTTGAGTTTAAAGCAGAAGAATTGTGCATATATACTTTTTTTTGGAGAGTTTTATTTTCCTATAAACTTTGCTATAAAGTGAGCATCTGTTAAAATTACAAAATGAGGTTGTTCAAAGGAAGGAAAGAAAAACACACACCATTGCTTTTAAATGCAAGCATTATGCCTTATATTTGCATTTATGAAACACATTGTCTCATAAAAATACTGTAAAAATGCAGGGATGGACAAGTCTAGCAGTTGGGTTGCTTTCCCTAAAAAAAAGAAGCAAACAACAACAACCCTGGGCCTGATTTGTTTAATATTTAGATGGAAGATGATTTAAGTGTTGTTGCGTGATTTCTTTGTGGTTCCAAACAAGCACATTTGAAACAAAAAACCCTTCTTTTTACCTACAGCATGATGGATGTTTAGAGTTTTTCTTACATGAGGCAGACTAATATTAAAATTGTTTGTTCTTAGTTTTTGATTGTTATCGGAACATTTTGTAGTGATATATTAATTATCTTGTACTGTTCCAAGCTCTCGTTTGGGAGGAAGGAAGGATAGTATAGAAACTGAAGGAATGAATGAATATTGGAGCTGAATTCGCATGGCTAGAATAACTTCTTCTCTTGTAAACACTGGAACAATTAAAAAACGTCTTCAGTCAAGGATGACTGTTCAGTTCACTTCTCTAGTGAAATCTTCACTGTGCTGTGGTCCATTATGGTAGATAAATAGATGCATTATGGTTAGTATTGGCCTCAAAGCTGCCCAAAATAATACCTCTGTGGCTATAATCCTAAATAAAGTAGGAAGTAAGTTCCATTGATCACAATGGGACCAATTTCCGAGTAAAACTGCATATTGGAAGCAAACATTGCATAACCAGTAAACTTGATTTAAATTCCCAAAGAGGAAAAGCAACAGAATTTTAGCCATCTTCAGCTAAAAACTCACAACTCAAACATTCTCTAGCTGTCTCCTGAGCCTCTGGCAACCACATACAAAATACAGTACTAGACCACATTCTTGTCCTTTAGCTAAGACCAGGCATCCCCAAACTCGGCCCTCCAGATGTTTTGGGACTACAACTCCCATCATCCCTAGCTAACAGGACCAGTGGTCAGGGATGATGGGAATTGTAATCCCAAAACATCTGGAGGGCCGAGTTTGGGGATGTCTGGCTAAGACCATGAACACCTGATAGCCATATCAATAAGCCCTTTCATGCTCATAACCGTACAATATGGACTGAGAAATTAAAGGCCCTTTAGGTCAAGATCAGCCCTTTGAGCTGAGTCTGGAAAATAGGACGAAATCAGCATATATATTTTATTTATTTAAAAATATATACAGCACTTGAATATATATATGGTTGCCTTTTGACTTTTGTACATGGTTGTGGATTTTCTCATATAGAGGAAGGGAGAAAGGTTGTTTTCTGCTGCTCCAGAGAATGGCAGGGGGTTGGACTGGATGGCCCTTGTGGTCTCTTCCAACTCTATGATTCACAACCATGGACAAAAGTCAAAATACTAAAACAGATTAACATTACCTCAACTTTCTAAACATCTCGGGGGGCTTGTCTAAGCAAGGATGTTTTAGTAGGCACCGAAAAGAACTCTATGAAGGTGCTGCTTGAACTCAATAGGCAGGGAGTTCCAAAGTGCGGATGCTGCCACCCGAAACACATGTGGAATGGGCATTATGTGGCACCTATAGTAGTGCCAATTCTGCTGATAAAGGGAAGATACTTCTTTTCACTGACCGAAACAATGACAGGTACCAAGTCTCCAGAAGTGAATTTCTCCACTGAAATTAAGCATGTGTATTATGCACACCTTGCATTTTTAATTTTTTTGGGGGGGAATGCATGCATTGTATTATAATCACAGTGTTTGTGTGTTGTGCTTACAGAGTTTAAGACATCTTAAGTATTATGGCCATAAGGGATACCTATGGCCTTTGGACAAAACATCAGCATCCTCTGTGGGGAGCAGTTATTAACTGCACTTTGCTTGGTTTTTTAACCAAAATTTTGAGCATTGGTAGGTTGCTGTGGGTAGAGGCAATCTGTGGCAAGTGCCACAGTCATTAATCAGTCTGTTCAATGTTGTTGTTGTTGTTGTTGTTGTTGTTGTTGTTGTTGTTGTTGTTGTTAGGTTGCTGTGGGTAGAGGCAATCTGTGGCAAGTGCCACAGTCATTAATCAGTCTGTTCAATGTTCTTCTTCTTCTTCTTCTTCTTCTTCTTCTTCTTCTTCTTCTTCTTCTTCTTCTTCTTCTTCTTCTTCTTCTTCTTCTTCTTCTTCTTCTTCTTCTTCTTCTTCTTCTTCTTCTTCTTCTTCTTCTTCTCTCTTATACCAAATAGTTCATGTTCTCCTATCTAATATATACAGGCACCAGAAAAGAAAATTTCAAAACCACCCTTCCAATTGTGAGTATCTCTTAAATAGAAATAAAGGATGTCATAACACTTTAGATAAGATTGCTTCCTGGAATCTGAGCAAGATGCATAGTCATTGTTTATAAAAGCACTGGAATTCACAGACTTCTGTTTGTAGCTCTGGAGGAGATGGCTCCAAGCTTTTAAGCAAGTATGGCTTGTGGGTCTAAGGACAAGATTCTTGCATTCAAAGGTCAGGGTTCAGTTTTTAGAACTGCCCATATGAAGGCAGAATTGGTGACTAATTTTCCTACGCTACTTGGCAACTGTGGTTGGTTTTTTTTTTAACTGCAAGAAAGTTCATCCTAGAAGTTCATCAAAAATGGTATAGTGCATCTTGTCATAAAGCCAGCATTATTGGGTTATAGAGGGAAGCATAAAAGAATCTTTTCAGGCCAAATCTTTATCAAAAACCGTGAACATTACATTTGTCAAAATCATCACAGTGTGTGACCTTTTGGAACAGCTCATATTTTATTTTATTTTTTATTTCTGCCAGCTGTAGAGTCTTTTTTAACGGAACACCAAGCAATGCTGAATATACCTTTGTATCTTAGAAAAAGACCATGTTCAAAGATAACTAGACAATACACATTCCAATACAAGACAAGGAATCCTCTCTGGATTCTTCACTTACTTGCTTATGATCCCACAAGATGTGATGAATTAAGAATTGTCAGATATTATATTAATCACAAACTCCATTAGGATCCCCTGTGCAGTGCATATTGGCTCTATATACTAAAACAATACAAATGATAGTACTGTACTGGTAGGTGATCATCTCATAGATCTAAAAGCCATGTTCACATCTGTGACCTGGAGAAAGTTCCTGTGGGATAGGTTGTCATAGGCTGAGTTGAATTTCACTATATGCTACCTTTACTGGTTTTTTTAAATAAATAAAACCAAGGATTATGAGGAACAGTTAAAGGTGCTGGGTATGTTTAGCCATCTTTGATAGCCATCTTCAAATATCTCAAGATGAGCTAGCTTGTTTTCTCCTGCTCTGGAAGGTAGGACTCGAACAAATAGATTCATGTTACAAGAAAGGAGATTCCAACTAAACATCGGGGGGGGGGGATTTCTGAGAGTAAGAGCTGTTTGACAGTGGAATGGTCTCCCTTGGACCATGGTGGACTCTCCTTCCTTGAAGGTTTTTAAGCAGAGGTTGGATCATAGCTGTCAAGTTTTCCCTTTTCTCGTGCGGAAGCCTATTCAGCATAAGGGAATTTCCCTTAAAAATAGGGGAGAACGTGACAGCTATGGGTTGGATGGCCATCTGTCATTGATGCTTTAGCTGAGATACCTGCATTGCAGGGGGTTGGAGTAAGTAAGTAAGTAAAACTTTAATACGGTCAAAGACCAGCAAAAGGTTGGAGTAGATGACTTTTGGGGTCCCTTCCAACTGCAATTCTACGATACGATTTAAGCCATCTAAGTGATTTGCCTATCACCTTCTTGTTTTTGTGAGAACAAACAATCCTATTCATTTATTTCTGAATATTTCTACTCAAATTGTCAACTGAAGGCATTCAGAGCAGCGCTGCAGTGGGTCATTTAGTGAAGCACGTACTACAACCATCATGGTAACAGGCTAATGCCACAAGCCAGATGCTTCTCTTAGTTACAAATGTATAGCTAAAAGCAGAATATGACCCTGCGTGTCAGCTGAAAGCTGCTGTGAAAGCAATTTTTTGCTATTCCTGTTAATAATTTGGTTACTCGTAGCAGTTGAAACTGCACCATGTAGACTGACAGCCAAAGCAATAGTCTGGTCATCTTCCAGGTATGCTATAAAGCCTATTTCATTTTCTACTAGAGCATATTCACATGCATCTACGCTCTCGGAATATGTTAGATCCAATATGATTCCAAGGGGATTAAGGGTTCTTAAACAACCCAGTCTTTACAAAGGAGATGAAGAATTTGTCATGAAATGGACTGGTATACTCAATAGATGCGCCATTGATTTAATGTTACTAATCATCGAAAAATCTAAGTCCGAAATGAACAAATTTGACCATGAAATAGAGAGGATTAAAAAAGATTTCAAGAAGGAAAGTGACAAAACCACATTTGATAGAGAAATAAAAAATTTTGAAGATTCTATTAATGAATTTAGTAAAGAGTTAAAATTATACAAAAGGAAAAAATTCAATAGAGATAAAGATGATTATGCAAACAATAGAGTGTACAATTGGTCTAAATATGAAAATAGAAACAATAGGTTTTTTGACAGAAAAACCAAATATCCACAAACAAAAAACGACACTACTATTCCAGATGAGAACAGTAGCATTTCTAGCAGAGGATCATCAGAATCAACATCTGAGTTTAGACAATTAAGACCCAGACAACATACACAGTATGACCCTCACAGGCGCAGGGGCAGAGGGAAGAACAGATAACTGTCGTTAATCTGTCAAGCCGGATACTCTCCTCGGATGAGTTGAGAGTACTCAGTTTAGGCTTAAATTTTGCTCCCACCCAAAAATATTCAGCCCTAAGCACTCGCATTGATGTGTATAAAATGATTCGTCAACTGAAACTAAAATTATTATTTCAGTCCAACACTGATACCTTGGACACTAGTACTCCTTTTAAAACCAAATCAACCTTCATCCCCCATAACCAGGATTTTAGGATAGAAGCTTTTCATCATGAAATTATAAAAGACTTAGACAGATTGGAAAAACGTCATATCCCTACTAGACATAATATAACTAGAGAACAACAAGAGCTAATTCATAACTTGGCGAATGACCGCTCCATCACAATTAAACCTGCGGACAAAGGAGGGGCTATTGTCTTAATGGACACAGTCACTTATGAACGGGAAATAAACAGGCAATTGGCCGACAGAAGATATTATTTACCTCTTAGTTATGATCCCACTCAGAAAGTTTCTAACCTTATTCGTATCACGGTCAATGAGGCTCTAGCGCTAGATTATATTTCTATACAAACCGCCGAGTTCCTACTTTGTAAAAATCCACGGGTCCCTATCTTTTACACTCTCCCCAAGATCCATAAAAATATCACACCACCCCCGGGCCGTCCTATTGTCTCAGCTGTTGGTTCACTCACTGAACCCTTATCCAAGTACCTAGACTCATTTATATTTGAATACTCCACTGCCACCACCACATATATCCGAGACACTAAAGATCTTATTGCTAAACTGGAAGACCTTCCCGTGCCTAGAGGAGCGATCCTGGCAACACTCGATGTAGGTTCTCTCTACACTAATATCCCACTAGAGACCATAAGAGGGACCATTGAAAATTTACTACGTTCCAGACAAGAACAAACCCCTCCTTATTATTTTTTAATCCAATTACTGGATATTGTTTTTGAAAATAATTTCTTCAGGTATAAAAATGACTTCTACATCCAAACCAAGGGGGTTGCTATGGGCGCGGCATTGGCCCCATCGGTAGCAAACATTCACATGATTGACTTTGAAAACAAACATTTTTTTTCTGAATCTAACCCCTTTACAAATGACATCATTCTGATTAAAAGATACATTGATGATTTGCTCATAATTTTTAAATCTGAAGCAACATGTATTGCATTCCAAGAATGGGTGAACACATTGGATTCCCATCTAAAATTTACTTGTCAGTATCACAAAAAAGAAATTCCATTTTTGGATGTAGTGGTCTACATTTCAAATAGAAACACCTTGGCATTCAAACCATATAAGAAATTAACGGATTGTTACTCCCTACTCCATTACTCTTCAAGTCACCCTTCTCATTTAAAAAGAAATTTACCATACGGACAGTTAATCAGACTGAAAAGGAATGCTACAGACAAGAGAGACTATAGAAATGCGGCTCATCAGCTAGAAAAAGCTCTCGTTAACCGGGGCTACCCTAATTGTATCATACAGGACGCATACAGACGTGTAGACGGTCGCAATCGAAAAAATTTGCTTGAAACACGGTCTGATAGCATTAAAAACAGAAAACCCAGCCGCCTGGTCATGGGGATGGATTTCACACCCCTGGCCAGCCACATTAGAAATATTATATATAAACATTGGCATATTGTGGAAGACATACCTGGCTGTAAAGATCCCCCCCTTTTAGGGTTGAGGAAGAAAGGAACTTTGCGCAATCAATTGGTCAAAGCTGATTGTTTGGAATCACCATCCATTGTCACTAAAGGCCACTATAGATGCGGCTCATGCAATATGTGCCCCTACAGTTTACAAGTAAAAGAAATAAAAAGTGAACATATGCAGTTCACTTTTAAAATCAACTCCATGACCACATGCAACTCCAAGAACGTAGTTTATTGCATACGGTGCCCTTGCAACAAACTGTATATAGGCAGCACCACGCGGGCACTAAAGGTACGTATAGGAGAACACAGATCACGCATCCGCAATAAAGTGATGGAAGCCCCTCTTACACCTCATTTTTTACAAATGAAACACAGTGACTCCGATTTAATGTTTTTTGGCTTATGGCAGTACACACCCAAGAAATACCACAAGCAGGATATCCTAAAAATATTGAGACAACAAGAAACTAAATTGATTTTTATGTTTAAGACATTACAACCGGACGGTTTAAACTCAGATCTTGACCTTTCTGTATTCATTTAAACGAACACACTAGCAGTATAACATACAGTAATCATAGAGATACTGTAAGTGTTATCAGTACTCACATTCTTCTGCCCCCTCCTAATTGTCATCTTTAATTATTATCACCTGTGAACCAACTTTTTGTATATAAGTGTGCTCCAAACACAGGATATTTGCTTAGTCAATACATGCTCAAACCAAAAATACTCTGAATACAAGAAATGTAAGTATCTCTTTTTGTGTACATGTATTTTAGAAATTGTATTACTGTATTATTTCAAACAATAATTAGAATTTGATTTGTATTACCAGTGAATATGTAAATGAGAGAACCTTTTGAAAAAACACCTGAGCATTGTGGCCTAAGCCAAGATAAGTGGTTTCATACAAATTGTAAGTACTGTTTTTGATATTTGTTCTGTTTATATGTATATTAGTGTCTTAATTCGAATACTAATAAGACCTGGTTTATACCACCAGTGAATGCACTAAACATAAAAGTACAAGGAGAACTACTGAAGAAGCCCGTCATATGGGCGAAACAGGCAAAAAAACGCCGGCAGCCTGTCTACTACCATTGACACCTCGTTCGACCTGCTGCCACTTGCTGACCGCTAGATAGCCTCAAAGACTATAAAGACTGGTTTGCCTTTAATTTGTACATGCTATCTGTTTAACGTTTGATTTTGGCTCTTGTGTCAGCACTTGTATATGGTTCTCTTATTGTTTTCTCTTTGGATTAATAATACTTGATTGAAACTGGATTGAATTTGGTGCCTTTGCGTGCTGCTTGTTTTATTTTGGACTATTTCATTTTCTGGCTTTTAATGATAGATTGGATCCAGGAATATGAGAGTCCAGGACTTGCTCTGTGAAAAATAACTGTGGTATAAATTATTTAATATCCAAATGGACTCCCCTATATTTTTGAGCTTTATATTCTGAAAAATGCTTGCAGATTTTAAAAATGAAGAACAGAACAGGCTTATTACAGAACAACTATTGACTGATTTTCCTTGGAATGGGTAGCAAACACCGTACCAGTTGCACACCTTTTATAAGTGTTTTCAAATTATTGTTTCAAATTATTTAGAAACAATAAAAATATTGGTCAAAAAATATTCCTGATCCATATAAATATGCTTTTAAAAAAAACCCAAATCAGAAGAGCTCTGAAAATATTTTATTTATTAACCACATTTCATGAAATTATTATGAAATGTGGAAAATTATTAACCACATTTCATAAAAACAGAAAATCTTAAAGCAGTTTACCAAATATAAAAACATAAATATGTTGAATCAGTTTGGGAGCAGAAAGTGTTTTTTAATTTGAAAATTAGTTGATTTTTTTTAATACACTTCACCACATTTTGTTACAGGGAAAACACTAGAAAATATTTTGCTTTTGCAAATGTCAAGACCAAAAGAAATGTTTCCGAAAATGTTAATTGTTTATCTTCGTGTCAGCAGTTTTTAATCGTCTCATCTCGGCATCCAGAAAACAGTTTTCCTAGCTACCATTTCAAATGTCACTCTGCTATAACTGGTATGGGAGTATTTAGTAGTAAAGGGCACCACACAGGCCACTTTTCAAAGTGGAATGATCATTGCTCAACTGCATATGTTAATTCATGTAAATATATGCAAACATCCAATGTTTTCATTCTCTGCAGTTAAGGGTGTGGTAAGAATAAAACAATAAATATGGGCACTTGGCTGGAAAACCAGTCAGATCAATTTAAAACCAATGAGATGACATTCTGAATTTTACATAAATCACTACTAGTGCTGCCAGCGCATCTTAATTGTGGCCAACGCTTACCAGGGCTTTGTACTAAATCTTGCTTTTAGTGCCAGCAGGATGGGTAACCTTCCAGAAGGAAGGACTACATTTCCCGTTATCTCTGATCCTGGGCCAAGCTGGCTGAAGCAGATGAGAGTTGGGAGTCCAACAACATCTGGAGAACCATGGGTAAGCCATCCTGCCATACAGAATGCTTTCCTCTAGACAACTTCCTGAGTAAGCATGCATAGCCTTGTGCAACACCTATGAAGAAGTGTAAGATTTGATTTACAGAATGCATCAGAGAGTTGAGCTGTTGTGAAATAAGGGGCATCTGTTCTTTGGAGCAGATTATCAGCTGTGTACATAAAGCATTAGCCAGTGTCATCTAACAGATAAACTGCCTTCAGCATTAGTCATACTGTATTCAAATCTAGCTCAGCCATAGGTTCTCCAGAATCTATGATATGTAAAGAAATTATGTTACTATCTTATTTAGTAGTCAGAACTGCTGAAAATCAGAACTTTGCTAGCCTCCTGCTATAATGCCACATCTAATTTCTGTTGATTATCATTACCCTTAGACCTTCCTATTTTATTAATGCCCCCTTATGATATTTAAGGGCCAGCTACGGTATAATCTGCTCACTTAAGCGTCAGATTTGGGGGCTAGCCAACTATCTAGCATGCGGTTTTTGACTCAGGCTCCCCTAGGTGACCTTGGGCAAGATATTAGCTTTCAGAGTTGGTTCTGTGTTTGCTAAATGGGACGTTGGCTTCCTGGACATATAAGGAGAGAGCTTCTGCTGTTGCATGGCTTGTGCTACTAAATATATAGTAGCTTCAGGCTCCCTGACAGATGCTGGTGTTAGGAAGTTGGTGATCGGTATCTCTAAGTTAGCACCCCTATGGCTGTTTTTGGCTATTGGACCCTGGACAGTATGAATTTTTAGTGATCAGATTTATTAGCCTGCAATCTTCCTAGTTAAAATTAATGTACGGTGAAATTCACACCAGCACAAAAGGCAATTTCAGACACTTAATTAAGCCCTACTTAAGCCTTATTTAGATAACAGAGATGGTGATACATTTCCTTTTGATTGACTCGCTTTTTCTAACATCTGAACTCAAGTGGTCTTCCTAAAAGGAAATGGTTACTCAAGGTGACTAAAGGCTTCACTAGCTGGGTCATGAGTCACACTCGGTCCAATCCATATCTAGAAGAACAAGGCAATAAGGCTGTCCAAATCCCAGTCGATGATGATGCACGATCAAGGCATCAGTGAGTCTTTGAGATTTGGAGCGAATCCAATGAGAGCTGCTTTCTGCAAGCAAAGAGGTTGGGTTTTCCCCCTCCCCCTTGCAGAAATGATTATTGACTTTACCTGCAGTGCTGAGCTTTTCTTGTCTCCCAAAACTAGCACTGCCAAGATACCCTTGGAACTTAAGTTTCATTAAAAAAATTAATTCCCTCAACCCATTTTTTCCCCTCCTGACATCATTTCCATTTTCCTTTCTGACCTCTTGCACTAGCAAATTCTACAGTAAATATTATTAGTATTAACTCGGTGGTAGGGCACAAGTTTGCATATAGAAGGTCTCAGGTTCAAGATTACCTAAAAAAGGTTAACATAACATCCACTTATTTGTTGGGCAGGACAGTTTTCCAACCCTTTCAGTCCAATTTTATTATATTTATTTTAATACATTTATTACATTTATATATACCACTTTTTCTTTCAGGGAGGTCAACGTGGTATGCATGGTTCTCCCCTCATTTTATCCTCACCCACAACCCTGTGAGGTAGGCTATGATGAGGGACACTGACTGGCTGAACGGAGATTCAAGCCCTGATCTCCCAGGTCCTAGACTAACACTAACTGTTAAGCCACACTAGTTTTATTGTTTTAAGCATTGGCCATACAAATTGTCAGAAAGTTCTCATAAATTTATGTAACTGTGGGGTAATTAACCTGTGGTAGGTTTAATTAATTTTATACATAGCTTCCAATAAAAGAAAAGTACGTATAAGCGATTTACAACCAAGGGAAAAAAGGCAATGATAAAATCACATAAAATGTATTTAAAATACCGTAGGTTTAACAGTACAGTATCACGCTACTCGTGCAGCTCAAATGCCTGTGAAAATATAAAAGCACTTTGGCCTGGCACCAAAACGATGACAAAGTTGGCAGCAGGAGGGCCTTCCTGGGAGACTATTCCATAAATCTTACAATTACAGGGGAGATGCATCTTTTAAATCCTTTAAACTATTTTTGGACTATTAAAACATGTTTACAATTTACAGCTCAATCCTATGTTATATAACCCATTGTGTTCAATGAGGCTTAAAAGGTAAAGGTAAAGGGAACCCTGACCATTAGGTCCAGTCGTGACCGACTCTGGGGTTGCGCGCTCATCTTGCATTATTGGCCGAGGGAGCCGGCGTATAGCTTCCAGGTCATGTGGCCAGCATGACAAAGCCGCTTCTGGCAAACCAGAGCAGCACACGGAAACACCGTTTACCTTCCCGCTGTAGCGGTTCCTATTTATCTACTTGCATTTTGACATGCTTTCGAACTGCTAGGTTGGCAGGAGCTGGGACCAAGCAACGGGAGCTCACCCCGTCACAGGGATTCGAACCGCCGACCTTCTGATCGGCAAGCCCTAGGCTCAGTGGTTTAACCACAGCGCCACCTTAAGTCCCTGTGCCACCTTAAGTCCCTGTCAATGTTAAGTCAATGAGGCTTATTAGCATGTAAATGCAAGTGTACTGGTAGGATTGCAAGCTTAATGGACATTGCACTGTGCAAGAAATTTGGTATATATAAGCACCTTTGGGCAAATTAAGGGATACGGGTTAAGCCACAGAGCCTAGGGCTTGCAGATCAGAAGGTAGGTGGTTCGAATTTCCGCAATGGGGTGAGCTCCCATTGCTCGGTCCCTGCTTCTGCCAACCTAGCAGTTCAAAAGCATGTCAAAGTGCAAGTAGATAAATAGGTACTGCTCCGGCAGGAAGGTAAACGGTGTTTCCGAGCGCTGCTGTGGTTTGCCAGAAGCAGCTTAGCCATGCTGGCCACATGACCTGGAAGCTGTACGCCGGCTCTCTCGGCCAGTAAAGCAAGATGAGAGCCGCAAACCCAGAGTCGTCTCGTCTGCGACTGGACCTAATGGTCAGGAGTCCCTTTGCCTTTAGCAAATTAGGATGGTGAGTAGCCATGATATCACTAACACTGTGCTTTGCAGCACACCAAGCACCCTGAAGGCAAAAACAGGGTTGGGGGGATAATTGGTTTATAAAAGTGAGAATGGGCTGGATATTTGAGCTTGAGTGCAAAAGATCTGGGACAATAACAACCCCCAGGGAGTGTAACGTCTTCAGCACTGAAATCCACACTGGGATTTATTTATTTTTTTAAAGTATTTATCACATTTGTATCCCACTTTTCCTCCAAGGGGCTCAAGGAAGTACATTTTGAGGTTGATTAGGTTGTGAGATAGCAAATTATTCAATATTCATAGGGTTTTTGAGGCCGTTTAACATGCCTAACCATCTGTCCACTACTATACTACCTCAAGGGCCATAGATAAATGCCAAATTTTAGTAAAAGAAACACCAAAACTTTTATATAGTTTTAATACAATACAATAGGTTAGCATCGTCGCCATCTACACAACTCATATTCAGAGTAAAATGTGGAGTAAATTATTATATTGATGCCTGGGTGTAGCAATATAATTTTAAAAATGTTGCAAAGTACAGTACCACCATGCTGGTTGTAGTTATATAATTTTAGGCTCTGCTCTCACTATCTTATGCCACACTCTTGCTTCCCCACCTTCAGATGGTAATATTGATTACTTCACTTTCTTCACAAGGTGGCAAGCATTTTAGGGAGCCCCTGCTCATTCTAAAAACGAGGCCTGGACACCTGCCCCCAAGTTCTGTCCTGCCATCACCAATGGCCATAGATTTGCTCTGGAGCAGTTCAGCTGCGAAGTAAATAGTTAGATTGTGCAGCCAGCCCGTTTCGGTTTTTATTCACCACAACCAAGAGGTAAGATGGGCTTGCAATGTGATCGATTATGAAGCCTTATATCTTCATGATGGCGCTAATAACGGAGAAAAGGCTGTCTGTTTTCCCTTATTACTTACTACAGTGTGTTATTGCAAAGCCAGCATTGGCCTGAAAAGACCTGCACAGCAGTTTGCACCGTTTCCAGATTCAATGTTTTTCAGCCCTCCGTGCAAGCAGAATCCCAAACGAACTGCTCGATCCTGAATCCAGAGCCTAGTCGCTTCTAGGACACTGGGGGCCAGCGCTTGCAACTTCTCCTCTCCACGCCCCTCCATTTTTGTTTTTGTTTTCTGCTCTTTCTCTCCGGCAGGAGGCTTTGATGCATGGACACAAAGCAAGTTTGCTCAGTGACCTGTAGGGTGAGGGAAAAATCCTTGCCAGCTCTGCAAATGACCCAGCACTAATCCTCGAGGTTTCCTGTGCACTCAGCAACCTTCCTAATTTCCGTTATGCAGCCTGACATTTTTTGGGTATGCAGGCTGGAGCGCTGCCCAGCAGCAGCAAGCAAAGTTTTTTTTTTTTAAAAAAAGCAATTACATATACAGTGTGTGCAATATTTAATTGCACATTTGGCAAGTAACGAAGCAGGTAGCAAAATCTCGAGAAGGGGCGCCCGCGGGGACAAAAAAGGTCCGCCAACCCACGAACCGCAGGGACCGAAAACTTCCTAATTGGCGCGCTGGTCCCATTCCAGGCTCCTCGGCGATGGCGGGAGAGGAGCAAAAACAAAAGGCGACGCAGCCGCCTCCTCAACTAAGCCGCTTTTCCCAGCAGGTGGCTTCGTCGCAAAACGCCTCCAGACAATGGGGGCAAGAGCAGCGTTCCCTGGCGTCGCCCGCCTTGGCTTGCCTCGGCTCTTTGTTTTGCACAGGCATTTCTCACGTTCGCCGGAGAGAGTCCTCTCACCCGGCTCATAATAAAAGCGCGAGGCTTTCTCACGGTCGTGTCGGAACGTTACCTCGAGTCTCTCTGGTCTCCCTACCATCTCGCCTAAAATCCCCATTGTGTGTGTGCGTGTGTGCGTATGTGTAGACCAGACACGCCCGGCCCGTGGTGCTGGCTGACGGGTAAAGTGCCCACAACTTGCATCCCTCGGCTTCCTCTGCGTACCTCTCTCTGGCTGAAGCAGCAGCAGCAGCAGCAGCTCAACCTTTCGCTCGGGGTAGCTGTGGGCGGTTGCTTGGCCCGGGCAAGGGCTGAGCTGAGCTGGAGCCGGTTGCTTCCCATTGGCCGTGCGGCCGGCAGGGAGAGCCGGGGAGGAGGGGGGAAGGAGAGGAGGAGGAGGAGGTGAAGCTGCCGCCAGCAGCAGCCAAGCGCAAGTGAAGGCATACACACACACATATACGCGAGCGCGCGCGCACACACACATACAGGCGCACACAGGCACGCCGCGCGAGCGAGGCAGAGGCTGCTGTGGTATTGTTATCCTCGTGTGTGCAAGCGGAGGGGGTTGTTGTTGCTGCTGCTGCCGCCGCCGCTACTGACTGCTGGCCGGCGGGGAGACGAAGCGAGGCAAGAAAGTGAAGGAGGCGAAGGACCCGCGGCGAGCATGCAGCAGCGGCAAAGCCGGCGTCGGAGCGGCGCTGCCAGGGCGCACTTGGCGACGCGCTGAGGAGGAGGAGGGAGGGAGGCTGCCTCAAGCCGGCCGGCGAGAAGGACAAGCAAGCAGCAGCCGCCGCCGCAGGAGCGAAGAAGACGGGCTATGTGCCCGGGGGAAGCCCGCGGGAACCGCTAACGCCGCCAGCCCCCCCTCTCGGCAGCGCCCCTCACGAAGAGACTCCTTCGCCCGCTGCCTTTTGTGCGAGTCGCCCATCCCCGACACCCCGGACGCGGCAGCCGGACCGGGAGCTCCGTCGCCAATTCCTCCTAGGCGAGCGCCGCGGATCCTCCGCCGCCCCCTGCCGCCCATCCCGCCTTGGCCCGCGCCGCCGCGGGGCCCCCATCCGCGGACTTTTCGCCCTGCCGTGCACGCCTCCCCCCGCCACCGCTTCGCCTCCATGTGCCGGATAGCGGGAGCGCCGCCGCGGATCCTGCCGCCGCTGCTGTTGATGGTGCTGGCGGCCCTGCAGCAGGTAAAGAGCCGGGCGAGCGAGCGAGCGAGGGGAAGGAAGGAAGGCAGACACACAGACAGAGGAGAGCCGCAGCAGCGGGGCTGGGGGCTCTTTGTTCCCGTCGAAGGGCGGTGGCGGGGCTGGCGAGAGGATGCCGCCGCCGGGGCCGCGGGCGAAGAAGCCCGGGCTCCCCGCGCTGCCCCGGAGGCTAAGCTGGGCCTGCTTGGAACAGGATTGCGAAGCTGGGGCGGCAGCGGTGGGGCTGGGAGGGGGCTTGGGGGGAAGCGACCCCCTTGATCCAGGAAGATGTTGGGGGACGAAGATGGGGTGTAGCGAAGGGGGACGGGAGAGGAGTTGCAGAGGGGAGGCTGGAGCTTCCTCGGGAACGCGAGTTAGGGACTCGCATTTCCCACGGCGGAAAGGAGCAGGTGCTCGCTTCGGCGTTAGTAAGAAGACTAATACTGGAGAGATGCATCTGCCTGCGTAGGGAAGAAAGACCGGGGGTGCAAAAGCGTTACGGCGGAAAGTTAGGACCCAGTGACTCCTTGCACTGGCGTTGGATCTGATGGGTGGGGTCAAACAAAAGTCGGCCTGAGGGACTAGAAGGATGAGACCGGCGATTGTAAATAAAGGCACCGCGGGGCGTGTGGATGGGGAGTTGAAATGGGGAGCGGGGATCCCTGCGACCTGGGGACGAGCAAAAGTGGGGCAGGGACTTGGCGCCATCTCTTCCTTGGAGAGGGAGCGTGGGAAAGGAGTGGACGCCACCCACCTTTTCCCTTGGGATGGGAGCAGGGCTTCTTTGCTCCTTTCTGGCAAGGCGGAGATGCGCACACTCCTTCTTGAAGAGCAGACTTCTCTGAGGATGGAAGTCACCCTGGATAAGCAGAGTGGGGGCCGGTGTCTGTTGAGACACCTGCTTCCCAAATAGAAGGCTGGAGTGGGATTTCTTTCCCATGGCAGGGGCCACCAGACCCTCTCTCCCTGTCGTCGTCCTCTTCAACCCGCGCGCTCTTTCTACTTCGCCTTCCTGGTGCCAGATTGCCAGCCCACTCGGATCTCGCAGTTACACAACCACGAAGTGCAAACTCCATAGATCACATTGAATTGATGAGTTATTGTTTTTTAAAAGCATTGCACATCCCCCCTCCCCCTTGTATACAATCGGGAAGGTTAAAGCGAGCATATGTAACACACCGCAGGGCCTGTTTGTGAATCGCGTGGGATTTTAATCTGTGTTTAGTAGTATTTGTGACCCCAGAATCAGGGCGCCGGTCGGCTATTTCGGATTAACCGGCACAGAGTCTTAAGGCAACGGCGTGTACTTCACTTTTGCCCCTGTTTAACGAATCCGGCGAGAGCTGCTGCCTGAGCAGCCACCCTGGGCACGGACCCCGGGGTTAGTGGAGCCAAGCGTGTCCGGAACGCCCTCTTCCGTGGCCTCCGGTCCGGTACAGAGGAGCCCGCGGAGCCGCTGCCTCGCCCCTCTGCTCGGCTCCTTAATCCCTTCCCGGGAAGAATTTAATCAGCCTCCGCCTCCGCCCGGCAGCCTCGCTCACCTCCTCCCCCGCTGGTGTCCTGCTGTGTCGCCGCCCCCCCCCCCCCGCAACAGCTAACGGGAATTTCCATTGGGGCGAACTCTTTCTCCCAATAAAGCTTTGCCAACTCCCTCGCCCAACAGGGGGCGCTGCGGGAAGCCAGGCGAAGGCAATTGGGAGGCATGTCCATGCACCCCGATATTTGAGACTATACATGTAGGGATTGAAAGATCCGCCATCCTTGGAGATCTACCCAAAGTTGACAGGGTCCATGCCACTGTGGTGCTTGCTGGCAAGGGGTGAGTTGACTTTCACCCAAGTCAGGAATTAATATTTCAGAGATAGGATTTGGACCTTTGCTGAGTGAGAGTGAGCTGACTTGGACAAGGGAAGGCTGTATGCTTTTACAAGGCGAGAGGTTTGCAAGCCTTGGCTAAGGCTTAAGACTGGTTTGTTTACACTTTTGCGAAGTAGGGATCCGCCTGGGGAGCACTGCTGGTGTTTCTGCATTTGGTGGACACTGGTGACCTGGAACTGCGTAGGATGGGTAAGGGGGTTAGACTGTACCATTATGTTGGGAGACAGATAGGAATCTGCCTTATACTGTCTCAGACCATTGGTCACCCAGCTCAGCACTGTCCACACTGACTGACAGCAGCTCTGCAGGGTTTCAGACAGGACATTGCCAGCCCTACCTAAAGTTGTTGGGGATTGAACCTGAGAGTTTCTGCATGCAAATCAGATTCTCTACCAGGAAGCTGGATGTCTTGCCTGATAATTTGTGATTCTGCACTAGGAGTGGACAGTAGTCCATCTGTGCTGAAAGAGCTGAATTAGGGTGGGCCCAGGTCTCCAGAGTAAGGATTTGATTTGTCTGGGCAGGAATTGGTAAATTACTTGGATTTTCCTGGAGTGTTTTTGTGCATCTGAAGGTAGAGCATTGCCATGGCTTCTTCAGTGAATATCGACTGTGTAAGGAATGTATCTGTAATGTGGGACAGCTTGTATAGAAAGATATCAGCATTAGGGCTGTCTCTCATGAAGCAGATACCACTTGACATATGCTGATGAAAATTCAATTAAGTGATTATCCTGCATTTTGGGGCTTACCCTGTTGGAATGGGGAGTGTACTCTTTGCATGGCCACCGGACTCCACTGGTTTTGCTGCAACAGACTAACATGACTACGCCTCTGGAAATAGTTTGTGAAAGGTTCTCTGGAGTAATGGATGAACTGTATTTGATACGGTATTAGATGTGCATTTGAAATGGAAGTGTGTAGGGTTGAGTGGGGTTTTTTGGGGGGGGAAGGGAAGGGATGACCTGGGATTTTCCTAAAGTGAGTTCCAATAAGGCAGGGGACAGAGGATGTGCACAGGATGGATGCTGGCACTTTGGTCAGTGAAAGTCAGTCTTCTTCCTAGTGCAAAGGGCAAGCAGGAGTAAATCTCAGGGACAGATGGTGCAGCTCATTGCCTCTTAATGGCATTTGTGGCTGGAGCATATCGTCGAGGACGGGCAAGGGACTCTGGGGAAAGGGGTATTTGAGCAGTGGGCTGTGTGAGTGGGCTGGCTTTCGGCAGTGGGTGACATCCGGTTTTAATCCTGCAGGGGTTGAGTGATCCTGGTACAGGGAGGCAGCTGCAGTAGCTGCAGCAGTCACTGTCCATGGTGCAGAGCTCAGATTACTCTCTGGCTGTGAACTGAATCCCTGCTTCTGAAACGTAGTAAACACAGACTTGGCATGTTGCAAAGCTCCCTTCAAATTACTGCTTTTTTCCTGTACAGCCAATACGCCTTTTCTGTAGCTCTGATGGCTGCATCAGGCAGTCGAGGTGCTGAAACATTGATCCTAAACAGCTGGGGGGATTTTTCACTGGTTTAATAGGAGGTTAGATTGCCCTGATGGGAAAGTGTCAATGTTGCACCTTCTTTGTCTTTCCTTCAAACCCTGCCTCCCTTTTTGTGAGTATTGTTTTAACTTTTTAGCTAGGATTATTGTTTTCAGGGTATGTTTATAGCCTGAGTCTGGGTTGCTTTTCTACAAATTTTTAAGGTAGATTCTACTCCCCCCCCCCATGACACAATTTCTTTGTCAGGCTCATTTTCTCTTTTTACGATGCCTCTACTTTTTTTTTATCTCCAAATGTTATTTGGTAAATTCTAAAACTTGAGTTCTCTGCTAAACTCTTACTTCACTGTGTGCTTTCCCCCCTATATGTACTGTTTTTAAATTAAAGCGATCTATGAATTATGGACAGGAACTGTCTTTATTGCTTTTGTGAATCAGAGAGTTCCAGTGGCATGTCATGGTTGGAAAATCCAATTTCCTCCTTGTTTGGGTACACATTAAATCAGGTTAGGACTCTCTTTTTAACAGGCTGTAACAACACTGAAAGTTAGGTATGAAATCAGTTTTCTAAACCTGTGTCTGGAAAGTGGTTTTTGATTTTTAACTGTTGCCTGGCTTTTCTCTCTCTCTTGCAAGTCAGAAATTATTTAAAACTTTTATATTGCGTACATTGCTATTGCAAGAGAATTTCAGTTATAGGAAATTAATATTGTTTTAGGATCTATATCTTGGCTAGGTTTTATTTAAATTGATTTATATTGCTTTCAGTGTTTGTCAGATATTTCCTTGAGTATTTTTTTATGAATTCATCACTCATCATTTGCACAGCAGAGCAAACAACTTCTTCAGTATAGGTTTAGTCAATGTTTGGAATAATGCAGCATTTAGGAACATACTGGTAACTGAAGATTAAACACTCACTTCATTGATTATTTACTTTAGGTAAAATCTGTGGTTGTTATGCAAAAGCCTGGCACTCTGAAGGAAAAGGGGAAAGTTTGAAAGGTGTGTGTGTGTGCGTGCGTGCATGCATGTGTGTGACACAAACACACATACTTTAACATCAGAAACCATCAGTGCTTCTGAATTGGGGAAAGAGGAAGTCTATGTGGGAAAATGAGGCAAAACATCACATAGTACTTTGAATGACATCCAGAGAGGCAATAGTTCTTAGGAAAAGCCTCAGTTAAATTTTCAATCCTAATTATTAATTCTAGTTTCTTTCATTGTATGATTTCTGAGTATGGCTAAGATAATGTTCTGAATAGGTAATATGAGTATTGAAAATTGATTATGGGAAATGGATTTTAGTTGTGTTAAAACTGAGTAGTAGCAAAGCAGATACACATTCGTGTCCCAGTGATTGGCACCAAAACTTATGTGGTTCCCCCTTTATTATTAATTTATGAGTGTTACTACTATTTTTGTTGCCTTTACCCCAGTTTTTGAAGTTGTGTGCAGATTCGTTATCTTTCCAGCTTCGCTATGGGGGTTAGCACTAGGGGCCAAACTAGCCATTTATAAGAGACACGGAGAGGCACTCTGTAGCTTTTTCCTTTTAATGTAATATTAACACGGTGTGACATGGCATTATTTTGTGGTGCATCTTCCTGTCTCTGCCAGCCAACGATGTGAAGCTAGGGTAGGGAGGTGCATGGTGCAACGGCATCCTATCCCATGTTGTTTGGGATATGGAACTACATAGGTAGGTTAGTCCTAATTAATAAGAATAAGTGGCAAAGCACTTCAGTAGGTTAATATGAAGAATCTTGAGGCTACTTGTGATTCTTCTGCCTCTACAAATCATGTTTTATCAGTGGAAACTTCTAGACTATGATGCTATATCCCAGATATCTGGAATTCGTTTTGAAATGTGGGTTTTTTTTGGTATTAAATTAGAATTTGTCAATATTTTAGCTTTCTTTCCCAAGGTTATGTTTCACATTTTTGGAAAACATTGCAGATGTTTATTATGAGTAATTTTCATTTCTGATTATTGGAAAATAATCCATATTTTGGAATTCTAGTTTCTTGTGTATCAGTGACATAATTCAAATCTGTGACAAACCCAAAAGGCACAATCTTTATTGATATTTCTTTTGTTCTTATAAATATTTCTAGATTGCTTAAACATAAAAAAACTCAAAGCGGCATACAAAATAATAAAAGGCATGCAGTGCCACCAACCAAAATAAAACAGTATAAAATACAGTTCAAACTTCAAATAGCTTTTCTTTTATTGATGATGTCACCATCATTTTCTGGGGAAAGACTGAACTGTTGTTTTGACAGATGGGTGGAAGAAGCCATTCTTTTTAAGGAAATGTTTTATATACATATTAACCTAACAGATGCATTTAAAATATGTTTCTGAAACAAGACAGAAACTGACTTTGGGAGCAATACAATTATTTGACAAAATGCACATTGTATACCTGTTTTATCTAGTTTAAAGTCAAGATGGTGTGCCTTTAAATGTTGAATACATTAACATTTTAGGAGACATTTTCATTATACTAAATATCAGCGTTTCAAATAAATCTTTTAGGCACATTTATAATAAGATATTTTCAATCTATTGACATTATTTTAAAAGTCTTCTCCCCATTCCATTTCACATTCTGATTCGCTATCATGCAAGACTCAGTAATTCCTATTAAGTTTTTGGTGGCAGCAGAATGATACAGTATTTGAACCACAGTGTTTGTTTTCAAAACATATTGCTGAAGCATCAACTGGGAGGATCATTTATCTTGTTCTCTGATTTGTTTAAAAATATTTACCCCACTTTTTTTTAGGAACTTCATCCTTGAAACAGTTTTTAGTTAAAACCAACTCCAGCTGAAAATAAAATAATAAAAAATAAACCAGTATAAAAATTAGAGTATAGAAGTAGAAGATAAAACATAATACAGATTTCCTTTTCTCGGCTAAGGTGAACTTATTGCATCCTGTGAGCAAATACTTTTATTCAAGTTTATATAAGCAGTTTTTTCCTCCGTTGGTGTCTGCAGTTTTTATCTCACTCCAGTGTACAAGTCAATATCTACTCCACTTTTCCCCCCAGCTGGTGAGTTGGAACCCATTATTGGGCATGTTCAGCTACCCTGTGAGTAGAATAGGAAACTCCCAGTAACGCCAGCAGAAGCCAAGTCTTGTGAAATAAGATGGCTAGAGAAAGATGCTCAAACTCACCCAACAATCTAATAATAGAAAGGGTAAAAACATTCAGATTCTTTTTACTACAGACGCCAATTGTGTACTGTACACTATAAAATTGAGAAAAGCTATTTTTATTAAGTGATGATGACCATTCAGAGTGACTCATGCTTGGTTCTTTCCTTGACTTGTGCGTTCTCTCTCTCTCCCCACCCCCCCAATTCCTTATTTAAGAGAGTGGATTGCTCACAGCATCTGCTTTTAAGTTCCTTAAAATTTTAAATAGATGAAGATTTCTGAACTTCCCTTTCTTTCCTTTTTGAGAATATAAAAGGGGTTATCTAAACAACCAGAAGTTTGGAGAAGGGTTGTAGCTCAGAGGTAGAACATCTTGAGTTTCATGCAGAAGATCCCTGGTTCATAGCTGCAAGTTTTTCCTTTTCTCGCGAGGAAGCCTATTCAGCATAAAGGAATTTCCCTTTAAAAAAAAGGAAGAACTTGACAGCTATGCCCTGGTTCAATCCCTAGTGTCTCTAGGTAGGGCTGTGAAAAACCCCTACCTCAAACCCTGGAGAGAGTCTCTACCAGTCAATGTAACAGTACTGAAATAGGTAGATCAGTGGTCTGGCTTGGTAAAACACAGCTTCTTGTGTCTCTCCGAAGCCTTGTGGATCTTCAAAGACTTAACAACACAATTCTAACCATGTATACTCAAAAGTAAATCCTATTAAATTCAGCTGGGCTGAATCCCAGATACGTGGGGTTAGGATTGCAGACTAATGCTTATTTTTATTTAAGACTTCAAAAACTTGTTCCCACTTCATCAGGTACACAGAACATTATCTCATTTTGCCCATATGGATATATCTATAATTTGGAGAGTAAATGCAAGCGGTTCAGTATAACATTCCTATGCAAAGCTCAAATGGATGCAAGATCAGTACAATGGCTATGCTGCTTTAACAATGGTTGTGGGGTAGAAATTCCTGGGGTTGTATTCAGCTAGGTTTTACTAAGAGCAGACCCACTGAAAATATTGTTAGTCAACAAGTTAGTCTTGTTCATTAATTTCAGTGGGTCTACGCTGACTAAAACTTAGTTGAATAAGAGAATCATAGAATTATAGAGTTGGAATTATGCATAATTCTGTATACTTCTATCATATTTCCCCTTTACTCACCTTTTTTCATAAACTAAAAGTAGCCAAATGTTGTAACCTTTCCTTATAGGGGAATTACTACAGTCCCTTGATCATTTTGGCTGTGTTTTTCTGCATCTTTTCAGCTCTGCAATATTATTTTGAGGTGCGGTGAACAGAACTGTACACAATATTCCAAGTGTGGTTACACCACAGCTTTGTATAATGGTGCTGTGATATCAGCAGTTTCCTAATGATCCATAACATGACTCCACCTTTTTCACAACCTCTGCACACAGAGTCATCATTTTCAGCAAGCTATCCACTATGGTCCCAAGTTCTCTTTCCTGGTCAGTTCAGGCCCCATTAGTATATGTTCAAAGTTATGATTTTTTTGGCTTTCACTTGTATTAACCATTCTCAGTGTTAGACAATGATTAATACAAATGGAAAGGAAGAAATAATTTCCAGGGTGATATTTCATCACTGGCCAACAATGTCCGACCTAACACACCTTGGAACCGTTTGGGTGCAAGCTATTTATTGAGCACCTGCAGACATACTATCTGACCACACTTTAAGCTGCAGCAGGCAGTGTGGTGGAATGGCAATGATGCTCACCTGACCTCTGGTTGGTCACATTACTACTGCTTACCAGGAGGTAGAGCGGGAGAGACAGGGCATCGGTGAGATGGGTGCTGTGCAAATGCACCAGTGGAGCCAGTCAGATGCTCCTGTCAGTCCATTTGCACCTCGCAACTGCCTTCAACCCTTTCCCTCTATTTTCTGCAACAAGCAGCAGCACAACCAACCATGGCCAGTTGAGTACCACCACCCCATCATGCGATCTGTTGCTGACTTTGATCTGCTTTGGAGACTTTTCTAATGTGCCTTCTCTCCCCACAGTTGGTATGGTGGGTGACCGCAAGGAAACAAATCTTTCTCTGCGGTAGCCTGATGGCTATGGAATTCCTTTCCATTGGACCTGTATCAAATTTATACATTGTGGAATTTTTGGAAGGCCCTGAAACTTGTCTTTTTCATTTGGCCTTCTAGGCATGATGCTTATTAGATGTGCGATGGTCTAGTGGAATTAGGGTTGGGTGTCATTTTGCTCTGTTGAAAAAAAAAATATGTGTTCTTTTCATAATTGCATTGTACTGTATTGTACTGCATTGTATTGTATTGTGTAAGCTACAGGGACATTTGCCCAGAAAAGCAGCCTAAAAATAATTTAGATTAATTAATTAAATTAAACAAGGGGCTATATAATAAAGGTTTGCTCCAGAGTCCTGTATTTGGCACATTACCTTTCCCCCCCTTCAGTCATTCAGTGTTAATGATACCCTAACAAAATGTAACAGGAAACAAAAGGTTTTCTAGGCCTTTCAGGCCATAGCAGTCTAATGCTGAGAATAGTTAAAACAAAGAAAAGAAAAGAAAAGTAGCTGAAAATGCTTTATGAAATTTTGGCCCATGTGAAATCTTGTTACTTTGCCTTAATGTATACCTAGAGATAAAGGGTTGAGGCCTAAGATACAATACAGCTTGCAATATAATTTATGTTTGAACCAAATTATTGCTGTACTGTCCCAGTGTGAAGCACAGCTATATATCTTATGTTCTGCTAGGGAACAGAAACAGTAGTGAATTAACGATGGTTTTTAGAATATCCTTTTGTTTTTTACTTTGTAAGTATTCTGTGGACTGAACAAAGTTTTTTCTTTAAATAGTCTTGAAAAGGCTCCCCCATGAGGATGCATTTACCCTTTTTGTGTAACCTTTAGGAATATGTTTTGTCATTAGCATGTTTTTGTCCTTTCCCCCCCTAAACATAGATGAAGAAACTAGTTCTGTTTGGTAGCATACCAAGGTTTAAGCCTTGGAAATTACTACCTACGGATACAGTTAATTCCAGTGGGCTTTTATAACCATAACTCTTAAGCATGCACAACTGCCTTTGCAAACCTGGGCTCTGAAAGTGCTGTTGTCAAATGAAATAAACCAAGGAGTAGGACACACCACTTCATCTTCGCAAAGCTGACCAGTCAATTTAACTGTAAGAGTTTCTCTTCTGCCGTTGTGAAATCAGTTCATCTCTATGTCTAAGGGATGTGTTTTGACAAACTTCACAGTTTAAAATTGGCTGCCCTAACCACAACACATTCGCACTGATGGGCTCCTCCACTGACTTCCAAGAGCTTTGAAGCATTAAGGAACACAAGAGCTGCATTTAATTTAGTTAAGAGAACTCAATATTTAAAATTGCTATAGTGTGCAAGAACGTCAAAACTGGGGTCAGAGTTTCAGTGCACACTAGGGAAATGCATCATACAAACCTGTGGCTCAACAGAGGTTAGTATTTTTACTTAATTTTAGGAGAGATGGAAGTGCCCACACTTCCATTGGCATTCATTATTATAAAGGTTACTACTCACAGTGTTGTTCAAGCTAGGCTATTTATATCACTATAAAAAAAAAAACCTCGAAGGGAAAAATCACATAGGAAAATATGAGACAAGTAAAAGGTTTAGTACAGAGAAAGGACCTCTCCATCCTTTTATACAGTGTATGTAGGCAACCCAGCAGTGTGATAGTGTATGTGCTGGGCTGTTGCCTTCCTCAATAATGGAGTAGATGAGAGCCAATAAACTGAAGCTCAATTGAGATAAGACTGAAGCACTGCTCTTGATGGGGTTACACTCCCTCTGAAGGCTTGGGGGTACCTCTGGATCCATTGCTGTCACTTAAGCCTCAGGTGGCCTCGGTGGTGCCTTCTATCAGCTTCAGCTGGTGGCCCAGCCGTCCCCCTGTATGGACAGGGATAGCCTAACTTCAGGCATCTGTGCTCTGGTAGCCTCTAGGTTAGATTACTGCAACATGTTATATGTGGGGCTGCTTCTGAAGACGTTTCAGAAACTTCAGCTGGTGGAGAATTCATCAGCCAGGTTGCTCACCTGGGCAAGACGGTTTGAGCATATAATGCCAATCCTGGGCCAACTCTAGTTTCTGGGCCCAGTTCAAAGTGCTGGTTTTGACCTAGAAAACCTTAAACAGCTCATGACTGCAATACTTCAAGGACTGCCTTTTCCCAGATGAACTGACCCGAATCCTGCAATCATCATCTGAGGCCCATGCTTGTGTGCAGCAACACGAGAATGGGCACTTTCTGTGATGGCTCCCCATTTGTGAAACGCTCTCCCCAATGAGGTTTTGTCTGGCACCTTCGTTATACATCTTTAGGTACCAGGCAAAAACACTTCTCTTCTTAGGCTAATTAAACAATCTTACGGCCTGTTAAACTGGGGGAGGGGGGTGTTCTAGTTTTTGTCCCTGGAAAAGACCCTGATGCTGGGAAAGATGGAGGGCACAAGGAGAAGGGGACAACAGAGGATGAGATGGTTGGACAGTGTTCTCGAAGCTACGAACATGAGTTTGACCAGACTGCGGGAGGCAGTGGAAGACAGGAGTGCCTGGCGTGCTATGGTCCATGGGGTCACGAAGAGTCGGACACGACTAAACAACTAAACAACAAATGGTATGCATTTTCTCAAAATAAGTGAGGAGAAACATACATTTGCAGGTGTAAAGATAATCAGAAGATCAACTAGAAACCTCCCTGACTTGTGAGTTTTCCATGTGTAGGATGATGTGTTCTATTCAAATTTGGTCCTATTCAGAGTAAACCCATGTAAATTAATGGACATGACTGATTTGGGTCCATTAACTTATTTGGGTCTACTCTGTGTAACTATCTTGGAAACAACCCTTTGTGGCTCTAGGTCACATTTCCCTGTGTGCATTGTGAAATGTTATAGTCCTATTCAAACATTTAAGGGTAGATGTTACCCCCCCAATCCCGGTAGAGGTATTCAGAAGAATGTGTGAGGCCTCAAAGATGGCAAGAGTTGGGGATGGAAAAATATCTATTTCAGCTCACTTATGTTTCTCCTTCCAATATTAATGTATTTTAATCTTTGTTGGAAGCCGCCCAGAGTGGCTGGGGAAACCCAGCCGGATGGGCGGGGTACAAATAATAAATTTTTATTTATAATGATCACAGCAGAGAGTGCTGGATAATTTGGTTGCCCGACCCCAAATCTGTGGGACAGAATGATTATTACTGTATTTTTTCGTGTATAGGACGCCGCCTATTTTTGGGGACCCCAAATTATGAAAATGGAGGGAAATTTCCCTGACTTGTTGAATTTTGGGGGGGGAGGGGAGGATTGCCCAAGGCTAACAGCCCACACGTATAACAGGCCACCTGTCAGCTGTTCCTCCGCCGGCAATCGCTGAGCTTGGGGGGGGGAGTGGTGAAGCTTTTTTCCAATAACGTTTAGCACTTTTCGCCTTTCCCGTGGAGCCTCCGTACAGTATTCTGCTTGCCTCCTCCCACTCTGCCCACCCTACAGCTGGGGGGGGGAGGGGAGGCTGTAGGCAGTCAGTTTTTGCCCTGTGGTTTCTTCGTGCGGCTCCATTTGTGCAACGTTGCACAGGAGGAACATGGCAATTGAAGTAATATCCCCCCTGTGCACCTTTAACATCAGCAAAACATCGCGCCTTGTGCTCCTCCTGTGTAACGTTGTGCCGTCCGCACACAATTGGAACCGCACAAAGACGCTGCACAGAAAAAAACAGCTCACACGCAGCCTCTGCCTGTAGGGCAGGCAGAGTGCGAGGAGGCAAACAGACTACAGAGGCCCTGCGGCTCGCCACTGCCAGGAGCTGTGACTGCTAGAGCAAGTTCTGCATTTATTTATATATTTAATTGCTATATTCCGTGGATAAGACGACCTACGTTTTTAGACCTTAAAAATTGGGTAAAAAAACCTTGTCTTATAGACGAAAATATACGGTAAACTGCCTAGCATGATGAATTAAAGTTCATAAAGTTTCAATACTCACTCTTTTTTCATGTCTGCTTAGTTGTTTGCTGATACATCATATAAAAACCATTTGATTACAGATTGGCCAGTATGATCTGCACATCAGAGCTGTTCAGTGAAAGCTAGTGAAACAGTTGTTCTGTGATTTAGGCTATTTAAGTTCTAGACCAGGGGTTGTCAGCCTGGTCCCTACCACCCACTAGTGGGCGTTTCAGGATTCTAGGTGGGTGGTAGGGGGTTCCATGGACAAGCTGAATCCTCCTTCCATCGAGCACTGGTGGGCGGTAAGGAAATGTTACCATCAAGAAAGATGAATTAGTGGGCGGTAGGTATAAAAAGATTGACTACCTCTGGTCTAGATAGTATTTTTACACCAATATTACAAGTGATGGGACATGGTAGTTGTAATGGGATTTTTAAATGTAATACTGAGGCTGTACAATTCTGTTGAAACTTACACCTTCAAACATTTCCGCCTTATCTAGTATTTAATTTTTTATTTGCCGATGACCCCGAACATCCCTGGAAGATGTAATGATTTATGAGAAGAGATTAGCTGTACTTGCAGCAAAAAGACCTCCTGCTCATTTTACAGTCTCGTACTCTGGAGAGACAAATGAAGCTTCTAATGTTGAACAGAAAGAACAGAAATGGGAACAGTTTGTTTATCTTCCGATCAGATTATGATCAGAAGGTAGCAGTGTTACAAATAATATATTGGGGAGAGGTTACTATCTCCTTCCTCAACCCTGTTTAATGTTTGCCCCTCCTTCAGTACCTTCTCCTGCAGTGTAGCTGTTATAGCTCTTCCACATCTTTTGTCCTAAATTGGGGTGGATCCCACCTTAGTGCTATTACTTGGTGATACCAAAGGAGTGAGTGTTTTTTTGCATTTGGCCTCAAAGCTGGAAGGCTCATAGGGATCTAGGGATGTACTTGACTATCCCAGTCTATGTTCTCTGTTTCCCTCTCTCTCTCTCGCAGAAGACTACAAATGCAGCGACAAGACCTATTTTTTCCCTATACGAATCTCTCTTTTAGAGCAGAAGGTGAAGAGAATAATTAATGTTAATGTCTGCTTAATGGTATTGTCTGTTTCACCTGTTCAGGAATGCTTGGACCTCTAAGGGTGCTGTTGCTTCAGCAATGAATCATTCCATAATGAGAGCTTATATGGGAATGGGAGGCTCCCTTTCCTAGTTCAACCAGGCCTGGATCTGGTTGGCTGGTTATACACACATCCTTCTTTCCCTGAATAACCTCAAGCTGGCTGGGTGCTTCATCCACAGCCCTGAAACTCCTACTGGGCTTGCCGTTTGTTCTCCTAGGTAGATGACAGGGTCCAAGGCCAGGAAGCTATGCAATTGGTGTGTAGTTCTCTGATCTTTGAGTAGGGAAGATGGCTCATCAGGATTTCTGGTTGCTTGGAGATCTGCTAGGGGTGGGGTCCTGTTCCCCTTACTATTCTCCCTAGGAGACTGCAGATTTGAGGGCTGTGGAGGGTTTGAGCCTTGCCATTTACCCATTTATTTTTCAGCATTTACATATTGCCCAATTAACCACGTTCTCTGAGTGGTCAACAAATTTAAAAGCTGTGAAATACAATTAGAAGCAAAATTAAAACCAATCTGTATCTATGCTCTCTGCCTTAGTGGTGTGGCTGCTTATGACTGTCACAATCAACCGGATGAGTTACTAATTACAAGCGAACAATAATTCTTTTTAAAAATGAACAAATATTGTCACTTTAGATGCGATTATTTTCAGCCTAAGGAAGCTCGTTTACTGGTCCAAGCACTGATATATTTTGAAACAATCTGTTTTAGTGAGATAACACACTATAATGTAGATAGAATAAGTATTTTAACTGAGGAATCAGTTATTTGCATCCAGCTGAGTGACCACTGAGATTTTTTCCTCAACTGGAATTTCGCTCTGCCCCCTGCCTAGTTGGATTGATCTACAGTGATGGGCTAGCAGTTTTCTAATATTTAAAAAGTAATTAGTAGACTGTTGGCACAAGGTTGATAAAAATGATTATTTAAAAAGTTCAGTTGTAAACCCAGATTATAATTAGGTTTTCAACCTTGATACTAAAGTGGCAGAGATTCAGAATATGTGTTTTGCTTTTCTCATTGTTTTGAGTGAAAGTTGAAATGTTCTTTAAGCCAAGCAAAATGGCATTTTAGTGACATGCGATATATTTTGTCTAGCTGCAATTTAATTACCATCTACTTAGAGTTTATTTCTGTTGATTTCAATAAAAACCAATTAAGTGACATATTTCCTGCAGGTGGTTTGCAGGCCAGCTTGTTTCAGTTCTTTTCCCGTAATAGCATTTCACCGACTAAAAGACCTGCCTATCCTGCACATTTGAGTAGGTTTCCTGCTTAAAGTTGCTTAAACTTTTCCAGAACTGATGCCTACTTGAGCAATCCCAAAGGTCCCAGGAAGAGCAGATGACAGGCTGCTGCATCCTGCAGATCTCTCTCACCACAGTTTGAGAGGGAGGTATACAGTGCAAGGTTTCCTAGTAAAACTATGGAAAGGTTAGCCATTGCAGGTTACTCTCCATCTGTACTCAGAGCTCTGTGGAGGCATGGACATGGTGTGTCACAGGTCGGTGGGACCATGGATCTGCAGCAATATAAGCCTACTCAGTCCCTTGGCACACCTTCAGAGAGACCCCCGGATATATGCCGGTCATTAAGCTAGTATATTTAATTCTTTAAGAACAGAGACAATAGATTTTAGCTCTATATTAGCAGTATTTTCTGTGCCTCATAAAGGTGGCATTTGGTTTTTTTTTTCATGGTCTAGAACAGGCATCCCCAAACTTCGGCCCTCCAGATGTTTTGGACTACAATTCCCATCATCCCTGACCACTGGTCCTGTTAGCTAGGGATCATGGGAGTTGTAGGCCAAAACATCTGGAGGGCCGCAGTTTGGGGATGCCTGGTCTAGAACTTGTGCAGTAGTGCTGATGTTGCCCTTCCACTTTCAACAGGGCGCTGTAGATTGTATTCTGACATGCATTTCAGAGGCCATTCGTGTCACATTTATGTTGGCCTCATTTTAAGCTATTTCATTAGTCCCGTCAATAGACAACAAAACCCGGTATTTTATTCTTTTCATGGACATTTCCGTGACTATAGGAAATATAATGTTTGACTAGCCAGGCCCGTTGAGCAGAATTATGATGGGTTTTGGCCTAGGTCCTTATATCAGTGCTTCCCACTACTGATTATTAGAGAACTCAAGGATCTAGTGAAGTGAGTTTTTGCTGCTTTTAAATCTCTGGCCCCTTTGCAAGTTATAGTTGCTGTGTAGAGCCCATTTAAATTGCTTCACAGGGTTTATTACTGTTGAACTGTTGCTGTGTCGTAGTTCATCACCCGCATCTTGCAATTCATGCTTTTACAACTGTCCAAGAAGAATGGTCCACAAGCCTCTCTTTATAAACAAATGTTTCATCATAATATGACATCTGTTATGTGAGATGATTTAAAACAGCCTCTCTATAGCAAGTGTAAGGTGTGCAGTTGCCTTTATCTTCTTGCTGAGAGGAGGGCAAAGTTTGGTTTGATTTGCTTCTGCAGAAAGAAGAAAACAGAGATTTCACACCCAGCAGCAGCAGCTGAGCCAAATCTCTAGCAGAGGACTGGCGGGAAGAAGCACTCTTAGTTTGGCAATGGTCCATGGCTCAGTAATTGAAAAACAACACCTTACTCTTGTTTTTATAATTTTGCCAGGCATGTATAAACAGACTTTTCAAAAATGGTGGCCATATCTTAAAACTGCAGAATTCCCATGAAAAACTACTTTGATTCTTATAGATCTCTATAGACGTATCTTTACTAGAAAGAACATTTTATGAATAGTTTTCCCAAGGGGGAAGGGGGAATTGTTTTTATGATTTCAGCGTTCTTCATTATTGCATATTCAGGGGAGAAGCCTGCACCCTAGTCAGAAAGGAGTGGTGTTCTTACACACTTCAGCTTCCTTTCTACAGTATTATGAAGATTACAATGTTTGGCTTTGAATTGTTTTGCTGTGTCATTAAATAAAAACGTAAAAAAGAAATGTATGCTGTGATGCTTCATACTCTTCAACTGAACTTGAAACGACCCAGATTGTGTTGTGATTCGAGATTCAGTTTTATTTAATTCAAAATGCAAAACACGAGAGGCTAAGGCATTGTCAGCGTTTGAATCTCTGATTCCTCTCATGTGTTTATGGCCACAAAATCTTTACAATAGACTTGCTTTTGGGAACGGAGTGCTGTCTTTTGTCTCTGGGAGAAATTGAGAGGTTGCAAACGAAAGCATAAAGAGGCCTCTTTATTCATGTCCCCAAGTCTTTGTTTCATTGGGCATTGTTTCAGTTTATAAGAGTTGTTTTAGCAGATATAGCGTGCTGGAAAGGCTGACTGATTCCCATGCACATCAGTGCAGGCTTGTTAAAATCCTGTTATCTACTCAGCTGCCCACCCAGGATTTATTTGTTTCAAGGGTAGTTAGAATGTCTGCCCCCCCCCTGTTAGTTACATTGAGTTTGCTTATTAAATTATGGAATCTGACAGCATCTTGGGTTGAAGAACCGCCTCCTGCTCTGATTTTCAGGGTTTACTACGGTTGCTGTTGTTTAAAAGCAGTACTTAGCATTTTCCAGAAGAATTCTCTTATAATTCAGAAATCATGTACATTTTCTTTCGCACAGTCATTTGTCTATAGGTGCCTAAGATAATTGCAGTCAAATCTTGTGTGCAGCTTAATGTTCACATGGCACCAAAATACTTGGGAAGTGGAAGTCCTCTGATTCAAAGTGTTTACGGTAATAAAATGTACAATACCACCTTAGTATAGTTTTTGACTCTGGTCACGTACATCTTTTATTTGGCCTTCTTTCACAACAGAAGTGGGTTGTTAAATTGTACAATGCTGTATGTTTTAATGAGGTAAGAGCAGGAGACAGCATGGTTATTAATGTCATACTTGGCATTTAGGTAGATCAGCTATATTAAAGAAAGCCTCCAATTGATGGTATTAGCTACAAACAGTGTAAATGGCTTACTAGTGATAGTTCAAAGGACTATTTAAATTTTAAATGTCTGGCTGTAGAAACCTGCTTAGATTGGAATTGTTTAAGTTGTGCTGTAAGATGACACAGGAGGTTGTTTTTTTTTACTGTTTAACTTAGAGTACTATTTGCTCCCAGTAGTGAGAATGCTGCATGAAAACACCCCCCCCCCCAATTAAGGGATAACATTTTCATAAAGACAACAAATCAGGCTTTCTTTGTGAACTGAGTAACTATTCTTCAGTAACTTTATAGCAACAACGATTGTATTAAAAACATTTATTTGCAAATGTATATAGAGATTTCATATTACTGCATTTATCCAATCAGACGAATTCAGAGTTGAGCAGAGCCTGAAATGTATTGACAGGTTTAGTGAACATGTTTTGAATTGGCCATTATATCTCCTGAATGCCTCAAATTCATATCTGACAAACTTGATAATCAGTTTTGCGTAATGTTTATTTTTATTTGAAGAAATGAATTTGTTCCCCCCCCCAACAATTCTACTTCAGCCTGAATGACTGTTTTAGTTGAAACATTCCGTTATATAAAGAATCAAGATTGTGTATTATTTAAATCTTACTAGACAAGTGGGATTTGTTCCTTCCATCCCAGTTATCAAAAAGATTAACCCTTTGCCCCCAGAATTCTAATTGCAGCCATTTAGAAACAAAGAGGTTGTTTGTACAAGATAGTAGCAAAATCGGGGTTTATGCCAAGTGCAATGCTTTTCAATTGAATGGGGGTTCCGAGTATTACATAAATTTTGTCTTGCATTTCAGGCACCTATAAAGGCAACTTGTGAAGAAGGCACATTATGCAAGACTGGGTTTCCTGAAGACGTTTACAATGCAGTCATATCCAGAGGAGTACACGAAGGACAGCCTCTTCTAAATGGTACGGTTGCATGTGGCATTTAGTTTCTTATCTCTTGTGCATACATTAATTCTAAGGTACATTGTTTGGATTCCATAAATAACACAAGAATCCTCTTTTACTTCAGTTATATACCAGATATATACTACCAGATGTAGTTTTGGGATTCAGTTAGATAGAAATGGCTGACCAAAGGTTTGCCATTGAAATGCCTCTTCCAGAGTACTTTTCCACAGAACTCATTGTGAGATGGCTTCATTGCAATACTTTTCTCTTAGCCCTCTTGATAAGGTCATTCTCGATTTTTGTGAATTATAACAAGGACCTTTCTTATCCTAAATAGGAACTGAAATTTTATTACAGAAAAATATTGTCCCCAAATCAGTTCCCACCCTGTACCAAAATTTGCTTGCTATGTGGCAGGGGTAGTATTCATAGAAGGATAAAATAGTATAATATCTCATTCTGAGTGTTTTTTGTACATGTGAAAGCCTTTTACCAAGCTGTCATATGATTTGTGAAAGCTACCTACTTTTTAAAAAATCCCCTCTATCCTTCCCCCCCCCCAAATGGCATCATAACCAGAATGAGAACAAAAAGATATGCAGTTCCCATTTCTTCAGCCTTCAATGCCATAGAAGCTGGTAGAAATCTCAAGAAACACAAAAAATATTAAAATTGTTTATTTATTTCTGTTCTGTGAGAAACTTATATTGTGTGAAATATACTGCTAATACTTTACAGCTAGACAGATTTCTCTATACAAAGAGAGAGAGAGAATTTTAATTGTCAGTAGAGGGCCTCAGAGTAAGAAAAATGTATTAATTTTGTTGTTTTATAAGCTGTGAATATCATAGAAATTACTTTGCAGCTAATTTAGAAATTATGGCGCTGATCAAGAGGATTAGTTTCAGTGAGTTTCAAATCTATCTTAAATAAAAACTAATTTGATTCTATCCATTGTTTCTTTCTTCTACAAATATTGCTGCATAGATCAAGGCATTAACATAAATGAAAAAGATTTTTTTTTAAAATGGAGCCACAAATCAAACTGATTCTTGAAACAAAAGCTTTCTTCTGTATTTAACGTATTCTATTCAACACTGTCTGCTCATAATTATATTTTTACAGACCTTCCTAGTGCTTTCATAACAATAATTGAATCCCAAATGCAAGAGGAATTTATTGGTTTTAGATTATTAAATCCTGACTTTAATAAAGTACTTCCCTGATTCATTTAAAGCAAGGAAATAAATTCCATATATTTGGTTCACTAATAAGTAGGTTTCAAAAATGATAAGACAACTTGGAATATTCTTCAAAACTAGTTTCTTGATATTGGAGTTGTGTTGCGGTTTTTATCTTTAACTATGAATTGCTAGAGTTCATATCAAGTAATGTTCATGATTTGGTAGTGCAATTAGCTGCAATTCACACCTGTCATACTAGTCAAAACAGCAGTTTCTTCCTTGTTTTCAAAAGAATGACTCCTGATGATTTTGTTCACATTCGTATATATGAGTAAGTATAAAATAATCCTCCCTCGTAAGAAGGCTTGCAGACAATTTGCCCACAAAAGTAACTAGTTCACAAAAAAGTACCACACACTTCTGCTAGTAATTTGTTACCTAAAAGAAAAGAGCAGTCACTTTGGTAAAGTTTCTCTTCCAAGTCTTCTCGAGGTATTCCTACTTGCCCTGTGGAGAAAAGTGTTTGTGAAAGATCTGAACAAAGGAACTGCAGATAAAGTGAAATCTTTGTTTCAAGAAGAATTTAGAGATTATTTCCACTTCATCCCAAGGGAGTTCAATTACAATATGTTTGGTAATTCTTTTAATATACGGTATAACAACATTGTAAAGACAAATAATGAAATATCCCAATTTAAATAAAAAAGAGGGGGAAACAATCACAATATGCTACTCATGCAATAGTTAATATTATATTATTATACAGACATAAAGCTTAACATTAATCGCTATATCTGCATGCATAACCATGGCTAAGTAACTATTGGCCACAACCCAGAATGTGAAGCCATAGTTTGAAGGGGGCTGGGATACCATGGTTTGTATAACTATGGCTAATCTGTACTGAGCAAACTTTGGTTAATTGAGATCTCTTGCCTCTCCCAAGTTCTCTGCTGGATACTTTTCTAGGTCTTCTGCTGCAAGCTTCACTGGTGTCTTCTTATACACACCATAGGGATCATGTTTAGCTTAGCAAACAAAACCATGGTTTCATATAACACTAAACCATGATTTGCAAGAAGAAGCCTTAGATTCACACCCTTCTCGCTTTCCTCCAGTGAAGCTATGAGGGGTTTGGAAGCTTTCATACCTGTTTTAGCATGTACAAATTGGATTAATCTTAACTATGCTGTGCAACAGCAGAAGTGGCAGGCGGAGGGGGGCATGTAAAAAAGCTATGAGGCAGAAAATGTTTTATTCTTTTTCCTTCAGAGACATTTCCCAATGTCCCTAACAAATCCAATGCCCCAGGAGGCTGGTCTCTTCCAGAACTCTGATTGTGTGATGTCCATGTGACAAGCCCAGGTCATGAATTGTGTGGAATGCAGGGAGGGTGTTCTTGAGTTTTGTGGTACCAGCATCCAGAAGGAAGGTTGCTATAAATTTTTTGTTACCTAATAAGCAGTTAGCTATATGAGAACATGGGGTATTGAAATTTAGCCATAAACCTCAGCTTTCAACGAACCAAAGTTTGGCTCAGTTTCCCCCCCGCCCCAAACACGTAGACACCAAATACACACAACCTTCTGCATTATCAAATAACCCAACACAGGACTTTACAAACTAGTTACAATACATGCTGGTGGATTAATTTACTATAATTTACTATAAATCTAAGTTTATTTTGCAGTGGAACCATTTGGCCTGAAAGCCAAATGCCCTTAAATAACTGGCGAGTGCAGAGTGGTCCAACACATAGACTACGGGTCACATGCGGCCCTTGAGGCCTTTGAGATGGCCATTGCTACCCCCCCCCCGTTAATGACTACCACCACTAGTGGCAGCAACAAACTGTTGTGCTTCGGTTTTGTCAGAAAGTCAAAGTACTCTTCCGACTCGCTTGGTCTGAGAAATTGGACCACCCTGGGTTAGTGGATTACAGCGGTGCATTTTACTGTATTTTATCTAATTGGGTTATACTCTTTAAAGTCAGTTAAGTCTACCCTGAGCATATATCAACCACTAAACAATACAGGAACTCAGTTGCAATATACAGAAAGTGAATATTACAAGACAGTTTTTAATTCCTTTTTTTATTTGAATCAGTGTGTATTAGTTTTTTAAAAAACAACTTCCTGGGGCATCATGTTTGTTTGTTTTGTTCACTACAACTTCCTTAGTCAAATTATTTTAATGGTTAATTCTCTTGAAAGTACTGACATGCTTGAAAGCATATCATTTGCTGGTTTTACATAAATGTACAGGCCATCATTGTATGGCTTTGACTTAAAATTTAATTACACTGTCATTTTGAAGTACTATTGTTGTCAAAAGCCCATTTTCTGGTTATTAAACTAGATGCATGTGACAATAGAAGTTAAGCATGCTTTGTGTTGTGCTCCCTCCCTTTCAAGGGTGAAAAGCTCTGTGGGCCAGATTCGGAACCCTGTATTTCCATTGATATTGTTGGCGTACATCCAGATTTACGCCAGCTCAGGATCTGAATTCTGCACTTTAATTGTTATGGATTTTCTGTGAGGGTTGAAGCTTTTTAAAGAGATTTTTTAAAAAACTATACTGTCAGTTGCCTGAGGTATAGAGGTTTTATTATCCTCTTAGCCAGCATTAAAATACAGCGACTGAGGCAAGAGACTCACAAAGTGACCAAACTTTTTTCATTTGTTTTGTGTTCTTCTTGTTGAATTTTAACACATTAGGAAACACTAATTTTTTTCCCTTGAAAATGGAAACTCTTTAAGGTTATACTTGCACTGTGAAATGTCAGAGATCTGTGCCAGATACTGCTTTTGCATGTCTCCTCAATACAGCTGCAAACCTATACGCACTTACCTGATGGTAAGTCCTTCTGAGAAATGTATAGGGTTGCACATTAATTCAGTTTACGGGTGCACAAATCCCAGTTCTCTGTTGCAGTGCAACAGTTACAGAAAATACACCCCAAAGAAATCTACCAGACAGCATCTCATGTAAGTGTTAGATAATTTGTCGAAAGAAAGCAGGTCTGTGGCAACTTTTACAGGAGGCCTAGATAGGCAGAGAGAAAAAAATAGACAGCAAGAATAGAATATAGGCAGACTCTTAGACAGAGCCAGAATCTGGCTGTTGCTTAAGCAAAGATGTAGGCCAGACTGTTATGCCACGGTGGGGGAAAATCAATATATTTCCTTGGTGGATGGGGTGTTGCTGGAAGGTGAAAAAATAATACAGCTGTTTCAAACTTTACTGCAATTCCGAGTGGCTTGCCAGTAGGGGCAGAAAAATAGAAATCTGGTGACCACAATTTCCAATCCCCTTTCACCAAACACACAAGGATTACTCTGCCTATTTCTCGTATGTCAGCCTTCCATATTATTATTATTATTATTTGTATTGCCTACCAGGACATACTTTGCTTTTACATAAAGCAAAAATAAGACAAGCCCCTCTCTCAGGCTTACAACTTCTTTTTCAAATGTGCTGCTATTTAGAAAACACAAAATGGGCAATGATTCTATAGTCTACTCCATAGCTGTCAAGTTTTCCCTTTTCTCGTGAGGAAGCCTATTCATATGGGAATTTCCCTTAAAAAAGGGGAGAACTTGACAGCTATGGTCTACTCACATCCTGATCCTAAGGCATTTCAGTAGAGTTGAAGTTGGGACTTACTTCTCAGTACACATACTTGGGCTTTTAAGCATTGTGCTTTTGACTTGGTAGCTTGTTCTCAGATATTTTACCTCTAAAACCATCTTTTTTTGTTTAATAATGAATCTGTGAGTTTTAAGTCTGCATATCTATATTTGATTAGGTATGACTGATAGTTTATGGTTCACATCTACTTACAATCCTCACATGACCTTCATAAGCTGCACTGGCTTATGTTTCATTTCTGGATTCATTTGCAAGGTCTGGTATAGGTACTCCAAAGCCCCTTACACTTTGGGGCCAGTTCCTTGAAGGATTGCCTATATCCATGTGTGTCTGTCCTTACACTAAGATCCTCATTGAAGTCCTTTATCCACATTCCTTTCCCATCTGAGGTACGTACAGCAGGTGCCTGCCAGGGAAGCAACCTTCTCGGTGGTGGTGCCCCAAAAGTAGGACGCTTTCTCCAGGGTGACTTGCTTGGTGCCTACTCCAATGTCATTTTTTCATCAGAAAAAGAACTTTCTTAGAACCTTTAATTCAATTTATCTGTGTTGTCTACATGAGGTCTCTTGTTTTTATGCTGCTCCTTGTGATTTTTTAGTTTCTGATAAATCTTTCTATGTTTTTAATAGTATGTTTTAAATTAAAGATAATTTGTTTTCAGATTTTGTATGGGTCCTTCAAAATTAAACAAAAAGTGTGTTGAATATAAGGTACATTGAAAATTACTACAGAAGTATAGTGATCTTCCATTTTGGGATAAAATTGAAATTTGCAAAGCAATAAATGAAAGTTAAGGAGATGGACATTAGAAAAACTGATTTCCTGATAGTGAAGTGCTATCAAAATTATTATCTTAGGTACTTTACTGGTGGGCTTTCTGGCATTCTAAGCATCTAACTGATCACCCTGTTTGGGAAAGGAATTTTACTCAACGCCCTGTTGGTGGTCAGGAGTGGTTTTTTCCAGCTCTTATCACTTCTGCAGCATATGATCAGGCCTGGAAGTTTGCCTCATCAAAGTATAGCTTAGGACAGCTTTCTCATTGCTGATAGAAAACTGTGTTATAGTCTTGTATGTAGGCTACTATGCTGCTCTGGGCTCCACAAGCACATTTAACCTGTTGCATTCCTCCCCCCCCCCCCCACGACTCTTGTGGTATGCTAGGAATTAATGCAGTTTTATTGTTCTAAAAGTATCCCAAGGTTGAATAAGATTTCCATTTCAACACCACATTCTATACCAGGCACCCCCAAACTTCGGCCCTCCAGATGTTTTGGACTACAATTCCCATCATCCCTGACCACTGGTCCTGTTAGCTAGGGATCATGGGAGTTGTAGGCCAAAACATCTGGAGGGCCGCAGTTTGGGGATGCCTGTTCTATACAGTGCAATGAAGAATTCCTGCACAGAAATCTTGCATCAGTTCCAATGGCTATCTTGGGTAGTATATATAGTAGAGTCTGATATGCTTTTGTACAGTCCTTTCAATTAATAAAATTATAACATCATGCTTACCCTTGATACAACTGTGGCTCTGCAAATATTTGCCATACATATTGCTTAAAGGTAAAGGTAAAGGGACCCCTGACCATTAGGTCCAGTCGTGACCGACTCTGGGGTTGCGGCACTCATCTTGCGTTATTGGTCGAGGGGGCCGGCGTACAGCTTCCAGGTCATGTGACCAGCTCGACAAAGCCACTTCTGGCGAACCAGAGCAGCACACGGAAACGCCGTTTATCTTCCCGCTGTAGTGGTACCTATTTATCTACTTGCACTTTGACGTGCTTTCAAACTGCTAGGTTGGCAGGACCGAGGAACGGGAGCTCACCCCATCGCAAGGATTCGAACCACCGACCTTCTGATTGGCAAGCCCTAGGCTCTGTGGTTTATTGTGATGCTTTTTTTTTTTTAGCATACTAGAAAAGTTGCTATAGCGTAAGATTCCACATAGTGTGAGTGGGTGTCCACTCAATTCAACAGTACTTCTCCTTTATCTCTACCCCTTTAGAGTCCACTTCCCACCCCTAGATCTGTTCCAGATGATTGGGGGACCCTCTAGAGCAGATTTTATGGGACTGGGGAGGAAAGAAGAGAAAAATCCAGTGGTCCAAGTGGATTTGTGTTGTGAAAGCAGACAGACATCACTGATTTTTTGAGTTTCATTCAGATGAGTTGACAATTAATAATCTTCTAATTGCTTTATATCAATATGAGTTGCTTGCGAAGTTTTTAATTTAAAAGCATTTCTAAAATGGGAAACAGTAGCGTTCTATGATATGCAGTGTTAGAAATTCAGTTATATAAGCTAGGCGCCAAATGGTTCCTTAAACCAGGCGCCAAATGGTTCCTTAAACCAGGGTTATAGTTGCCAAAACGGAATGCCTAATTTCCATTTCGGGGCATAATCTCTTGTGAACAGTGGCTTTAAAAATAAAATCTTTTATTTAAATATGCAGATTTTTTTCAAGAATCACTGGCTTATTATATTCTTAGCAAAAATGTAGAAGAGCCAGGGTATGTGTTCACAAAATTTCTGTGTAAAACTGTTGGTTTTCACATTTTGTATATAATTATATGTTCAGTTCTATCATTTAGATTTACAATGGGATCTTTTATTGACTTGTCATCCTTTAACATCAGAAGACACAGAAATTACTAGAACTTCCTGCTGAAAAAAAAATAACGTGTCTAGAAATCCAGAACATTATAATACAAAAATAAAACCAAATTCTAGCAGTAACTAAAAACATAATGAATCCATTAAATTAAATAATACTGTGTTAAAACATTGGATGTCATTCAGTTTGTGCTAATCGACTTGACTTCATTGTTCTGAACATAGCTCATCTTTGTGTATCACCAATATATGTGTTATTGTAAACCATCTTAATTCTTAAACAAGGGTAGAATGCAACCAGGGATGGTTAATGGATGGTTGGGTACAGATAAGGAGTATTCTCATGTTGATACAGACTGTAAGGAAGACAGAAGTTAAGCCTGTTCACATGAATTATTACTGGACTCATTATCCCTCATATTTGCAGGGCCATTTGTCATTTGTCCTCCCCATCACCACAAGGCCTCCCCTCCAGCAATTTCCCCGCCACCCCCCACCCAACTGCTGTAACTTACTGAACCTTATCTTACCTGGTATTAAGTTGTCTTAAGATCAGTAGCAGCATATAAGGGGAGGGTAGAGGTTTGCCCATTTTTATGACATTTTATTTTGCAGGATATATACATGGCTTTCCATATCAATCCATAATATCCTAGGAGCTTCAGCTGAGCCCGCAGTTTGATAAAATAGAGCAGCCTCAAGTTGAGTGGATGAGAAGCCTCTGTGGAGAGGAAAGCATGACTCCATGTGAGATGGTGGCAGAGGAAAACACAAAGGAAAAGCTGGAGATCATGCACCAGGGGGGCAGCCAGCATCTGCTGAGTTGAGTGAAATAAAACCCAGCAATTGCCTTTCGTGTCCCTATACTAGGTTCATCCCTTAAGCAGGCCCCAGCAGCTCAGAGTCCCATGAGTTTTGGGGGCAAGAGCCACTGGGACGGTTACTTGTATTTGTTCAGGCCCATGAGGTGTATTCGGAATAATCATCTTTTTGGGTGAACTGGGCCAGATGGTTGTGGAAAAAGTGCTCCAATATAGAGACTTGTGGTCGGAATATGATTAGCATCTTGGGGCAGGAGATTAAGTGGACTGGCCCAAGGGTGGCAAGAGAGAGAGAGAGAGAGAGAGAGAGAGAGAGAGAGAGAGAGAGAGAGAGAGAAAGAAAGAAAAAGAAAGAGGAAGAAAGAAAGAAAGAAAGAAAGAAAGAAAGAATTCTCCACTGTCCTTCACTATGAGTAAACCGAACTCTTGAGTAAGTGTCTGGAACCCCTGAAATCTCGTACCACCCAGAGTTGGGTGGCATGCAACAATGCATTCATTATCATGCTGTAAGTGAGATTTGACTTCTCTCCCATCTGAAAAGCAATACTAGTTAATTTCTAACAGCTCTCTTTAATTTTATGTTGTGTTGTGAACCACTACAGTATTCTGGTTTTCATGTTCATTGTAGACCACCACATTTTCTTGACTTATGTAATTCTCTTCTTGTAAGCCACCACAATGGATATATAGACTGAAGAGAAAGGGGAAGAATGTAGGCATTTTATTAAATTAAAGCCTGAGCTTAGGCCAGCACGGTTTTTTAATGATGCACTCCATCTTTCCCAGACTTTATATTAAAAAAAAAAAAAAAAACCTCACTGGGGTTTGACTAAGGGCAAAAGAAAGAAAAAAGTGTTGTGTTACTTTCTTGTTGAGTAAGCCAGAACTGCATATCATGCATGATCTGGCAAACAGTTCAGGGTTTAGTTGGACTAGATCAATAAATTCAGATCCCTTTGTTTAGGAAGATCGATGCGATGTAATGAAGTCTGTGCTCCAATTCCCTGCTAAGGATCACTGCAGGGGATAGGAAGGCGTCTGTTTCTGTGTTATAAAGTACAGCAAACATAGCGAATATTTCTTGTATTATATAAGGATTGGACTGCACTTTTTATTTTTCTTATTCTCCAGTTTTAGAAATCCCCTGAATGGACTTGGAAGTGCCCTAGGAAATGAACTTTCATTTTTATGACTTTTCTTTTGCAAGATCCATGCATGCCTTTCCATGTAAGCCCATGAAATCCTACCTGCTTCAGACTTCTTGCCTTTGGTATGTTGACGGTGTATTATAAATCCTTTTTGAAAAACCCATTTTGAAATTAAAATGCATACTTGAGGGAAGAACATTGACTTTTAATATAACCCCATATTCTAGGCATGTTTTTGATGTAAAGTTTGTAAGATGAGCTTCAGTAGCTGTTGCAATGCAATGGAGCCAATGCCTAATTTAAAGGTAAAATACAGTGGTACCTCTGGTTACGAACTTAATTCGTTCCGGAGGTCTCAACCTGAAACCGTTCTTAACCCGAGGTACCACTTTAGCTAATGGGGCCTCAGCTGCCGCGCGATTTCTGTTCTCATCCTGAGCTAAAGTTCTTAACCCGAGATACTACTTCCGGTTAGCGGAGTCTGTAACTCGGAAGTGTTTGTAACCTGAGGTCCACTCTATTAATCTGGAGTTCAGTCCTAACTGTAGCATTGTTAAGATTGTTTTTCCTTTGACCTTATTTCAGGAAAAGCAGTCATAATAAACTGGTGGTTGTTACTTCAGGGATCCAATTAACTTTTGGATCCATGTCTTGAACAGATAGGATCTGTTAGGAGGCATGGAGACCCTCGCCCAGGAGAAGGTGACTGTGAGGGTCTCAACTCTGGCTATATGGACCTTGGGATCTGGCTCAGGGTGTTCCTGCCCCAGATTTAGGGGCATCTGGTTTTCAATCCCAGGCTCAGTTACCCAATTTGGCTCCTCAGCTGGTTATTCTACAGCCTCTGACTCCAGGTCATGATTGCTGGTGGTTCTCAGGTCATGACAGGGGCCTTCATTCTTCTTTTTCAACTTGTTTTCTGACCTCTCTGTGTACTACATGCCCACCTGTGTCTGCGGAAGGGTTTTACGTCCCCATGGATATTTGGATCGAGAGAATCCAAGTGCATCACTTTCATTTATTACAAAGGAAACTATGCTTTCCAAATCCTTTTAAAATGCAAAGAATTATTGTTCCTGGAGCTCACATGTCAATGTAAAATTTATTATAGAAGACCCTGGAAGATACCTGAGAAGTGTGTGACAATAGGCTGGTTGGACTTAAAGAAAGGTTTTATGTGATAATTCAGTATGAAATTACCTTGCTGCCTCTTACAGAAAGGAGTGTTCATTTTATTGCCATATGAATATGCAACAGTGTTGAGATGGTCACCTAATATGCTAACAAGATGTACTTCCCTCTATTGTTACACTATAATAAATGCATATGTCACTGCTGTTTGACAGTTAATTAACACGTGGTATGAAATACAAGAAAGCCACATTTAATTTCAACTCTCCTTTTTTTTCTAACCTTGTGAGTGTAATTGCAGTTATAGTCCAACACGCTAATATTCTGTAATCTAGCCATACTAATTTGCATGACATTAATGACATAGAGGAAGAATATTTCTATTTGGCATAATGGTTTATAGTGTTTTAGGTCCACCTTAGGCTCTGTATATGATACAGAGTGTGTCTGATTCTCTCTGTTGTTATTGGTAAGTCAAATCAAAAGCACCTTCTAATCTCACGTGCTTAACAAAAGTAATCATTAAGGCTTTGTGAATAAGGCATTTACTATTAACGTTACATGTTTGTGTGATAGTGCAAGGAATATGAGCGTGATGACTGGAGTCATAATGCATTGAGGAAAATTAAGGCATTTATTTGCCTGTGTGATCTAGAATCAGGAGTTTGGTTCTATTCAAAATACAGGCTGACACTGCACAGAATAGCACATGCCAGGTGGACATCATAAGAAACAGCACATGGAACCTTGTGATGCTGTGCAAGGAAGCTGCTGTTGGCCAAAGTGAGCAAAAAGCCTGCTGAACTCATAAAAATCCTTTTTGAGAAGTATCTCACTGGTTTGGGGAAAGCCACTGCTAAGCCAAAAAATTCACATTCTTCTGCGGGCCCTCTTAGCACAAGCAAGTTCCTTTTTTAAAGTTTCTTCAGTAGCGCTTAACAATTTTCTGGCAATTTTCTGATGAGTCATTGCATTTCTGGCCTTTTAAACATAGAGCTGTTTTGACACTCTACAAATGCTTACACAAAGTAAAAATAAATAAATAAACAGTTGCTTTTAAGTATTTCATCCTAAAACCTTTTCTCATCAGATAAGTCATGTGTGTTCTTTCTTGTTTTGATATGTGGCAATGTTTAACCTACGTTCACTTTCAGTTCCTCCCAAATTTTCAGCTTAGTGAAATAATGTAATTTTCTGGGAATGGATGTGCAGAAGCACCATTCAAATGCTCAAAAGAGGTGTTCAATAGTTTCTTTCTACTGTTGGGTGAAGCATTTGGTTTGTTGTTATTTTAATTTGTCCTTGACTTGTAATAAACCTGTTGGCTATAAGCTTTCAGAGAGCCCATAGGCAGTTTCTGATCCCAAAGCCAAAGCTGACATCTGTGGCTAGAGGGGTCATCTCTCTATACACTGTTGCTACTGCCAATAGTTTTAATTTCCTAAACTGATTATTTAAATAATGTTTCCAGTGATGGAAACAAACATTAATTTAATGTGACATCTATTTATTTTCTCTCTCCTCTCTCCACCCCCCCCCCCCAAATTGACAGTGTTCTGGCTTAAATACGTGAATTGAAAATTCGAAACTCTATAAACAGAGAATAAACAGTTCCCTGACATTTATACTTAAAACTGTTTCTCATTTGAATTCAGTGCCTCTGTCTGCCTTTTGTCTTCCTGTTCTCATAAAATCAGCACAGTATTGTAAAGTTCTTGCAAACAATAAGGAAGCAATTCTAAGTTCAGGGTTTGGTGTTTCAAGTTTTAGTTTCTAACATTTGTCATATATTTTATTGATACTTCACTTTTCTATACAACTCAAGACAGCTTACAATAAATCAAAGTCAGCACCGATAATGGTGATAAAGTAGAAATGACAATGAAAGACATGGGCTATAAAAAAGACCAAGATTAGCCAAGAATTTCAAAGTATAGCCAAAACATTTCAAAAGAAACCATAGTAAATGCCTGTGAAAACAGCATGTTTTACTCCTGCCTCCTCAATGCTGTCATTCATCATTCTATGGCACTTCTGGGCAATGGAGTTCCGTGGTTGTGGAATCACAATGAAAAATGTCCTACACTGTGTCCTAGCAGATGTAACCTAATTAAAAGTGGGGTGTTACCTGGAGCTGGAAAGGGAATGTGTTTTTTTCAGGTACATTGGACTAGACCATGTACAAAGTTCTAATGATGCTCGCTAGCATGAGTGATAATTTCCCTTTCAAGGCTGAATCCGAAGGTTTTCTTTTGCATAGCATCATTTATGCTAATTGAGGAAGCCAGTGAAAATAAGAATATTGGGCCAAAAGTCAATTGAGTACAGGATCCTGTTTTCGTAGCGACCAACCAGTTGCCTGTGGGAAGCCTGGAAGCTGGACATGAGTGCAGTAGCACTCTCCCCTTAGATTCTGAGTCCTAGCAACTTGTATTTAGAGGCATGCTGCCTCCCTCACTGGAAGTAGAACATAGCTATTAGCCACTGGTAGCCTTAACTTCCATGATTTTATCTAATCTACATGAAGAGTGTCGTGGAATTCATTTGGTGGCCTTGGGGCAGTTGCTGTGTCTCTTCCTAATACACTTTACAGAAGGAATGCAAATGTGGCATATGCTGGGATTCCAGGGCAGGGATGTTATCCCTATCGCTGACTGTTCCATTAAAGGTAAAGGTAAAGGGACCCCTGACCATTAGGTCCAGTCGTGACCGACTCTGGGGTTGCGCGCTCATCTCGCATTATTGGCCGAGGGAGCCGGCGTATAGCTTCCAGGTCATGTGGCCAGCATGACAAAGCCGCTTCTGGCAAACTAGAGCAGTTCCATTAGGGGCTTGTTTATAGGTAAAGGTAAATAAGGTAAAGGACCCTTGGACGGTTAAGTCCAGTCAAAAGTGACTATGCTGTACGGTGCTCATCTTGCTTTTCAGGCCAAGGGAGCCGGCGTTTATCCACAGACAGCTTTCTGGGTCATGTGGCCAGCAGTGAATCTCCTCTCTGTGAATTTAGTTAGATACAGGAAAACACTGTTGCTTCTCTTTGCATTATTCAGAAAAGATCATTCATTTTTGTACAGGCCACTGACCATTTCACATGGGGGTTTCATTCCTGGCCATCGGCAGAACACGTATAAGTGCTCTCCATTTTTCCCTGCCCCCGTTACACCCCCATTCTGCCTTTTTCTGGGTCCAAAGGAACCCACATGTCAGCCATTGCGTGTTAACTGGATGTGCTTAAAATGGTCGCCGCCTGTAGTGCAGAAAATTTTTGTGTATGCAGGTTATCTAGTTATGGGAAAGGATATTCCAGAGGCTGCTTCTGATGTGTTCTGCATAAATCCTTGAATTCCCTCACTCACTGAACTGTATTATCCATACCATCTGAAAGAGGAATCTCTCACTGACCTAGCCCTCACTGAGACATGCACCTGTGTGTACTCCTTTAGACTCAGAAGCTAGGGGTCATAACTGATGGCTGCTTAAGACCAAACTTGCTGAAGTTATTATGAGAGGAGCAACAAGGGATGCTCTTCAGGTGTAATGTTCTACACCCCCTCCATTAAAGGCTTTAGCTTTAAATATATGTAAAAGAAACCACATTTCTTAAATACACTAGTCTCTGCTCTGCATTGATTTTGGGTGCACAGCTAGAACTCCCTGGAATCTTGCTACCGCTTGGAAGAGATTTGGGGTGGTGTAACGCTATGTTGGTAAATTGCTGTACTGTACAGTAAATTATTTCACTAAAGGTCCAAATAATTTGATGTTTCTTGCAGGTTGCAGCAAATGGTGGCGTGAATGAATAAGGTTGATCAGCTACATAATAATACAATCCATCAATATCCATTAGGTTATATTGCTTAGCTTTCGTTAGGAGCACTATTTTGGTTTTAACTTCTTAGAATCCTAGACACTGCAGAAAATTGTAAGAGCTCATTAGTGACTGGGCCCTGTAGTCTTTAGTCAGCACAAAAGTGAAAACTGAACTTGGAATTAATTCTACCATCCACACATCCATACTTTAAAATGCCTTGTATCACACACAAGACTGTATTCCTCTTTTGGAACCGGAGTCAAAGTGCCATGTAAATACTTTTATATCATTTTCAAATAAGCCCATCTTTAAGGATATTTGCAAGAAGAACTGGAGTGCTGTTGACAGGGAGTTTTGTATCTTCTGGTTATCACTTCCAGCCACTCCTACTTACGTTTAGGTTGGAATGAGGCCCATTAAGTATGGAAATATCAACCCATCTGCTAAAGCTGTCTAACACCTTAGAACACACAGCATCACGAAAGCTGAGTTCACACATGCATGTTCATTTGATCATTGTAATCTCTTGTTCTAGCTAGCCTGGGTAATGAAACATTTCAGGGAGAGATACCGGTAATATAACTTAGCATAGTTCACAATGCTCTTCTCTGTGTGCAGGCAATTCATGTGATGAACTCCGAACCTTTCAATCAGTGTTGAGTAATTGGAGGATGAGACATGATGTGCTGCAAATGCATCCTTAGGTTCATCTTTCTGCAATTCTCCCTCTCTTTAGCTTCATGTATAATGGATCATGTGTCTGGCCAGCTGCCAGCCCCAGCCTCCCACTGGATTATCGTGGTGCCACTTCACCCACCCCGCTAATGTGTCATGGCCCACAAGTTGACACAGTGGCCACACAGCCAAGAGGGACTAGATTCTCTTGTGACAGCCATACTTCTAAGTAGTCAGAACAAAACAATAGAGCAGCTAGGGGACCTCCAGAAGTAATTGGGTGGGCTGGGGAGGGAGGTAGAACAGCCATACTCTAGTCTAGACATTAAAGCATGGCTCTATGATAGAAGCAGGGAAGATGAAGCTTGGTGGGACCAAGGGAGCAAACTATCTCAGGTCCTGCAACAGATCCTGGCTCCTAACTAATGCTCTGGATGGAGCAGCAGTGTGACACTTTGCCTTTTTGCTTCTCCCGAAAACCATTTGCTTTTAAGTATCATTATCTTGGAGAGGGTAGAGAAACTGATCTCCCCACTGGTTTTCTTGTTCCGCCTTTCTCTTTCATGTACACAAGTAGAGGCATTATTTTAATTTTTTTGCACGAACTAGGAAAGAATTAATCCACTACTGATACAAGGTATTCCAAAAGCAGTTCCTACTTTCGTTTAACCTATCCTCACTCTTTGGGCATGTCATGAGGTCCTGCCAAACATTCCATGATAGGCTATATGAGAGAGAAGAGTGCGCTAATGCCAGATTTGAAAGCAGTGCAGAAGGTATATTGATTAATACACTCAAAACAGTTTTGTGATAGTTTATGCTACAGATTTACAGTATCCAGTGAAATCTGGAAGAAAATTCCACCCCACCCCACATGGTGCTCAATAGCTATGCATGCCACAACCAGCAGTAGCCAACATTGATGCTTAAAAGGCTTGAATCCAGCACCCGTTCAGTGCACCTTTCCACTTTCCTCCTGAACCACTTTAAAATCTGCTTCTGGGGGTTGGGGGACCTTTAGGTACATAATAACATGTAGTGCAGCAAGAAGGGAATTGCCAGAAATCTCTCCTCCTCAAGCAATAGTGTCTTTTACTCATTCAGTAGCACCTTAGGATCGAAGTGGAACTCTCTGGAAAGTCTTAAAAGGAAAAGAACTTAGGATAAATAATTATTTGCAATCTCTAGATATTCTTAAATTTTTATCGCCCAAATACTGCATGAATTTTAAATTTGGCAAATTTCAGAAACTAAATTTATGTTTGCAGCTTTATAGCTAAACATTAAAATGCCCAAATGGGGGAAATGAATAAATACTACAGCTTCATTTTAAAATAAATTATCTTAAGTGCATCTTAAGCTGAAAGAAAATGAACCTGAATTTTAGTAATTTTCCGCTCCTTGAGCCATCTTGATGTTTAATTCTGGACCAGCATGTGAATATTTGAAGTTTTTCTAGTAAAGGTAAAGAACCCCTGGACAGTTGAGTCCAGTCAAAGGCGAATATGGGGTTGCAGCGCTCATCTAGCTTTCAGGCCGAGGGAGCTGGCGTTTGTCCACAGACAACTTTCCAGGTCATGTGGCCAGAATGACTAAACCACTTCTGGCACAACAGAAATGCCTGCTCCCTTGACTTACCTGTCCAGGGGTCCTTAACCTTTTCTATTGGTCATCCTGACTCAACTATCCTAGCTGACATATTAGTTATTCTTACTGATTAAAATTCACCTTGTGGAGTTCTTCAGACAAATGTCAGTTTCTAATCAAGGTATAAAATGGTTCTAGTTTGTACGTTCACAGGATGGGTTTGTGGTTGCATAATTGGGGAGAGGATAAGGAAAGCTGGAAAGTTACAGTGTCAGATTAGAGCAATTGCCTATGATGGACAGTGCAGGGATAAAATGCATATTGACCATAAAGGTAAAGGGACCCCTGACCGTTAGGCCCAGTCGCGGACGACTCTGGGGTTGTGGCGCTCATCTCGCTTTACTGGCTGAGGGAGCCAGCGTACAGCTTCTGGGTCATGTTGGTGCTGACCTTTAAAACCCTAAACCAGGCATGCCCAAACTGCGGCCCTCCAGATGTTTTGGCCTACAACTCCCATGATCCCTAGCTAAGAGGACCAGTCAGTGGTCAGGGATGATGGGAATTGTAGTCCAAAACATCTGGAGGGCCGAAGTTTGGGGTTGCCTGCCCTAAACGGCCTCGGTCCAGTATACCTGAAGGAGTGTCTCCACCCCCATCGTTCTGCCCGGACACTGAGGTCCAGTGCTGAGAGCCTTCTGGCGGTTCCCTCGCTGCGAGAAGCCAAGTTACAGGGAACCAGGCAGAGGGCCTTCTCGGTAGTGGCACCTGCCCTGTGGAACGCCCTCCCACCAGATGTCAAAGAGAAAAACAACTACCAGACTTTTAGAGGACATCTGAAGGCAGCCCTGTTTAGGGAAGCTTTTAATGTTTAATAAATTGTTGTATATTAATATTTTGTTGGAAGCCGCCCAGAGTTGCTGGGGAAACCCAGCCAGATGGGCGGGGTGTAAATAAATTATTATTATTAAGCAGGCAGTTACTTAGTGTAACTACTGACAGCTGCACTCTGACAGTGGTATAGCTACTAACTGTTGATGTTCCTAGAACTATTAAATCCAACGGTTAGTAGAGTATATTTTTCCAAATCTGTCAGCAGTTGAGAACAGCATACGATTCAGCCATCTGTAACCATTTCCTACTCAATGAGCCTCATTACAAGAAACCAAAAGTTATAATCAAAAGCATAATATTCCAGTTTTGTATTCCATATGGTGAACTGCTGAGAAAAGGCTAGAAATAAAACTTGAGTGATAGAGAACACTTCTAGTGCCATTAAATAATTCTCATTAGATACTAAGATGCACCAATTGGTTTAAAAACTAGAGGAGGGGGTGCTTTATTTGTTTGTCGTCTTTCCTCATCTGTTGCTGTTACCTGGATTTGATATTTGTTAAAAGACTAGAAAGTGAAATCTAACCTTAATTTAAATAATTCCCAGTGTTTCCCCATATATTTTGCTTCACATTTGGTGTTGGAAAAGCCTATAAAAGTGAGAAACTAGGGCAGTTCCTGCAATTTTGCAGCTCATAGACATTCTGCCAGGGGTGGCCAACTCCCAAGAGACTGATCTACTCACAGAGTTAAAAACTGACAGTGATCTACCCCCTTTTTTTAGGGGTTCAGGTCAAAGTTGTCGAGCTTTTTTGGAGAGCAGGAGGAAAACCCCATTTTTGGGGGGGTGGAAAGCTAAAATTTTAAGCCTTTTGGGGCACTGCCAAAGTTGTTGAGCTTCTTTGGGGGAAGCCAGTGATCTACCACAGAAGTCTAGTGATCTACCGGTAGATCACGATCTACCTGTTGGACGTGCCTGTGCTATACTAAATAAAAATATTGACATAAGGAATAAGATACTGCTGGTAATATGATGATGATGGTGATGATAAAATGATAATTATATAATTTTTAAAGTATGTCAAAATATTTGTCAAGTTTTTAATTTTGTACTATTTATTTTTTACTTTTATTTTAATGGTAAACCACTTTGGCAGGGCATTTTCGCAGGAAGGCAACACTAAATATGTTTAAAAAATAAAATAGCTTGGCTGAAACTTAAAAGAATCCATATAAGGCACTGTATAAAGCAGACATGCTAATTATTAATTAATTAATAAAAACATTAACGTCTTACTGGATGAGGGTCAAGCAACTTTTCTTAGGGTACAATCTTTTGCAAGGATGAATAATTGCTTAGAGTTTTTGATGAGTAAATGGTGTATAAATAGTTCTAAATAAGAACAACCTGTGGCCCTCCAGCTGTTCTTGTGACTACAGCTCCCATTATAGTCAGGAAAGATACAAGTTGTTTTCCAGCAACATACTGCAAGCCAAGGGTTAGTCACTCCAGAGCATGGATAGGCAAACTAAGATCCAGCCCAATTGCCTTCTAAATCTGGCCCAGGGACGGTCCGGGAATTAGCATGTTTTTACATGAGTAGAATGCGTCCTTTTATTTAAAACGCATCTCTGGCTTATTTGTGGGGCCTGCCTAGTGTTTTTACATGACTAGAATGTGTGCTTTTATTTAAAATGCATCTCTGGGTCATTTGTGGGGCATAGGAATTCGTTCATTGTTATTTTTTCAAAATATAGTCCGGACCCCACAAGCTCTGAAGGACAGTAGATCGGCCCCCTGCTGAAAAAGCTTGCTGACCCCTGCTCCAGAGTCTTACAAATGGTAGAGAGTTTTGCTATTAGGTTCAGTAAAATGTGGAATGTAGTGTTAGGTGACTCTCCCCAGCCCAATTCAAAATTGTGCAATTTTGCAATTTCTGCAAATATCCAGTGGTCATTTAAAAACCATCATTTTAAAGTGCAGTTTCATTCCCATTCTAGTCTAAGATCCTTTCATACTCTGGAGCACAAGAAAGCCTAGATGCCTCATACTCACATCTCCCTCAGTGAGCCCCATCAGTGGGAACCACCATTACACTTCACTAAAAAAAAATTTTTTTGCCAGCAAATGTGGTACTGCAAATCCACATTTTAAGATACCAAAGCAGCTGCAGTGCCATTGAGTGATGTTGTTGAAGTTTCTTTTCTGGGGTGAGGGGAGGTCTGTTCTCCTACACAAGCCTTTTCTAAGATTTCCCCCTAGATACCTGGTGAATGTATTTGTGGATGTCTGCTTTTTGTCATAATAACAGTAAGAACAACTGTGCCATGATTACAGATGCGGAAAAGGTTCAAATGGGATGCTATCTCCTTCATTTAACAATCAGAGTTCCTTTTAAGCTCCTTGGCTTAGGTTTTAGGTTTGCTTTTGTTGTCTCCTAAAGCTGTAATTGTCTAGTTGGTTAAATATTTGTGGGCATAACTTCAGAATATGCTTTCGGCATGTAACTCAAGGGGTTAGTCATTTTCTGAACAAGATTGCAGGGTTAAGTAAGAAGTTGTATGCTGTTTATTCTCTTTCTCATTTCACTTTTTGGCATTTGTAGAGTCAGCCTTGTAGTAATCTTAGCCTGGGGTACACTGTTTTCTCATAATGTCAATATAAGCCATACACCTAGATGAAAAAAGCAGCTATCAAGCAGATGGGTATTGTGATCAACCAGGAGAGAGGAAGAGACACCTAGAAATATGTTTTAGGTCCTCAGTTTCATCTCCTCTAGCCTTGCTCAGAGGACAAGTAATTTTCTTGGGACTTCCCATGAGCTCTGTTGAAGCCTTATTTGATGACATTAGCTGTTAATAGAACTGTCCTGTGTTGGGAGAGTAATGGATTTTACTGAGGCTGAGAAACACCTTTGTTTTTTGAATGGTGATAACTTGAATTTGTTCACTACAGCATGCTTCTCCTATAGAAACCTAATTCTTTTATCCAGCTTCTTTTAGACCCCAAATCTGTTTGTTTGATACACTTCCTTGTATACATTCCCTCCAACATCCATATACGTACAATATAGATACTGTTACCTTCTCACTTGCTACCTTCAATTATGACTAGACATTCTGTATATAATAATAAAGGTAAAGGGACCCCTGACCATTAGGTCCAGTCGTGACCGACTCTGGGGTTGCGGCACTCATCTCGCGTTATTGGCCGAGGGAGCCGGCGTACAGCTTCTGGGTCATGTGGCCAGCATGACAAAGCCGCTTCTGGCGAACCAGAGCAGCACACGGAAACGGTGTTTCCATTCCCGTAGTAGCGGTCCCTATTTATCTACTTGCACTTTGACGTTCTTTCGAACTGCTAGGTTGGCAGGAGCTGGGACCGAGGAACCGTCGCTCACCCCGTCGCTGGGATTCAAACCACCAACCTTCTGATCAGCAAGCCCTAGGCTCAGTGGTTTAACCCACAGCGACACCTGTGGCCCACTGGATGATAATTATTATTTACCATTAATTATTATTGAACTTTTCCATCATGCAATACAATAAAAAGCTAACTAATCTTAAAAAAGAGGGGGAAAAGAGTGAAGTAAATGCAAAGCCCTCTCTCAAAGGTATATCTTAATCCTTCTTGCACACAGAAGGGTGTGTACACTCCCAGCTTTCACCTGGGAGCTTCCCTTTCTTCTTCCAGCCTCCCACCCTGGCAGATCTTCACTTCCCTGCCTCTCACACAGGGTCTTTTACCAGCCAGCTATCACCTTCATGTGTGTAACCCAGAGTAGAGGGGACATCCACACCCACATACACCCCCCCCCACACACACATATTCAAAGAAATAACTGCAGGATGATATCCAGCTGTTCCTCCTCCTGCTAGATGATATTTTCCCAGTCTTCAGACCCAGACATCTCAAGTTCATTCATTTTCCCTCAGAACTGTTATGTGGTGTTTGGGCACAATTGACATCCCTCTGCTCTAGGTCACTTACCCAGCTCTGAGGCTCTCAAAACCTCTCAGTCTCCTGGCATGGAAAGCAGCATTTTCAGAGCATCATAGGTTAATCCCGTCTTCCCAGATGGAATGTGATAACCAAGATTTATGGCTTGGCTATCATTAATCACCACATAATTACGGTATCTCTGTTGATGGACTGTCAACAGAAGACATCCAGTTTGCCATCTTCCTCTCCCAGAAGCCCCTCCCCTTATTATTTACAATGATAGAATCATTTTTACTACTACCGTGTTTCTCATATTATAAGACACGTCTTATATTTATTTTTTCCTCAAAAAAACACACTATGGCTTATTTTCAAGGGATGTCTTATTTTTTTCCTCCTCCTCCTGCCGCGGCCGGCATTGCTGCTGCGCCTATCACTATGTCTTATTTTCGGGGTATGGCTTATATTCCTTGAATGCTTAAAAATCCTGCTATGGCTTATTTTATGGGTATGTCTTAAAATATGAGAAACAGGGTAGTAGTAGTAATATATACAAGTTTTCCTAAGTACTTGAAGTATTTCAATACAGTGCAGTACAGTACAGTGTAAAACACTTCAGTTCAATATACTCCTCTCATACATAAAGGTGTCTTTTGTTACAAACCTTTTGTTAACAGCATCTCATTGGCCACAACATACCAGGAACTACTCTGGCATAAATAAGCCAGTTTTGAAACATACTTGAAAATTTATGAAACACACTTGAACTTCTGTTCTGCTCATCATTTATAAGACTGCTGGAGAAATTTCCTCTATTGCCCTCACTTCCAGCCATTAGTAAGTAGGGTGAATGGGTGAATAAGCCAATTTTGGTTTCTCTCAGTTTATCATTTCTCCAATCTCAACTTTAGTTCTCCACATTTCCACATCAGTTTGTGGTTTTTAGGGAAAGGCAGCTATTGAAATGAAGAAGGGTTGGGGAATCTTGAACCAAGATGATGTTGTGTCACATTTGTACTTACTTGATATTACGGTGTAGTGGGAACATGACATTTACAGTGCAGCCTCATGTTTCTGTTACAGCAAGCTCTGCCCTTAAGCTCAGTGAGGTCAGTTGAACTTAAAAGCACTTCACTTTACCTGATTTGTGCCCAAAATTACTGCATGAGCTTTCATAGAAATATGTTTTTTGGTTGCACTGACGAGCAGCATTTATTTTCGGTGGTAGGGGGGAACAGCTCAAGTGTGGAGAGGGGTATTAATTTGTGAGACGTTACACTGAAATGATTACAAATAATATGTGTTTATTAAACCTGTTTGAGGAAGCATTAAGGCAAATCGGAGTCTTGCCAGTTTAGATTGCATTCATGAATGCACAAAATGTCAACCAGAAATCCTGGAAGGGAAACAGGGCAAGTGAATCTGCCTTATCCTAATGTATTGTCTGGCACAGATATGTCACTGAATTGTTGATAAAGAATGTTGCTGTGGATTGCCAGACCCAAGGCGCGGTTGTGATTCGAGAACAGCAAGCAGCCCTTAGATGTAAAATGTTTAGAACAAACTTGATGTTGATAATCCCTTGTGTTTGGTGTGCTGTTGAGGTTGACTCTTATAATAGGCTCTGAATAGTCTGGCAGCAGCTGTTTGATTAAAAACTGAGCAGCAGCCTATCAAGATACCTTCGAACTGGTGCTGTCCCAAGTGTGCAGGATTGAATTTCATCTGTTTACTATCTTGACAGCTGGAGTTGTTTAGCTGGATACTCAATGGTTTGTCTTTCTCCCATGGCTAAAAATTCCACTCACTGATTACAATGAGAGGAAAAAGTTAATGAAGGCATATGCTAAAGAGATTTAAATTTACAGTGTGTTGGGCTGTTTCTTTGTTTGGTAGATATTTCATAATGCATCTTCTATTGTTGGGAAAGTGCCGCAAAGTTAGCCATATACTTTTATCTCATACACCAGTTATTTTAGCCCCAACTGACTAGTTCTTGTGTCTCCAGCTACAGCCTCTCATTGTCCTAGAGGGAGAATCACTGAGGTCAGCAAAGCAAGAATCCTATCATTACTTTTTTTGGGGGGGGGAGAATTGTGGGGTTGATTGCATGTGTGCTCTGGAGAAAATTATTCCTATTGTGAACCAGCAGTTCCTTTAGGATAGAACTTTAGTCAATAGCTTTAAGAAAGATGCTTTGTTGGACAACACATTGTTCTAGAAGCTGCTAATTGGTTAGTCTTCACCTAATCCTACTCCTCGCTGCTCCAAAGGAGCTAATTATAATCCCATGATTATAATTTTTCCATGCAGCCATGGAACATTAAACTTCCTTAGCCTTATTGCTCCCAGTGACCCCATGCATGCCTTCCATTCCCAATCACCAGAAAATTTAGTGTGATAGTCTACACACTGCTGCTTGCACACTTCTTACAGGCATCTGATGTTCTTCTCGTAGATGCCCCCTATATGTTCCCTTGCACATGGTTCCATGGTTTCCAGAGATGGACAGGATTATCCCAGGAACTCTGAGGATAAAAGGGTAGAGGTTTTGTTGCACAGGTCACATGAATTAGCCATTAGAATCTCAACTGCATTAGCCATTAGAATCTCAGCTGCAGCTTCTTTCATGGTCAGGGCGGCCTACATCTGGGTGACTGAGGTACCACCAGATGCCTCAGTGCCTATGTGTCTGATGCCTCATCAGATGCCTTGCAATTTGCAGCAAGAGCCATGGCAGCAGATGTGGCCGTGTACAGGCAGCTCTGGCTTAAACGCTGGCAGGTGGGCACCAAAGCCAAGACCAGCCTGACCAGTGACCCCTTCAAGGGCCACATCTGAGTTGTACTGAAGCAAGGAAGGGAGTGTGTGTGTGTGTGTTTTACTAACTAATTTTCACCACAGCTGCATTGATTAACAGAGATATACTATTTCCCCTTGTTTTAGGTCATACAAGTAAGTACGAAGTCCTTCAAGTCTAGAGTTTAAAAAAATGATGAAAGCAAATCAGCCTTGTCTTGAGAATGAGTCCCATTTGACAGATGTTTCCAAAAGATTATTACAAGCAAGGAATGCACTCTCAGGTTAACAGACTAACCGTACAACTTTGTCCAAGTCCACTTGGAAATAAGCCCCATTAAAGTTGGTTGGGCCTATCCCCAGTTAGGAGTAGAATTGCTAGAATAATAATAATAATAATAATAATAATAATAATAATAATAATAATAATAAATTATTTATACCCTGCCCATCTGGCTGGGTTTCCCCAGCCACTATGCACTATGGGTGGCTTCCAACAGAATATTAAAATACAATAATCTATTAAACATTAAAAGCTTCCCTAAACAGGGATAAATAGATAATCAAATAACTGACAGAAGAAACACCTGCCAGTTTTGTGCCTGTATATGTGACATTTTAACCTTTGTCCCTTTGGAACAGGGTGACTAATGTGTGGTCCATCAAACATTGTTGGACATCAGTTCCCTTTATCCCTGACCATTGGCCATGCTGGTTGGGACTGATGGGAGTTGAGAGTCCAGCAACATCCGGAAGGCCACAGGTCAGCCACCCTGTTGTAGAATGTAGAATTAGAATAATTTTTTACTTTAGTATTGCTGGTTAACGTACAACATTTTTGAACCAAAGATCATCAGACAGCTGTTACTTTGCTCAGTCATACGACCTACAAATCCCATGTTGTCCTTTCACTTCTGCTTCAGTTGGAGATGAAAAGCAAAACTCCACAAAGTAAAAATTGCATATTCCACCAAGTTCTGTAAGGAGGCTGATCAAGAGCACGTTTTTAGCCTGAAACTACTTGCTCTTTCTGCCCTGCATTTTGTTCTGAGAAGAAATCTGCTTAAATTCCTCCACTCTTTCCCTCTTCTGAATAATTAGCATATCTGCTGTTCTAGAATGTGTTTTCTATAAATACCTGGCTCTTGCACCAAAATGCTAGCTTTAACTCCTGAAAATCAAGTTTAGCTATAGTATGCTGTGTCTTGAGACTATTTGCAAACATATGCACAAAACACCTAAGAAATATGGCAGGAGTGTGGAACCTCAGATCTAGGGACAGGACATGGCCCTCCAGGTCATTCTGTCTAGCCCCTAGGCCAGGCTTCACCCCTCTTCTAGTGGCTAAAATGTTTCCTTAAACTGCAGTACTTTAAAGCTATTTGCTTGGTTGGTTGGCTAGAGAGATGTATGGGTGTGGTTGGTGTAGAAACTTCGGATTTGCATGACTGGAATGTAGTGTACTGTACAAAAGTAACAGCCCCATCCACTGCTGTGTCCACTTTTCACCACTGGCATGCAGCCCCAGATTTTTGTCCATGAGGGAATGTTCCTACAATGTATTGTATGTGGGGCTGCCTTTGAAGATGGTTTGGAAACTTCAGCTGGTGCAGAATTCAGTGGTGCAGAATTCACTGCAGAAAGACAGTCTTGAGCACATAACATCAATCCTGGCCCAACTGACTCAGTTCAAAGTGTGGTTTTGACCTATAAATCCTTATTTGGCTTAGGATCCCAATAATAATAATAATAATAATAATAATAATAATAATAATAATAATAATAATAATAATAATAAAATTATTTATACCCCACCCATCTGGCCGGGTCTCCCCAGCCACTCTGGGCGGCTTCCAACAGAAAAATAAAACACAATAATCTATTAAACATTAAACGCCTCCCTGAACAGGGCTGCCTTCAGATGTCTTCTAAAAGTCTGGTAGTTGTTTTCCTTTTTGACATCTGTTGGGAGGGCGTTCCACAGGGGAGGCGCCACCACCGAGAAGGCCCTCTGCCTAGTTCCCTGCAACTTGGCTTCTCGTAACGAGGGAACCGCCAGAAGGCCCTCGGTGCTGGACCTCAGTGTCCGGGCAGAATGATGGAGGTGGAGACGCTCCTTCAGGTATACTGGACCGAGGCCATTTAAGGCTTTAAAGGTCAGCACCAACACTTTGAATTGTGCTCGGAAACGTACTGTTTCAAGGACCACTTCACCCCACAAGAACCAACCCAGACCCTGCAATTGTCACCTGAGTGAGGCCCTTCTCTGTGTTCCACAAGGGTTAATGGAAGATGGCAACATGAGAATGGCCCTTTTCATAGTGCCTTCTCCAGGGAGGCTTGCCTGGCACCAACTTTATCTAGTTTTAGGTGCCAGGCCAGGCAAAAGCTTTTCCTATTAACCAGGCTTTTAACCCTTAATTTGAAGAGTTTGGGGGCCTTTGTTGGTGGGACAGGATCTGCTAGACTTGTCTTTTATTTTTCTTGATTGTGTTTATTGTAATTGGCTTTTCTATTCTGTTTGTAAGTCACATTGAGTCATTTCTAGGAGTAAATCATTTCTAGGAGCTAATCAATCATCATCATAAAAATCTAGAATCAAATTTATTACTGGTGGCTGTTTGTAATGACTAGTAGAAATACTTCTGGATATAGTCCCCAGTTCCTTGCATTTCAGTATGTTCAGTTATTTAAAAGACTTCAGATTTTAAAAATCTGGTTCTAACACTGTGTAAACACTTTAAGGAAGAGAACTTATAAAAGGATCTTAAAGTCTTTTCTAGTTCGGCATGTTCAGTGTTTGGCAGTGAACAGCTTGTGTGCACATGACCACATTACTGTATTTTTAGAAGTGCTTGATAAATTAATACCATTCTATTTATATACATGATTTTATATTGCCTTCCCCAGAGTTCAAAGCAGTGTACAAATAAAACCACAAATAAACCAGCAATCCTGTGCACACTTGGGGCTTCATGGAACAGTATTAATGCACTCTGTGCCTACGTTGCATGTTACTGACTGAAATTATGCTGGGTCCTATTTTCAGATCCACACAAAATGGTCTCTAGGATGTGTGCTTTTTTAAATAATTAATCTAGCAAGATGATCTGGGGACTGCTTTTTATTCTTCTTGCTTTCGTTAACTATTAGGACATTGTATGGAAAACAGGATTGCTGTGTTCCTCTGGTACATGTGGGAACCAATTTTTTTTACTGGCTCTGTCCCCTGGGAGGCACAGCACATCATGACACCCCAACCCTACCAGGGACATTTTCAGGCACATACATTTTAAATGTGTACAACAAGCATCACACTTCGTACCCACTCTGAAGAAACAGTAAAAGGGGCAGATTCTTTTTTTAAAAAATGGAGGCAGTTGTCGGACAACGTGTTCCTATTTGATGGGAGTATGGATTCTAGGGTTTACCATGTTCTGGCATGCATGCTACTTTGGGAGCTGTGAATTGGGTGGTTTTGCTTTGGAATGCAAGTCAGTTTGCAGTGGGGACATAAGATAATAAGAAAAGTCTGTTGGATCAGGCAGATCACCTATCTAGTTCAGCATCCTGTTCTAACATTGGCCAACCAGCTGCCTCTGGGCAGCCCAGAAGTAATACTTGAGCGCAAGAGTATTCTCTCCTTTCCTTTGGTGTTCAGAAGCATACTCCCTCCAAGCAAGCAAACATAGAATTTCATTGAGACTCAAAACAAAAAAGCTCTATTTAAACACACCCACCCATCAGCAATACAGTATTATAATGATAAGTTGGAGTTCCGCCTACCATTTTGGCAAAAGTGTTTGATATGTCAGTTGATATGTAGAGCCAATTGGGAAAATTCAACACACTGTTTTATGTTGCAGTTTTGTTTTGCCCATGCAAAGTACTTTTGCAGTTGCAGAATACCGTACATTTTTAAAAATCGAAACCTTCTCGCCCTCACACTCAAATTAGAAATATATTTTGAAAAAAGTATCAGAAAAACAAATACTGTATACCAAAATAATGAGTGGCTTTCATTTTATTATGGATTTATTTCAGCACAAAATGGTTTTTTTGAATAATAATAAAAAATAATCATTATAAGCTGTTTTAAATCTTCAGCCTGATACTGGTATTTAATACTGAACTTTTCATTTAAAGCATTGAACCAAGTTCTTACTAGGGTTGGCATTTTTTCTTCACATGGACTGTATCATTATATTAAATCCAAAAGCTCAGAAATTAAAGCTTAATGTAGGATGTGATTCAAAAATTCTGCATCTGTTGGATTTCTGCATGCAATGCAGCTGTTGACACTTCCATTAAAAAAAATAGTGATCTTGTATTTACAGTCTAACATTACATGGACAAGTGATAGAACTGCATTACTGTATAATGCTTTTTGTTTCACAATTTCATAGTCTCTCTGTGTGCTCTGCTTCTGAGTTGCCTTTCATCCTGCCCTTTGTCTCTTTTTGCATGGAAATGGATGCCTCATAAAGAATGCTATCAAATTCAGTAACTGGTAAAAGGATACCATTTCAAAGGTGGAGGGGGATTTGACACATTCCAAGGGACGAGTCACTGAGCCCTCCTGTTTCAACATGGCTGCTTTGCTGAAATATTAAAGCTGGTGGCATGCTGCTAAATCCCTTTGTACACTCCCTCTTAAGAATTCCACAATGTGGATAACCTCCAACCCTTTGACTATATGCAAAGTAGAAAGCTTGAATCAGAGCATTGTGCTGTAAAAAGTTAGGATGAAGAAGGACTAAAAAAACTCACCCTATTGGTTGTTTTGGACACTCAATATTCAAAGCATGCGGAAAAGAAAAGAACTCGTTATGACTCAGGTTCCATTAATTAGATGTAAATTAACATATTTAGTCTCTTAACACAAAAGAAGGTAACTGGAATTCGGCAAGCCCAGAGGACATGGAAATTCTAATTAGATGAGAACATAGCCAGCCAGGGACAGAACTGTAAGGCACTGGTGAACTTGAGCAATCATAAACAGTGTGTGTTTGTTTGGAGTTTTAAGTATTGTACGTACATTGTACGTTTTTTCTCTTGAGAAGGGGCAGGAGGGCAGGCCACTATCCTCTGGGATAGCACCTCCCACCAGATTGGGAGGCACAACCATCTTGCTGCCTGGCTCCTCTGGGGAGGGGTCCAATTCTTTCCCATACTTGTTCTGCCAGCAGCCAAGTATCAGAGGTTTAACAGTATTTTAAAATTAAGGAAGCTTCCTTCTGCCTTGTAACTTGAACAAAGAAAGACTTCTTTGACCTCCCTCCTCTCTCAAAAAAGCACATCCAAGCCAGATATGGGCCCCTCACAGCACACTGGGGGGGAATTATCAGGAGGGCCTGATGAATTCAATGGGTGTGAAGGAGTGTCCTCTTCTCAGGAGCAGTGATGGCATTAGAGTTCACTACACTTCCTCTCTCTTCTCAAGAAAGGAAGGGGGGAGTTGAAGAGGGGATGAGGAATTGGTTTAGCTCAAAACAGGGGACTTCTAGGCCAAAGTGGCTCCCCTAAGGAAACTTTCCTCCCTCCCCTATAAAAGGGGATCTGGCAGAGCCAGAGTGTGTTGCTTGTTGGTTCTCCTTTGGGCAAAAGCTTTCCTGAACTGTGGGTAATATCCGAGGTCAGTTTCAATTTTGTGGTTTTTAATAGCCTCTAAGAGTTCTGGAGAGAGTTGACCCTCTTGACGTTGTCTCTCAGCTTCCTTTTTAACAGTTTCCTTATTTCTGAGAAGTTTCCTCTTTTGAAGTCAAATGTGACTCTGCTGGGCTTTCTTGGCAATTGTCTACTTACATGCGTGGTGTGTTGCCCTTTTCTTAGCTCGAATGAAAATTAGCCCGTTGACAGGGAAGCTGCTGTCGCTGCTGCTGTTGACATTTTATCTCCCTCTTCAGTCAGTAAAGGTCCCCAGAGCTCCTTACAGATCACTTCTTTAAGCAGACGGTTCTTCCTTTTAGGCTTACAACGTAAAAAGGCATGGCACAAAAGGGAAATGGAGTGGGGAGGAAGAAGAATTGAGCAAACTTAGGTGCAAGTTCATCATTTTAAATTAAGCTAATGGGTGGAAGAGCTGAAGGAGTGGAGGCACCAAAATCCTTTGGTCTGTCTGCCACACTGCTCACCATTCCTTCGCTTCCTACTTCTTTCCTGCTTCTGAATAGGCATGTTTACAATTGTGGTGTTAGTTGCTAATTGTGACAGCAATGACTGTTAAGATGGTGTAGACAGATTACATTAAAGCAGCTGCTGAGTATGATGTTTTATTGTACTTTAGTAGAAGCAGAGGCAGGGCTGGTTTAGACAAAAACATGCAGCATGCATGCAATAAATAAATAAATAAATAGCCAACAGCTCCAAGCTCAGGCATTGCTCACCACTTTGGCACCCTCTTGCCCCGAGTTCCTGCTTGAGGACAGTGGCTGCTTACTACTACTCTGCCCCAGCTCGCTAGCCACCACTGAATCAGGGGCAGACTTTCCAGAAGGAGAAGAACATAATCTTTAGAAAATGGGCCATTCATTTAATTCTTCCAGTCAAGGATCTGCTAAAGTAGATCTGCTGCTGTAAAGCAGAAGAACCAGCAAGCCTGCTGCTCAGGAGAGCCTGTTGATGCCAGAACAAGCATTACTCAGTTCTTCGAGTGCCATACATAAATATATATCTTGATTGCAATTCTTAATGAATAGTTTGAAAAACAAAGATTTACACAGGTAGAGATGAGCTTTTCGGCTTGCTTGCACTTCAGCCAGAGTCTTAATTTTGTTGTTGCTTTTCCATGTTAATGCTATCAATTTTAAGTAGAGGCCAACACTATCATTTAAATAATTGTTTAGCAAGGCTGGGGAGCAGACATCCGAAGAACAGCAAAAATGTATTTCAATATTATTTGGTAATTTGGGTTTCTCAAATGGCTGTGAAAGAAATGAGAAAATTTCTTTTCACAGTTTTTCACATTTCCTCTGGCCCACCCACTCTGTTTTCCAATATTTTTCCAGACCTGTATGTTGTTGTTACTAGCAACCTCAACTGCAGAGGAATAAGAGAGAGGGCATAGCTCACTGATAGAGTGCAAACTTTCCATGTGGAAGTCCATGGTGTCACCAGTTAAAAGGATTGTGTACCACAGAAATAGAGAAGCATGGCCCTTCAGAAGTTGCTGGACAACTGGGCAGCCTGGGTGGGACTGATGGCAGTTGTAGTCTAGCAACACCAGGAGGACCACAGTTTCTTCATCCCTGAGGTAGGAGAGGATAGGAAGGATCTGTATCGGAGACCATGGAGAGCCGCTGCCAGTCAGGATAAAGGTAAAAGAAAAGGGACCCCTGACGGGTCCAGTCGTGACCAACTCTGGGGTTGCACGCTCATCTCGCATTATTGGCCGAGGGAGCCGGCATACAGCTTCCAGGTCATGTGGCCAGCATGACAAAGCTGCTTCTGGCGAACCAGAGCAGCACATGGAAACACCGTTTACCTTCCCGCTGTAGCAGTACCTATTTATCTACTTGCATTTTGACGTGCTTTCGAACTGCTAGGTTGGCAGGAGCTGGGACCGAGCAACGGGAGCTCACCCCGTCGCGGGAATTCGAACCGCTGACCTTCTGATCGGCAAGCCCTAGGCTCTGTGGTTTAACCCACAGCGACACCTGTGTCCCACTGGATGATAATTATTATTTACCATTAATTATTATTGAACTTTTCCATCATGCAATACAATAAAAAGCACACACCTCCCCTGCCAGTCAGGATAGAATAATGGAATTGATGGGACAATTACTCTGAGCTAGTATAAGGCAACTTCCCATGTTCCTCTGAAATACCATCTCCCAATCATGAAGTTAGAACCTGGCTAAGCCTCCTTAAGACAAACTTTTCTTAGCTCTGTCATTCAGGCCCGTATCACCTCAGGTGCGACCATTTTTGATTCCTGAAAGCAAAAGAGTGGAGAATTGAAAGAGAAGAACAATGGATTTTGTTTTATCTGCCAGTGCCAAACTTGGCCCCTTCTCTCCATGCATCCCCTTTCTACTCCAGATTCCATCAAAAAGAATTGGGAACCTTAAACCTTAAACCACCTCCTTAATTGAGGTTTGTATAATAGAATTCACACCTTAAAAGCTTCTCAGTGGCTTCAGCAGCACTGCTGAGTGCCACAAGGCCGATTGAAGCGGAGAGCTCCCTTTTGAATCAAACTGTTAGCTCTCCTCCTGCAGATACACTTCAAAGTAAAATAGATGCTTTGCTGGCCAGTTGCAATGTATGACAGCATGCAAGGCGGAAGCAGACGTTTACATGTAAAGACTGATTTAAAAAAGTAGAAGAATATTACGAAGCCCTCATTTCAGCATACAAGTACAGAACAGAGGGGGCATAATTTGCTTGAAGCAGTAACTTCTAGACAAATTTCATGTGCTGTTCAGGCCAAGGAGTGATTCAAGTCACACCAGTACTGTACATTTAAAGGGCATGGCTCCACCCAAAGAATCCTGGGAATTGTGGTTTGCTAAGAGTGGTGGGATTTGTAGTCCTGTGGGAGGTAAATTACAGGTATTGGGGGGAAAGCTGTGTGCTTTAAATGTGGCTTAAATATATGGTGTGATACCCAAGATGATTCAATCCTTATTCAGGCATTAATTATGACAACTGAAACCCCTCTCACCATCCTAGTCACTATTCACAAGTTGGAGAGTGACTGAAGCTGGGAGACTTCCTCAACTCATGCAAGGATCCCTATGAAATGAAGTTTCTAAAATGTCTGGAGATTCTTACCAAGTCTAGGAGGCTTCCCCAAAGCAGACAGTCACCATGCAACTTATAGAGGGGTATGGAGCTAGTGTTCTTGTGCCCACCCTCCCCATCCCTTATGGATACATGAATAGGGCCAAAGTCTTCAAAATGTGACCTTGCTATTTCGTTTTCAATTAAGTATTTGAAAGCCCTTCAAAACTAGGCATCATTCTGACATTGTAGTATTGACATTTCACACATGTATTTCATTTCACTTTCCCATATGAAAATGAGAAGAAAGACTAGAGGTGATCTTAAAGGATGTGAGGGCGTATATGGGGAGCTAGTTCTTAAGGTATTCCTACAAAGGCCTATGAAGGACTTCATTAGACCATTGGCCAGCACTGGTGCAGCTGGCTGATAATGAATGTACGTATGTGCTTCCATTTCCCTGCCGAATGTGCGTATGTGCTTCCATCTCCCTGCCCTCATCAATGGATAGCACAGGATGCAGCAGGCTTTCAGAAGTTTCTGAACCATCTTCTACCATATTCTTATGTAGTCTTCATTGTGATAATCGGTACTCCCAGGTTACAAAAGCATGAATGACAGTTCCATGTTCCAGTAAATGCAGCAGTCTGCAAATAAAACGGAGTTGACAGAAAGCATTATGGCAAACCTTCAAGAGGAGGAAAAAAGAGAGAGAGGGTTTTCTAACAATTCTGCTTTCAAAATATATTTCTCATTACAAAAGATATACATGATCACTAAATTAAATACATTAAAATGTGATCGGTACCATGTAGCAGTTGTCAGCTTCATACTCTTCTACCAGTGTACTTACAGACTACCTTAAGTAGGAATAAATATAAAGCTGCTCTAATCTTACCACAGGCTCACTCCTATTATCAGAGTGACAACTTTTGACTTTCATTTCAACTTATTTTCTTAGATTTGGGGTAAATCTACCCCAGTTATGAGTAATCATTGGAGAAGATTAAAAACTCCCTAGCAGGATATGAGTAGTTGTTGAATGATTTGAGTCAATTTACTGTGATACGGTCTGGAATCCAAAGAGCCAGTTTAGGAATGTTCATTGATTATTTATCCCTTTAGCAGCAGACTTTGATGCACATTTAACAGAAAAAACCCCCAATGTCCTTAATTAGTTGGAATCTAATTTAACATTCTGAAAATATCCATATTTTATATTTTAGTTTGCTTTCTGTTTACAATGGCACTGTGTGAGAGATAGGGAGAGGAATAAGCTTCATAGAGTAGTCCCCTCAAAAAAGTAAATTACAGCTTTCAGACCCCTCTTTTTTTCCCCACCCTACATCACTGACAGATATTCCAGGACATATCACAAACTGCTGTGGAAGGCTCTCTCCGTTCCAAAGTTGTTTACATTGTGGAAATGAAAGTTACTGTTTGAGAAGTACAGAACCAAGGCAATTCTGGGTGCAAATAACTAATTGTGTAAATGTCTTTATCCTGCCCATTTTAAATACAAGCTGAGCTGGGATAGCTCAGTCGATAGAGCATGAGACTCTTAATTTCATGGTTGTGGGTTCAAGTCCCATTTGGTGCAAAAGTTTCCTGTATTGCAGCGGGTTGGACTAGATGACCCTCATGGTCCCTTCCAACTCTGGAGTTCTATGATTTTATAATACAGCCATCAGTGGCTAGGCAATAGTAGTTGGAGCAGCTTAGCTTGCTGTAGGGAATATGAAAGCATTTTGAGTTTTTACTGTATTCTTCATAGAGACTAATGAAAATAAACAACTGTATTTGTGAAAGTGGATTATTTACAGAGCTGAAAATTGAGTTTATTGTGATGATTACACACTTCCAATATGCTTGAAAATAAAGTACTAGCTTACTAGAAAGAGATACATCTCATATTCTTTTGAATGCAAATGACAGTTTATTTTTAAAAACAGAATTAAAACTGTGTTTTGTTTAAAACTTGAGAGATGAAACTGTTGCAAGTTTGCGTGTTTGTGACCTGGACTATGCGGATTAATCAAAGGTAGAGACTCATATTTTAGGATATTCACCTTCTGGCTCTTTCCCACCCTGTGGTTTTATCATCTAGCTTGCATTCACTTTTTAGAACCACCTTCCTATTTTTAGATTGTGCAATTCTAAAGCAAAGCAGCATTTTCCTCCATATAAAATTTTATGGTCAAACATTTTAGCAGGAATATATAGATGCACCAGAATGGGGAGACACCTGACTTTTTTATTATTATTTATTATTTATAACCCTCCCATCTGGCTGGGTTTCCCCCACCACTCTGGGCGGCTTCCAACAGAGATTAAAATACATTAAAACATCACAGATTAAAAACTTCCCTAAACAGAGCTGCCTTTAGGTGTTTTCTAAATGTCAGGTACAGGTAGTTGTTTATCTCCTTGACCTCTGATGGGAGGGTGTTCCACAGGGCGGGCGCCACTACCGAAAAGGCCCTCTGCCTGGTTCCCTGTAGCTTTGCTTCTTGCAGTGAGGGAACTGCCAGAAGGCCCTCGGCGCCGGATCTCAGTGTCCGGGCTAAATGATGGGGGTGGAGATGCTCCTTCAGGTATACAGGACCGAGGCCGTTTAGGGCTTTAAAGGTCAGCACCAACACTTTGAATTGTGCTCGGAAACATACTGGGAGCCAATGTAGGTCTCTTAGGACCGGTGTTATGTGGTCTCGGCGGCCACTCCCAGTCACCAGTCTAGCTGCCGCATTCTGGATTAGTTGTAGTTTCCGAGTCACCTTCAAAGGTAGCCCCACGTAGAGCGCATTGCAGTAGTCCAAGCGGGAGATAACTAGAGCATGCACCACTCTGGTGAGACAGTCTGCAGGCAGGTAGGGTCTCAGCCTGCATACCAGATGGAGCTGATAGACAGCCGCCCTGGACACAGAATTAACCTCCATGGACAGCTGTGAGTCCAGAATGATTCCCAGGCTGCGCACCTGGTCCTTCAGGGGCACAGTGACCCCATTCAGGACCAGGGAGTCCCCCACACCCGCCCGCCCCCTGTCCCCCAAAACAGTACTTCTGTCTTGTCAGGATTCAACCTCAATCTGTTAGCCGCCATCCATCCTCCAACCGCCTCCAGTCACTCACACAGGACCTTCACCGCCTTCACTGGTTCTGATTTAAAAGAGAAATAGAGTTGGGTGTCATCCGCATACTGATGAACACCCAGCCCAAACCCCCTGATGATCTCTCCCAGCGGCTTCATATAGATGTTAAAAAGCATGGGGGAGAGGACGGAACCCTGAGGCACCCCACAAGTGAGAGCCCAGGGGTCTGAACACTCACCCCCCCCCACTTTCTGAACACGGCCCAGGAGGAAGGAGCGGAACCACTGTATGACAGTGCCCCCAGCTCCCAACCCCTCTAGACGGTCCAGAAGGATGTTATGGTCGATTGTATCAAAAGCCACTGAGAGATCCAACAGAACTAGGAAACAGCTCTCACCTTTGTCCCTAGCCTGCCGGAGATCATCACCAGCGCAACCAAGGCAGTTTCAGTCCCATGATGAGGCCTGAATCCCGTTTGGAAGGGATCCAAATGGTCCGCATCCTCGAGGCGTGCTTGGAGTTGTTCAGCAACCACTCGCTCAATCACCTTGCCCAAGAATGGAAGATTTGAGACTGGGCGATAGTTGGCCATATTAGGCGCATCTAAAGATGTTTTTTAAAGAAGTGGTTTAATGACCGCCTCTTTCAGCGGGTCTGGGAATACTCCCTCATAGAGGGAAGCATTTACCACCCCACGGAGCCCATCGCCCAGCCCTTCCCGGCTCACTTTTATTTGCCAGGATGGGCAAGGATCAAGGAGACAGGTTTCACTCGTCCAAGCAGCCTGTCCACATCCTCGGAGGTAACAGATTGAAATTGATCCCATGAAACATGACTAGATAGGGCTCCCGCACTCTCCCGCCCCAGCCCTGCTCCCACGGTGGAGTCTACCTCCCTCCGAATCTGAGCGACTTTATCTGCAAAAAACTTTGCAAAAGCATTGCAGGAGATATTGGGGTCTCTACCAGGCCCCGATGACGAAGGTGGTTTGGAAAGATTGCGAACCACCTGGAACAGTCTCCTCCTGCCGTTTTCTGCAGATGCGATAGAAATGGTGAAGAAGGTCCTCTTTGCCATCGCCATTGCCACTTGGTAGGTTCGAAGTTGAGCTCTAGCCCAGGCATGTCAAACCTGCGGCCCTCCAGATGTTTTGGACTACAATTCCCATCTTCCTCAACCACTGGTCCTGCTAGCTAGGGATCATGGGAGTTGTAGGCCAAAACATCTGGAGGGCCGCAGGTTTGACATGCCTGCTCTAGCCCATGTCCGGTCTGATTCAGAATGAGTTTTCCGCCACCGACGCTCTAGCCGTCTTGACAGCAATACAGATGGAAAGGACCTGGGGGGGGGGTCCTTAGTAGACCATAGTAGACCATAAGCTTAACGTGAGTCGATAGTGTGACTGCAGCAGCAGGGGGGGGAAACACAAAAACACCTAAGACAATTCTAGCTTTTATCAACAGATCTATGATGTCCAGATCAAGGGAAATAAAAGCTCCCTTGGTCAGATCCCAAATGGCAGTATTGTGTGCAGTTCTGGGTACCACAGTTTAAGAAGGATATTGACAAGATGGAACATATGTAGAGGAGGTTGACCAAGATGATCAAGGGTCTGGAAGCCAAGCCTTATGAGGAACAGTGGGGGGGGGGGGTAGGTATATTTATATAGAAGACTAAGATAGCCATCTTCAAATATCTGAGTGGCTATCACATGGAAGATGGATCAAGTTTGTTTTCTGCTGTTCCAGAGGGTTGGGCCCGAACCAATAGATTCAAATTACGAGAAAGGAGATTCTGACTAAATATTAGAAAGAACTTTCTGATTGTAAGTGCTGTTCGGCTGTGGAATGTACTACCTCAGAAGGTGTAGTGGATTCTCCTTTGTTGGAGGTTGCTAAACAGAGGTTGTGTGGTCCTCTCTTAGGTATTCTTTAGCTGTGATTCCTACATTGCAGGGAGTAGGGCTAGATGATCCTTGGGGTCCCTTCCAACACTACAATTTTATGATTCTAAGGGAATAAAATTATCAAAACTTGGTTTCCTTTCTATGCTAAGTTTACTCTTCCTCAAAAATAAAATGAATTCAAACATGGAAAAATGTAAACATCTAAAGCTATAGAACAAAAAAGAGGGAAAACATGCATTTTCCTAGAGACATCAGAGTACCAGAGAGGTTAAAGAGATGCTGATTTTTCTCCTGAGCGCTATATTTAGAAATCGCATGTGTGGAAGAAATGATCTGCTTGCACGCCCAGAGAATGAAAATCAAGTGTCAGGGTTGACGGGCTTCCTCTCTTCACAGCAATCACTTTTCTGGCATTTTTCTGGCTTTATTTACAGTATTTACAACAAGTCATTAGCGCGTAATAATCACTCATCAGTCACTCAGTTCAGATCTCTGCTGAGGCCTGCGCTCACCCTTACAGAAACCCCCCAAAATCACAAAGTCTTGCGCCTCGCCTTTCAACCCTCCTCTTTTCTGCATGTCTCCGTGATAGCTGGGGCAAACCCCCTCCCGCCCCAATTCTGAGCTCGAGCTTAACCCTTGCTGCTTCTGTGAGCTTCCTGGCTTCCTTCATCATCTCCCTCCCCCTGGTCCCCCTCCAGGGAACTGGAAACCACTGGCTCATCCCTGACATGAAGTCAACTCCTTGGGCAATTTTATCACAGGAAACTTGTTGTTGTGTGTTTTTTTCAACAGCAACATTTTATTAAAATCTTTCATTTTGATAGAAATTCCATAGGTATGACTATATTTTGGAAATCTTCTCACTCATGGGAACCTGTTAAAAGACAGAGTATAGTTTGAGGGGAATAAAATGTAAGCATTTTTCATTCCAAATGAGGATTGAAAATAAAAAATTAAAGACTTGCTTAAATTGAGCCTAGAATTTCCTCTGGATAATTTCTATGAGTTTTATCCTGTGCTTCACAAGCAGAGTTCCATTCATACCACAGGACTTGCCCTTTCTCTCTTCTCCTTATGTGACCCCAAAATCTACTCAGAGGGTGCATGTGGGGCTCAAGGGAAGAGGAGAGGGGAAGTTCCATCATGCAAGTAGAAGTCTGGCGCTCAAGCCTAACAGCACTGTTGGGACCCAATGTGCTTATTAATTATGTTGATGTTTGTACTTTGCTATGGATAGAAAGCCTGCTAGAAGAAATCACTGATCAGTGTAATTGTTCTGTATTCATTTTAATACCTTATTGCCATTGTGTTTGTAGCTGCTCTGAAGAAATCACATTAAGCCGGAACATCAAATGAGAAGCAAGCATGCTGCACTGATTTACTGTCACACTTTGTTTGGCGAATAAATGTGTCCTTTCTGATTCCATGCTTGGGGTGCAATGTGGACTTAGATGCAGCCCAGTCCCTTAATCTTAAATGTAGTGGGAATTTTTCATGCGTAACCAGCCTAATTAAATACTTTTATTTATAACTCGCTACCTAAGAAATTCAGAAAGTAGGTTCCAATTGCAACAAAAAGTGAGCAAATTGTTATAATGTATAAAATTCAAAGTCAGTGAAACATCAGAAAACATGGTATATATCAATAACAAATAAAATGTAGTTGTTAGCTAAAGGCCAAGACAAACAAACAAACAAACAAAAAACACCCACGGTGGACCTGCCACCTAAAGCTCAGCAGAATAGATTATGAGCTTCTCCAGAGGCTGTTCTGCAGCTAGATCACTACCACAGAGAAGGCCCTAACTCCAGCTGCCCCCAAGTAAGTCTTCAAAGCAGGGGGCAACCAAAGAAGGGTCTGCAGAGATTATTTTAACAAATCTGCAGTTCAAATGAAACCATCACCTGTTTTAGTGAGATACCTTTATCAACAGTGCTTTGCCTCTGAAGGAAGTGAGCTCTTGCTCTACCAGTTAGCATCCTGAAGCAGGTGTGGCAGCAGGCAAAAGAAGACGACCTCTTCCTCCTCCTCTGTTTTCTAACCACAGCGAACTGCATCTGTGCCAAAGCAAACAGAACAAGGATTGGATGAACTTTACAAATGAGTAGACAAAGGACAGCATTATTTTACCACACAGCACTTCCACAGTCGTGGGATAGGAGAGATAGGACTGGCTGTGGTCAGTGCAGAATTCTACTCCCCATGTACTAAGCAACCTCCCCCTGTGGTTTGTACATCAGAGCCATGAAGTCCCCGATACTGTGGGGAGGAGAGCTGTATGCCTTTTCTCGGTTGGTGGCTGAGCCTGTTATGACCCTTGGTTTTGTGTCTTCTCTTCCAGTATAGTTACAGAACATAACATATAAAAACAATAACAACAAATGAATTTCATTATTTTGTTAAGAATCTTCAGTAATGCTTCATCATGTCCAAGAAACATCACCATACACACAATATGGATAATACATGTCAGATTCTTGCAAAAGTAATAAATTACTTCCCTGTTCCATTATAATAGGATACACACCTTTGCTTGGCCTTTATTTTAAGAAGGTACAATAGGATTGGGCTGTGAGTATCATAATGACTTGTTGTGTTCAGCTATATAAACACTTCAGAAAAGTCTCCTCTTTCCCTGTAGTGCAGATTATCATTTTTTTTTCTTTATATCTGCCACATATGTGTGTCTCAATTTGGGCAATATTTGGAATGCTGTTTTTTTTTAATATATAGCAGAAACACAATGCCACAATTATCAGTTTGTGAACAAGGTCATTGCAATAGACAGCAACATTGATGTGTTCCCAGGAAATGTGCTAGCTGTGAACTTTTCACAGGGGAAAAAAATGCAAAATATTGGTTAGAGGCAGGGATTCCCTTTAAGTATGTAACAAAAAGTGATGGATTATACTGCAATGAACAAGAGCACTTATTTTACTCTGGGTAATAGAAGTCCTTAGACATACGTTTGCAAATATTTATTTTACTCACCACTTTTTGGAAGATTTGGCAAATTGGCTAACTGATTACTGCTGTTACAGAAAGCATGCAGAGTCTTGTAATCTAAATGTTAATTTGCTCACAGAGCTTCATTCTCTTATGTGCAAAGAGAAAGAAAAGAGAAAATACTTTCCTGATTCCAGTTGTTATAATTATGCCATGTTTTGTTTTTGTTTTCCTTAAATTGTTTTGGTTTGGTTTAAGTGGAGCTTTGTAGGTGGCCGAATAAGAACTTCAAAATTAGGCATTCTGTATAGCTTTGCCACATGTAGAAGAGAACCTTACAAATAAATAAAATTGAGCAGTCTGATAAATACTTAAAATGATGACATTCTGTATTTCAAACTGTGAAAACAGAAATGATAAATATTTAGGTATCCCAAAGATCCCTCTTTTTTCACTAACCACAGTGAAATTAGTTGTATATAGCATAGCTTGGGTAGCAGTGGAGTAATTCAACAAGCATTAGACAAATACTCACATTTTAATGGCATCTGAGTATAATCAGAGATAGAAGAATACATTTTAACTGCAGCATTATTTAAATCACTGAACATGTGGGGGAAATTTAGAATACAGAGAATGCCAAGACAGCCAGAATGGCAATTGTATAATTAAAGGTGGTGTTTCCCTTTTGTTAACTATCTAAGGCTGGTTATGAGTTTAATCAGCCTGGTCCATGCTTTGGCTACTACAAAGCACTTTGATGTCTTGGCAGTTCATGTCAGAGGATCTATCTAATACCTGCATATATTTGTGTTTGTTTGTTTAGTCGTGTCCAACTCTTTGTGACCCCATGGACCAGAGCACGCCAGGCACTCCTGTCTTCCACTACCTCCCACAGCTTTGTCGAACTCATGTTCGTAGCTTCGAGAACACTGTCCAACCATCTCATCCTCTGTCATCCCCTTCTCCTTGTGCCCTCAATCTTTCCCCAACATCAGGGTCTTTTCCAGGGAGTCTTCTCTTCTCAAGAGGTGGCCAAAGTATTGGAGCCTCAGCTTCACGATCTGTCCTTCCAGTGAGCACTCAGGGCTGATTTCCTTCAGAATGGATAGGTTTGATCTTCTTGCAGTCCATGGGACTCTCAAGAGTCTCCTCCAGCACCATAATTCAAAAGCATCAATTCTTTGGCGATCAGCCTTCTTTATGGTCCAGCTCTCACTTCCATACATCACTACTGGGAAAACCATAGCTTTAACTATACGGACCTTTGTCGGCAAGGTGATGTCTCTGCTTTTTAAGATGGTGTCTACATTTGTCTTTGCTTTTCTCCCAAGAAGCAGACGTCTTTTAATTTCGTGACTGCTGTCACCATCTGCAGTGATCATGGAACCCAATAAAGTAAAATCTCTCACTGCCTCCATTTCTTTCCCTTCTATTTTCCAGGAGGTGATGTTACCAGTGGCCATGATCTTAGTTTTTTTGATGTTGAGCTTCAGACCATATTTTGCGCTCTCCTATTTCACCCTCATTAAAAAGGTTCTTTAATTCCTCCTCACTTTCTGCCATCAAGGTTGTATCATCAGCATATCTGAGGTTGTTGATATTTCTTCCGGCAATGTTAATTTCGGCTTGGGATTTGAGGCCACCTCCAAATTCTGCTGCGGACATGTGCTGCTGACAATGTTTTGTGAATTGGGGTAACTTCATGCATTATTTTTGAACCTTGATTTCCTGTGACTTGTGAGGGAGCATGAATTCCAGCGGTGCCTGAGTTGCAAAGATCCCTCCAGTCTGGTGTAATGAATGAAAAGGTGATGCAGTTAATCAAGCCCTTTTGTAGGGTTTTGCATCAGGCTCTGCTGAATTGTTGTGTTTTGTTGCTTGGCCCTTACACATAGATATGAATGGGAAGAAGCTCCGTAGAAAAGTCCAGTCACAATCTCCATGCTAAAGTAGCAATAGTTGGTCGCTGTGATCCAAAATTTATTTTCAAAATCTTAGTTTGTTTACAGACATACTCCATTTTCAAATGATTTTGCTGTTTAATAATAATAAAAGAAGTGACTGAGGCAAGGTTCTTTGCATTTAGATGCTCATGTTAAGCCTCTCAGAAGCTATGAACGCCCAGGCAATTGAGTCAAATTGAATGCTGGTTTATTGCCTTAGTATTTCCTGGCTGTTAGAAGTATGCACAATAATTGTTTGTATAGCACTCCCCCTCACACAATCAAGTTAAAACATTTGAAGGTACAATATACTCATTCATTGAGTAGATTGGCGAAGGAGTTACCCATTATGGAATGGAGCCTTAGCTCCGTGGTTCTAACTGCAGAAGCCATCCCACTCAGACTTCAAGCACAGTTGTTTAATTTTTAAAAAATTACTTTTATATAAATTTCCCTGTGGTTTTAAAGAAGTAACAGTTCACTGGCTTATGGTGAAAGCCTTCAAGGTTTCCAGAGGGGGTAGAAGTTGCAGCAAAACCAACCATAAGTCTTTTATGGGCTTAAGCACACATTGTCGGATGCAAGGTGTAATTATGACTTTTCCCAGGGAGTTGTCTTCGGTCTCTGAACCACCTTTTATTTTATTTTTAAATAATAAGTTTCCTGTAAAAACCAACAATGGTGTGTTGCTCTTACTTTAGTTTCTACAAACACTTCTATAGCTATAAATGCAAATGTTCTGGGGAAATGTTTTTATGTGATTCCTCTTCTGATAATCTGCAAATGTGCCTTATTAATGCTGATGGCATTTCATTTTGAGTCATTTTATTTCTGTGTCTAAACAGGCATATGTGAAATCTAACTCTCCAAATAAGCCAGCTTCGCTCTCTCTCTTTATAGATCCGTGCCTATTATGTTTTTTCCAAGATGCAATGGTGCCATGAATCCTCTTCAGCTAACTTGTAAAATGAATGCTAAATTCTGCTTTAATCAGCTATTCATCTTAGCAGCATTTGTCACAGAACCATCCCCCTTCTCAACAAACTGAACATGAAAGAGAGTAGGCTGAAAGCCTTAGCAGTTGCACTCGGCCCTTTCTTTCTTTTGTCACCAATACAGTAGATTTGGGTGTCTCCTAGACAACAGCATCTAAAAGGCTTTCTAATTTCAGTCTCTCAAAGGCTTTTCCTTCAGATTGTTGATGTCTCCTTATACAGGCAGCCAGTAATCAACATTTGTCCAGGTTTTTTTTATAAAAAAGTAGGAGATTTATACGGCTTTGCTGGCTTTTTTTTTATCTATCTGGCTTGTATTCAAGGATAATACAAGAAAAAGAAAGTGTTTATTCATAGTATAATTATTACTATCTCTTCTGCGTCTAGTGAATTTTTGTTTATAGTGCTGCTTATTGCTCCATTTCAAATTTTCCAGTGCATATTTTCTTGGAAAACATTGGATATTTGAATTTTATAAAAAACAACAACTCTGAACTGTTTTTGGTAGAGGCCTATTTCACTTTCAGAATTGCACAGTTTTCTTTCAGTGCAATCCTGTGCATGTTACCTTAGAAGTAAACCGTACTGAGTTCAATGGGTCTTACTCCAGAGTAAATTTGGATAGGATTGTGACCATATTTATCTGAGGGGTCAGCAAACTTTTTCAGCAGGGAGTTGGTCCACTGTCCCTCAGACCTTGTGAGGGGCCGGACTATATTTTGAAAAAAATATGAACAAATTCCTATGCCCCACAAATAACCCAGAGATGCATTTTAAATAAAAGGACACATTCTACTCGTGTAAAAACACCAGGCAGGCCCCACAAATAACCCAGAGATGCATTTTAAATAAAAGGACATATTCTACTCATGTAAAAACATGCTGATTCCTGGACCGTCTGCGGGCCGGATTTAGAATGCGATTGGGCCGCATCCAGCCCCCGGGCCTTAGTTTGCCTACCCATGATTTATCTAGATGGGCAGCTCCTCCCTTGGAGTGTACTCATCAGGAAATGAGCCCCATTAAACTCAAAGGGGTCTCAGAGGTACCAGCTTTTGAGTCAAGATATATAAGATTGTGCTGTAAAAGCATTTTAAAACAGATAAGGCAGCCTAATAAAATCTCCAATTGCTTTTTGTTTTGTTTTTGTTTTTTTAGAAATATAGTGTTTGTAATTTTGGGGGTGGGTTCTTAGCCACCTTGAGTTTTTAAAAGGGGAAGGCACTAAACATGAGAGGAATAAATGAAGAGATTGGTAGGGGTGGGAAGCAGAGAAGAATGGAAGGTTTGCAAATGGGATGTAGAGAGACTCCCAGTTGTGTAAGGAAAGGAAGTGCCAAAGAAAAAAAAAGAAGTTTATGGAACTGCTGAGAAGAAAGGAGCTATACAAGGGGTGGGGGAGGCATTTGAAAAATGGGGGTGCAAGCCAGTGGCAGAACAGAAAAAACATTCTTTCTATTAGATACGGAAATAAGAGAAAGAGGCTTTATGGAGAGTAGCGTTCAATTTCAGGACCCTTGTAAGTGGCAGAGACCAAGGAGAATGTGCATTATGGCAAGAGTGAACAGAAGGTAGGTCAGGAGCTTCTGGTAAAATGGGCTTTTTTGCTCCCAATTGTTGTGCCAATTGTGGCAACAAAAAAGGACCACCCACCCACACCTCTGTTTTGCACCTGACTGCCATTGGTGGATCTTACTCAGGCACCCCCAAACTTTGGCCCTCCAGATGTTTTGGACTACAATTCCCATCATCCCTGACCACTGGTCCTGTTAGCTAGGGATCATGCGAGTTGTAGACCAAAACATCTGGAGGGCCACAGTTTGGGGATGCCTGATCTTACTGTTCACGATCTTACTATTGAAGTAAAAAACTTACAGTACGTTGGTTCTGCCATCTCAAAGTCTGCTCACCTTTGCTCTATGGAATACTGAGAAAACAAGCTCAGCAAATCATGAGTTAAAAATAAACCATTAAGTTAGTCTGGCCCTTTGAGTAACTGGAGTCATACACGCCTGCAATGAAAGCAGATAAAAGTCCTTAAAGCACTTAGGATCTGTCATGTCTTCAAGGGGAAGGAATTCCATGATAGCAAGAGCGGTGCAAATGGATAAGAAAATGTTTCCTCATAAGATTGTGATAAGGAATGGGAAGAAGGGAGATCATCTTTCGCATACGTAGGAACCAAAACTTGTAGGATTTGACCTAGTGGAATGTGCATTAAACTCAGTTGGACTCTTATGATTTATAAGTGGTCATATGTGGCTAGGTGTTTGTAAATTTGATGCTAGATCTTTTAAGATTTTTGAGATATTTCTTCCATCCTATATCCCTGACTGAAGAGGGGTCAAGTTACACTCTTAATTTAGAATAAAACCAAATATTTGTTGTTTGCTCTGCTAGACGCTGCTTTAATGTTTGTCAGCTGAAGGTGAAGTTGATGGCATTCTGTTCTCCTCCTTTGCCTGTTTCTTAATCTTCATTCTGGTTTGTTTGTTTTTCCTGCCTTGCATATAATGTTTTTAAAAATGCACAAAACATTTTACACACCGGCTCATGCAAATGATTTGGTTGTGTGGTTGAAGGCAGCATACCTCTACATACTATTTGTTGGAAACTCTGGGTGCTCTTGTGCTCAAGCCTTGCTTGCAGGCTTCATGCAGGCATCTGGCTGGCCACTGTGAGAACAGGATGCTGGACTAAATGGGCCACAGGCCTAGTCCAGCAAATAGCTTCTTACATTCTTATGGAAATGTTGGTCTTGGGAAATAGTGGTCAAAATATACTGTTACTAACCTGCAAGTGGCTAATGTCAAAGCTGCTCTGTTTTGCATTTGTTGTTTTGACAATGAGGGAATAAGGGTGTGCTAATATAAACTTACATTGACATCTTAAGATCAGCTCACTTCCTCTGATGTATCCTTGGCATGGGACATTGTAGGAAAAAGAAATGCAGCAGATATAAAGTGTGGGAAAGAGCAGATGACCATAAAAGCAAATAAGTTGACGACAATGCAGATAAAAACCCTCTCTAAATGTAATCAGCAGTGCATTCCTACTTTCTTAAACACTGGAACTTCCCTTAACTATAAATATAGCAATGGGGCATGATTCTGACTAATCATATACAGTTGTACCCTTGGTTTAAGAACAGCTTAGTTTATGAACAACTTGGATTAAGAACGCTGCAAATCTGGAAGTACTGGTAGGTGTTTTGGTTTTTGAACTTTGTCTTGGAAGCAGAACATGTTCCACTTCCTGAGTGTGTTCCATTTGTAAATTGAGTCCCCCGCTGCTATGAGAAAGCACCACTTGGTTTAAGAACGCTTTGGTTTAAGAGCGGACTTCCGGAATGGATTAAGTTCATAAACCAAGGTATGACCATCTTCCTGATCTCGCTAGGGTGGCCAGGTGTAATGAGAAAATGGGGCTCCTGTTCCTTTTAGCAATTGCACAGATGAGGGAATTTTGGTAAATGCAGCTTGTTATGCAGAGGTGAGAAAAGATTCATCTAGGGTTGCCAGACTCAGTAGAGGACAGGACTTCTGTGCCTTTAATTGCCCTTCTCTCTTTTGAGTCTGGAAACCTTAAAGAGAAACCAGCAGACCCTTTGCTTGTAAATTAAACAAAGGGTCTGCTGGTTTCTCTTTAAGGTTTCCAGACTCAAAAGAGAGCAGGGCAATTTAAGGCACAGAAGTCCTGTCCTCTATTGAGTCTGGCAACCCTAGCTGCATCTGCTAAAAGTCCTCCCAATACATACTTCTGAAAAGTTCAGAACCCTTCTTTCTTTACTTCTGACCACTTAGATCAGGCATCCCCAAACTTCGGCCCTCCAGATGTTTTGGACTACAGTTCCCATCTTCCCCAACCACTGGTCCTGTTAGCTAGGGATCATGGGAGCTGTAGGCCAAAACATCTGGAGGGCCGCAGTTTGGGGATGCCTGGCTTAGATTGTCACTAGCTTTTTTTCTTAGTTAAAAAAAGGAATTGTGGCACTGCCATTTCTGTTACCCACCTTAGGTGAAAATGTTGTGCACTTGTGGGTCCCAACCCTTAGCTAAATATCTGTGTCTTAGGAGTATCTTATTTTATTCATTAAATTTGTATACCACCCTATATCTGTATATCTGAAGGTGGTTCACAGACAGTACAGGGCGTCTCATTTGATAACTATGACTACTTGGCCCTGCCTGATATGACGTTCTCAGTTGCTTATTGAATATTATTCGTTAAATTCTCTTATAAATGTAAAATCGTGTGTTGTGGGTCCTTTCGAATGGCATCTTCTGAAACTGATGACAGGGGCTTCTCGGGGGATTGCAAGAACAATGTGCTGTAGAGCTCAAGTAATAAGATTCCTATAGTGCATTGTCGCTAAGTAGCTTTTAAAAGAAATCCTGTTTCCCACCTGTAAGATCCAGGGAACAAATGCATATTAAAATAGATACTGTGGACAATTTAAAGGGAGGCAGAACAAATACAACCTGCTGATGTTGAAACATTCAGAAAGAAGCAATATACTGAAATTCTGTGGCCAGCATTGCCAATGCCACCAGTCTGAAAAATATGATGTTTCACATGTACTGTACTAACAATGCGTTGCTGCATAGTGAAATATTACTCTGAAATCTGTTTAGGCTCATTTTATTTATCTGTGCCATGGTCCTGATCATCACTATGTGAAAATGTCATTCTTCTTTCTTGGAGTATCAGGGTTCCTTTTTGCATGTGGATGAAAGGAATGTGTGAAAAGGAAAGCTTTTTTTATTAAAATGTGCTAATGAAGCTTTAGGGCTCTCAACATTGGATAAGATAGTCCATCATATTTGTGGGTGTGAGCATGACCATGCATATCTCTGACTACTTTTTTGCATTTTATAAGGGTTGACTTCATCCCCGCCCCCCCTTTTGTAAGGGCTCCTAAGGCTTCTGCCAGTTAGACTCTAGACAGCTAACAGCAACTATTGGAGTGATACTGATAACGGAAACTCTGGTAAATGACATTTCAGGAACCGTGTTGTGTGCTCAGACTTCATATGAGCAAGAGGATTTCTGAAAAGATATTTTCATGCCTTCTACAAATAGTTCCAGCACATAATAGTTCCATCATGTGCTTCCACCACACCAAATCACTTGTACTAAACTCATGGATTTACATTGCTCCAGCAATATACAGTTAAAGCTGGTCCAACATCTGCATGCTTATTTAACCTCATGGATTTACATTGCTCCAGCAATATACATCTGCATGCTTATTTGAGGATCACTGTGGCAGATAGATTCATCACAATATAGCAGCTCCATCCCAGGTGCAGGAGCTCTACGTAGACTTTCCATTTACTGCTGTTCCCTTAGCCCAGGGTAAGGAAAATGGGTGCCAGAATCCTGTGTGTGTGCTAGAGTGGTGCTGTGGATCAAGAATTTGCCTCCTAAAGCATTTATTTCCGATAGCTACATCTATAAAAACCTGATGCAAAGAAGTCTTTTAATAGATCGATTTTTTTTCACTGTCAAGAAGAGACTGAGGGGAAATAAAACAACACATATTTGGGTCAAGCAGTCTGATCTATCAGACACATAGTTCTTGAGGTTTATAACTTTTTGACAGGTTCAGGAGAAAAGTTTGCTTTTAGTGAATTGAAGCCTGCCTCTATGGCATGTACTAACAGGCTACAGTTAGTTGATTCTGTTTAGAACAAGCATTTCCATCAGCCTTTGCATAATTTCACACTAATAATGTTGCTGCCCTACATTAGCTGTTCAATTGCACAATAAATCACTTGTTTCATGTGTGTCCTCTGTTTCTGGTGGCTTACCAAATGTGTTATGCATCAAGTCCCCGCAGTTATGAAGACCTTGAGACTATCATTAGTTTTCATTTTCCTTCGTTGACACAGCTACACAATTTAGTCTTCTTCACAGAGATGTTGTTGCATGAGTGTAATAGGCTCTAACAGTTTATGACTTTTGATGTACTGTTTCTGTTTGAGATCAAGGCAACATTTTCAATTTGAAAGCCTGGGTATTTTTCCTCCTTCCCTTTTAAATGCACACGTTTATTAGACACCTTTCCCGCCTTCAAAGAAAAACAGTGATTTGTGGTCTGCCTCTTTATTTATGTTAATTTCATAAGAATAGCTGTGTTGCAGATACCGTATTTGAGAGAAGCAAAGATGAAATAAACTCTCCAGGCCAGTACAGTACTGAAATGTTTGCCTTAGCATCATCATAATCACCATTGCTTATTTGTAGGCCACTTTTCCATGGTAAACCATGCTCAAAGCAGCTCACAGCATTAGAAAACAATGTGCATAATAAAACATAGCATTCAAGTATAATGCACCAATTACAAGGCATAGCAAATCTCAATAGTCATACAGATGTTAATAGGCTAATCAAAATATCTTATCTTAATAAATATACAACAAGATCAAACTATTAACTAATTCATAATAAGGCATATCCTACAAGAACACAATCCAAATAGCAGGGAAAATAATGCATTATCTTAAAAAACTAAATGTTTTCCCCAGCAACCGCTAAACTAAAGCCCACCCTGATGGCTCCTAGGCGTCATGAGCAGCCTTTATAGCTGGAGTCAGTCAGCTGCACTGTGATGTTTCACTTGGAGAGTAACTGTGATTCAGACAGGAATTGCATTTACAATAATAACTTGATAATGACAAAATCAGTCTTTAGTGTTGTTACTTTGGAATTGGTATTTAATGTAGTTCCACTTAAGGGCATTCCAATTTTAAAACATTACTACTCTTCATGTTTTTCAAACTTACTTTGAAGTTGCCTTATAAATATTCAGGGTGTGTGTGTGTTTTTAAATCTAACATTGTTTCATACAGATAGGCTCAAATGCCGTTCCTTTGGAAGAATAAAATCTGTGAATGCATAAAAAATCAGGTAGAAGTGAGGGAGTTTCCAGTACTTCCCATTATATGTCTTAGTATTGTATCTGTGGTAAATGAAAAAATAAACTGTTTGACTGGAGATACACTAAGTAGGCAATCCAAAATTCTCCTCTTCCAGTTTGTCTAGCTACTCCAAAGAGGAATACACCTAGAAATGTTAGCATCCTGAGATGAATGCTTTGCTCTTAGTTAAAAGGCAAAAAAAAAACAAGCATTAAACAGCTTGCTGCTCCAGATGTTTTGCTACCCTAGGCAAAACAGCTCAGCCTCAGCTCAGCCCTGCAGCAGGTTGGATTGCTTTTGAGTCATTTGTATTTCCCCACATTGTTTCCTGTTCCCAGTAGGTACTTTGCATTGTCACTGATAAATACATTTTGAGTATTTTTTTAAAAAGTATTAAATAAAGAAATCAGATACTTTAAAGAAAATATTTTTCTGTAATCTAGTGAATGACCGTAATTGTCTATGCTAAGTAGTAAAAAAAAATTCTCTGGACACTTAAGTGTCCCATTTTCATGAAATTGGGAAGTGGCAGAGATACCAATAGCAAATATTTAACTCCATATACAACTACTGTTTACAGCTTTTATCAAAACACACAAACAGAATGCCTTGAATTTGTTACAATACAATATTATTATTATTATTACTATAACTTTTCAGAAATAGTGTTGAATATTTGCAACTTGTGCAAACAGCTGCTTCCAGGAGAGTTATTCTGCCTAATGTGTTTAATTTGTTGGAAGCTGCCCATAGTGGCTGGGGCAACCCAGTCAGATGGACAGCATATAAATATATTATTATTATTATTATTATTATTATTATTATTATTATTATTCACTCACCGCACTAAGTCAAACCTTGGCTCAATGCAAACATCGGGTATCCTGGAAAGGAGCTTACAGCCACCTTGGGCTTCCACCAGCCATTTTAGCTGCTGTTCTGAACTAAGCCAAGGCTTGACTTCACATGTTGTCCAAACCTCGGTTCGTTCTCCAGACTAGCCATGGAGCTGTAACCAAGGCATGTTTTTGGTCACAATTTGTGGCTAGTCTGCAGAGAGCATAGCAATGAGGTTCAGATGACAAACCTTGCCATATCTCTTCATGGTGCAGCAGAAAAGAACCAGGGAAGAGCAAAGCCACCGCAAGCTCCTCTCCAGAAGCTTGTACATTTTGACTTAGAGCAGTAGTTCCCTATTGGTGGTCTGCAGACCCCAGGGGTTCCACGAAACCCACGCAAGAGGTCTGTGCCACCATTCACATAACAAAAACCACCATAGAAATATCAGTTTTTTCAGAAGTAAGGAGTCCGTGGCTTGGCTTTTGAAAAACGGAGTTGTGCAAATGCTGGGTAAGAGTTCCATTCCCTTTGCCAGCTACCTAAACAATAATGTTACATTGCTGGAGTAGACCATATGGCTTGTGTTTGCTCAAGAATGGAATGGCTGCTTTTGCCCTCAAGTGGGTGTCTTGTTATATATCTGTACGAGGCATGAATAATAATGGCCAAATATAGTCATTGTGGAGGTTTATGAGAATTGCATCCTTGGGAGATGCAATTCCCCCAGGGCGCCTATGGCAGTTGTTCCAGAAGTGCTTAGGGGTTTGGGGAAGGCTCTTGATGGTTTCTTCACAGGAGCAAGGCACAGTGCACCCACCCTGTGCATCAGCTGATGGGTAGCAGAAACAAACCTTGCTTAAGGAGGTAGAGGTGGATTCCAGTCAATGTAAACTGCTTCCCCCTCCCGGCACAGGTCTTTGAAACAGCCCCGTAAGCCCATGGGCATAGCCAGAAGCATAGAGGACAGCTGCCTCCCTGAATCAAGGAAATAAATAAAAATATTTAACTAACTGATGTGGAGCAGTTTGCAAAGGCCTCAGTTTAGCTGCCAATGCCTATTCCCTCTTGGGAGCACAGATATGCAGCCAAAGCAGTCAGCCCCTCCCAAGTAAGAGGCGAGGGGAAGCGAGAACTTTAGTCTTCTCCCTCAACAGCTTCCCCTTGCTTGGGGGAAATTGGGGTGCTTGCTTTGGCTGCTCATGATTCAAAGAGCAGTGGTGGAAAAGAGGGCGGGGAAGAGAGTTTAGTAGTGCAAAGGGAGATTAATTTATTGGGGGTGTGCATGTCTGTGTGAGAGAGCTTGCTGCTGAAAACTCTTTTGCATACCCAAATGTGTGTAGTTTTGCTGGAATATGGAGTCCTGAAGTTGCAGGAAGCAGCATGCTTCTAAAAGGAAGAGGGCCAGCCGTCACATTTGGCCCATGAGGCAGATCCTCATAAGGATCTGGCCAGTGGAGCAAAAAAAGTCCCATTCCCCTGTCATAAAGTGCATGATGGTTGCATGTTCAAGATTTTTTTCCCTACTTTCCTTGGAAAAGCAAGTTCTTGTTAATGAAATGACTAAGTGTTGGCTTATCAAAACACACACAAACACACACATATGTATGTATGTATGTAAACTGGCCAAGTCCGTTGGTTTCCACTTTTCACCAAAACCCCTTGAGCGATAGCGATGAAATTTGGACACAACGTCACATGCCACTATGTGAGTGTTCCTAGGTACATGGAGTATACAAATGTCACACCTGCACAAGCTAAAACCCCGTTTTTAGGACCTAAAAAGTCAGCCAGGAGACCTTGTCGAGCATGCTGGGAAAAGAACTAGGTTACAAAACATCGCCCTCTAGCGGCGGCTACACTGGTACTGCAGCTACAAAACCTTCGCCCTCTAGCGGCAGCTACACTGGTACTGCAGCTACAAAACCTTCCCTCCCCACAGCACCTCTGCTCGTCTTTACAGACTAGGCTGAATGGAAGTGGGGACTCACCTGGGGGGAGGAGGGGGCGGAATATATCATGGATCAGGACAGGGTGGGGGCAATCACAGAGATGAGCCACAGCAATGCGTGGCCGGGCCAGCTAGTATATAATATTTATTATTATTATTTTCCTCCTTAAACAACATTTTCAACATTTCAACATTACAATACCAAACACAAAAACTCTCTGCTCTGCCAAGCATAGAACTTCCCTCATTCCCTTCAGCAGGTATTCCATTTCAAATCCACTCGCACAATTTAAATCTTTAACCTATTATCCACCTTGTAGGATTTATTTCAATCCTGATAGTGTGTTCACATTTTTGCAATTATCATTCAAATATACAATAAATTTACTCCAGTTGCTTTGGAATTTCTGATCATCCTGGTCTCGAATCCTGCAAGTCAGTCTCGCCAGTTCTGTGAAGTCCATCTTCGCCTGCCTCTGCAATGGTAGGTACTTCCTATAACTTCCACTTTGGGGCCAGTAAAATTCTCACTGCAACTGTGGCATACATAAACAATCTTTGATCTATCTTCGCGATTTCCTTTCCCATCAAACCTAGCAAAAATGCTTCCGTTTTTTGGGAGAAGGTATGCCTAAACATCTTTTTAAATTCATTATAGATCAATTCCCAGAATGTTTTTACTTTATCACAGGTCCACCACATATGGTAAAAGTTGCTGTTTGATTCTTTACATTTCCAGCATGTTTCATCTCTCGTTCTATACATTTTAGCGAACTTTACTGGTGTCAAATACCATCTGTACATCATCTTCATTACATTTTCTTTTAATGCCATACACGCCGTAAATTTCAGATTTTCATTCCACAATCTTATTCATAAATCAAACTCAATATTATACCCAGAGTCTAATGCCCATTTTATCATAACTTCTTTCACTTCCTCATCTTTAGTAAACCATTCTAACAACAAATTATACATCTTGGATAATATTTTACTTCTGCTTTCCAACAGATTGATTTGAAATCTTGATTTTTTTTATTTTCAAAACCAACCTTCCTCTTATCAACATTAAATATATCATTCACTTGATGATATTTCAACCAGCCTATAAGTAAACCTTCAGCCGAGTCACAGTGCTTTCTAAAGGGGGGAAAAACATCCACTGTTGGCAAACCAACCATTTTATTTCCAATAGCCGGTCTTCAAACACGGCTAATTTTAGATCAGCTATGTACTTTAGATAAATTACGTTTTATTTCTGCTGCTGCCCTTTGCTTTTGCAGTCCCACACTCCGTTGATGCCTACGCTTTTTTCAGGCTGCAGCTTGCTTACTTGTATTTTCCATGTTGTCTTGTTTTGTTGCCCATATGGCATATGTTTATGACAACTGTGATGAATTGTTGTATGCAGGTATTGCCATGCACCACCGTAAGACATTTCCTGCTGGGTTTGCATGTGAATGTATGAATAATTAAATCCTTTTTCATTTAACGGAATATAAGTAGATATAAAATACTTAGCATTTGTGTGCCGATATTAAATGAAGGCTGTTATTGCATGCTGGCTGTGGTGTTTAAAGAGGTTCTTCACACAAGGTGTGAGTCTGGCTCATAGCAAGTACTATCAAAGCTGCATTAGAAAGCAGGAAGAATAGCCCCCCTTCCTCCTCGGCTTGTCCTCCTCCCCACAGAGTAGTATTCAACTCAGTTTTATTCAGAGTAAACCTATAGAAATTGGTCATATTCATTATTTCAATAGGTCTGTACTAATAACATTGAGTTGAATATCACACATTATATTTACATGTATACACCTTACGCTGCTGCATACTGGGATGGGAAGAGCTGAGATTGGTGCATTGCAAATACCTTGAGCACTAGGAGAGAGGAGAATCTAGCTGTATCAGTGGTACTAGTGGACAGCATGCTGGGCTCCACCACTCCCCTGACCCCCTTCCAGTTGAGTCAGTGCTATATATTGGGAGACAGGGGTGCCAACTTGAATTAAGATTTTTTTTGGGGGGGGGGACCCAGGTGAGCCCCAGCCTGCATAATCAATCACAAGATGTTGTTCACACATACCATTTGAATGGTAATTCCCATCAACGTCATTGGGGTGGCTGAAGAGGGATGAGGTAGTGTGGCTTCTTATAGCAGGTTTCCGCCACACAACCTCGCCACCGCCTCGCCGCCTTCCTCCCAGCCTTTGGTCACCCCAATAAAGTGGATGGGCATTACCATTCTATTAATATTCCATTAATGAGGTTAACAGTTACACATTGATCTTGCAAGGAAGCTAAGCAGATTTAAATGTCTCCATTGATAGATCTGACATTGTTCTTGGGTAGCTAGCTAAGTTAAAAATGAGGAAATGAAGGGAAAAGGAAAATAAAAAGCAGAAATACCTTGGTAATATATCTCAAGTGATCTATATGTATTTTCTTTGCCTTTGAATAGTTTGTGTTATTTTGAATTGTCCTCACACTGGCAAACCATTATTATTATTATTATTATTATTATTATTATTATTATTATTATTATCATCCTGTTTATTTAGAGCATTTTTACCCAGCTCTTCAGCAAAAAAAGGTTCCCATAGCAGCTTACCGGTACATACAATCAATTAAAAAGAAGACAATCCAGACTTTCAATTAAAAAAAACCCCCCACAACACACAAGGGGAAAGAGGCTGGGAAGAAAAGGAATATTATGAGTGCAGCCTAATTTTCCAACTGTAAAATCAGTGTTCATTTTCGTATATTCATTATCCACCAAGTGTCACTTTAAAAACTCAGAATCAGAATGCAGTGTCTCTTTAAAAGAACGGAATAAAGTGAAACAGCATCTCATAAGTTTAAACATAGGCTTGGCTTTTAGTAAGTAGATTGGCATGGCTTGTATTCTAACTGCCATGCAGATGGTATCATCAATTTGCTGAAATGGTGGTGGAAGAGTTCAGTTGTTTTAGCTGCCAGTGCTGAATTTCAGGCTCTCAGTGGCTGATAGCAGGTTGTCATTTCATGCTTTGCAGTTTTGTTCTAAGCTGCAATTCTGTATATTGTTTCAGTGACTTAGTTTATTCTGTCTTCCAGAAAGTGTTCTGTATGCATATAAAATGCATCTTGTTAGAAACTGGACAACACTTCATGCATTGGATAAGAAAATTCTAACATGAATAATTTTAAAAGTTATAAATATACATTATGAAACTCCTTCCTGAGTCTAGTTTTCCCAGATGCTACATTTAGACTGCTGGATACAAGATGGTAATAATTGCCGCCAAAGAGAAAGGTTTATATTGCCGCCAAAGAGAAAGGTTGGGCAAACATTTCCTGCATTGCAGTGGGTTGGACCAGATGACCTTCAAGGTCCCTTCCAACTCTACAATTCTATGAGTCTGTGTTGCTGAATCACAACTCTCACCATCTCTGGCCATTGGCCATGCTTGCTAGGGTTGACAGAAGCCATACTTCAGCAACATCTGGAGAGCAAAAGGTTTCCAACTCCTACTGTAAACAATTAGAGTTTGTAAATGTTTGCAGGGTTCTGTTGCAGCAAAATGGTCAAGAGCCATGTTCTCAGTTTTGTTATTTACATATAGAAAAGCATGCATTTCTTTTTAAAGCATGTATTTCTAATAAGTAAATCTGAATGCCCTGCTATACAGAAAATGACTATATTTTACAGTATTATCTGTTGGTACCACAGGGCAAAAACTAGATGTTCAATTAATACACAGCTGTACTTTTCTGTCTATAAGACGCCCCCATGTATAGCTTGACCCTTATTTTGGGGGACTCCAAATTAAGAAAATGGGGGAAGATTGACCTGAATTGTTGACGAAAATCGCTCACCCGCCGGACCAATGCTTACAGACACGTGCCTCTAACAAGCCGCCTATCAGTTGTTCCCTCGCAGGCAGTGTCAGACAATCGCTGAGCTTTTTTTTGGGGGGGGAGGCCCAGAGTTGTTGAGCTTTTTGGGGAGGGGAGGCACCATTACCCAGGAAGGGCAGAAGGTGTGAGGTTTCTATGACAGGAAAAGCATGGAGAAGTGATATTACTTTGATATTACTAACTGAAGCGGCAGCAACACTCATGTGTAGCCAGCCGCAGACTCCGCGTGGCACAAACAGACCGCCTTCAGCTTCACCACCAGCTGTAGGACAGGCTCAGTGGGAGGAGGCAAGCAGACTAAGGAGGCCCCAAGGAAAAGGCGTGGAGGGGTTAGATATCTTCGATCACTGCAGCCAACTGCAGCGGCGGCGCCGATCGCATGGAGCCACCACCTGAACTCCGCGCGACACAAACAGATTGCCTTCAGCCTCCCTCCCAGCTGTAGGGCGGGCTGAGTGTGGGAGGAGGCGAGCAGACTACGGAGGCCTCGGGGCTCGCCACTGCGAGGAGCTGCAACTGTCTGAGCATGTACGGCAGCAAATAACGTATTTATTTATATATTTGATTGCCATATTCCATGTATAAGGCGACCCACGTTTTTAAATTTAAAAAACTGGGGGGGGCTTGTCTTATAAACAGAAAAATACAGTACTGTACATTGTTTCTCCTTAAATAATTGCATGCACATGATAACCTATTTCTTACTGAGAAGGCATTGCTCCTTATAATTGTTAAGGGGAAAACAAGAAACATTGCTGCACACTATGTAATTCAATAAACACTTAGTTTTGTTAGGAGAATGATGTCCAAGCTCTACTCAGTATGTTAGTGTGCTGAGAGGGTAACTGAGTTGGGGACAGTGAGGAAAAGAGCTGTGTATTGAATGAATTCACCCCTGTGCTGCACAGAAAAGCCAAGTGAGGCACTGTTCTCCCTTCTCTCTGACAGTATTAGAAATGTGATATTGTTAGCATCCATCTGTCTTGAGAGACAATGGAACACATCTTACACAGGGAATAGGTTCTAAAGTCAGTGGGTAGTAAGACATAGTTTGTGTACAGTCAAAATTACCTTAAATTGCCCATAATTTTCACTCCCCTTCCAAATGACCTGTTGTTGGGGAGGGGAGCCAGAATTCCAAGGAGTCTTCTAGCTGCAAGAGGCAGCACCTGCTTTGGCCAGTGGAGAAGAAAGAGGGACTTTCTCTCTATGTCCTCCAGCCAGTGGCACCATGGCAAACGCTGGCAATGGTGTGGAGGCCTCCTCCAGATGTGAGCAACAATTGGAATCCAGGAGAGAATAAAAAACAAGGGAGCGGGAGGCAGAGAGATATGAAGGTGAGCAGGTCCCAGCGAGGCAGAAGAAAAAGGCTGGAACAGATCCTTAAAATTGTCACATGGCATCCTAATAGAGGGAAGGAAGAACAAGGAAAGCAAACATCCTTTTGGGAGCTTGAGGAGGAACTACAGTATTAACTGGGCTGAATTTAGGTTGCAAGAAGGATATGCCACTTCCCACCTTTCTGGGAGCTTGCTGGTTTTGGAGAACACTATTATAAGCTGTGTATCATAATGTAATGTGGGAAGCAAACGGGTTTCTGGTTCTTTCCATAGCTAAAATAAGAGATTTTGCTGAGAAACATTATTTGATGTTGTGAGGTGTGAAGCATATGTCATGGCTTGTGACTGAGGACATTCAGCAGTTAGTGGTTGTAAAGTTAACTCTGGATTGTTTCTGAATGCATTAATGAAATCTATTTAGAGTCGCATCATATTGGAGGCCCTCATTGTAGTCCATGTACGTATTATATTCAGTGATCTCCAAATTCATGTAATTTGTTCTCTCTGCAATGGATTCCTCAAAGGTAATATTCTACTCTTGCCCTTAAGGCTTTTCTAAAAGTAGAATTTTCATTCTACTATAATCAATCAAGCCTCTTGCCATTTCCCCCGTTATCTCAATCTAGCACAGGTTGAATATCAAGTGTAGTATTTTGTATTTTTCATTTAGCCAGGACTACTGGAAAGTCCCGGGCAAAAAAACTTGCTTGATTTATCACAGGAAACAAATATACCTATATATCAAACTGTCTGCTCATTTCCTTTTTTTCTCCTCCTTCAGTGCTATACTAAAATTTGATGGTTGAATTAAAGTGATTCAGTCAGGACTACAGAAGCCTGTTTCCTAAGTAGGGTGCTATCTGGAACACATTGCATAAATTTGCACAGCACTGTTTTGGCACTGTGTTTTAAAATATGTCTAAATTTGTGCTGACATTGTAACATGAGAGGCTCCTTAGCTGAATGCTATAACATTTGCATCTTTTTTTCATCTATTTGTACTTCAACTCCAGACATCTTCCTCCCCTCTTGCATTATCATATGTATTTGTGCTGTGTAGCTTTTGTACTCATGTGTATTTCAACAAGAAGGTAGTTCTATCCAATACTTTGATTGCCAGAACATATTTTTGTTTTAATTTAGGTTTTCCGCTTTTTATATTCTGACAAGACACCTAAAATATGTCTAGCAGAAACAGATCAGACTCAAAATACCATGCTCCTAAACATTATTTTTCCAATGTAGATTCTTTCACCCTTTCTTACAGGAATATAATCTCAACTGAAAAAGCTTGCTTCTTTCAAATTGAATGATGGTGATTAGGATTAGGATTTCTTGCTCACCCTATACCAGAAGTGGCAAACTCCATCCACACTGTTTTGTTGTTTTTTCCATTTGTGCTTCCGTTCCTCCCCACGCTACTGCGTGCATCTACTGCTTAAACCCGGAACCTTTTCTTTCTTTCTGTAGCCGCCAATTGTGTTCAGCAATTGGTCTGTTTTTCAATTGGCAGTGGCAGTGGCTGTTTCTGATTGGGCACAACAGCGTTCGTTATTTGACCCTCTTTGTGATTTTTTTCTGCGCTTTTTTCGGTGCTGCGTGGTAGTTCCCAGCTCCTCCCTCCAAGCCAGGCCTCGCCCCTCGCCTCCCACAGGCCCGACCTGCCTGGGCTAGGAGGGCACTTGTGCCCGCCGCCTCCCTGCGCACCTGGGCCAACCCAGTTTCACCCCTTTGCCGCGGCGACGTTGCTGGAGGGAGGGAGTAAGATGGGGAAGGGATAGCGGATGGGGAACAGGCAGGCAGGCAGACGCAGCTGTTGAGCAGGGGGGGGGGCTCTGCCTCTTCTCCTGGCCACCGCCACTCACCTGGCCTCAGGACTGCTCCGTCCTCCCCATCGCAGCAGCTCGAGAGCCAGCCAGCCAGCCAGCTGGGGAGCGTGCCCTGGCGTGCGGGGTGGGAGGGGGAAGAGGGAAGGAGATGGGGAAATCTGCAGGGATTTTTCTGTTCTGTCCCCCCCCCCCCAAAAAAAACTCAACATCTTTGAGGAACCCCCCTCCAAAAAAAAGGTCAATTTTTTTTTGGGCACTTTGTGATAAATAAGTGGGTTTTGGTTTGCAGTTTGGGCACTTGGTCTCTAAAAGGTTCTTCGTCACCACTGCTCTATACCATAATGTCCCAGGACAGATTACAACAATATAAAAACACAAGATTAAAATATCAGGTAACATCATTTATATCAAAACAATAGGATGAGTCCTAAGAATAATAATTTCAGATATCCAAAGGAGGTGTGTCTTCAACATATAATGAAAGCTATGCAATGATAGCGCCAGATCCACTTCTTGTGGGAAATGAATTTCATAATTGCAGAGAAAATGGCCTCTTTCAGGCTGCCAATCCAGCCTGGCCTCTTCCAGGCTGCCCAATTTCTGAGTGGACATTAGTTTTGCCCCATGATAGAAAGAATGGTGGAAGTATTTCCATGAGTCCACAGAAGCTACACTGTGCATGTTTACTCTGAAGTAATTCCCACTGAGTTTAATGGGACATTTCCAGGTAAGCATGTACTGTATAGGATTTCAACCTATGTTTTATTTTCCTCCCAAACAACATGAATTAGACCTTTTCCGAGAGATGAAGGCATAGACCACCCCAGGGCCTGGTCCAGTTGGACTTTCTCTTGCCTACCACAGAGTGATCTTCCAACATCTGTCCTGTGGGAAGGATCCTGATCACATTTATATGTTGACATTGCTTATTGCATGTGAGTGTGCGGACACACATCTTAAAGTAATTTGATATTTGCTGTAAGCTGTCTCGAAAGAACTTTTATCCAAAGGCAAGCTAAAAATAATTGAAATAAATCTGATTTTGGAATTGAGGAAAGATTAAAAAGCAATGTGTGATATGCCATTACAGCAGGGATGGGGTGCGTAGGAGGGATCATCTGTTCAAAGAAGTAAACAGCAAACATTTCACCAGTTTTGTGCAAGCAAAGTATTTCTTTCAGTTCGGGCCTGGTTGGAAGAGAAGGATTGACTGATATATTGGTGAGATTGATGTTTCTTTCAAAAGCATACTATCTTAATGTGACACGTACAAAGCTCCGTAAAGTTAACAATCAAGGGCCTCTAATTAAAGAGGGGAAAGTTGTGTCTAGTTCAGGATTGTCAGAGTGTTCAGTGATTGTGCTGCGGGTAAATCGAAGGACTTTTCTGTTCAGCTTGGTGCTACTCCCTCCCACTAGCTAGAAAATGTGACTTTTCTACCCAACATCAAGCAAGTTGTGTAGAATAGGGCAGTGGTGGTGAACCTATGGACGCATGCCAGAGAGGGCACACGCACCGCCGCCCCAGCAGGGCCATAGCTTCCGTGCTGGGGGAGGAGGAGAGGAGAGCTCGCGCCGTCCAAATCCTGCAGCACCAGGACCTGGCGAGCGAGCGAGGGGCTGAGCAGGCATTGGCTTTTGTTGTGCCAGGGCCTCCTGCCAGTCTGTTTTCCCTACTCGGGAGTAAGCCGCCTTGAGTTCAGCAGGGCTTAACTCTCAGATCAGTAAAGCGTATAAAGACAGCAACCTAAGAAGGGGCTGTTGGGTTTACATGTTCGCTGGGCTTTCCCGCGAAAGCTAACAGAGAAGTTCATTCTGTGGAGGCTGCGAAGAAATGGCAGCCGAAGAAATGGCAAAATAGTAATTATATATATATATATATATATATATATATATATATATATATATATATAATGGCTGGGTTTGTTTGTTTGTTTTTATTTGTATGTGCACATGCAGACAATCATTATCTCATATTAAAAATTGGGAGAGGGTGGCTCTTAGTACAGCCCTCCAGTGTACACTAGTGGCCAAAATTGTGGAACCTTCTGGAAAAAAATGAATTTCCTATGGCTCATAACACTACTTTGTTTTGGAGTAATACCAGTGCTTTTTTCCTGTGGGGATGCAGGGGGATGCATACGCCTAAACATTTTGTGAATTTAACGGGAGAAGAAGTTCACTGTATTTATTTTTCCTGATTTGAACTGTATTTATTTTTCCCCGGTGGTGATTTTCTTGAGTCAATATGAGAGTACCCCTAAACATTTTTTAGGGGAAAAAAGCACCGAGTTATACCGTAAAATTATTTGTCGATGGAAAGATAATTTAATGAAGAATGTAATGCAATAACTTTTATGAAGGATTATTTATTACAACAGCAGTCATAAAGAAGAAACGTGAAGCACATAGAAAAAAATGAGATATACATGTTACATTGCCGTGTTCAGGCCCGTCCTAGCCATAGCGGCTAGTAGTGTGGTGATCCACGGCGCAGGGTGCTGGAGGGCGCCAGGGAAGTGGTCCGGGGGCCACGGCTTGGCAGCGGCAAGCCGGGCATGCACCGGGGCGGGCAAGGGGGTTCCTGAGCTTGCGCAGAGTGCCCTTTCTCTCTCCCGGCCTGGCCCCGCCCCTCCCGTGCTGGGCGTGGCGATTGGCTGCGTGGCGGTGTCGCCCTTCGCGACGGGGTCTCTGGCGTGCCTCTCAGTGGGCTGCCCCTAAGGCGCCGCCGCCCGCCCGGCTGCCCTCCCGCTCGCCCTGCTCCTTGCCTCCTGCCCACCGTGAGTTCAAGTCCCGGCCTCGGCCTGGCAGGTCGGGTTGGGGGGGCATGAGGAGGATGAGAGGCCGGGCGCTGTGCGGCACCGGCCCCCCCAGCAGAGGCCTCCGTGCCAGAGGAGGAGGACGACCAGGCAGCCCGGCCTGCCCGTGCCATGTCCCTCCCCTGCATCCGTGGTGAGTCGGGGGGACGGCGGAGGGACCTTTGCACCACGGCGCTCAGTGTGGTTAAGACGGGCCTGGCCGTGTTGGCACTTTGCGATAAATAAGTGGGTTTTGGGTTGCAGTTTGGGCACTCGGTCTCTAAAAGGTTTGCCATCACTGGAATAGGCAATTGCGATGACAACCTCCCATTTATGTTTCTTGCCCTTTCTTGTAAGAAGCATTGCCTTTAGTATGTGCCTTCCATTTTTGTTTTCCTATTTGACTGAGACTCACCACTAGTAGGTATAATGCTTTTTTAAAAAGTAAAGACAGTATTTATAGTTTAAGTTGATTGCTGCCTGTTTCTGACTGTGCAGGAGGGGGGAATTCACCCAGAATAGTTGGTTTCATTGTTTACTGTCACAGTGGCCGGAGTGGACTACTTCAGAGTAACGACGCTACGCAGCTCTGCATTTTTATTCTTTTATTGGTGCTGCGTATTTACAGTGCTGAAGTCATGCTATTTACACGGAGTGATGTGGTCAGTCGGTTTCAGAACCTCCAAGTGACTTTTGGCGCGTCTTTCCCCAGCACAAAAGTCTTGGAAGCCCCATCCTCTTTCCCCTCCTCTTCCGGCGTAATTCTGGAGTTGGGGGGATGGGTCTCCCCCCCTTACTTCCCCCTTCCTGTCCCACCTGGGACCCTGGCTCCGCTACCTTGCCTGAGCCTCGGACCCGACTTCCTGCTTCCCCACTGGAATCGGAGCTCCCTCTGCTTCCCCCTGTGGTCGGTGATGGGCTTGAACTCAGGAGGGGAGGGACTTCGCGATATCCCCTGTCCCTCACATCCACCCCCCTTCCAAGCTCCCCTTCTCCCCTCCCCAGGTCCCCCCCAGGTGTCGGTGACGACTGGAAGCCTAAGAACTCAGTGCTTTCCGAGCCCGTTGGTGTGAACACCTCCCCCCAGTCCTGCGAGGCTCCCCCTTCCGCCTGGGAGGACTGGAATCCCAAAAATTCCGTGGCGTCCGAGCTGGTGGGGGTAAAAATGTGCTGCCAATCTGCTTCTGCCTCTGACTGTGTGGATCTCGGTGACACCCATATCTCGTCTCCCGAGTCCTCAAACTCCGCTTCCCAGCGCCATGGTGAGCTGCTCTCCCGTGCCTCCTCCTCCTCCCCCTCCCTTTCCATGTGCCAGGGCTTGGGTCTGTGGGGATAGAGGGCGTGAAATTCTTCCACCAAGAATTCCTCCTGTATCTGAGTGGCTGGGACCCATTCATTCTGGGACGGTGGAGCATCCTCCCATGCCATGAGGTACTCCAGGCCCCCCACCCCTCTCCGTGAATCAAGGATGGCCGTGGCCTCATTGAGTTGCTCCCTGCCTCCCCTCTCCCCCCCTCCCTCGGGGGTTTGTTCGCTGTCTCGGAGCCTGCTGCTTTCCCTGTACGGCGACAGCAGCGATCTATGAAACACTGGATGCACCCTCATATCCTCTGGCAGTGCCAGCCTGTATGCCACCGGGTTGACCTGTTGCGTGACCGTGAAGGGGCCCAGCCGTCTGGGTGCCAGCTTTTTGCACCTCCCTCTGGTGGGAAGGCCCTCCGAGGACAACCAAACCTTGTCCCCCACCCTGATGACCTCCCCTAGTCGCCTGTGGCGATCCGCCCCCTTTTTGTACGCTTCCTTGGCCCTCTCCAAGTGTTCTCTGAGCTGCTGGTGCACCGTCTCCAGTTCCTCTGCCCAATCCTCAGCCTGTGGGCCCTCCTCCTCCTCCTCCCCCTCCCTCTCTGGGAAAGATCTGAGGTCGCGCCCGTAATTGGCCTTAAAGGGCGACACCCCTGTGGAGACGTGCACTGCATTGTTGTAGGCAAATTCTGCCAGTGGCAGGCGATCCACCCAGTCCGTTTGCCGCTGGCTGACGTAGCATCTCAGGTACTGCTGCAGAATGGCGTTGACCCTCTCCGCCTGTCCATTGGTCTGCGGGTGTCTAGCCGTCGACAAGCTGACCTCCACCTGCAGGAGGTTCATGAGCCGCCGCCAGAACCTGGAAACAAATTGGCGGCCACGATCCGAAATAACCCTTAAAGGTAATCCATGCAGTCTGAATACGTGATCAACAAACAGTTTGGCTGTCTCTTCTGCAGAGACCGCCCTGGCACACGGTATAAAGTGGCACATTTTGGACATGAGGTCCACCACCACCAACACTGCGGTCTTGCCCCTGGAAGAAGGCAGATCTGTGATGAAGTCCATGGACACCACTTCCCACGGCCTGTGTGGCGTGGCTAAGGGCTCCAGCAATCCTGCTGGCGCTGCTCTGACCACCTTTGCCCGCTGGCAGGTGTCACAGCCCCGTACATAGTCTCGAACATCTTCCCTCACCCCTGGCCACCAGAAGTGTCTCATGACTAGGTGAGCGGTTTTGTCCCTTCCAAAATGACCCGCCGTTGGGTTGTCGTGCATCTGCTTGAGGACCGTACGTCTAAGCTGGGTGGTGGGCAGGTACAGTGCACCCTTGTAGAAAAGCAGCCCCCTGCGTTCTGCAAAGTCCTTTGCCTGCTCCCTCCCCCCTCTCAGTTCTCTGAAGATGTGGTTGGCAAATTCATCCGCTGCCGTCAGTGCTGTGAGTTCTGCCTCGCTCACCACTGCTGCTCCGCAGGACCATGCTGACGGGGGGAAAATGTGCCTTGGTGCTGGTGGCGCCTCCTCCTCCATGTACTCTGGCTTGCGGGAGAGGGCATCCGCCCTGACATTCTGCTCCCCCGGGATGTAGTGTATGGAGAAGTTGAAGTTCGAGAAGAACTCTGCCCACCGTATCTGCCGCTGGTTGAGCACCCTGGCCGTTCTCCAGAACTCCAGGTTCCTGTGGTCTGTGCACACCTGGATGGGGTGCTTGGCGCCCACCAGGAAGTGTCTCCAATGTTTGAACGCAGCGTGGATCGCAAGAAGTTCTTTGTCAAACACCGTGTAGTTGCGCTCGGGCTGTGTCAACTTCCTGGAGAAGAAGGCACAGGGTCTCCACTCCCTGTTGGCGTCCAGTTGCAACAAAATGGCGCCCACAGCTTTCTCAGAAGCATCTGTCTCAATGCGTAGGGGCGCGTCCTGGACCACGTGGAACAGGTTCTGGTCCGAGGCGAACACCCTCTTGAGGCTTTCGAACGCTGCTTGCGCCTCTGGTGTCCACCTGAACTTCTGCTTGCCTCTCAGGCAGTCAGTGATGGGAGCCGTAACGCGAGAGAAGTTCTTGATGAACTTCCTGTAGAAGTTGGCGAAGCCTAGTAGGCGTTGGGCATCTTTGCGCGTCCTGGGGCTGTGCCAGTCCAGGATGGCCTGCACCTTGTCCTTGTCCATCGCCAGCCCCTTGTCTGACAGCTTGTAGCCCAGGAAGTCCACCTCCTTGGTGTGAAACTTGCACTTCTCCAGCTTCACATACAGGTGGTTCTCCTTCAGGCGCTGCAACACTTCCCTGACATCTTTCACATGCTGCACTGGGTCATTGGAATAGATAAGGATGTCATCTAGGAAGACCAAGCAGTTCTTGAAGAGTAGGGACCCCAGGACGTGGTGCATGAAGGCCTGGAAGCATGCTGAGCCCCCTTGCAACCCGAAGGGCATCACCAGATATTCAAAAGAGCCCAGAGGCGTGAACATCGTGGTCTTCCACTCATCGCCTTCCCGGATCCTGATCAAGTTGTACGCCCCCCTCAGGTCGAGCTTGGTGAAGATCTTGCCCCTGCGTGCTGCTGTCAGCAGATCATCCACTCTGGGCATAGGGAAAGCCACCGGTTCCGTCATGCTGTTCAGCCGTCTGAAATCCACCACCAGGCGGCGCTGTTGTGTGTCTTTCTTGTCCACCCAGAAGACCGGGCTGCCCCCTGCTGCCTTGCTTTCTCTGATGAACCCCCGCTTGAGGTTCTTGTCGATGAAAGCGCGCAGATCCTCCAGTTCCTGGTCTGACATGGCGTACAGCTTGGCTGGGGGTATAGTTGCCCCGGGCACCAGGTTGATCTGGCAGTCAAAAGGCCTGTGTGGGGGTAGGTGGTCGGACTCCGCTTCGCTGAAGACCTCCTGCAGGTCCCAGTACGGCTTGGGTATCGCCTCACCCCCTTTGACGTGCATGGTGGCCACCGTGGCTATCGGAGGCCCCTCCCCTGGTTGGTGCTGCATGCAATGTTCCAGGCAAAAGTCCGATCCAAAAGTGATGCATCTCTGGTGCCAACTGATGGAGGGGTCGTGGCGCGCCAGCCAGCTCATGCCCAAGACGATGGGGGGGTCTGAGATGGTGGTGACGTTGAATGCCAGTGTCTCTGAGTGCCTTCCCACCGTCATTCTCATGGGGGGGGGTTGATGAGTGATGGCCCCCCCCAGCAGCTCTCTGCCGTCAATGGTTGCCACGTGAAGGGGAAAATCCAGCTGCAGAAGCTGGATCTGGTGCTCTTCTGCAAAGTTTCTCGAGAAGAAGTTCGCTGAGGCACCACTGTCAATTAAGGCAAGGACTGTCAGGGGATAGCCATTTGGGAGCGTTAGCGTGACTTCTAGAACCACTCCTGCTCTGGGAGGGGTGGGCTGGCTCTGCTCCTCTCTGTGCGGGTGGGCGGGCTGGGGCTGTTCTCTGCTGACTGTGCCTGGCTGCTGCCCCTTGTCTCCTGCAGCCAGGCTTTCCCGTTTCCCTGCTGTGGTGCTGCGTCAGTGGGGGAGGGCACCACCGTTCCCGCCCTTCCTTGCCACTCCCTGCGATGTGGGCAGTCTCTGACGAGATGCTGGGGGGAGTTGCAGAGAAAGCAATTCCCGCCCTTTCCCTCCTTGCGTCTTGGCGCCGCTGGGGTTTGAAAAGCCCGCGCGCGCGCGCTATCAATCTGCATGGGTTCCTGGTCCTGGCTGGCCCCAGGCGTGGCTTGAAAGGGTTGTTGGGGGAGTGGTTTCTCCTGCGACCGTGGGAACCAAGCCCGCTTTGCGCGCGTTGCTTGTTTGTCGCTCCACCGGGATTCCTGTCTCACCCCCACCGCCAGAGCCGCTTTGCTCAGCTGATCCATATCACTGGGCTTTGGACCTCTCGAGAGCTCATCCTTCACGTCCTCATGCAACCCCAAGTAGAACGCCGCTTGCATTGGGGGTGACCCTAATTCCCACCCCAATCTGTGCACCAGCATGGTGAATTTCGCCCAGTACGCGCGAACTGTCATATTTCCTTGGCGTAAATTATGAAGTTCCTCCTTAGTCTGGTCCATATGACTATCGGACGAATACATCGTTCTCAAACCTTCTAGAAATAGTTTGACATCCTTCATGCAAGGATTCTTTGTTGCGATTAACGGTCTTAGCCATTCCCTGGCTGCCCCGGTAAGGTGCTCCACAATAAACGCTACTCTGTGCTCATCATCAGGGAACTCAGCGTGGTGTAGCTCAAGAGCATACACCATCTCAGTCTCAAAGCCCTGATATTCCTTCGGGTCTCCATTGAACTTGCTCACTAGGGTCCCGGCTCTCCTTCCTGGCAGCACTTGGACTTGGGGTGCCCCTCCCGCCTTGTTTTTCTCTGCATCCAGCTTGTTTTGGAGGTCTACCGCCACCGCCCTTAATTCCTGCTCTCTTTCCTGTAGTGCTCTCACCTGTTCCGCCAGTTGTAGCCGGTCGTCCTGGACCTTCTTAGTCTCTTCTTTAGCTGCCTTCCATTCCCCCTGCGCCTGCAGCGACAGCTGCTGCAGTTCTTGCTGGGCTTGCTCCGCGATCTGCCGCCATCTCTCCGCCTCTGACACGCTCATCCCGGCAACTCCAAAGTAGCCCAAAAAAGACTTGGAGGTTGCTGTCACAGTGGCCGGAGTGGACTACTTCAGAGTAACGACGCTACGCAGCTCTGCATTTTTATTCTTTTATTGGTGCTGCGTATTTACAGTGCTGAAGTCATGCTATTTACACGGAGTGATGTGGTCAGTCGGTTTCAGAACCTCCAAGTGACTTTTGGCGCGTCTTTCCCCAGCACAAAAGTCTTGGAAGCCCCATCCTCTTTCCCCTCCTCTTCCGGCGTAATTCTGGAGTTGGGGGGATGGGTCTCCCCCCCTTACTTCCCCCTTCCTGTCCCACCTGGGACCCTGGCTCCGCTACCTTGCCTGAGCCTCGGACCCGACTTCCTGCTTCCCCACTGGAATCGGAGCTCCCTCTGCTTCCCCCTGTGGTCGGTGATGGGCTTGAACTCAGGAGGGGAGGGACTTCGCGATATCCCCTGTCCCTCACATTTACATTGGTAATCTACAGTCTTTGTTTAGTGGACTGAGGCTTGCAGTCAAAATATTTTTGTTTTTGCCACAGAATAAATAATCTAAGAAATTTATTCCAACAGCTGTAGAGAATAATATTTAAAAATTAGCGCAATTACTATATTTTTGCACACATCCCCTATTTATTTATTTATTTATTTGATGATCTGCAAATTGTGCATTCCACTGGCAATCTGTTATTTATTTTATTCTGTTGTCACAGGACTATTGCAGGTACAGTGGTACCTCCAGTTACGAACGTAATTCGTTCCGGAGGTCTGTTCTTAAGCCAAAACCGTTCTTAACATGAGGCGCACTTTCGCTAATGCCGCCTCCCACTGCTGCTGCGCCGCCGGCGTGCGACTTCCGCTCGCATCCCGGGGCAAAGTTCGCAACCGGGAGCATCTACTTCCGGGTTAGCGGAGCTCATAACCCAAAGTGTTCGCAAGGAGGACGGTATGTAACACAAGGTTCCACTGTAGCTGTCACCAATTCAAAATACTGTTAAATCTAGCTACAGACTCTAGAGCTGCATGCACTTGTACTTTTGCCCTTATTTTCAAGTACCATATATTAACATATCCAAGCCTGGAACTTTTGAAAGGGTTTTTCAGTGTGACGTCTACTGCATTCACATGCATGAATTTACTAGACAATATTTGATTGCAAGGGCAGATATCTGAAAAATAATGAAAATTTCTAAAGGTTGTCCAGATACGATGAAGCTGACACTTCAGCCACTTTTTATAATACAAGTCAATGAACTGATAAAATATTCTTCAGACTTTATTATTTTTTATTTATATCTCTTCTGGTATAGTGCTGTAAATATACCGTATCTATGCTATTCATGCTGTTCTCGTAGAACGCTACAGTTGCCATAGTTTACCTAGTCACGTATGAAATTAAAACCCTTGCTAAATAAAAATAGAATAAATTTTGTACATTTGATTTGACACATGTTCTGCTTTATAGTTTTCTGCTTTGGATTTTTAGTCTTCTTTCGGCTGAAAAGATTATCTGTACGAGGGTAGAGAACATGCCTAAACTGTGGTCACTCTCTAATAAGATGTAGGGGAGCATGCAAATATAGCTTTCTAATTGAGCCCATCCCTCCTCCCTGCTGGCTGACTTGGATATGGGTGGTTATAAACTGAAGTAGATTGAGGCCAGTGCAAATTTCAGCAGTGTCCTCTACGAGATCATAATTTGGCACCTCTCACCTTCCAGTCTACATCATAGTTGTGGCACCCCTTGCCCCCAAGGCTCCACATCCAGTTCCCTGAATCCATCTCTGGTGCTGGTTCATGGCTGAGTCTGCAGAATTGACTCTGCCTTTTATCCCGCTGGTGCCTTTGCACAGCTCAATCAGTCTTTCTTTTTTTTGTAAATAATTTTTATTTAATTTTCCATTTTAACAGAATAAACATTAAAAAACCATACAATATAACATATAACTAACAAAAAAGAAGGCAAACAAAACAAATCTAATTTTAAACATCCATTTTTCTGATTGTTGTCTTATGGACTTCCCCTCCCCCCCTTTCTGATTTTCAATTTTTAATCATCTTTGGCAATTCCTCTTCATTATATTCTTTCATTTTATATCCTACCCCTCCCCCCACTACCATCCCAGGGCCCCCCTGCCACCAGAGAATCCCCAAGTGCAGTAGGAGAGGAGAAGCAGTCCTTTTTATCATTGAAGCCCCCCTTCCCCCACCCCACCCCCCACCCCGGTACCCCCCTACACAGCTCAATCAGTCTTGCCTCCACCGGTGTGCTTCCCCAAGCAGCCCTCCTTACCCCATCCCACATCATTCATAAGGCTCTTCCAACCTTCATGCCCAAAATAGGAAAAGAGATGGTAAGGGCACAATGAACTGCGGCCAAGGGTACTAAAGGAGCTTGTGGGTATAACCTCAGAGCCTCAGCCTCAGTCCTTGGAGAACAGGTGAGGTCTCTGCAGACTGGAGGTGGGCAAATGTTGCCCCTGTGTTTGGAAGGTGGGGGAGAAGACCCAGGCAACTACCAACTGATAAGCTTGACAACAATACCAGGCAAGGTCCTAGAACAGATAATTAAGTCTCTGAGCACTTAGAAAAGGATGCTGTGATTACTAAGACCCAGCATGGGTTTCTCAACAACAAGCCATGCCAGACTAATCTCCTTATTTCATTGATAGAGTTACAAGCTTGATGGATCAGGGGAATGCTGTGGGCATAGTTTATCTTGATGTAAGGCTTTTTACAAAGTGCTCCCATTATATTCTTGTGGAGAAGCTGGTAAAATGTGGACAGGATGAGGTAACTGTTAGGTGGTGATAAAGAAAAATAGGGGTGGTTGGCTTTTGCTGCCGACCTCCCCAAGGGACTGAGTCTCCTAAATCCATGATCGGTCAGAGATTATTTGATGGAGACAGGATGCAGTGAAAGCAAGGCAAATCTTTATTTTTCTGTTACAACAGAGTTCTCTTTCCTCCTAGCAAGGAGGCAAGAGAGAAGAAACATCTCTTTTAAGGGTTTGCATTTTGGGTAGAGAAGAATATCCCCTCTACAGTAAGAAATTACATCACACATAAGGTGGGGTTACTGTGGCTCAGGCAGGCCAAGGTGTGATATTCCTGAGGATTTAGCAAGTTTACATAGTTCCAGACACAATTTACACAAAACATTAGCATTTGATAAGACAATCAGGATGCCCATCAGACATCCCTAAATGCAGAGCCTCTGGGCAAACAATGACAATTAATACAAAGTAGGCTCATAGATATGGGAGAGGAATCCCTTCAGGAACTTCCACCGACTGCTATCTGCCTACTGCCTACGTGTTCTCAGGCAAGGGGGATTAAGGAGACAGAGGAAATATTAAGTCTTTAGGAGAGCCAATATGGCTTTTGGATTGCTATCCTATACTATTTTAGACATGTGGTTTATATACTTATGTAAGTATGTTTACCTTGTGCAATTATCAACATTTATTCTATATTTGAGACCTTAGAATTCCTATAACAGTGGTTTATAGCTCGCTGACTGAACAAACCCAAAGAGTGCTCACTAGCTGTTCCTTGTCATGGATGTGAATGGTATTTTAGGCTGCATCAACACATGTATAGTGTCCTGGTCAAGTGAAGTAATAGTACTATTACATTGCTATTACTACTATTATTATCCTCGTCTCCATGTTTTGAAAGCTTGTAAAGATGATGGATAATTGTATATAGGCTAGGGCAGGGGTCAGCAAACTTTTTCAGCAGGGGGCCGGTCCACTGTCCCTCAGACCTTGTGGGGGGCCGGACTATAGTTTGATTTTTTTTTTTAACGAATTCCTATGCCCCACAAATAACCCAGAGATGCATTTTAAATAAAAGGACACATTCTACTCATGTAAAAACATGCTGATTCCCAGACCATCCACGGGCCGGATTTAGAAGGCGATTGGGCCACATCCAGCCCCCGGGCCTTAGTTTGGGGACCCCTGGGCTAGGGTATATCCGGATTGTCTCCTCCTTTCAAATCAGCTGAAGAGGTTCTCATTTGGGTCCTTGCTGTATCCAAAGCACAGTTGGTGAGAACCTTTTAGGTGATAGTACCCCAACTGTTTTGAATCTGCACGATGGGGTGAGTTCCCGTTGCTCGGTCCCAACTCCTGCCAACCTAGCAGTTCCAAAGCACGTCAAAGTGCAATCAGATAAATAGGTACCGCTCCGGCGGGAAGGTAAGCAGCATTTCCGTGTGCTGCTCTGGTTCGCCAGAAGCAGCTTTGTCATGCTGGCTACATGACCTGGAAGCTGTACGCTGGCTCCCTTGGCCAGTAAAGCGAGATGAGCACCGCAACCTCAGAGTCGGACACAGAGTCCCCACCCAAGTCCCAGAACAGTGTAGGCTAAGAGGTGGTGCTGGAGGCATCAGGGGCAGAGAGGAATTGGCAAAAAAACTCTCCACATGCGAGATCATCCTCTAAGTGGTTCTCTTAATTTACTAAAATTAACAACTACGTGGCATTCATATTTAAAGCTGCTTTTATTGTCCAGAATCATATGTTTGGATATGTGTATTTGTTTGTATTGGTGCTTCTTTGTACTGAAATTGCATTTATTATTCCCCTCTTCTTTCAATTTCACAAGCTTAGAAAAAGTTCCACATGAGTATATACAGACTTATACTTGCCATCTGTTTGTTATCTGAGCACAAGAGAGACTTGAATCTCTATACTTTGTCTGCATTAGAAAACAAAAGCAGTCATCTAAATACAAGCATTATTGTTTTCCCCTAAGATGCTTGCTCCTTTCTCTTACATTTTTCCGCTAAAATGAAGACAAAAGAAATGTCAGTGTTCAGGAAGATTTTGTGTCAGTATGTGGTAGGGGCAAGAATTGAAAAGGATCAGTGAATCAGATGTAATTTGGGTTATGTTTGAGATACCAAATCTGTGTTTTGCTGACGGCCACTATTCCTTTTTTTTCCTCCCCGAAAAGCTGCATAGGCATTTCTATCAAACAGAAAGAACTTTATCCCTGTTTTCTTTCTGGCGTGCCTATGATGACTTTGTTCAATGAGCAAAAAGGATTATGGGAAGTGAAACTAGGTGGGATGTTTGAGTAAAGATGTGTAAATGACTTTCATTGTGGAAATGAGGACTGAACATTCTTAGGATAATTTTCCCCTTTCAGGTAGCTTTAAAAAATAGTCCATTAATCTTAATTTAATTAGCTAAGGTGGGGAGGGAGACACATAGAATATAAAATGTCATTTTAAAAAGTGGCTGCAAGGCATGGTATAACATCAAGATTCCACATCTCTTATCGTCACAAAAAGAAAAGATATTCTTGAAAATGCTCTTTTGAAAAATAAAACTACAGATTTTAACTCTTCCCCTCCTGTACAAATACCTAGATACTGCAGCTCAGGAATATCAAGCCTTTTTGGACTAATGGGCAGATTTTGAAACTTGCTTCCTTGGAGCAGAAGCGGCATAATATATAATGGCTGCTGTGGGTGGTGGTATAACACAAAATGGTTGCCCTGAGGAGCGTCACATCACACAAAATTAGAGACACAACCACCCACAAAAACTCTATGCTTACCATGTAAGTAAGCTATGTTCTAATTATCAATATCTCTCTCCCTCTCCCTTCCCCGTCCTTCTCACAGGTAGCATCATTCCTCAGTTACCAGAAAAATATAGAAAGTAACCACACCACTCTCATTTCATATACGGTAAATCACTTAGAAGGTACCTCCACATTTTGCCACATAACTTTCTTTCTAAGATGGCTACAGACTTTACTTTTTGAAAAAAAAAGATAGCTCAAAGTCTGGGGTACCTGCCCAGGGGCATCTCTAGAATTCCTCACTGGCACCATGACATCCAGAGGTACTGAGTTATCTACCCCTCCCCTAGCTGATTGAAAGAGTGCATTTATTCCCATGTACTGATTTTATTGCACTTTTAAAATAAACTTAATCTGTGTATTGCTTTCATGTGCCAATCTTTAAACATTTGTTACAGTGCAATCTCTTTAGGAAAATGTCACAAAATTGTAGTAACATGATTTGTGAAATTGATCTAACTTATTCTTTGACATTTTGCCATAAGAAATCATGCCAAATTTGAAAAATTGGGGCAAAGGTTTCCCGAGTGTATCAAAATATGATGTAATTCTAAGCTAAATAGTAGTTCATGTCTTTCAACTTTTTTTTTGCCCAATGCAGTTTTATATATATATATATATATATATATATATATATATATATATATATATATATATATATATAAAAAATATCCCATTTGCAGGGGAGGGGAAATTATTTAATCTCTATTCTCAGGAAGATACGGTAGTTCTTTATCTGCTAAGTTCTCAGAACCACATTTGAAATAGTTGCATCAAACAATTCTTAGTGCTAGGAGGCCAAAATAATCTTTTTTTTCAAGGGAACAGAATGGTACATTAGTTGTTATATATGCTCACATCCACACCATACATTTCATAGAATCATAGAATTGTAAAGTTGGAATCTTTACTCAAAGGATCATCTAGTCCAACCCCATAGGGAATCCGATGAATATAATGCATTTTGATTTTTTAAAATGTCTTGCAATATTGCATTTTTATGGAGACTTGCCATTTTGTACATAACTTTTTAGTTGGAAAATGGCATCACAGAATTTGGAGGAGTGCAAATTTCAGAAGCTACCTTTATCTCAGTTTGCATATTGTTTTGGGAAGTGAATTAGACCAGTTCTTATAAAAATGCAATCTGAACCAAAATTGTCCTTCGTCCCTACTACCAAACTGCATTACATTAAACATATAGTTTTATACTGTATCTGTTTGTTTGTTTGGTTGGTTGGTTGGTTTGAAAAAAATCATAACTGGCAGGAGGACTAATGAGAAGCATAGCACATGGGAAAGGGCAAACCCTTTGTTTTCACAGCACAGTCCTAACTAAAATTCTCCCTTCCCTGACATTGCTGTTTGCATGGGAGGGCAGCTGTAACTTGTGACAGTGGCTGCTTCCGTGCTGTGTCAAACAGCAGCATGGGATAATCTAGAAGAAAGGGTTAAATCTCTGATCTTGATATGCCCCACATCAGCTTCTGTTTACGGTTTAAAAAGAAGCACACAGTGTCAAACCTCTTTTCAATGTAATATGTGGTGCTTAAACACCTTCTTTACCTTCTCCTGTTGCATCCAGGCCATTGCCAAATCCTGCTGCTTCAACGTCTCTCATCTCATCTCATCACCATGGAGTCATTGACTGCAGATCATTTCCCTTTATCATCTATTACTTATTTGCAGTGTATTAGTTCAGAAACCTTACATTAAAATTTTTGTGTGTCTCCCTTCTATCTGTTTGGATCTCCAGTGCTTATGGTATCACAGTACCACCAATATACATAGCTGCAACAATGCTTGCCCCAGTGCTGTTACCGTAGCATCCTGCATTTGACAGCCTGGACAAATCTCTCCTGCAGTATAATCTCATTATAAAAGATTACCACCAAAACTTTGACATTTAGGATTGCACTAGCCTTGCTGTTTCCATGGTGAGAGATGTATTTAGGATAGCACTTTGCTGAATTATTCTCAGTCTTGTGTCCATCATGTTCCCAGTGTTCTCTACCTACCTAATTTTATAGTCCGTAATAGATTTCAGGGACAACGGTACCTTGGTATTTTCAGTAGCACAAACCCATACATGTCCATCAGTAGATCTCCTAGCAAGCAGAACACCAGATTTGATGTTGTCCTAGTTTGTTGTTGACTGCAGTACAGAGAAACTCACATATAGGTTTCCCCATCACCACCTTCCCTTAAACAGAAGTTTTCCAAAATTAGACAAGTATTTTTGTTGTGCTATTGGGGTTGTGGGTCAAAGAAAAGAAATTTCTTGGCTTGTCCAAAAAAAGAGTAATATATGCACTTGAGATGCAACGTGATTATTATTGCTGAACATACACTTTAATTGCCTGATAAATGAAGCTGGTTAATTGAAGATTATACTAGTAAGGTACATGAGATTAGAGACCAATTTTACAACTGCTATGAATTATTCATATCATTAGATATGTGTAAATGGTTTAGTTCTCTGGTGTAATCTAAATGAGATTGCCTGCTTAGTACTTTGGGTTTTGTATTGTACACCTCAGTACATAAGGTTTCACAAGAGAACCCTGTTTAATGCCATAAGACTCAGAAACATAGTTACCTTTGTGTCGCTGAATAAATTAGTTTGATTTTTCCCCACTGTTGGGTAACTTTCTGTCAGTGTCATTAGATAATGTGAACACATGCCCTTTGAGTTATAAGTGTGAGAGATCAGATGGGGCAGATCCAACCCACAGAGTTTTGTTTTTATATTGTATGACCCAAACAGCATGGCCTGATTTTTGTTGAATATTTGCTGAGAAGCAATTAACACAGCCTTTTAGGTACATGCCATCTTCTATCTAAGCTGACAGCTACATTTAGTGATGTTCATAGTGAAATAGTTGTATTAATGGCCTATCAAGAACATGAATGAACATTGACTACTTAACCTGACTACGTAGGGCTTATTTTTATTTACTTACTATGTTTGAGCCAAATCCTTCTCCAGGGAGTTCATGTGACGGAAGCCGTTGCCTTAAAAGGTTCAATTCCTTCCTTGTATTTGGGAAGCCTTTTTTATTTAGTTGGGTACTAGTGATGCTAACTACTGTTGAGCCAAGGTAGAGTACAGAAAGATTTTGTGGAAAAGTTACAGCAGAACATAAAATTCTACCATTTAGATTTATGGGCATGGTGGGTTGACTTTGTGAACGGTTAACTTACGGAAACTTGATTTTTAGAATTGTCTCTGGTGACTAGGATCATCCATATGACCAGAACAAAATACATCTGCTGTCACCAGGGGCGTACCCAGGATGAAAACTAGGGGGGGCAAGGCAAGCCATGGTCGCTAAGGGGTGAGGGGGGCGCCAGGATCAGCCCAAAATCGAGCTACTCCTCCCCCTTCTCGATCGGCAGGGGCGAGGGGGCGCCAGGATCAGCCCAAAATCGGGCTGTTCCGATCCCCTCCTCCCCATCCGCGATCGCCGGGGCGGGTGGAGGGTAAACGTTTGGCTAGCTTTCCTTCCACCCACCCCACAGCGCACAAAGCTGGCTGGCTTTCCTTCCACCTGCCCCACAGCCAGCCGGCTAGAAGGGACGTCTCCCTTCTCCTTGGCTGGCTGTGGGGCAGGTGGAGGGAAAGCCAGCCAGCTTTGTGCGGCTCTGGTGATTTCCCTCCACCCGCCCCACAGCCAGCCAGGGAGAAGGGAGATGTCCCTTCTAGCTGGTTGGCTGTGGTGGGGTGGGCAGAGGGAAAGTTGGCCAAATGCTGTGCGCGGCTCTGGGGCTTTCCCTCCGCCCACCTCACAGCCAGCCTGCTAGAAGGAATGTCTCCCTTCTCCCCGGCTGGCTGTGGGGTGCGTAAAAGAAAAGGAGCGGCAGCGGGGTAGGCTGGCCAGCGGCCCTGCTTCTAGGGGGGGGGCAACTGCCCCCCTGCCTACGCCCATGGCTGTCACCCAAATGGACTTCATCTGTACACCCAGCTCTTGATCCCCAACTGTGATCACACAAAGAAGGAAAGTTGGAGTGACTTGTGGGAGTGACCAGGGCAAGCGCAGAGGTAGAAAATACATACACACCCCAGAGAGATGGAATTAAGAAACGTAGACCACTCTATCCCCATTTTCAAAAGAACTATCCTATTTTGTGGATTATTATGCCTACATAATAGATGTTCCCCCATTAAGTGAGCACACCTAGGCTGCAGTCCTAGGTATTCTCACTCTGTAAGTGCCATTGAACTTAAATATATTTCTGGGCATACATGGAAGGCCAGTGAAAAATGAGGCCACTCTGACTTCTCTGCAATCCTCCCTGAAGCCTCTTTAAAAAAATTGCTGGCTTTTCATCTATCTTCTTTTAAAACATCATTATTCCACAATGAAAAGAATTCATTGTGGAAGTGAAACAGGGTCACCCAAAAATAATATGCTGATTTCATACTCGGGGGATTCTCTAGGTATGCAGAAGTATATCTGCTTGTATATTAATTAAAAAGAGGGAGGGATGACTTTGTGAACTTCTGGAACCTATGGTATCTTGAGGACCCAAAGATGAGAAAATTCCTAGGGAAGTTACTTATTTTCTGGAGAGGGAGCTTCAGAGTTCATAGTGAATGCTATTTTCTCCCAGGGAAGAAGTGAGAGTTCTCACATAAAACAATAGCTGTGATGGGGCATCAGCGTGCCCCATCCACAAACAAGAGTTGGCATCCCCCCCCCTTAACTCTGGTCTTATTTAAGAAACACATTGTGAATGGCACTGCAACCCACTACAGTATCTCCATTTTTCGGTTACAGGAGGGAATAGCCCTGACACTTAGCCCATAGTTTTATTGGAGGTTAGAGTGAGGCTAAAGAAAGAAAAGAAAAGAAACCCAGACAGATTGTGTGAGTCAGCAAATTTAGTCTGTGGCTGAAGACTATTGAGCTATGCAGGTTAAAAGTATCACTTTAAATAGAAGTGTTGTTGGACACTGAGTCCCATCAGCCCTAGCCACCATAGACCATGTAGGGCAAGCAATAATAGGAGATGGATTTCAGCAGTAGATGGAGTGCCACAGGTTCTCCACCTTTGAGTTGGAAGGAAGGAAGGAAGGAAGGAAGGAAGGAGGGAGGGAGGGAGGGAGGGAGACCTTTTTGAGGCCCTGTCAGTGTAGTGTATGCTACAGGTTAGGGTTCAGGTGAGGAGGATGTACATCCTGAAGTTAAAAAGAAAATGAAAACCTCATGTTATACTTCCATCATGTTCTACCCCGTGTTATACTTCCATCCCTCAACCCAATAGTGCTCAGGTTTAGGCCAGGGTCTTTTTATACTTGTATATATACTTTTTATACTTGTACAGTATAGCACAACGGGAAAGAAAAAGTATCTAGTGCAATCCTTTAAACAGAACACTTGTTAGGTTCTGGTAATGCACTGCATCATTTTATTACAGGTCTCCAGTTGTCTGAATAATAAGGTTTTTTATTTTATGCTATTTTTCATTCTTTGCCACTCATCTTTGACTATTCCTATTCTTAAATAATTGACTGCCTAATAGAGTTATGGCAGAGTCAAATTTCACCTAAAAGCACAAGTTCAGGCTACAATTCTTTACAGCCCATGACATCCCTCCTCTTGGACTGCTTTACAGGGCTGTTGTAATTATTACTAACATAATGTACTGTAGATGAAACCCTTTGAACGAATGCTATTATGGCGATTAATAAGTAATCATATCAAAGCTTGAGCTTGCTGAATGAACCACAGTGCTTTGAGGTACTATATTTAGAGAGGAGCCCTTATCAGGGAAGTAATTGCAAAGCATTTACAAACAATGTTTCAAATAGTATCTAGAATCCGTTTGCAGCTGATAATTTATTTGGGTACTGTATATAACATCACCTTGGTGATTTTTATGCTTCAGTGATCACAGCACACCAAATAAATAAATATTTTGGAGGAATGTTTGGAAAACCATTTATTTTAAGATAGTTGCTATATGTTATAGTGCTGTGACTAACATGCACACCCCTTTCAATTTAGTTCAGGAAAACATTAGCATTAATAAAGTTTATTTCTACAGAGGAAAATGTTTCTTATCTGACCACTAATACAAATTGAAAAATGATAATTATTCTTTCTTGCTGAATGCTGTAACATATTAAGGTTACTGATCTAAATATAGGCATACGGGGGAGCAAAAGCTGTCCACAGCACAATATATAATTTAATTATGGCTACCGGTAGTTATACATATCAGTATAATTTGTTAATGTGTACTCTTTGCAGAAGAGAATTATTCTGCCAGGGCACTGACAATTTTATACATTTTCAGCAAGGGACTGTCAAAAGAGAACCATTTTCATTGAATTTCATAGCATTTAGTTGCCTGAAGGAAGAATATCAATGAGGAAGGTACCAGCTTCATTTTTTAGTTATTCAGCTATATTGATATATGGACTAAAAAAACAACAACCCAACCGCAAATCCATGTATTAGAAGACTCCCTCTATGACATTAGAACCATCCAGTTAGAATATTCCCCTTCCAAAACACTCAGCAAAATGATGGACACTTGATAGTGAATTAAGATTTCTCTTTGAGGTGGATGTTTTTAAGGCCATAAGCTCTCTAGCTGCCACATTTTTTCTGTACTTTTGCTTAAATTTGTTGTATGAGTTTTTCAGTGGTTGCTTACAAAGCCACTCATGTGTTTTAGATACCGTAGATGTCCATCCTGAAGTTGTGTAGGAGTAAGCACTCACTCAGTGGATTTCATCATTGTTTGATTTCATTATTAGAGAGAATTGTTCAGCATTTATTCTGGCATCAGTATATTTAAAGGACACAACTCCACAGAAGCATCTCTCTCTCTCTCTCTCTCTCTCTCTCTCTCTCTCTCTCTCTCTCTCTCATAAATACTGAAAAGCATAAGTTCCTAGGTTTGAATAATTCCACACTTCCTCCCAACAGCAGTGGGTGGGTATCATCCAAACAGTTTCTCAGTAAACTTCCCAGCTTTGAATTGAGAGGGAAGATGGGGATTGTTTTGCTGGGGCCAAACCAGTTTTTTAAAACCTGCTACCCTTTCCTTTTTTTAAAAAAAGAAACATATTTTTTATTAAAGATTTCTTGGTTTACAAAAGTATGTGCAATGTCTCTTTTTTCTAGCCCTTTTCATGCTTTCGAACAGAAAAGGAGGGAGGAAGCTGGAAATGTTGGGGTTGGAATTGGCAACTACAATTTGGGACTTTGCCAACAAAGTCCAACCAAAAGTTCTCATTAATTCAACAAGTCTTGCATTTGACACCCTTCTAGGAGATTGTGGCTCATAGATAATGCATTAATGGGAAATTGAAGTTCGTTTTTTAGTTCCTTTCTTACTCACTTATTTATGCTGGTAAATTAACAGCGGGGAACTTGTTTTATAATGCTAAAAGGTGGCAAGTTTTTATTTTGTCCTTGGAAACAGAATTTAAATATGGGATAATTGGTTGTTTTTAGACAAATTGCAGCAAATAATCCAGGTTAAACTGGGATGTGTGTTTTTTTACACCAGTTTTCAACTGGGGTGTGTGTTTTTTACACCAGTTTGACCCTTGATCTTGTGTTTTGTGTGTTTGCAGTAAGGTTTAGAAGCTGTGAAGAAAGCAGAAAAGTCAATTTTGAAAGCAGTGCACCATCAGAGTTTAGAGTGAGTGAAGATGGCGTGGTTTATGCAGCTAGAAGCTTTCAGCTTTCTCCAGGACTTACTGAATTCCTCTTATACGCTAATGACAAGGAAACCCAGGAAAAGTGGCAAGTGGCTGTGAAACTAGCTCTTGAGTCTGAGGATTCAGTGAAGGTAAGAAGCTGGCTAATAGGTCTTTGAAGTTTCATTGGTTTAATATTTTATCCAAACATCTTGGTTAATAGGTAACTAACATATGGTAATTGTTAAGATTAAAAATAACATTCCTTAATCTTTTTTAACTGGGAAACTGTAGTCCTTAAGAATGCTAAAATTATTTACATTTGAGCTTTGTTGGTTGAACAGGGTTGTTTATATATTTATACCCAAATTTAAATTGGAAGAGACCATTCTTCTATTTTAAACCCCCTGAAAGTATTACAGTATTTATTTAAGCAGTTAAATAAACCCACAAAATAAACAATTCTCTTCTCTGATCCATCAATCAAATTTATTACGCTGGAACTACAGATTTACAGCAGAAGCAGGAAAGAGATTCTGGCAGGGAATATTGGCTTCGCCTTGGCCCTCCATAATCAAAGTGGGGGTGGGGGTGGGGTGTGAATCATTCATTGTGTCTCCAGTGCCACTTGCTAGGAGAAGAGTCTCCCGCTTGTGGAAATTGTTCCAGGCTAAGCTGCAGGAAGGCGTTGCTCAGCCTTGCTGCCAGTAGGAAACAAATATGCATGACTTATGGTACTTACCCTATTCCTTTGAGCTGCTCTATCATCTTATAATTTAGGACATTTTATGTTGATATATACAGCCAAAATAACATTTAACAACCACAGGTGTAAGACTTAAAAGAGTGTACTCTTAAAAACAGATGGATTTAACCGATTCAAGGGAAACTGTAGCTCTCTAGAACCATCATGAAACAGCTCATGATTTCACCCTTAAATAACCTGCAGACATCCTGAGCTTGGGCAAATGTATTATGAAATAATATTGGGGGAAACTGGGTATTAAGAGTACTAACATAAATCATATACCCCAGTTTCCCAGTGGCCCTTCAAAGTACGCTTCACGCAGAGTTTATAGAAAAACAAAATACGCAAACAGAAGTTGACTTGGCTAAAGTACACCACCAAGAGTTTAAAGACCAACCTAGCATAAAACCCCTGACTAGCAGTTTACCTGTTTAAAGTATACAGAAGAAAAACAAAAGGTTGGCTTTATTTAACAGGGGAAAAAACTGACTCGGAAGAGACTTTAAACTAACCAGCTCAAAAGCAACTTTGATTATTCAAGAAACCCAACAAAATGCTGGTATATAAAACCTTAATGCTAGTAGCCCTCTTACTGACCAGCTCCCTTGCACCAATGCTGCACACTGCCTCCTCCCACTGGCATGAGGTTTTTTTTTCCCAGCTATTGCAGGTTAGTCCTTGAATACTATCACCTGCACCATAGGGGCTTTTCCCACAGTTGCAAGACCTTCTCTTTGCACTTGCATTGCTAATTGCAGGATGTTCATGACTCCTTGAGTTCTGGAGGCATCTATGCAACCTGATAACTTTTAAATATCTTTTGTATCCAAGTGCATGCCTCCCAAGCAGTAAAAAAGGCATTACACCATAGCAGAAGGTATCCTTCTGAGCCCGCCAAGATCTTCCTTCCTTCCTTCCTTCCTTCCTTCCTTCCTTCCTTCCTTCCTTCCTTCCTTCCTTCCTTCCTGGGACTGCACAGATCGGGTGTAGATACTGTTACCATATTGACCACAATACATAGCTGGTGAAATGTGTTTTGTTTGGTGAGTCACCAGTTCTTCAATCCTGCTCTAAGCCAGTTCTCTACATGCACCCTGCCACTGGAATTATTCCATTACTTAATTTACAGCCAGATCCTAAGCACTTTTTTCAGATGTAAGTCCCACTGAGTTCAGTTGCCCTTGTTTCCCAATAAATGAGCTTAGTAGTGCAACTTTAGCCTTCTTAGCCAGCCCAATTAGGATGCTTTGTGTGGAAGAGTCGGGATTACTTATGCATTATAGTTTAAAACATCTGGCTTCCGTAACGTTAAATATCCATTATTTCGTTCTTCAGCACAATTAACTGAGTGTACACAATATTTTCCCTAAAGGTTCAAAGTAGGACAATCTCCTTTGTTTCTCCATATGCAGAAGTGAGTTAGCATGTTTGCATGCACACAGGCAACAAGAGCTAAAAGCCAGAACGCTTACAAATGCAGAGAATTGTTGACACCCTGCAGAGATTAATGCCCACTGTGCAAAGTGGGTCATCTACAGCATCCATCATGGCTGACATAGGTTTAAAATAATTACAACATTAATTCTATGGGATTTAATAGGGTCATAAATATTTGAGACATTCCTTACTACTATGTATTAAACTTCCCTTGGAACTCAAATTATATTTTAGCACACCCAGATCTAAATTTAATGTACAGTAGCACATTACCTGAACTGTAGCTCCAACTAATGAGAAATATCTAAAGGCATGCTATTAAATTCTGCACAGTATTAACTAGTCTCCAGCTGGACTATAAAGAGTATAAGGTAGTTTACACAGCACCAAGGTATAATAAATTGTTTAAAACTCCATCTTCTTTCTAGCAGCAACTTGCTAAAAAACAAAGAGGCTGATAGTATTTTACAGGAAAAGAAATGTATTGCATATAATTTTTATACTGTGTCATGCCGCGAATATTGTTAACGGTTTTTAACACAACGTTTTTAACACATAAAAAAGCACACAATGAAAAATTAGCTAACCAATTCAGGTTCTAATTCCTGTTTGCTTTCATTATCTATCATGGAAAGGAGCAAAAGAAAATGGAAGACATTGTATTTCCAAGACACCAAAATAAGCACATTGGCCATCTGCGAAGACAGAAGAGAGACTGGGTCATCCCTCCAATCAACTTGCCAGAAAACTCCAGAGGGCCCTTTCCTCAGGAATTAGTTAGGGTAAGACTGAGAAGAGAGGAATGCCTATGACAAATATATGGCAAATTCCACCGTAGAACAAATGAAACATGGTTGGCACTAAATCTCTTTTTTCTTTACTTGTTAGCTAAGGTTTAGTTTGAAAGTTCTATGTTTCCCCTGCGGTAGTTGGTGGGATTGAAAGCATATCCTGTGGTTGTAATATCCTTTGATTAGCCTCCGATAAATGCAAAATTGGTTACTTAAACCTGAAAGTAAGTGTGGGAGAAAATGATTTTTCATATACGTGATTTTAAATGAGATTTTTTCTCTACACGTGCATCCTGTTCTGAAATACCAGTGAAACTATGAGAAAAGGCATTTTCAGCTTCAAATGCAAAAAAAAGCTTTTGTTCTCCCCCCCCCCCCGGCCAAAAAACAAACTTAATATAACTGAAAACCCATTAATTGTTCACCTTTTTATGCTAGGGTTCAAAGCAAATTTCACAGACAGGGATAGGGGTGTAGCTAAGTGGTTAAATAAAGTGCTTAATGCCTTCTGAACTTAAATCATAAGGAGAAACTTGAGGTTTGTGCGTACTGTTTGGTGCTGCGCATCAAAATGCTTTGCTTTATGAGTTCAGAGTATCTCAGACAAATTAGCTAGTGGTGTGCAGCCAGACTCTGCCCTGCTATGGCAAAGGTCTCATATACACAGCTGTGGAGGGGGAGTGTTTTGAAAGTAATTATAACATTGTTGGCAAACCACTTGTCTGGTGTACTTACATGTCTGAGCGCCACAGTAGTTATTAGGAGTAAAAATAAAAGCCGTGGTGCATGAGATAGTATTTACATGAGTGGAGACATTCTAATACCACACACTGCAAGGGCTCGCTGTTCTTAGGAAATTACGAAGGCAGCCAGGAGAAAGATGAGGCTGGTCATTTAGGGAATATAATGACTAGCCAGCAAGAGGAGTCAGGAGGAGTTTCACCAGTTGGTGGTTTTGGTAGGTTGTTGCACAGGTGACTGTTCCTCTATCGAGAAACTTCAGATTCGGCTTAAGTTCCTCAACCTACTCAGAAAAGCCCTTGTGTGAATATAGGCAAGGTAAACCAGTTTGCCATCCTGGCAGTCATGGGTACCAAGGTGCCTGTGAAGGCTTCTAGTGGGTGGATGCCCCACAGCCTTTGAGCTTTCTTCTTTTTAAGTAAGCCTCTAGACCTCCTAGAAAAGGAAGCTATGGGGCCAAATATGCAAATACCTTCTAAGCAATTTATGTGAAATGAGTGAGGTATTGGTAGCTCGTATATTTTTCCTGGTACAGTCAAACCTCGGTTTTCAAACGTTTTTCAGAACGTCCGATGTGGCTTCCTCTTGAGGGCAAGAAGCTCTTGCAACCAATCGGAAGCCGTGCCTCTGTTGTCCAGCGTTTCAGAAGTCGAACGGTCTTCTGGAACAGATTACGTTCAACAACTGAGGTTTGACTGTGCTGAGGAATGCTCCCTGCTCTTGTTAGACAGCAACAGCATCAGTGTGTGTCTGAGTGGGTCCATAATCAGGACCATCAGGACATAGCTGACGTCCCATGGTAAGTATGAGGTTGTCAGGGGTGGTTGTCTCTAATTTTCTGTTGTTCCCCACTTCATATAGCAGCCATTTTACATTATGCCACATTGTGACAGGCACCACCAGCAGTCTCTCAGAATTCAAAACATTGCCACAAATCCAAAAAGATTGCTGACCCTACCTCTACTCGGCCTTGTCTGCAAAGTCGAGCCAATATGTTGTGGAGAGGGAAGTTTTCCTACCTGCAGTACCAGTGTACCCACTGGTAGAGGCCGCTGTTGTACGACCTCTCCTGTACTCCCAGCATCCCCGGCTGTCTGAGTTTTGTGTTTGGAAACAGTGGGTTTTACCTGCTTTACCTGCCGTAGGTGTGACATCTGTCTACGCAAACGGTATGCAAACCCTCGGATATTCACATGTGTTGTGTCCAAATTTCAACGCAATCAGTCAAGCGGTTGCGGAGAAAGGTCATAAAACACAAACATGGAATTTTTACATTTTTTTTATATATAGATTATTATGTCACAAATAGCATGCTGCCATAAGGATACTCCGGACCAAATTCTGTGTTACTGAGATGGTTGATCTATGGACACAGTTTCATTCCAAGCCAAAGACTGGGATAATTGCTACTGCTTTTCTACCTTAAATAATTAATTGTTCCAACCACCTATTCAGATGCAATGTTGATCAGAGAGGAACTCTTTACAGATATACCAAATGTGCCTGAGGCAACCCTTTGCTGGAACATTATGTGGCTGCTAAGGAAGTTGACTGTCCCGAGTAAACTCAAAGCAAGTTTTGGGGAAATGCCAAAGTAAAGTTTACCAATGACAAGTTAACTAACTTGGGCTGCTTTTTGTTTTGCTTTTTGCAATGAGCAAATAAACAAGATTAAAAATAACAAAAGAGTGGATATGTTTTTGTATTTTTAGAGCTAGCACTTCTGATTACTTGTGTGTGTTAACAAAACCATCATTTTCTTGCTACATAGATCAGATCTGATCGTGATAAAAGCCTTTCCCTGCGATACAGTGTTACTGGGCCAGGAGCTGACCAGCCTCCAACAGGCATCTTCATCATCAATCCAATCTCAGGTCAACTTTCAGTGACAAAACCACTAGATCGGGAGCAAATAGCTTCTTTTCACGTAAGTTCTTAGCCAGAGTTTTAAATCAAAGATCTTACCATCTGCTTTGACTTTGAAGGGCACACATGTCATAGTAGGGAGATTTAAAGAATTGGTACTGGCTCTGCATTTCTACACATTGTTCCTTTTCATACATATTAAGAGCATGCTGCTGACAAGGTTGAGCATCTTCAACCTGATTTAATGTATTGGACAAAAGAAATAAAGCAAAATAGGAATGTGGCATTTTGTATTTTGCGCTTTTTTCACATTTGGTTGCAAATAGGTTGGGGTGCGGGGAGGAGGACCTTTGGAACCAAGGCCATCCTGGCCTTCCCACCCCCACTCCCAGCAGAGATTTGGACCTGCAGACCTTTCTGCAGCTGTACCAGCAACTTCTCTTGGGGCCTGAATGTCATCTTGTTGGTAGGGCAGCCTAAGCGTAAATTAAAGCCAGTAAGAATGACATTAAGTTGGGTGGATAGAAAGATTTCTCAGCAAGACTATTAGAATACAAAATTCCATATTTGACTAATGCTAAAAAGAAAAGTCTTCTGAACATAAGAAGACCCCTGCAGCATCAGATGAAAGATCTATCTAGTCTCGCTGCAAGCAGAGTATGAAGGCAACAGTTCCCTCCTGTTGTAACTCCTTGACAACTGGTATTCAGTGACATGACCTATGAAGCTAGAGCTTCCATATAATCATGACTCGTAGCCATTGATTGACTTGTACTCCATGCAGTTGTCTAATCTCTTCTAAGCCAGTAGACATCACCACACTCCGTAGCAATAAATTCCACAAATGAAAAATACATGGATGAAGAAGTGCCTCCTTTTTTCTATCCTGAATCTCCTTCCAATCAGTTTTTGTTGAAGGACTTGAGCTCCTTCAGTTTTGGAAACCTCAACCATATTCCCTCTTAATTACTTTTGTCTAAACTAAAAAGCAGGCATCCCCAAACTTCGGCCCTCCAGATGTTTTGGACTACAATTCCCATCATCCCTGACCACTGGTCCTGTTAGCTAGGGATCATGGGAGTTGTAGGCCAAAACATCTGGAGGGCCGCAGTTTGGGGATGCCTGCTAAAAAGTAAAAGAAGAAAAATAATTATTAAAGGAACCATTTGTTTACTCTGCATTAATGACTTGTTTATCTACCTCTAGGCATTATAGGGCCTCAGATCTTGGAGGGCTCTGGGATTTGGTAGTTTTTTAAGTTTTATTTTTGAGGTTTGATTTATGTTTAAAATTTCATTTTTTTTATCGCTGTAAGCCACTTTCAGATGTAGATAGTGAAAAGCAGAATATGATTTTTAAAACTAAATAAATTGATAACACCAAAGTACAACGGATATAGGATTAAATGTAATATAAAGGGGGGAAAACATGGAAACTTCCAACATTATTCTGAACATTGTAAATCCACATGTTTTTTTTGGGGGGGGGGTGTCAACTACGTCTTCTACAATGATCCACAAACCTGTTCCCTCCTAATAGAAAACTGTTCTGTCTAAGATTGATTCTAATGGAGAAAAATGTGGACTGAGCAATCTTTAAAGCGACCCTAAATTCTCAGTAAATTAGATAATAAAAGATTTTCTGTAAACAAAGATGGCCTGGAAGTGGTGCCAAAATGACTAAAAGAGAGAGGGTTACAAAAGAAGATGCTGAAATAAATCAAGTGAACTGAGTTCCATTTAAAATGTCCTGTCAGCAACACTAATTGCCATGCCTGATGACATGTTTTGCAAGTTTTCTCAATTACTAATGACTTTTGCAGCTGAGGGCACATGCCGTGGATGTAAATGGAAACCAGGTGGAAAATCCCATTGACATCGTTGTTAACGTCATTGATATGAATGACAATAGGCCTGAGTTCTTACACCAGGTTTGGAATGGTTCAGTACCTGAAGGATCAAAGCCAGGTAAATCACTGGAATTTTCTAAGCAATGTATTATGTATATTATATTTTTATATATTATATGTTGAATATATGTTTTAACTTCAAAATGTTAAAATATATTTGATCACCCCCTCCCCAATTACATAGCTAATTACTTTTGCCCTCCTGCTCCTCCCTCTTCCCTAGCTGCGCTCTCCTTTGCTCAGTCGTGTGGCCCAGGCATGCAGCTTGCCTCCCAAGCCTCCTGTGCATGGCAGGAGTGCGGGAGGGGAGCCCCGAAGAGGCGGGTGGGAATGGTTTCAATGGGGATGCTGGAGCCTCTCCCAGCAGCTCCGTCAAAGCTCCCCACCAGCAAGCAAGGACCCCGTCTCTCCCTTTTCGGTGTGGCGGCTTCCCAGCAGGCAGAAGGGAAGCAAGCCCGTCCTTAGCTGTGCCCAAGTGCACTTTTATTTCTCCCTTTAAGTAGCGTTGCGAAATGCAGTGGGCTGCACACACACACACTCCATACTTTGCGTGTGTGGTCATGGGCGAGGACAATCTGCTGCTGTCCCGCCACACGCACCCACCCACTTACTTTGAGGGGATCAGGGAGCAACCGGGGTTGCTGTCCTCCTGCTGTCCTTCCTTCTTGGCTGCAAAGCCTGTGTGGTCGGGAGGAGCGACGCTATTTCTACCCCAGCTCAGCTTCCCAACCACCACCCTCCTCTCCTCTCCGTCGGTGGGTTAAATGCCCTCTCCTTTCTGCTTTCCTCTGTCCCACTTTTTCTCTTTTCATCCAGTAAAGGAAGGGGTAGGTTCCCCCAACCCCCAGCTCTTGCCTCTCCTTCCCTGTAGTGAAATCTGTGGAATTCCCAAGTTCAGGTCAACAACTCTGGGGAACTTTTCCTTAAAAAGGTCAACAACTTTGGGGTCCCCCCCCTTTAAAAGGTCAACAACTCTGGGAAATGGTGTGTGTGTGTGTGCCGGAGGGATCTTTGCACCATGGCACCAGATATGCTTAAGGCGGTCCTGCATGTTCACTTCCCAAACTGATCATCCTCAGTCTTGGAGTATGATCAGATTTGTTTTTGTGCATATAATAAGAGGTTGCTCCCTCTCTTAATTTCCCATTGCAGCCCATTGACATGGCCTTTCATGCTCTTGCAGAACAGAATGTACCACTATCACATGCCAACAATCATCACTGTTTTAAAAGTCAGCTTTATAAAGGGAAGTAAATGGTAACTAGAAATGCCCTTTCTTTGCTCAAGCTTGTATACTGAGCTGACAAGCGTCAACTTTCTGCAAAATCATTTATCCCACACTGGAAATTAAAAACACTTGTTTATGCACGATGCTATTCATTTGAGCTGAGTCAGGGAAATAGCTATTTAAATGTCCACATCTTCATTTAAAATTTTGGAGAACCTGACTGCTGGGAGATGATAATCCGCAATAAGTGAACTAGGGTATTAAATAAGCACATGTGATTCTATCTCAGTCTGTCCCTTCTTAATCACGAGCCTTTGGGGAAAGTGTGTGGTTTTAATAAAAGAAGGAATGTGAAATGTTTTGTCAGAGGAAGTAAATGTTTAGACCCAAGTTAGGAGCTTCTGGGTGACCCATGTAATCTGTTTATTTAACCCTGAAGATGATTTGTTCTTTCGTTAGGAACCTATGTAATGACGGTCACTGCTATTGATGCTGATGACCCTAATCAGTTGAATGGAATGCTGAGATATCGAATCTTGTCACAAGCGCCAAGCACACCCTCCCCAAGCATGTTTACAATTAACAATGAAACTGGCGACATTATCACAGTTGCTGCTGGCCTTGACAGAGAGGTAAGATGGGTCTTATGTTTGCAAATGTTTAACCGTATTGCCTCATCATAATATATGGCTACCAATATTACATGCCCATGTAGAAACTTAATGCATGTGATTTTTGCAAAGTTCTAATTAACATCTGGCTTGCTGGAGTTAAGGCTGCTGTGGGACTTCTGTCTTGAAAGCTCCTTGAGAAATGATGGAAGTGCTAATTTCTTCCCTCACTTCGGGTTATTAAATTGGAACACTGTTTATTATTACTAAATTTACTTAATCGGTTTGTTTGCTCACTTCTTAATTTTATTCATGAAAGAATATTATCCTGTACCAGAATTCTGCCTTGGTTTTAATACCTTGGCACAACATGGAGGTTAATATACCTCTGAAGGATCTTTCAGTTGTCAGCAATAAACATTTGACTTTGAAGCTAAACGCAAAAGTCTTTTGAAGTTGGTTTGTAGGGAGGAGGTTGGTAATAATAGCAGCATACATGTTGCTGCACTCCTGCATTTAAAGAAATGTTCGTTGCATTTATTTCTAAGCATCTGCAACTCTTAAGGTTTTGTTTGCCTGTGACCTGAGAAAGAAATGCTAAAGAAACCATCACTGGCTCAACCAAAACTGCCCCAGTGGAGCTAGTAAACAACATAATACAGGAGCAAAGATTGCATTATATACAACTACGTTTTATTCAGAGTAGACCCTGTGAAATTAATGGGCCTAAGTTCGTCATGTGCATTCATTTCAGTGGGTCTACACTGGGTAGGACTAACACTGGTTGCGACCATTTGAGGCTGTATTGTCAATCTCCTAGAGCAGGGATTTCCAAACTGTGATCTAAAAGTCATCCATGAGCTTCATTTAGGTGATCCATGGCATGCCTGCAGTAAATACCCATATTGATTTTTAATTTTATTTCTCTTGCTTACATTTTATTTTATTGTGTTTCAATTTGAATTCTGTTGAATATCATGCAATGAAATAAAATATAAGAAATAAAAGAAGCAATGAAAATACAATTACAGTGGTACCTCGGGTTACAGACACTTCAGGTTACAGATGCTTCAGGTTACAGACTCCGCAAACCCAGAAATAGTACCTCGGGTTAAGAACTTTGCTTCAGGATGAGAACAGAAATCATGCGGCGGCAGCAGGAGGCCCCATTAGCTAAAGTGGTACCTCGGGTTAAGAATAGTTTCAGGTTAAGAACGGACCTCCAGAATGAATTAAGTTCTTAACCCGAGGTACCACTGTAAATATCAGCTCAGCACATGACAGTTGCTGCAACAGGCAGAAAAATTGTTAAGTGCTCCACAAAACACTCAGCAATTTTTAAGTGGTTCATTGGGGAGCGGGGGGAGCTTGGGAACCAATGATGTGCAACTGAGTTGAAGGATGCAACTTACATATCCTACTTAATAGCCAGGTTGAATACAAGGCCACCTGCTAAAGAAGCCTACAGAAGTTTTGCCTTCCCTTCAGTGTGTGGCTTAATTCATTTTCATGCGGGTGAAGCATAGCTGCCAAGTTTTCCCTTTTCTCGCGAGGAAGCCTATTCAGCATAAGGGAAAATCCCTTAAAAAAAGGGATAACTTGGCAGCTATGGGGTGAAGACAGTCCTGATGTCAACTGTGTTGAATTGATGAAACATGTCTTGTGTTTTCCTCCTTTAACAACAACACTTTCCCTGGACAGGGGCAGAATCAAGGACTCTGCACCATACAGGATCAGATGCTCCCACTTAACAGCTGTTAAGCAGAAGGATCTGATCCTGTGCAGTGCTAGCAGTTGCTCCTTCACAAGCGGTTTCCCTGCACACAAAGGAATGTACTAGTATTGTGCAGGATCAAATCCACTCGTTCATCAGCTAGTATACAGGGGGATCTGATCCTGTGCAGTGCTGCTTTGCAAGTGGCTTTACTGCAGTAAAGTCTCTTGCAAAGCAACACCTGCACTCCACTAGATGCAGGCTGTCAGGCAGAAAAGAGAGATGTGCCTATCTTCTGGAAAAATGCTCTTTCCCCGTGGTTTTCCCTGCCTGCCTCTCCTTCCAACCTGATGCCACAGATTGTTCTGTGCTCATCCAGTGACTCACAGCAATCCATAGCTTTGTGTACCCAAATTGTCTGAGGCCATCCAACTCCATTCAGGATTTAGTTGTGGGCCGAATCCAGTGCACAACCTTCTGTGTACTTGTGGAAAATATGCAAGCCAAACCTCTTTCAGCCACAGTCCAGCCTAGCTGCACCCAATTAGGTCACCTGGAAATGAACGGCCTTGAAAGGCAAAAGTGCAGATATTTATCACTTTCTTTTTCTCGTTATGGTTTGTTTCTTTTTATAGCAGCTTCTAAAATTCTGTATGCATTAAATCCTGTTTCATTTTATTCTGTCTTTATTTTTGCTTGGAAGGTACCAGTAAATGTGCTTCCAAGCGTGCCTAGAGAACGGACACTTCATAGAATAAGCAACCTAAGACTTGGAAGCAAAGGGAAGTTTCGAAGTAACTTGGCAACCCTTGCTAATGCATGCCTCTCTATAGGGCAGGGAAAAAGTTTGTTGTTTTATTATCACGCCGACAAATGAAAATATCAACTTCATTCTATCAAGAAATAACATTTAAAAGGTTTTTGGTGCAGGGAGTAGAGAGAGAAAATCATTTTCAATGAAAGACATTTATTTTTTTCTAAATACGTTCATTTTCACAAAAATCTCTTTTGCTCCATCAGTAAAGCACTCGAGACAGTAACAGTTCAAGAGTAATAACAAAATGCCTTATCGTTTACCAGTTTTCTGCTTGGAAGATGAAGTGAACGCTCTGCAATAATATCACTCCACCAATCTGAGAAGCATTAAAGTGCTGAATCCCAAATCAGAAATGGTGGGGGAAGTAATGTTTATTTACATTTAGCAGTATACAGTATCAGCAAAAACCAAATGAATTATCAGAGTCTCTCAAGGAAATACTATAAAAAATGATTTTTAAAAATATATTGAGAAACAAAAAGTATAATCCCTAAAGAGAGAGACATCTAGCAATTCCTTCGCTTCAGGGTGAGGCTGAGCCCCAGGCCCTGGCTTAATCCCAACAATAATGTAAGAATAAGCTTTCTTAATACCAAAGGCTGTTTTTAACAAAACAAAAAGCAATTGAAGCTGGTGGTGCTGTTGAAGAAGAAGGACTATCTAGTTCCTAATGTTGAATGTTTGTGGAAATAATTTGGATTTGGGTTTCTCTTCCAGTAACTTGTTTCTGTTAGCCCTGCCTGTGCTGGTTTCCATAGTGATGCTGAGAAGTTTGCCGCTACATTACCCTCAAGTTCCCCCACAACAAAGCCTTGGCAGTTTGAATCATTTGCCCAAGAATGTGCCCTCCCAGCCTCAGCACTCCTGAACCTTTTCAAGTGCCCATCCCTGATTAGGTTTGAATTTGCTACAGAAGCATTTGTATTCTTTAAATGTTAATCCAGAATCAAAACTTTGTGTTCCCAAACAGGAACAGGGTGGTGATTGCTTGCTAGTTGAGAAGACTGTGGTTTGTTGCAGTTATATATCACCCAAAACAAAAATTCATGGAGCTGAATGTGGTTAGATGCAATCCCTTGTTGGAAACCCAGCAACCCCCCAGTTCAAGTGATGTTAACTAGAATGAGCAGCGTAATAAGCTCGTTGCATAGCAAAGCACAATTTATTGAACACCTGCTGTCCTCTCAGAGTGTTAGCTCTGTCTGTAACTCCTGGTGGTGTCATTTTGTGTTTTTTAGAAAGTACAACAGTATACATTAATAATTCAAGCTACAGACATGGAAGGAAATCCAACATATGGTCTTTCAAACACAGCAACTGCTGTCATCACGGTGACAGATGTCAATGACAATCCTCCAGAGTTCACTGCCATGATTGTAAGTCTGTGATAAAGGGGATGAAGTGTACGAATAGCCTTTACTTAAGAAAGATTCTTGCTGATTCAGCCAAATGGATTTAATATGTTTGTGACTTATTGGGTCCCCCAGTAGATTTCAGTGGTTTAACTGAGGCCATAGCTACTTCTTAGAGCATAGTAAATGCAGCCCAAAGCACAGCATTTAAGTGTAAAACAAAACCTACCTACCTCCCCCCCCCTCTCTCTCTATATATATATGAGAATGATATGTTCACATTGCCACTTGATAGAAGCTGACTGTCAGGTTTTTCCCCTGTACAGAAGGGCTGACCCCAGTCCATACAAACTGAAAACCGTTCAAACCAGAGTGAATTAAGTTGGAAATTGGGGACCCTCAGTGTTGCTGAGTAGCAGCGATATGGAAAAGATTGCATGATGGCCCTGTGCCCAATGACATGCATGTCATTCCGTGTGCCTTATGATTGCAGTTCTATGGTGAAGTCCCTGAAAACAGAGTGGATGTTACAGTGGCTAATCTAACGGTGACCGATAAGGATCAGCCACACACTCCTGCTTGGAATGCCATGTACCGAATGACTGGTGGCGATCCCACAGGCCGGTTTACTATCAACACTGATCCAAACAGCAATGATGGGTTGGTAACTGTTGTGAAGGTAAGTTATGCCATCGACCAAATTAAGCAGATGCAGATAAATGGCAGAGTGCTGAGTATGAAACAGCTCCGGCTGTTAAACCCAAAAGGCAGATTAGGAGTAGATATTAAAATATATGTATATCCTGTCTCTAGTGAGGGTGGCATTCATCTTCTGGAAGCTTCCCTAGGTATACACGTTGTGTCATTCTAGCTTATTTTTTTTTAAGAACCTAACTAGACTGTTCAAAGGAGCATGTTATCCATTTTTATTTGCAGGAGACCAAAACTTTTTAAGCTCCACCAGTCTTCACCCCCAGCTCAGAAAGTTTTGTAGATGGTGGATTTCATTACCAGTCTCAAAGGGCAGAAAGTAGATTAAATGATCTCATAGCAGACCTATATATCAGTTAGAGTAGTTTTTGAATTTTAACAACTGCACTGTTGCTAAATGGAATGTTCAGGCTGAGTTAAATTAAACTTTAAAATGTATATACCCAAACTGTTTCCAATAGCATATATTACCATCTCCAAATGAAGAAGGTATTTTAGTATTACTTCTTGCATTAAAGAAGTCTAACTGATATATCAGGGACATATAGGCCAAGCAATCGTAGGTTATGTGAGCTGCTCCTACTTTGCTCTTGCTGTGTGTTGTTGTTTAGTCGTTTAGTCATGTCCGATTCTTCATGACTCTATGGACCAGAGCACGGCAGGCACTCCTGTCCTCTCTTGCTGTGCTCTCAAGCAATTATAAATTGGATTATAAAGTTTCACTTCTAAGAGGCTGATGTAATCAGGGCCTTGATTTTGAACAAAAGTATAGGATTGATGTGTTTCTGGCCCTTTGTAAACATTTATGATTCTGTGACTCAGATTTTGCACTTGCTTGAAGTTAATTGCATGCAAAGGTATGCTGCTTAAGATCAAACAACGTGTGTGCGCGCTTGTTTCAACCCAAGTCTGTCCCGATGACAGTTAAAGAGCAAAATTGATGCTTTAGCGAGAGGAATGCACCGCAGTCCTTCTCTCCAGGGTTTCTTTCTTTCTTTCTTTTTTTCTTTGGCCCTACCAGTGTCTCCTTCCGCTAGCAGAGTGTTATAGAAGGCACGGAGGAGTCTGGATGACAGAGATTGGAGAGGAAAACCAACAGCCCTCTCTGCCTGAGAGCTGATTTTGCTCTTAAAATTAGACTCACCAATTTAACAAGCCAGTCTACCACTATCATGTGTAGTAGGAGCCTCTGAAGATCAATGGTTAAAAGGCTACAGCCCAGTATTTAAAGGCTACATTTGCATTTGTACATGCTCAGGTGCTAAAAAGCAGCAGGCAAAACACAACGCCACAACTGCTTGTGTGTGTGGTGGTGGTGGTGGTGGTGATATCATCTATACATGTCTGTGTATGATAGTGGGAACAGTCCTCTGACCTTCTGTATTTCCATGCACCTAAATTATCGTCTCAACATGGACTCTTATGGCTCATGCCAGCATTCAAGCATTGAACATAACAAATAACTAGGAGATTATGGGCATTCTTATTATTTTCAATAGCATAGCTGCCAAGTCTCCCGCTGAAAAATGCGGGGATCAGCAGCAGCGCGGCACTGGAAGTCTCTTCTACACATGTCTGGACATGCGTAGAAGCAACTTCCGGTGCCACTCTGCCCGATTTCCGGTGCCCAGGCATGGGCGGAGCGGCACCGGAAGTCACTTCTATGCATGTCCGGACATGTGTAGAAGAGACTTCCGGTGCCGCACTACCCATGTCTGGGCACCGGAAATCGGGCAGCGCAAGGACCCAAAATGGAGCCTCCCTGGCAGGTGGGAAATCCGGGGGATTTACAGGATTTTTTCCAATCCAGGCTGCCAGCGGGAAACTGTTTAAAATACGGGGGTTTCCCGCGAAAAACGGAAGACTTGGCAGCTATGCAATAGAATATACATTTTTGAACCATTAAAATTGAATACTTTTTTAGTGGAATGTGAATTATGTTCTAAGAGAGCCACAGCCATTGTTCCACACGTTTCTAGACTCCATAGCTGCACATTTCCAAGAAGCACATGATGATGTGTTTTGTATTCGTACTTAAATGATGTACTCACAGTTCCAAACTAGAATGTTCTGAAATGGAAAACAGAACAGAGACACTGAAATCAAACCAAAGAGAATCAAATTAAAGCCTCCAGAGTATAATCTGCTTGCAGCAGCTCAGTTTGTTTCAAATTAAATTCTTTATTTTAAAACTGTCAGAATAGAGGCAAAAAAAAGGGGTAAAATTAGGTAAATAAATGTTCTGGAATCTCCCAAGAGAAGTGCTAAGCCCTTATTAGCTCTAATCCAGTTTAATGATTCCTGATGGAGATGTATTGTAGTAAGCAATCCTTTGCCAGTTTCCATGAAAAATTTCCATGCCTTGATTTCAGCAGCATACCGGTAAGCTGTGTAGGGAGAAAATATATTCAGCCGTTCTTTAGCTCAAGGTGTCATTATGTAGTTATAATCTAAAAGAAACTTACAGGATTCTGAAGCAGTTAAATTTGTTTTAGGTATATTTTGGTTGCTTTTAATGTTTCATTTTGCAAATCCCATTGTCTGAAAAAGGCAAATATTAATGATAATTTGTTACACCCCTAGACATAGCAGAATATTTAATACCCAGGGTCCATCAAAATTAGTGCAGATCTAAGGGCAAGCATTTTCCCCCCAGGGAAGCGCAACCCTGAAAGAGGACACAACACAATGGAAGAGGCTGTTTAATTTTCAGGCGCAAGTTTGAGACCAGTGCTCATAGCCCATAGCCCCTGTGCTTTCAATTACAATTCCCTAAAGACAGAAATTCCTTCAAGAAGCTGCAAGTAATAGTTTCCTTATAGGCCATAAATAAATGTTTTCACCCCCAACATGTCTGATAAACTGCTTAAAATGTTGAAAAATTCTGCAGCCCCATGACAATTGCAACCACTAACATAGTTCTCCTTTTGCTTTTGCCAGCCTATTGATTTCGAGACCAATAGGATGTTTGTACTGACAGTAGCTGCAGAAAACCAAGTGCCTTTGGCAAAAGGAATTCAGCATCCTCCTCAATCAACGGCGACTGTATCCATTACAGTTATTGATGTGAATGAGAGCCCAATTTTTGTCCCAGTCACAAAGCTCGTGCGTCAGGAGGAAGGGCTACTTGCTGGCAAGGTCTTAACGTCCTTCACTGCTCAGGACCCTGATCGTTACATGCAGCAGACTACTCTAAGGTACAGTAGGGCCTGCAACGGCCTTATACCTTTATAAATCTCTGTACATGAGAACCTTACGTGTAAAAATCTTTATGCATGAACCTTGTAGCACAGCCAGAACCAGGCAGTTAAAAGGCAACATTTGCCCCCATTGCATTTAGTCCAGTGTGCCCACCTGCACAAACCCTGGGTAGAATTGCAGAAAACGTGGGGGGCTGGAAATAGCAAGGCTCGGTGCTGAAGTCTTTTCTTTCCATGCCCCCCTGTGTCATCTTGGGCCTTGATAGCATAGCAAGCCTCAAAATGGATTAACTTTAAACAGGTTAGCCGTCATGCTAATTAGGCTGCCTTCTGCTTAAATACCTAACAGCCAGCTGAGTTGGAATTCTAGGACAGATACATGAATGTCCTCATTATCTCCAGCCATTTCCAACAGCTGCTTAGACTGTGCAGTTGAACGCTTAGCATGCTTCATAAGAAATTGTGCAACAGGGTCAGAGGAAATGCTGCCTTCTGGTTTCCCTACCGGTGAAGTAGCCCTAGCGTGACATGCCTGTTCTGTTGCAAGACTTAGAGGGTAGGCAACACGGCCAGCATCTGCTCTGTTACCCTGTATATAGGTGCTGGAATTCTTGCACCCAATCGAACATACTGTAGCAGCCACACAGTGGTTTATCAGGTCAGACTGATATGTGAACCATGGGATAAGATTGGATGTATGTTTGCACATGTTCCCCTGAATAGGGGAAACTTGCATACCATTTGAGAAACTTGCCATGATTACAAAGAAGCACATTAAGAGCTAGGTACTTCTCTTCCATTAGCCCATCTTTCTCTAATTTTGTTTGTTTGTCACCTTTCCCTCCTTCCATATTCTAGTTTCACCTTTCCTTGCCAGGAACCTGCTTGAAGCATTAGCGCTGCTTGAAACACCACGCTGCCTTTCAGTTGGGTTCAGTCTAGGGTTGAATGTGTTTCAGTGGAGCAGAAAGGTTATCTGTAAATGAGGGCTTTAAAAAACTTTGTGGATTGGAGCCCCACTAACCCTTAACCCAGTCCCAAGCAGCTGGTATTTATATCACAATGCAGTGGCTTTGCATTTGCAAAACAACCAAATTATGTAGTTTAATAATTAATCAGAGCTAGCCAGTGATGTAACATTTATGTAAAATAGTTATATAATGCTTTCAAGGCAAGTCTTTTAAATATTATACAGCATTCACCCAGTGTATATACCTAAGAATGCAAAAAATAGCAGACTCTTCATCAGCAAAATCTTGTATAAATCCTTAACAACCATATCGTCTTGAGACCAGCCCTTTTTTTCCTCTTCATTTTATAAAACACATTGGAAATCAATGTGATGTGTGTGTTTTTGTTAAATTTCTGCAGGTACTCAAAACTCTCAGATCCTGCTAATTGGCTAAAGATTGATTCCATTAATGGTCAGATAACAACAATTGGTGTTCTGGACAGAGAGTCACCACATGTGAAAAACAACATGTATAATGCTACTTTCCTTGCCTCAGATAATGGTATGTACCTAATGTCAAAGGTTTGTTTGCTTGTTCTAGTACCATTTTTCCCCCAGAGAGGGGCACGTTTAAATATTGATATAAATATGCACTAAAGTATAGCATCGTAATAGAGTGTAGCACACAAAAGACTCCTTCTGTACAGATGTTATAGAGATCAGTTGCGAGCAACCTGCGGCCTCCCGGGCCTCCCTGTCCCTCTGCATATCCCTTGGCCACCTTCCTCACCCTTAACTGCATATCCTCAGTGTGCAGAACTCTATTGGCTAACATTTGCAGCAGCTTCAGCTCTAAGTATGTTTCCAAGGCCCTTGCACCGGTGGTGCCGATCTCTGTTTGGAAAAGTGCATAAAGATGAGTGAGGCAGCATAAGAACATGGTGGAGGACTTTTGTGTAACACGCCACACCTATAGCCAGTGCCATCAACACATCCCCCAACCACCTGTTCACCTCCACATATGACCCTTGAGGGCAAAATGGTTGTCCACCTTTGTTGATACTTGTTCTTTATTTTGATTTACCACCTAAAGCCTCTTCTTCAATCATTCTCCCCACACTTTAGATGTCTCCTTACCTTCCCGTGCTGCATAGGACTTCACCATTGCAACCTAATAGTGTGGCCCATCCAGCAGCAGTCTGAACTGCTTGCTTGCTATTTCCTGTTCATAGGCAGATGTTGCTTTCATTGTTTTTTCAGTGCCAGCCAGCTGCTTTTTTTCATTATCAGAGATACCAAGCTTCCATTTTATTTTTGTGCTCACTTGCCTTCATTCTGAATTAGCACACTTGTTTGCTCCCACTCTGGAAAAATTGTCGATGTTGGAAGCCTGGATAGCTCAGTTGGCTAGAGTGTGGTGTTGATAACACCAAGGTAGAAGGTTCAGTCCCTGTGTAGGGCAGCTGAATATTCCTGCATTGCAGGGGGTTGAACTAGATGATCTTCAGGGTTACTTCCAACTTGACGATTATATGATTCCACAAAGTATTTTTTTGCAGTGAGGTGAAAATCTTTTGTAAAGAGTTCCCATCCCCTTTCCTAGTTTCAACACAACCCTAATTTTGCAGAGCAAAGTTACGCTTTGCAACAAATCTATATAATTAATATTATCATACGCACTCATAATTCATGTGTTTGTATATGTGCAATGAATAATGTAACCCCTTTTTAATAGAAAGCAGGCTAATGTTACTTTTCCTTGTTCTATAAGGAATCCCTCCAATGAGTGGGACTGGCACACTTCAAATCTATCTCCTCGACATCAATGATAATGCTCCCCGAGTGGATCCTCAAGAAGCCACAACTTGTCAAACGCTGCAACCCAATGCAACAAACATCACAGCCATAGACGATGATATTGATCCAAATGCCGGGCCCTTTGCCTTTGAACTGCCACATCATCCTTCCAGTGTTAGGAATAACTGGACCATTATTCGTATTAGTGGTAATGTGCATTGATTTTTTGAAAAATGAATATTTGCATCTTTTGGGGTTTATGTTCAGTAGCTAGTTCCCCATCTGCTTGGGCACGTGACCTGGGAACTCAATGTAATTTAATTCAAACAAAAAGGGTGGTGTAAGTCAAACTCTCTTTTAAAGGTTTGTTTTCCTTCTACCTGGCTTAGGCTGGCTTAGCCAGCAGTTGCCCAGATTGTGAACAGAGTTTGGAACTGGTGTTCATTATGCCGGCTTAACACTGGCTCCCCATACTTATGATTGCTCCCTAATTCTGTTTGTGGCATCAGGGAGACTGACTTAAAAGGTTAGAACCCACATACTCTGGTTTTCTTACATGTCTATAACTTAGTGCAGAGATCCCCAAACTAAGGCCCGGGGACCGGATGCGGCCCAATCGCCTTCTAAATCCGGCCCGCGGATGGTCCAGGAATCAGCATGTTTTTACATGAGTAGAATGTGTGCTTTTATTTAAAATGCATCTCTGGGTTATTTGTGGGGCATAGGAATTTGTTCATATTTTTTTTTCAAAATATAGTCCGGCCCCCCCACAAGGTCTGAGGGACAGTGGACTGGCCCCCTGTTGAAAAACTTTGCTCACCCCTGAGTCTTAGTGGAAAACTGAGTGCCACTACCTATGTTTAGGTAGAAGTGTACTTAAAAGTAACTTCAGATGCAGTTCTGAAAGAGGTCCTAGAACAGACATTTCTCCAGCCATTTCATGCCCACATAAAGCATATTTACATAGTTTGTTTTCTTGTCCAGGTGACCGAGCCCAACTGGCTTTGAGGATCAAGTACATTGAGGCTGGCATCTATGACGTTCCAATAATAATAACAGATTCTGGAAATCCTCCCAAGTCCAGCACGTCTATTTTGAAGGTGAAAGTTTGCCAGTGTGATTTAAATGGAGACTGCACTGATGCCGACAGGATTGTAGGTGCAGGGCTTGGCACAGGCGCCATCATTGCAATTCTCCTCTGCATCATCATACTACTTGGTAAGTCTTGGGGCCACGTGGCCAGTGATATGTAGTGCCTTGTAAAGTACATGTCCAAGACATTTGGCTTCCAAAGAATGTTTACAAACCAGAACACTCGCTTCCGGGTTTGCGGTGTTTAGGAGCCAAAACGTACGAGTGCCAAGGCATTCAGCTTCCAAGGTATGACTGTATTGTTTTAGGGTGGTTTAAAAACAACAACCACCACCCTGATCCATCTTGACAGCATTTGCATGCTAAAGGTATGGAGTAAAAATTGTAACACGAAGCCAATGCCTTACTGTCTATAGTGATACACTAGTTTGCTTTTCCACACTCATTGTAGCTTCTGAACTGCTTTCATCACAACTGTAAGGTGATTTCTTTGCATTTGGAAATGGTGAGCAGTTGATCTTTTCATGGTAGAGTTTCAGTTCATGGCCTCTTTTTGAAAGTTATCTTCACAAGGGATCAGATTCAGAATTAACTGGAGTCTATATAGACCATGGTGATAGTGTTAGTACATCTCTCTGTATATATGTATCTTTACTTCAAAGACCAGAAGGAGTGTATATCATAGATAGTAGTGTTTAGCTTTGTCTTGTGGCTGGACACAATAAACCGTGTGCTGCTTTGATGTGTGGGGGAGAGAAGTTGTTCCCTTAACCAGAGACTCAGGAAGAAACTATTCTGCTGGGAGTAGGAAATCTCTGAAGACTTTCCTGGGGTTCCTCATACTCTGCTGATAAATCACACTAGTTGAGTGTGGTGACTTATCAACTGACTTTTACGAGTCACCAACATATAGTATATGTCAGATTTGCATTTGACCATTTAGACTTTACAAAGACATGTGCATCCAGTAGTTTTCTTCTCCTTCCCCTACTTGATATCTTTAAAATGCAAATCAGCCATTAGTATTGAATGTGCAAATTTCATGCATCTTCTAAAACAGATTGAGAACCTTTGGCCCTCCAGATATTACTGTACTCCAGCTCCTATCAGCCTCATGGCCAGCGATCAGGGATGAATGAAATTGTGAAGGACCACAGGGTCCCCACTTGTTTTTAAAACAGTAGTAATCTGAAAACCAGCTAATATCATCTTCTATTGTTCTTCTCCACCTCCTATAGTTATGGTTCTGCTATTTGTTGTTTGGATGAAACGTCGTGATAAGGAACGTCAGGCCAAACAGCTGCTCATTGACCCTGAAGATGATGTAAGAGACAATATCCTGAAATATGACGAAGAAGGTGGTGGAGAAGAAGACCAGGTGACAAATGGGCTCATAGTTACTAATAGCACAATGAGAAAACAGCAGGAAACTGGGATGGGGTGGAGGATATAGAAAGTCTTAGAAATAATCCAGAAAAGTGTTTGTGTGCATATACTGAGACCAGCAACAAGATTTGTTCTGGACCTAAATATTGACATTTCTTCCCAATACTTTCCCACTATCCAAAACTGGGGCTCTCAACTTATTTCAGATTCATTCCAGATGCAAGACAGAACATCACATTTTACACATTTCTATGTGTTTGGAAGCAGCAGCCCAGAGCATCAAAAGAGGCTAATTCTTTCCTTTGTAAGGAGAAGGCAGGGTTATTGATTGCTTCCATGAGCTTTCCCCAACTTCCATTTGATCCTTCTGGAGGCAGACATAATCATTAAATAACAATTAAAGTTGGCTGCAGAACACTTGGGAGTACTAAATGGGGATAATAAGCTCACTTCACCTCCTATCCTTCACTAGCATAATCACAGGCAAAGGTGCTTGTTTTCAGAGATGGTACAGAGCCATGAAAACCACATGGGAAGATGGTCACTAGCAGAAACGATGCTTTTTGCCTTTAAATTGAGGCTTCTACCAGCACTTAGTATAATGTGTGTGCTGAATGACGAATCTGAAAATGAGTCATAGCAGTGGGAGGAAGCCAGCTTTTCCTTCTATCATTCTCTTCCCCTGAGCATCTCTCGCAAATAATGATACATCTCTAGCAAATAATAGAGACCAAAGGACTTATAAACTCATGGTATTTGGTCCATGATCCCATCAATGTTATGGGTCAGGTTCTGGGTTGAAAAGTGTTCAGTTTTGCATTATAGGCTAAGTGTAGCAGCTTTAGATAATGGAATAATTCATTTCAGAGTGAAGAACATAGTGTTGGAATCTATACCCTATCAGAGACCATTGGATGCTTTAATATCTACAGATCATATTTGCCCTTAAGATTAAATCTGAATAGTTCTTTTGGAGAAGTATTAGTGTAAAATATAAAGGGGGGGGGCTTAATGGAGTTTGTGCAGTAACATATAAGCAGAGACGAAGAGTGAGTATTTTAATTACTGAAAGCTATTCATTAAGGTTCATGCTTCAGTTCTCAAAACATTTAGACCACAACAGATATTTTAAAGAGTAAAATAATTGGCTATACGCAGTTTGAGAAATGTGATTTCTTTTTGTTTTCTGAGCATTGCAACAGAATCCTTAAGAGTAAAAAAAAATATTCTGTGTGGAATGTATAACAGTATACTAAATAGAAATATTTTTAATTATCTTTGTTTAACTTTTCACTCTGTGACCCTGTACCTATAAGTAGATGAATTTTAATGATTTTATCAGTATGAATTTCAGCTGGTGCATCTCCCCAAAAGTGTCAGGCCTGACAAGAAGCTTTGCTAAAGACACTACAACATTTAAAAAAACAACCACACACACGAACATTCACTATATATGTGGTGCAGCATTTACTTTCAGGAAGTGCCAGTAGTCTGGAAAGAAAGTTTCATCCACCAAAGGCAATGTCTATGTCATCTGCCTTGGCAAGAAGCATAGTGCTGTAAGATAACTGATCTGCCAGGGTTTTCACACAAAGGGCCCACAGAGGCCATTGTGGAAGACACAGGCTTCCCTCTTGGAGAAAAGGCCTTGATGCTGCTGGGAAGCCAGGGTCAATACATGGAAGGCCACAGAGTGTCAGTCATGTTACCAGCCTTGGGCAGAAAGAGAGAGACTGACCATTTGGGTTTTGAGTTATATCAAAAGGACCAGCAAGGCACCTAAAAGCTAAAGGGGAGAGAATTCAGGCAGTACAAAAACAGCACAGATCAAAATTCAAGACAGGGGATGACTTGGGTCCCTTTCCTTCATTTTCTGCTAGCAATTCTCTACAATTGCTCTCAGCCTCTAAGAACTCTGGCCCAGGCCCTGCATGCAACCTCTGTGGTTTATATTGGGGCACAAAACATTACTGGCATGCTTCTTCACAGTGTGCAAGCAGGGCTCTCCATGCATAGGTTGTCACCTTATTTAGAGAGGCAAAAAAGTGTCTACAACTGTGCTCACTTGTCAGAAGCATTAAGCAGTTTTCCACAGGGACAGCTGATCTCAGGGTAACCAGAGTTAGCACTGCAGAAACCACCTCCATTCAATACATTCTGCAAAGTACACATAGATGGATTCATTATTTTGAGCCATGGAGTATGCATGCTATCTTCTTGAGAGCCACATGAGAGTTGTTCAGGCATAATCCCTTGGAGTCCCAACACAAACTTGGGAGTCCCAATACTCCCTTCCTTTGTGTGGCTCTAAAACAGGCATAGGAAAACTCCGGTACTCCAGATGTTTGGGACTACAATTCCCATCATCCCTGACCACTGGTCCTGTTAGCTAGGGATGATGGGAGGGCTGGAGTTTGCCTATGCCTGCTCTAAAACAACCACTGGCACTGTTTACACCAGAGGTATGTAACCTGGTGCCCTCCATCATTCTGGACTGCCATCATTACTGACCATTGGCCATGCTTGGCTGAGGCTGATGGGAGTTGTAGTTCATAACATCTGGAGGGCATCAGGTTGCCTACCCCAGTCTAGGCCTTTATGAAAGCTGGTCACTCAGAATGACTCCCTTCTTGGAAAATCAGCTACCACAGTTTCAGTTCAAAAGGATCTCAACCTCTGCCAGAGCTTTCACCAAAATGTTTTAACTTGCTACATTTATAACTCCGGTTACTTTTATCACAACAAGCAAGGAATAGTATACAGTATATTGATTAAACTAGGAGAACAGATTTGACTTCAACAGCCATCTGTAAATTCTTAGTTAATACATTGCAGAACATTTCGCATCCTTTTTGCTCTGCACTGTCTCATTTGACACATTGATCCTTTCTGGGAGGTGGGGTGGTATGGGCCAGCCTGCTGTGCAAAACAAAACAAAACACAGGAGTCCTAATGTTCTACCGAGTTCTACCTTATGCCTGGGGGCTGTGCCTTTTCTCTCCTGAGAACTGAGAAGGATGTGGCAGTTGTTAAATATATTATTTGCTTCTTTGGGTCCACTGGTGGTGGAAAAGATAAACATAGGATGAGGATGTGGATTTACAGGTCTGGTTTTTCCTAATCCTTACCCTATGCTGACACATACTAAAGGTAAAATAATGAAATCTAGAACATCTCCTAAAATGAAGTTCCAGATATTTAATAATCTCTCCAGAGGACCTAGCATTTCTAGAACCATTTATTTTTAATTAAAATGGTGGCTGAATATCAGATGGGCACTTTCGCCTGAAGATTATTTGTGGTTGCACAGGATGTCATCCAGTTTGGTGTTGATGAAAAGCTATCTTGACAGTTCCTCTCCATCTTACATCTAAAAGGTAGCCCACACAAACAGCAGATGACATGGTAAAAAGCTATTCGTGGACTTTATGAGCTTGCATTGCATATGATATATCACATGGCTGAATGTTTTCCCTTTAAAAAACAAACAAACCCCACAAACTCACATCATCCCTAACCATTACCAGTGTAGGTTGGAGCTGATGTAACATGTCGTCCAAAAGCATCTACAGACACAGGACTTTGCCATTCTCCAAATGTGTTATCCAAATCTGCACAGTTCTGTCCTTGTTTGTGTTTCAGAATGAATATGTCTAGCATTTTATTTGTGTTACAGGGGAGTCAATATTGGCAACTTTCTGCATATATTAAATAGGCATTTTACTAGGCAAATTGTTTAGTCACAGATGAATGCTACTTCTGAATCTGTTTCAGAGTAGAAAATGGATGAGGTGTAGCAGAGAGCAGCCAACTGGAATGACATTGTAAATGGAGACAGGGACACTATGGAGGCAATAAGCATTCTGTTTCGCTCTAAATGGATGTGTGTGTGATCAAGATAAATTCAAGAAACATTCTGAATTGGTTTTATAATTCTCAATATGTGTGTACTTTTGTAGGAATGGAATTTCCCTTGCTAAATTCTCAAAACACTATGATTGCCTATTACTTTCACAGGACTATGACTTAAGTCAGCTCCAGCAACCAGACACTATAGAACCAGATGCCATCAAACCTGTCGGAATAAGACGACTTGATGAAAGACCTATCCATGCAGAACCTCAATATCCGGTCAGATCAGCAGCTCCTCATCCTGGGGACATTGGAGACTTCATTAACGAGGTAAAATAAGGAGAGGAGAAGAAACAAAAATTCATTTTAGCACCTATTAGACACCATCTGTGCAGACAATGAATAATAGCTTTTACATTTGAAGAATATTTTTTTTTAAGTTGCTTATACAATGAAAATTATCTGGTTTGGTAGACATAAATATGGTTCTTTTTAAGCACGTGGAAATTTAATTAAATCATTCAAACTGAAAAAGGGAAATGCATCAATTAACTTTTGTGTGCTGTTATTAATTACATTCATAATATGTTATCAGTCTTAACCACAATATATCCAAGAGGGATTATTCACTGGGTTCCACATAATAAATAGACTAGCAAAGTGATAGCTTAGCCTACATTCATGTATTAATTCCAATTCATAACACAGGAAGTTCAATTTTATTTTCCTCACACATCACCCTTTGAATTCCAAAAACAGGAAATTCAGTACTTCTACAAAGACCAAAAGAGTTCCATCAAATAAGATTAATGTGAGGATAGCAAAATTAATGTTACATAAATGCTTTAAACACTTGCCTTGCTGTGGAGCTTTAAGTGCCTTTGTGCATTAATACATAGCCAGGATATATCTCTATACAGGCAATGCTATGTAGGATTACCAGTGTTTCTTGTGCTTTTTTATGTTACTTTTGCCATTGACCAAATTTTATGGTGTGTGAAAATGCCTCCTTGAATGCGATTTAGGGAACTAGGCTTTGATCTGTCCTTTGTGCATAGTGCTTTGGAAACTATAATAATATTGAACAGAAGAAGTAATCTGAATATAAATTAAAACATAAAAATGTTGGGTTGTCATAGACAGTGCCCTGCATTTCTGTTATTGAATACATGAATGAGCAACGTAACATTGAATAAGAACTTTAATGCAAATGAAAGTGAATACTGTAGGAAAGCAACATAAATATGAAGAAGTTTTAAGTATAGGATCACAGTTAGGTAGTCTTGTGTTGCGTTTATGTCACTTATTCTTGGAAACCGGGCTACAGAAGTAGCCCATTGCCAAGGTTTGCCTTTGACTAAACAAAATGACTCGAGTGATTAGACAATATGAAGCTGCTGTTACCAGAATTTAGTTCCCATCAGCTGTATGCTACACACCTGACCTCCATGGTACCAACCAAGTACTTCAGCAAACTTGCTCTGCCAGTTGGAGGACCTTGGCACCTGCCAAGATTTCCTGGGTCCAACTCAAGCCCACTCGGTTACTCCTGTTCACCCAGGCTTCAGCTCATGACAGAATGGAGAGAAACCTTTCTGGTGATGGGAAGTCTCATCACTGAAGTGCAACTGACATGACCATGGTGCTGGGCTTTCCTGGCCATGTCCCAGAGGGGTGTGTGTGTGTGTGTGTGTGTGTGTGTGTGTGTGTGTGTGTGTGCAAGGCTGAAATGCAACTGAATCTCCTCTCTCTGGTAGGGATGCAATCTGATCCTTGATATTGGTTCCGATTGCAATTCAACACATTTGCACATAACAAATTTTAACTATTCCCAAGCCAGTACTTTAACTTTTTGAAAATAACATTGTTTACGTCTTTAATGACATTTCAAATCAGGCTGAAAACTCATTGAGCCACTTCACCCCCTGTAGTTACTGGCCTTTGTCATTAATGTTAGTTGGATTTCTACATAAAATGCTTTTTGTTTGAGGAGAGTCCTTCCCAGAAGTGTAAATCACATTGACTTTGAAGAGGAACTGGTGATAAATGGGTTGTGGTGGTGAAGGAGGTGGAGATGGAGATAAAATGAATTTTATAGGGGTGCTGACTGGGGCAAGGACAGGTTTGGGGTGGGATTTCACCCCCACCCCACCAAATAGACCACTTAGTTCTAGAATGGGACAAATTTCAGGGCACTGTGTTTATGATTCCCCACAACTCAAGACATCCCAAAAAAATCCAATTCACATTGTTCAAGGCATAGCTTGTAGGGTGTGCTAATGATTTTGCACACACTGCTCAACCCACACACACACTTTGTCCAGAAGGGGAAAAAATGAGCAGTTTGCATTATTAATTCAGGCCCCAGTACAAACAGGGTGATAGAAAAAATTAACCGATCATTTTATAATAAATGATAAAATGTTATTACAAAAATAGATGCATCAAATGCTCACCTTTTAACGTTCGCAAAATACAAGTCATGCCCATTTTTTTTTGTTACATTAATAAATACCATAAATTCACATTAAGATGTAAACAGTGGCTATGCTTTCTGTGTGTGTTTGGCTAAGTCACAGGGAGCAAAAAAAGTGTGAGAGGAGAGTTAACAACAAAACAATGAACGTTAATGGTGGTTAATGGCTAACATAATCACCTCAGCAGTGAATCAGTAAGACAGAAGGTAAAGTGAATAGACATTTCAGCAGCACTTAGTTAGCAGACATGTAATATCAAATGCTGAGGAAGAGGGAAGCTGGCTAAATCATATTGGAACAAATGTCATCATATTAAAAACCATGATGTTAGGGAAGGTCACTGCAAGCAAGCCTACAAAGAGAGCAGGCAAGCAGACTGGGCATTTCTTCACAGATACAAAATTAAACTGCAGGCAGAGAACCAGGTGCACTGCATACAAGTGCTTTAAGAGCAAAGAGCTGAATGTGATTCAAGAGAGTTCAGCTAGATTTTGGGGTTTTAGATGCATGTTCTCTGCCTCCCAGACTGCAAATGGGAAATCCAATCACCCTACCTGTATCTTTTTGACAGCATAGCTGCCAAGTTATCCCTTTTTTAAAGGGATTTTCCCTTATGCTGAATAGGCTTCCTCGCGAGAAAAGGGAAAACTTGGCAGCTATGTTTGACAGTATAAGATGGAACTTTGTGTCACTCATAGCAACTGAAGTAGACAGCTCAAATTATTCAATTGGTCTTCATTTCCAAATTATATTCTGTATTTAGGTATGAAATGTAAAGCCTTTAGGCTGTATGTTCAAGATTGTTCTGGTTACAACAAAGTACTGTAAAAAAAAACCTATTTCTCAGATGGTTATTTGCCCCCCCCTTTTTTTTTTACTTTATGGATCAGAGTTTATGAAAAATTAAGCTGTCCTTTTCCAGTGCTCCAGTGTTAAATCTAGGTACCAATTTACACTGTTTAGAATATGAAATGCTTGTTTTGCTGTAAATGCAAATTTGAGGCAACTTCAGCAGAGCCTCTGTAAAACTACCTTTCAGAGGCCTCTTCTTCCACCAGGCAGTTTGCACATTAAGTGCAGCCTCTGGAACATTGAATTTTTCATTGCAGTTTTATCCTATAAACTCTATAGCACCAGCAGTTTTATATCATCATCTGCTAGCGGTAGATGCTGAACTAAGAGAATCTAACTCCCAGCTTGAAAGGACTTAAGAAGATTGCTCTGTCCGTTGTTGATGTAGATGGCTGACACACAACAGTGCTCTTGCTACCTTAGAAAAGATACATTTGCCTGCTGAAGCCTTAAACGCCCATCCTCGAGCCAGGTAAGCTGGCTTTACTGGTAGTGATGGCAGCAGGACTGAATGAGACCTTGCACTGCAGGCCAGCACAGCAGTGCATATTCACAAGGTTGCTATCATGCGGTTCTTCCCCAACCTGATGCCCTTCAATGTGATTTCAATTACAAGTTGTACAGACCCCCAGAATAATGCCGTTTGCGGCTGATGGGAACTGTAGTAAAAAGTTCTGTAGGTCACGGGGTTGGAGGAGGCTACTATAATGCTTTTTGTGATTTGCATTTGTGATTTGCTTTCAAAAACAAATGTGCCAGAGAGGTTGGCCTCTCTGTTTGCTTTCGGAGCTTTAGCCAGATGACCTTGTCCACTTCTCAGTTTGTGCCTTACAAACGTGAGTTCTCCCTTGTTTGACGTTGCTTCAGTTTATAGGGGGGGGGGGGGAGATCAGGAACAATAGATGCAGGAAAAAAATGCATATAATTGCAGTTCATTAAACAGCATAAACTAATGAATTAGTTCCAGGAAATGTTTTGAGTTGATGTCATCCATATGGCATTATACAAATGTAGGGCTATTTATTTGCCAGCACCTTTCATCTAGACTCACGGAAAGTGGATGCCTAATCCTATCTGTGCAGATGGAGATGGTCTTCTGCCTCTACTGCATTTCCTTCGCATAAATGCCAATGATTACAGGAGGTGGGGGAAGGAGGGGGCGGGAGGCAAATAACAGAGGCTCTTTCCAACACTTCAATCAGTGCTAGGACTGCTGCTGACCCAGCCTGCTCTCCCCTGAGCTCATCTTCTCACATCTGCCGCTGGTGCTGAACCAACACAATAGCACCAGCCTGTCAAATTTCTGCTCCTGTGCATGTCTTTGGATGTAGCATTTGATCAGGTTCATTTGAATGCCTGGGCGTGCCCGTTACGATTCTTCTGACAGTTTCATTTAATAGGTGACCATGGGAGCTTCGCAACATTTGATAGGTTTTGCTTGATCTCTAGATCCGGGCTGCTTGAATTAGCATAATTTGAGAGCTGCCGGGATTTGTGCTTGTGTTACTGATGTTGGCTGGCGTATTTGTGGCTGTGTTTACATGATCAAAAGCAAAGGGTTTCGCGTTACCTGGTGACACTTCCAGCTGTTCACAAACTTGTTAATACCTGCAGTTGCTTCCCCCCCTTCCTCCTCTTCTTCGTAATATAATTTTTATTGAATTTGCCAATTTTTACAAATTGACTTCAAATTAAAGTTACATTGTTTCGTGGATTTACTTCCCACCCACACCTCCACAGTGTTTTTGTTCAAACCCTTTTCTACAGCATTATATATCAAGCTCTTACCTGTTACAGAAATCCCTCTAATGCGATTCTTCTTCTGCTGCTCCTATTTCGAATCCTGCCCACAATTTCATTTGACCGTAGTGATTTTTCAGATAGTCCAAAAAAGGCCTCCATTTTCCTCTTCTTCATCAAGGAGGGCAGCCAAGTTCAGGGAAATGGCATTCCCTGGAGGTCCCATTTCCCTTCAAATGCAGGTGTAGAAGTGACCTAGGGGTGCTCTCCCCACTTCATTATTTCCCCTCCTTTCTGTCTTTCATTACAGGGACTTAAAGCAGCAGACAATGACCCTACAGCCCCTCCTTACGACTCCCTTCTAGTCTTTGACTACGAGGGCAGTGGCTCCACAGCTGGGTCACTGAGCTCCCTCAACTCTTCGAGTAGTGGTGGTGAGCAAGACTATGACTACCTAAACGATTGGGGCCCACGTTTCAAGAAACTTGCCGACATGTACGGAGGAGGCGATGACTGAACACGGCGAGCGGAGGAGGCGATGGCTGGATGTTGCGTTTGGACAAGTACAAACCTTTCCACTGGTATTCCCAACAAGCGTACAGAAGCTAGGCTTTAACTTTGTAGTCTACTAGCACAAGTGCTTGCTGAAGGCTTTGGCATAGGCTGCAAACCTATTTGGGCTCACTGGGAATATCAGTCATCCAATGCTGTTTGGAAAAAAAAGGAAAACAAACAATTGAGCTCAGTTACACTTGAATTTTACAGTACAGAAGCACTGGGATTTTATGTGCCTTTTTGTACCTTTTTCAGATTGGGATTAGTTTTATGTTTAAGGCTTTAAATGGTACTGATTTATGAAAAGATGAGATAAACCACATTGGGGTGGGGAGAAAGTTCAATCACCAATATGCTTCAACATGCTTTTGTTACATTGCATTGCTTTTATTAAAATAAGGAAATTGGAAAAAGGAAAAAAAACCTCATGGGGAAATTTTGTTATTTGGGGGAGGGGGGGAGAAGGCCATGAAAATGAAAAAAAAATGTACAATACTTCTAGTTTTAGATGATAGGGTTTTTCACTAAAATTCTAAAACTTATGCAGCTGGTTGCAAATAAAGGGAGTTTTCATATCACCAGTTTGTAGCAGAACTGATTTTCTTTTCTTATGATAGAATGTTAGACACATTTTGGTCTTAATCCATATACACATTTTTTAAAGCATTTTACAATACTTTTTTTCCCACTTCACTGTAAAAAAAATGGTATGTGTACATAATGTTTTATTGGCATAGTCTATGGAGAAGTGCAGAGACTTCCGAACATGTGTATGTATTATTTGGACTATGGATTCAGGTTTTTGCATGTTTATATCTTTTGTTATGGATAAAGTATTTACAAACAGGTTGCAAACAAGTGACATTGATTCAATTGTTGAGCTGTAGTTAGAGTACTCAAGGTTTGGGGTTTTTTTTTTTAATTATTTTGTTTTCGTTTTTATTTGTTTGGGGAGGGAGAAAAGTTCTTAGCACAAATGTTTTACATAATTTGTACCAAAAACAAGCAAACAAAATGAAGACAGAGAGATTAAACTCAAGGGATAGCCTGATACTGATGGCTCAAGCAATTACACAGTATGTTAAAAAGAGCTTTTAAACCAGAGAGACGTCTGACAACAGCTTTGCCTCTGTATTATGTACCAGAATATAAATGATACACCCCTGACCCCAATGTTCTGAATAAAATGCTAATTTTGGATCTTGTGACTGGATTGAACTTCTTTCCACTTGAAGAGCATGAATTGGATTTTTTTTAAATAAAAAAAACAGGAAACACTAACAGAAAAGCCTTAACATTTCATTCAGAAGGCTAGCAAAAATATTTTAATACTTCCTTGTCTTTTGAGCCAGCAAATCCCTTGTTGAAGTGAGGACACCAATCAATAGACAGAGGGGTCACATCATGACACGGTCTTCTTCTTATTTACTACAGTGAAGGGAGCATTTCTGCACAGAAATTTTTTGCAAGCACCAAAATGTCTCTTATCATTGCATTGAGTAGAGAAGCGTGCATCTCTGAGCAGATGAGGTACTGAGCTACGGTTACAGTGATGTGAAGATTAGGCCACGTCTCTTAAATAAGCCCCATTGGAATGAATGTGAAATGTATATAAAAACACAAGTGCATGGTATCATGGGAGCTAAAACTTGGGTGTAAAGCCTGTTTAGAGACCTCCAAAGGGAGGATTCCATGAAAGTGGGAAACTGAAATTTTTGGCAGGCCTCCCTAAATTAGCCCAGAATTCTGACATATTGTTGGTGAATGAACAGATACAATATGATAATGGAATGAGTTTGGGAAGTGGGAATTAGTGTGCCAATCAGTGGGTCTATGTCAGAGGGTAGTGGGAGGGGGACAGATCCCAAATGTTGCCCCCTGCCAATCAGTTGGTTGTCAGCATGACATCAGGTAACTTAAAGGGAAAGAATCAAGGTTTATTCCCCCCCCCCATTGTTTCTTTTCCTCCTTTGTTGTCATGACATGGTTGGAAGCTCCACCTTTTCCTTTGCAGCTTGCCTGACTGCAGGCACCAGTTCAACTGAGCCACGTCTGCAAAGGCCCAGTTGGGCTTTGCATTCAGCACTGAATTGAAATTCATCACCCAATGCAAACCCAAGTGGAAACTCATTGGTGGAGCGGATCCAAGCAGATCCTGCATTGGGCCCCATATTAGAAAATGCTGAATGGTACCCAATGGGGGAGCACATTCTAATGTTCCTGATCATTCTTTTGCAGTTGCAGCTTTACGTGTATCATAAATGTGGGGAACATGGGCATGGCTGGGGGGGGGAGAGACAACCCTTTGGGCCCAATTAAAACCCCTGGCAGAACTAATTTGGCTTCACGCCGGACACTCCCATGCCTTGTCAAAGTTACAGATTTGGGAAAGGTTTATGACTTCATTTTAATTCGCTATTATTGGAGGCTCATTTTCTCTTCAGCTCTTGTCAGTTATATCACTAGAAATAGTGGATTTAATTGGACTTAATTTCTCTAGTTTCCCTTCAGTTCAGAATTACAGGAGAAAATGTGGTTTTTAAAATAGAATTCTTTATTAACCTATTTGTATCCCAGCCCTATAAATGGATCATTGGGGTCTTCCTCATTCATTTGTATTGCATTAATTACAATTACTCACAAGGCCTACATAGCTGTGGGGCAGCAGAACTTCCATTTGTGTGTGTGTGTGTATATGCCATACATGTGTGGGTGTTCGTGTGTATGAGACATATACTTAATTTCTAGTAGGTCTGAATGCCTCTAATCTTTTTTTTTAAAAAAATAATAATGTTTATTTTGAAGTAAGCTGCACTGAGCTCTAAATGAATTATTCCAAGTATGCTGAATATTGCAGACAGAGGTTGAGGAAAGTATTCTTGGTTTGATGAAAAAGGCTAATCATATATAAGTGAAGTATGAAGTGGGGTGGTTGAGGCACAGTTTAAAGCAAGAGATTGAAAATAGAATTGCACATGGGCAAGAGAGGAGAGCCATGATAGTGGAAGGAATTGGCTTTAATAAATGCAAATTATCCAGGGTGATGATAGGTCGCTTTGTAAATTGTGCAAGTGTGTGGTGCGTTTGCAAATTAATGCAGAAATGTGTTTTGCAGTAATGGTTCCTTTTATTGCTGCTTTTTCTAAATAGCAACAAAATGGGATTGTCACCAAAAAAACAGTATCTGCATTGGGTGGGAAAGAAAACTCGCACACAGAAAAAGACTTTACCATCCATTAAATACCTTGTAAATGGAACAGAATTGATCCCAAGGATGTGTGTAATCGCATTATGATTTCCTAATTTTTATGAATGGACGGGTGGAGAGTGAACATTATTCAGTGACTACTCACTGGATTAGAAAATATGGACAGGATAGACAGCAGCTTTAGCAAGTGTTAATGTGGTAGAGAAATTGGTGGCAAATAAGCAAGCAAGTGGTCCACTTTGGAATGAAAAGAAATGCTCTGAAACTGTTATAGAGTAAGGTGTTAGTTCCTGCACCTTTATCTAAAATTTGCCACCTCGTTAAATTAATGTTGTCAACACCAGAAGATTAGGTAGGAGATCAATCAAGGAAGGGAGTTACATTAAGGAGTCTCAGAGCATTCAAGAATAAGTTGCAACATAGCCCTGATTCACCCATATCTGCATGTCCCTTGATTTCTTTAAATCTGAGCTGTGTGCATTGGGCGATGTGAGATGATGTGGAAGCTCAGTGGTGATATGTCTGTGATGACCCTTACACAAACTACAGATGATCTTAACAGTTACCAAGTTATTAGCGCGTGTGCTCTTTCAGAATTAACAAAAAGTACCGCAGACAGTAGATGCTTCATGTTAAATAAAGTGAATTCGGTGAAATCTACCAAAACATTGCTACTGTGGACGGTTGTATTTGTTTCACGGAGACTTGAGGAAGATGTGTTAAAACATGCAGAGGTTATCCAGTAACAGTGCTTGGTGAAGCACCAACATTTGTCTCCTGCTAATGTTTTGTTTGTTTGGCGGGCAGTGAGGGGAATCCCAGGAAACCGATGTTTCAGTTTTCATCTTCCAGGAAACCATTGCATTGATTTGTTTCTATTTCCCCCATAACATGGGGAGGAATTGGGGAACATCTTCTACTGTCACTTTTCCTGAATCTGTGGGAGCTACTTCATAGGCATAGAGGATATTTTACAGGAGACTTGACCATCCTGTTTTTGGACTGAGCCATGCAGGGAAAGATGAAGGGCCGAACCACTCCTGTCCGCTTCCACACAGTATTATCTTACCACCTGCCTCAAAACAGATGACGTACAGATGAATGGTGGCTGCTGGGAAGCAAATCTAGATCTGCCACAGCTCTGCTAATACGGGCTTAGCTCTGAAGCTAACTTCAGAGAAGTATTAAAATGTTCCATCTTGAGCTGCTCTGTATGTGCGCACACAGCCGCATGCACACATGCTCCATTCCTTTGTCTTTCCTTATCTTCAGTCTGCTTTATAAAAGGTTTATAGTCTCCTTTAAATTTTTAAATGGAAATATGTTTAATTTAAAGTTGAGATTGCATCAGTTTGGGAGAAGGACAAGCTGCTCTAATTGTGAACGAAAGCACTTTAGACAGCTGCTTCAGGTTATTATTTTCATGTTTCGGTTCCACTGCTGCAGTGTTGCATTTTGATTAAAGACATCTGAAATCCAGCCTACTGCCGCGCAGGAGGCTCCTCTGTTTATAACCAAAGATCCAAAATGCTTCTCCTTTGTAAAAAGGGGAAAGCAGTAAAGAACTCCACATCGTCTAAAAAATGTGTTGCTGGTTTTCTTTATTGGTTGTCAAACCTGTCAGGTGAGAAAAGTAACAGATGAGCAAGCAACAATACATCCAAAAGAGTGCTTCCAACCCCACCGTCTCAGTTGCATGCTTTCGCACTAAACTGGAAACGTGGGAAATGAGGCAAAGCACGAATCTTGACAAATTGGGTAGCCTTTTCTCCAGATTGGAAGAATAACTCTTGCTATGTAGGCTGGATGGCAAGTGGAATTAGCCCATCAGTAAAGCATGAAAGAGGATAGGACTGCATGTCCTAACTACATGTGATGCTAAATGTGCAGCTGCCAATCATGGCCATAGCATTCATTTATTTAATAGCCATTGGCAGTCAGGGATCCTAATTTTTACCAGGACCACATAATACAAAGTGGGAGGCTTTTCTCCTCCTGCTCCAGCCATGATCTCAATGAAAATCCCCTTCTCCCACATGGTAATTAGTGATGGGGAAAGTGGTCCCATTAGGAGTGGACCCCCCACTTGCCAACACTAATTGCTGTGGGAATTTCTGCAATAATCGGAGAAGGGGAGATTTAAACCTTACCTCGTTGCATATTGCAAAGGGGAAACTGGCTGTTAAGTAAGCAAAAGCCCTGATTCTGACATTGACACATTTAGAATTGAATGTTGTTCAGTGTTTAGTGACTGCACAAATGCATTATAAAAAGTATTTGTATCACAGACTCCTCTCACTTCCTGAGAAACATTCAAAGCATACTGCACCAAAGTAGCCATCAAACAAAAATACAATTTGTGTGTGGTGTCCTGTAACTCTTCCTAAAAGTGATCTTACCGAATAATACTTGGTCATTAATCCATATCTGTGGTACAATTAATGTGTTGTTGTATAAATATTTATTATCAGAAGCAATGACTTGGTCACTTTTATTGCACCAAGTACCCTGGTTTGACAAAAGCATGAAAAACCCAGTCAGATGGATATAAGTAAATTTGGTGGTGGTGGTGGTGATGCCAAGGTGGTGATGCCAAGACAGACCAACTATCCTCTAGCCCAGTGTTTCTCAACCTTTTTTGGGCCAAGGCACACTTGTTCCATGAAAAAAATGACGAGGCACACCACCATTAAAAAAAGTTAAAAAATTTAACTCTGTGCCGCCCTATATTGACTATATAATTATGACTGTAAGAAACACTTGCCAATTGCTGTGTTGGTTGCAATCTCCTGTAATAAGGCTTCACAAGCCGCTGATTTCTCTGCCAGCACAATCCTTTGCTCAGCAAGTTTCAGGTTGAGCTCATCCAGCCAGCTTCTTTAAGTTTGTCTAAAACCACCCTCCCGTGGTGGTGGCTGTTGAGAGCTGCGCTCGCCCCGCGTCGTGACCCGGCCGGCTTCCTTTCCGGTGGGCCAGTGTTGGTTATTGGCGGCCGCCAGGCACGTGACAATGCAAATCGCCCTTCTCGTCGCCACACGTCACGGCACACCAGCCAGCGTCTCGCGGCACACTAGTGTGTCGCGGAACAGCGGTTGAGAAACGCTGCTCTAGCCCAGTGCTGCCCCACCAGAGTGTCAGTGACCTAGTAGCTGTCACTCTTATAGCTACAGGTGCTGGGAACTGAATCTGGGACCTTTATCCATGGGAAGCATGTACACCACTGAGCTATGGGTCATCCTACAATGCTTCTTCATATGTCACAATAATTAGATTATGTCCAAAACCTCTAATTTGTGGTTCTCCTTTTATCAATGATCTGGCCCAAAGTTAGAGGCAGTGTTGCATTGCACTGGATGGTGGCAACACAATACTGGAACCAGATAGGCTGGTGGCCATTGCATAGCCCACTGTTTCCATAGTTTCAACTATTGCAGGCTTGTGAGTAGGATGAGGGTGAAAAGCCCCCCCCCCCAATTTGTTTTGGCATTTTTATCATGGCTTCTTTCTGCTGCTTGGATTTATTCACCAGAAGATTCTACATTGTTAGCTCTTCCACATGGAATATAAGACAGCTTGTTATCTAGATTTAGCAGGCTTCAATAAAATCATGTTAATAGATAACAGTAAGTGTTGCATGCTCAGTAGATTTAAGAGATTCCAACAGGGCTAAGCAATGATAGTAGTCTTTGATGTATAGAAAACCTTGTGGGGAATGAAGCAAGCCAAATCCCTGGGATGGCTCAGTTGGTAGAGCATGAGACTCTTAATCTCAGGGTCATGGGTTTGATCCCTATGTTGAGCAAAAAGACTCCTGCATTGCAGGGGGTTGGACTAGAAGATCCTTGTGGTCCCTTCCAATTCTACAGAATTCATCCACCTGACAAATTTAGCAAACATTGCCAAATTGCCTTTCTATCCACCCATCATCTCTGGCTATCTCACCTGATGGCTTTGAACAGGGCCTCTCTTCGTAGTCCTTGAAAGACTTCTTTGTCAATGAAAGTTGCTATAGCTTAATAAGCAAAGAGTGCTTCGGTCAGGTGGATTTCATTTTTGATCCTTTCGCTTTTTGTGAAGGTCTCGGTTCAGCAAGGACTCTAATGCATCTGTCAAATTCCCACCAAAAGAAATGTCTTTCGTTCCTCAAGTTGATGAATTGAGGCTCGAATCTAGAGTTGTTCTTTGATCTGCTGAAGATGGTGAATAGATTCACATGACAATTACTGCCAGAATTAATCTTATGGTCTCTCAGAAGCTGCTAGCCCAATTATTCCTTTCCCCTGCTATATTCAGGTCCTTCTTCAGTTCTCCAAACGCTGTATGTGCTGATTTTCACTACCATTTATTTACAAATTATGTCACAGAGGACATTTATGGATGCTGTTGGGAAGAGCATTAACCGAAGCCATAATTTTTTATCCACTAAGATAACCACGCACTCTTCCCAAGGAGTTCTAATGGTCCCTCCAGCAGCATAATAGAGAAAGAGAGTACCTGTTTAGAAAGTACCATAGTATATCTGCTGTGCACAAAATCACATATATCCCTGGGAAAGGTGGCATTCATATTTGCCCGTACCTATTATGTATTTATTCCAAATACTCTTCATACTGATCAGAATCAACAACTGCATCCTCAAATCTTCATGATCTTCTATCTTCTCTTGTCAGAAGTTGCTTCTTCAAAAACATTTCACCATAGCTAATGAGTTATCTTCCTCCTAACTTGGAAGGAGACCTGATTTCATTTGCACCTATCTTCTTGCAAAGTAAGAACCTTCCACATAATGTGTTCCACCTGAACTCACCCAGCAGGCCTGTTCAAGCAGGAACACATATTTGCAGCAAGAAGGAAACCTGTGTGATGTCCAGAAAGGAGGAAGTGGCTGCCAAAAAAACATGTCAGTAATACACCTCTGGAAGCTTTGAGAAATCAGCCTAGAGGAAAGCAAAGAACAGGCTTCTCATACAGCATCGCAACTGCCAGCCTTGTGGTTGAGAAGGATGAATTCTCCCTACAGGTGGTGAGAGAAGGTGCACTTGACTGAACATGCCCAATGGTTCTCCTTCCCGTGTTGTGCTTTTGCCTCTCTATTTGTTCCACAGTGAAAATTCAACCCCCTACTGTCTAGCTTGGGGGCACTTCCCAACAGAAAAGAGTACAGTACCAGTATCAAAACTTTATTTCAGTCACAGACCAGCATAAGATAAAGCATATGGATAAACTGAACACATAAGACTTAAAACAGGTAAGGGATAAAAACTAGTAATTAAAAGGTGATTATATCATAAACACTTTAAACAAGGACAAATGGTGCTGGAGGAGACTCTTGAGAGTCCCATGGACTGCAAGAAGATCAAACCTATCCATTCTTAAGGAAATCAGCCCTGAGTGCTCACTGGAAGGACAGATCGTGAAGCTGAGGCTCCAATACTTTGGCCACCTCATGAGAAGAGAAGAATCCTTGGAAAAGACCCTGATGTTGGGAAAGATTGAGGGCACTAGGAGAAGGGGACGACAGAGGACAAGATGGTTGGACAGTGTTCTCGAAGCTACGAACATGAGTTTGACCAAACTGCGGGAGGCAGTGCAAGACAGGAGTGCCTGGCGTGCTATGGTCCATGGGGTCACGAAGAGTCGGACACGACTAAACAACAACAACAACAAATTGTTAAAAGCGACTACAAGGGAGGGAGTGTGAAAGAGCAAAGGTCTTGCATTTTGGGCAAACCATCCTTCAACGAATATCCGTCATGGCAGTGCAAAATCTAGCAACTGAGTATGTAACATGTGGGTTTTCATCTTGAAGTAGCAGGGAGGTATAAAGCTGCTCTGTGCAACCTGGGCATTTTTGTAGTATAGGCAAGATGAACATAGTTCGTATATCTGTATAGTATTGGCAGTGAAAAAGGACAAATTCTGTTGTTTCCAGTTGTCCAGAGCCACATCGGCATTTCCTCTCCTCGTACGGTGTCTTCCTACAGCGGCCTTCCTGGATAGATGAAGGGAGGGCCTGGCAGCGGGCCAGAGGGAAAGCCCTTCGCTGTTTCGGATTTTCAGGGTTTGCTATGTATACAGTGCTTTTTTATGGGGGGAAGCAGGGGTACGCATACCGCTAAACATTTTGTGAATCTTAAGTTTGGCCTCACTGAGGGGCAGTATTTCAATATGAGTGGCCATGAACATTTTTTTAAAGAAAAGCACTGGTTATATATGGCATCTGGGAGGTAAGGTGTCTTCTGGTTTCACGGATTAAACATTTCAGGGACCTGCCTGTTTGATGGGGTTTTTTTTGGCTTGTTCATACCCCATGTTGAGTAGGATCTGTGGGGTGAAGTCTAGAGTTGTTGTGTTTATCACTGCACATTTCCATGTCATTTGGAAACTGCCCTTAATAGCTAAAGGTGCAAGGCCACGCAGGAGGAAGGAGAGTAGGAAGAGTAGAACATCAGTGGGAAGTGCCCAACAACCAGACAATGGGTGGTCCTCAGTTTGAAAATGGATCCGTACCACTATCCTAGAGGTTCACATATAAACAGGAAGAAGTTGCTGTCAGGCTGATCATTAGCTTGTATGTATCTAAATACCTCGGTCATGTTGTCTCTTATGCAAGTGTCAATGCTCCAGACCTTTATTTCTCTCTTCCTAGTCTCTTCACGCTTGCTGTTTGTCTTAGAATCATTGAATCATGGAAATGTAGAGTTGTAAGGGACCCCAAAGGTCATCTAGTCCAACCCCCTGCAATGCAGGGATTGCAGCTAAGGCATCTATAACAGGTGGCCATCCAACCTTTGCTTTAAAACTACCAAGGAAGAAGAGCCCACAACCTCCCAAAAGAGCCCTTTTCACTGTCAAGCAGCTCTTCCTGTCGGAAAGTTCTTCCTGATGTTTAATCAAAATCTCCTTTCTTTTAACTTGACTCCATTGGTTTGAGTCCAACGCTCCAGTTCATGTCCTTTCAGTATTTGAAGATGGCTATCATATCTCCTCTCCTCTTCTCCAGGTAAAACATACCCAACTCCCTCAACTGTTTCTCATAAGACTTGGTCTCCAGACCCTTGAGCATCTTGGTCACCCTCCTCTGCACATGTTCCAGCTTGTCAATATCCTTCTTAAATTGTGGTGCCCAGAACTGGAAACAGTGCTCCAGGTGTGGTCTGAACAAGGCGGGATGGAGTGATACTATTACTTCCCTTGATCTGGGCACTATACTTCAGTTGAGGCAGCTTAGAATAGCATTAGCTTTTTTTTGCTGCTGCATCACACCATTGATTCATGTTACTAAAACCCCTAGATCCTTTTCACATGTACTACCAGTAAGTCAGGTGTTCCCCATCTTATATTCATACAGCTGGTTCTTCCTGCCTAAATGCAGAAACTTACTTTAAATCCTGGTCCCTGCTTGTCTAGTCTAACTTCTCCCACTTACGATTCTATCCAAACTTACTTTCTTTCCTCTGATCCAGCTATACTTCATTTATGTTGTCAAAATATGGTGGTGGTTTGTGTGGAGAGAGAGAGAGAATGCATTTTCAGTTATGGAAAATTCAGATAAATTTATCTTTATATTTGACCAAAAAAAAAAGCCCAATCTTTCTCTTTCTGTTTAAATATATTCTTTCCCATATTGTGCCTTTTTATGTTGCTCTTATCTTTTCTCACCAAGCCTGGCTATATTTTTGTTTTCTCTTCTTGCTGTATGTTTATGAAGATTTGCTTTATAGGGCTCAGATCTTGGAGCAGCCTTATATAAACATAAAAGAAGTGTCACTGTTTTAATACAACTGATTTATAGGCTTTACTCTTTCAGATGTAACATTATTTCAAGTTTCAATTAAACGCTCACCCTCCCATTACACTGGCACTTACTCACTGGGATTTTTTTTTTAAATTACTTCACATTTGATTTCTTCATATCTACAGTAATATTCTTGCCAAGAGTGTATTTTTATAAAATTATGCTATAATAAACTCACGTTTGTATAATTTAGTAAGATTGAATGAAACTACCTTCAAGTTACTAAACAATAGCATTCCACCCATGAATATGAAGCATGCCCCCCCCTCTCTCTCTCTCTTTCCTCTCTCTCTCTCTCTCTCTCTGTGTGTGTGTGTGTAGGGAAGGAAGAATCCTCTAAATATGATTAATGAATGGTTGAATTTTGAAAAGTATTCTTGGAGTCCTGCCTGCACCCAAAGATAAAAATTCCTTAATGTGCCATGTGTGTCTATAGATAGAGAAATCTATAGGACTCTCTTTCTTCAGTCTGCTATCTTTGAGAAGTTAGATTATTATATTACATTTGTTATCTTCAGTACTGCAGAGTGAGCTTCTAAAAAAGTCCAGCTGCCTCCCTGCTCTATAAATCAAAAGTAATGGCGAGATAACAACAACAAAAATACATTCTGGTTGAAGAACATTAATTATTTGGGATGGAGCAGGGCAGGAGAAACAAATAGTTGTAGGCTGGTTGGGTAAAAAGAATTGCATTAGACTAGAAGAGCACAGAGAGAAAGGGCTTGTCCTGCATGAACATATCTTCACTTCTGTGGATCTGGTCCAGAATCACAAAAATTTTGTGTTTTCATGAAGTACAGATTTCTTGTAAATAAGAATATTGGGGTGCATACCATTGGTCCACAAGTGTATGGAAGTGTTTGGAAAAGAAATTTCACAGGGCACCTTATATAATTAGCAGCAGGAAGCACATTCCTAACAAGGAACTAGTTTGGATAAGTGAATTTCTGCTGAATAGCTAGCAGTGAGCTTTTTTTTTTTTTTTTTTGGATGCCCACCAGAAAAAAAGACTTTATACCCACGAGTATTTTATCCAGAAAAATTATATTCTTCAAATATAGTTGTTGATATTTTTGTTGGTTTTACTAATATTGCAAGTTTAGTATTAAGTCTTTACTCCTCTCTCTTGCAATGGGAGACTCTTGCCAGGCTGTGGAAGACCTGGAATGATCTGCTGCCTTTGTAATGTTGGGAGCTAGTATGCTATAGTTTGTTAGGGTGTTGTCTTAAGGATGGAGAGCCCCAAATGCAACACCCACAGCCACAAAGACCCCCCAGGTGACTTCAGCTTAACCTTTCTCAGGTTGTTGTGAGAATAAGATGGGAAGACCACATATGCTGCCAGCCTTGAGGTCCTTGGATGTAGCAGGTGCTCTCCTGCTGGTACCCATTTGGCAGGGAGACAGCTTGAACACAAGTTGTGGGAGACTGGCTTTGAATCTGACCAAACATAAGAGCTCACCATCGAGCCTAATGTGCAGGGAAGAAAGCAAAGCGACACTTCTTTATCAACCATGTGTCTGCACAGTTCCATCTAGGCCAGGGGTAGTCAACCTTTTTATACCTACCGCCCACTAATGCATCTTTCTTGATGGTAAAATTTCCTTACCGCCCACCAGTGCTCGATGGAAGGAGGATTCTGATTGTGCCGTAGAACCCCCTACCGCCTACCTAGAATCTTGAAATGCCCACTAGTGGGCGGTAGGGTCCAGGTTGACTACTCCTGATCTAGGCAATCTTCTTCGAGTGGTTCAGAGTCTTGCCCCACAAAATAGTCAAATTGAGCACTCGGAGACTAGCTGTAACATTTTTTACGAAGCACTTGCAGCTACTGCAGTTGAGATACCACTAGTTTTGCAGTTCTGCACCATCTACCTAGTCCTGTTGTGTTGAATTCCAATCGTTGAGGGATGAGATGAAAATGTAGGCAATGGGCATGAGGTGTGGCCTATCACTTGTTTGCTTGATCCTTATTACACAGAGCAACAAAGGCTACGCTTGTATGCTGGGAACAGCTGCTCCACCTCTGCAAGCTCTCCTGCTTTGCATGAAAGGGGATCATTAAGCCAAGCAATGTATCATAAATGACTACTTCAATACCAGCAGCACGAAAAATGGATTTCATCCTGTATTTAACAAAGGACTCTGCAGCAGATTTTTTTCTTCCCCTACCATAATCTTATAGAAGGCTATTTGCAGGGTGATAATGATCCTGAAAAAATAGGATAGTTATGTTATATACTGACATTACTGCCTGGAAACACATTGGATGTGTATCCCTCTCCAAGAAACTCCCATTACTGTAGATTTAGAAGTTGCATACTAATTCCTAACTACTTCGTTTTTAAGCTGATAATTAGCTGAAGAACTGTATGAAGGGAGTGTTGCTTCCATTTAGTAACACAATTTGCCAAAATATATACACATGACAGCAACAGTATGTAATGGACAATTTTGGAAGCAGATGGTTTGGAACTAGAAGATTCAGTATTGTCTCTTTATGAAGGAGCTGGGCCTGAGGCCCTTGGCGAAACAAGATTGTTAATGTCATCCTGTTCCCTGGTGGTCAACATTTTGCATCCATATGATACATAATTCAACACAATTGATGGCTGCTCTACTAATTGGAGCCTGATATATTATTGACACTAAATTGCCTCTCCCTTCTGGAAGGGATAGTCCCTTTAGGGCCAAATTTGTGCTTAATGATGGGGCACCTCGCACTGTAAGAGAATTTGCACTGAACCTTGACTCTGTTGTTCCTGCAGTGGAGATAAATGCACAGTACTATAGCGACCCAATCAGGGAAAGCTCTCACTGAAATTGCCATTGACAAAGTCTCTATTCCCCCCCCCCCTTGATTACAGTTTGTGGCAAGACGTAGAGTGCTTTTCCATTATTGTCTTTTGCATGCACAGTACCAGATGGACTGAAAGTATTATTGACTGGCCTTTTTCTAACTCTAGTAAGAAAATTAGGCTGTCAGGTTTTTTGTATTTTCCATTTCTGATAAATGTCTCCTACCCTGCTGCATGTGTACTGTATGTCTATGTGTGTGCTTGTGTGTAGACACACAGCTGCACATATAAAATAGCCCCAAATCAAGTAGAAAAAGAAGTGTCGAATTTGGATTGTAATGGCTTCCGAGGAACAGGATTGGATGTGAATTCTACTGTAATATCACCTGTAAGATTTAAATACCTGCACAAATGAGGCATGAGCTAATTCAGCGTGTGCAATATGCATATTCATAATTTGAAAGCAGCATCGCTCCCTACTCTGAGGCTGCCAGGGAGACCTTGCTTCTTGGAGAGAGGATACACATCATCTCTTCGTGCCAAGGACTTGTACCTTAGCCAGCCACTCTGAGCTCTCGGTTTATAGACAAGACATGACTGAGGCAAACTTCAAAATTGAGATAGGGCTGAAAAGTGGAAACATAGCTGGCTGGTACTGTGCTACAGTTAGAAAATTGGGGGGGGCAGCAGGGGACAAAGAAGGGAGAGTGGTGGATAGGTGGCGAAAGAGTGGGAATAGGGTGAGGAGCAACAATGGGATATTTTCTGATTGATTAAGATGGACTGAAACTGGAACGTTTTATGGAGCTGGTTGATGCATCTGGGAGATCCGGAGTCCAGGGGAAGGGGGGGTAGAATTAGATAAAAGTGGTTAAAGGTTATTATGATAGAAGAAATAATATTTGAATGTATGAAAAAAATTGGGGTATAAATTGTGAGGCTAAAGGAAGAATTAGAGATGGATGAGAAAATAAATTTAGATGTGGATTAATTAATGAATTATAAGTTGAGGATAGTCGATTTTTTTTCTTTGTGTAGATTAGAATTGGTTGTGAAATAATGAAAAAAATGCATTAGAATGGTTTAAGATGATAAAGAAAATTTCTTAATTTAGATTTGAAAATGGACCCAGTGTGGGGGGAATTGAGAAAGTCCACAATGTCAAGTTAATGTAAGAATGGATATATTTTTCCCTCTTTTCTTTTTTGATTATGTTTTATTATTATTTTTGTTTTTTTGTTTTTGTGTTGAAATGTTTGAAAATCAATAAATATTATTTGAAAAAGAAAAAAGAAAAAGACATGACTTAGGCAAACGTCAGAGACAAACCCAGCAATCCAACTCCCAGCTGTTGGACTGTGTGACTCTTGGCTCTATAAGAGAGCCTTCGGAGACAACGAGAAGTTAGGCTACAAGAAGTGCGCAGCAGCCAAGAGGCAAGAGGAAGGGGGTGCAACACAGGCAGTGCTACTGCTGTTGAATGGCTATCAGTTTCCAGCATTGGCCGATAATATCGTCAACCCGTGCTCATGCATCTTGCATGATTCCATGCTGGCTGGAATACATTTCTGTATTTTAATATTTTGTTGGAAGCCGCCCAGAGTGACTGGGGGAACCCAGCCAGATGGGCGGGGTATAAATAATAAATTATTATTATTATTATTATTATTATTATTATTATTATGCTTACAGAGTGCTGCTGCCTGCACTGCCACTGCCTCCGCTGTCAGTAAGTAAGGTCACCACCCAGTCACTGCATGGTGATGGCAGACATTGACTACCCTCTGGCTGTCTGGTCTAGGTACCGTAAGGAGCAGTGTATGAGAAGCAAGTCAGGTCCCCCTATGGCAGAGAAAATACAAATTAAGCTGTGAGATTGGCTTGGAATTTATGTATTTGTTTGTTTGATTGGTTTATTAAATTTGTATACAGCCCTTCCTCCATACTGTAGATCTCAGGGCAGTCCACAGCATGAAAATACAAGATTAAAAACACAAAAGACATAATAAAAACAAGAACCAAACAAAACCATAATTCCCCCTCCTCTCCAGAGGTTTATTATGCCTTTGAATAGTTGGAGGAAACCTGGGTTTGACATAAAAGCACTGAAATTCTATGATTTGGGTTTGGCAGCTGTGCATCTAAGATATGCTCTTGTCTTTTAAAATAATGTAACAAACCCCGAACCTTCAGGAAAAGAAGATCTAAATGTGACACAGCACATAGTTAAACTGTGGGACTCATTCTCACAGGAGGCAGTAAGGGCCACCAACTTAGACGGCTTGAAAAGAGGATCAGACAGATTCTTGGAGGATAAGGCTATTGAAGGCCCATGGTGGCTATGCTTTGTCTCCACCAATGTTTCTGAATAGCAGTTGCTAGAAAACCCAGGAGGGCAGAGTGCTCTTATGCTCAGTGTCTTTTTGTAGTTTCTCACAGGCACCTGGCTGACCATTGTGAAGCATAGGATGTTGGACCAGATGGGTCATTAGCTTGAGCCAGCAGGCTCTTCTTGTGTCCTTAGGTCCAAAAGAGCGCTCGTAACTTGGGGGGGGGGAATAATCCCCTATTCTGCTCTGGGTACTCGAAGCTACACTGCGTCCAAGATACACACTCCTTCGCTACTTCAGCTTTTCTTTGGCACAGCTATCTCCTCTCCCCAGATGGAAGCTCATTAATCTTCAGGTACTTTCCACATTTCCTGACTTTCTCATTCTTTTCCACTTTCTTTCAGGTTTATAAAATTATGCATGGCATCTCTTTCCGCATCCTATCATTCTCTGATGAATTTCCCTAACTCTCCTTTTTTTCACTGATCTGAAATAGGGTGGGGGGGTGGGGGGGTGGAGAGTGCTGAGACTTCAAAGCGTGTCAGAAGACCAGGGCAGAGAAAGACGTCCATCGTGCCTTCACACGCCCCTGTGCAATCTGCGGCATGTTTTTATTTAGAGTACCATAATGAAAGCATCCGTATTATTGGGGTGGGGTGGGCATTAATAATTGATAAGCCCATCTCTTGCCCGTCTGCTTCCCCTCTCCTATTTATGAGAGGGAGGGAGGGAGGGAGGAATACAGGCCATCCAATATTGCAGGCACTACATCAGCCGTGTGCTAAATTCAACAGAGCAGAGGAGTGCTCTTCTTTCTTGCAGCCTAATCAGATAATTAGAGGTTTTGTCACAGTCTTCTGCCGCCTGGTACAAAGTTATCCTGGCTGATGATGTGACACTTTATCTCTGGCAAATTTAGCAGGACGACTGTTTGCATGTTGGAAGTTTACTTTAATTGGGTATCTTGAGATTTACAAAGGGGAAAGTAATATTCTCTGCGCACCGGTGAGAGCCTACGTGTAACTCGCCACCCCCAATATTTTAAGCAAAGGCTAATTTCCTAGATTCCCCTCCTCTCTCTCGCTCTCTTTCTCGGTTTTCCCCAGTGATGGTGGCCTGCCAGAAGCAATACAAATTGACTCCATATTTAGAAATGAAACAATTTCTGCAGCCTGTGTATTATGCAAAAGCGTCATCCGTCCAAGTGCTTTCCCCCCTGCAAACTGGAGGATAAGGAAGCAAATTGTGTTTTGAAAGAACATCATGAATTGTATTGGGATGGAAACACTTTCCTTGCCCTTTCTGTTAACCTTTATGATAGCAAATAGGTCATTTGACTTGCTGTTCACACTGAACAGTGTGAGTTGAAGGGGAGGGAATAGCTAGAGAGTTATTTCCAGGCTATATATATATATATATATATATATATATATATATATATATATATATAATGTCCTTCATACAAAGCATCCCAAAACAGCTTACAGCAGAAATCAATCACCATAAACTAAAGGAGGGGGGGATAAGAAGGTCACCCAAAATTGGTGGGTAATGTGAACAAGGAGGGAATTCTAATGCTATCTGTCTCAAATTTTATTTAGTTTGGGACCCATCTGAAAGACTTGCTAGTATCAGGTCATGTTTAACAGTTTCCCCCAATAGGCCACACTACAGCTGATTAAGAAAGAAGCATAGATACAACCTCCCGATCTGTTCAACCAACAAAATTATTCTATTTTTCTTCCTCACTACAACTTCTTATGGAAATAAATCAAGGGTTCACCAGTTGGTGGGATGAGGACCTTTTGGGGGGTGGGTGGAAATGTTTCACATTGACAGGGGTTCATTTTATTAATTTTCCATACATAGAGCTTTTCTCTTTAGGCTTTAGCAAACCAGGCTACAGTATTTCTCTGCTTCTTTTCATGCTTCTCTTCTGACACTCTTTCCCTTACGAGTAAACATTAAGCCTCCCACACTGGAAAAAAGACTTCACTAATCTGGTATTGGGGTCAGAAACACACCAGTCATGCCACTGTTTTAAAAATAGGCACTTAATGTAGTTGATTATGAATTCAATTTTTTTTAAAAAAAAGTGGATTGCTGTTTACAGTACAGGAATACAAATATATCAGGGAGGTAGCTAAGATCTGTAATGAGTCCAGTGCTGATTTTTACATGGGGTTTAATAGGCTGATGATATATATCTATTTTCCCCCTGTATAAAAATCTCCTGGAGCTATGAACAAAAAATCAATACTGAAGGGTTAATACCTCCTTAGCTTAACTGCTGCATGAGCATAAGGCAGTTTTCTTGTTAAATGTGAGCTTTCGCCATGTTTGGAGATAATTTAGACATTTAATGCCTTGGACGTGCTGAGTTTCATGTTCTTCTATTTATTTCTATTAGGGTCAAATAGATACCTATAGCAACGTTGTACAATTTAATCTCGCTGCTTTGCTGCAGAAAAATACATCGTATATTTACTTGTTAACCCATGTAAACATTTACATAAACATATGGATGATTTCAGAGCAGTGCTTTCCTCATAAGAAATAAATAAATTGGATTCTAGTCTAGCTGCATTGTAATGTGGACGTTGTTATAGCGATACTTTCTTTTTCTTTATACTTCCAATTTTAGCTGCGCTGATAACCATGTGATTAAAAACTGTTTTTTTCTTGACTGGTTGACTGTTCTTTACTCCTCACACCTAGCTAAATTGCATGAATTATTGCCATCACAAGGATTCAGCCTGACTGACAATGAACTTTGGTTTCTTACTACCAAAGTGGCATGTTGTGATATCCATGCACACACTTTGCTGTCATCATGGCTCAGTTAGTAGAGCAGGAGACTTTTAATCTAAGGGTTGTGGGTTTGAGCTCCACGCTGGGCGAAAGATTCCTGCATTGCAGGGGGTTGGACTAGTTGAACTACTTGACTACTGTGGTCCCTTCCAACTCTACAATTCTATGTTTCTATGATCTTGCCAAAAGGACCACACTTCTCTATGGGAATTAAATAGTTGGCAAGCTTTCAATTACATTTTCAAAGTGTGAATATGTTTGGCATGGGCTTTGTATAACGTAAGTGAAATACCACAGTGAAATCTCTCTCTTTCTCTCTCTCCTGCCTCCAGATTATTCAGCAAAAACTGTGGAATTGAATGCCAGAAATGTCAGACAACTGAAAATTTGGCCACATACTAAGTTCTAACAGTGGATTCTTGTCATCAGTAACTATTCACTGTCACCTCACATTCTTGATCCCCAATTTACTTCTGTCCTAGAGGCATTTTTCTTCTTAGTCTACACACAATTCTCCCCAGTGAAATCTACTTGGCATCTACACATTTTCAACAGCATCTTTAATAACATTTAACATGCTCATTAAGCATCTCCCTTCTGTTATGTGGGACATTCCACTGGACATCCCAACTATAGATAATAACGTGTATATAGAAATGGCTCAAGGCATTTTGCTTCTAGGGACAGAGCATCAATTGGTCCTCCCCATCTACCCTCGTCAAAGTAAATAGTACCATAGGCCAGCCAGGTGATTTTGGTATATGAGGCAGAAAATCTCAGAAGTAATTCTCCACACTCCATGACAGTAAAAATATAATAACAATAAATTAAATAACCAATACATTGCTGCCATTTCATGACATCCAAAATTAGCTGCCTGAGGCCACCTCCTCATTCTACCTCATGTTAGAGCTGGCCCTGTATTTATCACTAAGCACACAGAATTGCTGGCTGTTGTCCCCATAGGCGGTATTCAGCATTTACTCAGAGTAGCCCTATTGAAATGAATGGATCTACTCTGTGTAAAACTGAATTGAATAACACCGTCCTTTTATTTATTCGACTTGTGTCCTGCTCTTCCTTCAGAAACAGCAGAGTTGCTCTGTACAGCACAGAAAAGTTTGGTAAGTGTGGCTTCTATCAGTGTTGAAAGCAGAACACCTTTCCAAACTGGGTACTAGCAATTTACATTTAATATATGTATACATGCAAAAAGATATAAGCAAAGCCATGTATGACCTGAAAGAATAGCACTCCTTAGATTTTAAGTATTGATAAAGCAAACTGAATAGGCAGAATCAGGATAAACAGCGCTGAATAAAATATCCGCAAAATTGCTTTTAATCTTTTAAGTCTGCTGCTGACAAACTTAAATGATGTAGAACTACTAGGGGAAACATGGTTGAAACTTCATTCAAGGCTTTTGCTTAGATTGTGCCACTCTCTCTTTTAGCACGCAAGTTCTGATACTGGGCTAAGAAGTATGTCACTAAGCAGAACATAATAATCGCCTGAATTGCAGGGCACCATTCAGACTACAAACAATTCTGGGGCAAAAAGAGAGAAGAAAGACAAACTTGTTTCACAGAATAAATTAAATTTCCCAGCTAATAATGGGAATACAGTAATAACTTTGTGAAAGCTGAGGAACATTTTGAATACTCGGCAGAACAGATTAGAATGTTCCCCAAAGGACCTACTTTTTCAGGGGGGAGAGAATCATTTGTACCTTTAAGGGTAGTCGAGCTTCTAATCTCAGCCTTTAATATTGCTGTGCTACTTTTATCTGCTGGTAGCTAATGAAAGGATGCCGAGTGCCTCCATCTAATTCAAGTGCTGCACAGCATCACTTCAAGGCCTTCTGAAATGAGCACACCTATTCTCATTTGGAAGACTATAATATAGTAGATACAAAGGATCAAGATTTAGCCAGACAGCCACTTGGCCCTGGTGACCTGGGAGGCACTTCAGGTTGGTTCCAGCCAAATGATTTGGACTCCAAAACTCCTATCAGCCCCAAACAGCATGAGCACGATCAGGGGTGATGGCATTTATAACCCAAAACCTTTTGAGTTTGTCAGTTGGGATACAACTGTCCTAGAGGAGACCCTGGGGCTGTATTTATCCCGATAGTAAAAACAAGGGGGGGTGCAATTTTTTAAAATAAAAAAAACCTCATTTGTGTCACTGCCTATATTTTTCCCTATCATATGACAATATCAGGGCTGTCCCAATACATTGTGCTCCCTGAGGCAAAGCAGCAAATCATAGAACCATAGAGTTGGAAGAGACCACAAGGGCCATCCAGTCCAACCCACTGCCAAGCAGGAAACACCATCAAAGCATTCCTGACAGATGGCTGCCAAGACCATAAAGACCTCCAAAGAAGGAGACTCCACCATACTCCTTGGCAGTAAATTCCACTGTCGAACAGCTCTTACTGTCAGGAAGTTCTTCCTAATGTTTAGGTGGAATCTTCTTTCTTGTAGCTTGAATCCATTGCTCTGTGTCCGCTTCTCTGGAGCAGCAGAAAACAACCTTTCTCCCTCCTCTATATGACATCCTTTAATATATTTGAACATGGCTATCATATCACCCCCTTAACCTTCTTTTCTCCAGGCTAAATATGCCCAGCTCCCTAAGCCATTCCTCATAAGGCATCGTTTCCAGGCCTTTGACCATTTTGTTTGCCCTCCTCTGGACACGTTCTAGCTTGTCAGTATTCTTCTTTAACTGTGGTGCCCAGAACTGGACACAGTACTCCAGGTGAGGTCTGACCAGAGCAGAATACAGTGGTACTATTACTTCCCTTGATCTAGATGCTATACTCCTATTGATGCAGCCCAGAATTGCATTGGCTTTTTTAGCTGCTACATCACACTGTTGACTCGTGTCAAGTTTGTGGTCTACCAAGTCTCCTAGATCCTTTTCACATACACTGCTCTCAAGCTAGGAGTCCTGTATTTGTGCCTTTCATTTCCCACCCCCAAGTGTAGTCCTGTATTTGTGCCTTTCATTCCCCCCCCAAGTGTAGTACTTTACATTTCTCCTTCTTAAAATTCATCTTGTTTGCTTTGGCCCAGTTGTCTAATCTGTGAAGGTCATTTTGAAGTGTGATCCTGTCCTCTGGGGTATTAGCCACCCCTCCCAATTTGGTGTCATCTGCAAACTTGCTCAGGATGCCCTCAAGCCCATCATCCAAGTCATTGATAAAGATGTTGAATAAGACTGGGCCCAAGACAGAACCCTGTGGCACCCCACTAGTCACTCCTCTCCAGGATGAAGAGGAGCCATTGATGAGCACCTTTTGGGTTCGGTCAGCCAGCCAGTTACAAATCCATTTAATGGTAGCATTGTCTAGCCCACATTTTACTAGCTTCTTTACAAGAAATGGCAGCCCACCTGCCTCCAAGTCAAGGTTCCCATCGTACCAAAGGCCGGCCAAGCAATTGTGGCCCTTGAGGCAGAAAATCTCACAAGTGCCTTGCCTCTCCCCTGGCAGTAAAAGTACCAACAATAAAAATATTAAGTAGCTATCCATTTGCTGCCTTTCAATGGCATCTAAACTCTTTAGGTGATAACTTCACTCTGCCTAATGGTAGGGCCGGCCTCAGATTATAGTTTAATGAGTTCTACCCTCTATTAACAACTGGCTCTGGTCCTTACAGGAATCACTTAATAAGAAACTATGGCTGGGGTTGTTACTAGGATTGCATCTGCTTAGCAAGGTTGTTGGTCTTTGTGTTCATTTTGCCTTGTCTCTGACCAATTGGGCTGCCTCAGTGGCATCAGGTTCCTGAGCAGTACTCTGTTCTATTGGAGCTGGAAAGAAAACAGGCCATTGCTAATGGTACAAAAACTTCCTTCTTCCTGCCTCCGAGCTCACCAACCTTTCCAGACACTGGCCTCTAACTTTACCTCCATGTAGTCACTTACGGTGTGAGATGGGTCAGCCAAGGCAGAGGCAATGTGCTTCGGGGGTCTTGGTATAGGAAGAATCCTCCTTCATTTCAAGGTAAATGGGATATTCGATGAGTGTTTGAGCCCACAGTATGTAGCCCTTATTTGTCCCGTTGTGAGCCAATAGAGAACATCTGCACTTTGATCAGGCTTCCCAACATGGCGCTTGTGGGTGAGTCAGCCTTATGTTGACTAAAGCCAATGAAGGAAAACATTGTCAGCCATGACAGCAGAGAAAATGCTGGCTAGGGGGATGCTGAATGAAATGTATTGAAAGGGCTTCATTGTGAAAAGGTGCAGGGTTTTGTTCAGCTGGCTACAATTCTGGCTAATTAATGTGATGTGCCATTCCTGGCTGTTAGTCCTCTTAGTTCTTGGCTGGAGTTTTGTTAAGAGCAGATGTGATGATGTTCCTGCTGCAGAAGCTTCAGAGAGGCCACTTCCAGTCACACAACAAAAAACAGTCATTGAAAAAGGTCAGGTTGCATTCTTTTATTATGCTGTAGTGGAAGACCTTCCATTCTGTTGAAGCGGAGGTCTTTCATACTAAGGAATGAATAGGTTCTGTCTTTTCAGTTCAATTTGTTTTGCCACATGGATATCTACTGTGGTTAGGTTTGGTTCTGAGAATACATAGACTGTTAAGACAGAGAACTTCTCTGTCTTCCACCCCACACTGCAGAATGGTCTAAAAATCTGTAACTGTCTTTTTAAAAGGCATGCATACACACACACACACAGGTGCTGCTGCTGTGGTCTAAACCACAGAGCCTAGGGCTTGCCGATCAGAAGGTTGGCAGTTTGAATTCCTGCGACAGGGTGAGCTCCCGTTGCTCGGTCCCAGCTCCTGCAAACCTAGCAGTTCGAAAGACCGTCAAAGTGCAAGTAGATAAATAGGTACTGCTCCGGCGGGAAGGTAAACGGAATTTCCGTCTGCTGCTCTGGTTCACCAGAAGCGGCTTAGTCATGCTGACCACATGACCCGGAAGCTGTATGCCAGCTCCCTCGGCCAGTAAAGCGAGATGAGTGCCGCAACCCCAGAGTCGTCCGCGACTGGACCTAATGGTCAGGAGTCCCTTTAACTACACACACACACACACACACACACACACACACACACACACACACACAATGAAGAAGCTGGGTATATAGAATTTTCCTTGTATTGGCATCACTGATAAGAAATCAGCCCTTACCACAAAAATGGAGTAAACCATGAATAGCAGAACATTTCACTATTAAAGCTTCCAAGCAGAGTCATTCCAAATACTAGCATTAAACAAATTAAGGCTGATTAAAAACCACAGTGAAACATTGTCAGGGCACTGCCTCCCAAAGGAACCCTGCTAGTTTAAATCACTACTTTAAATGATCTCCATGTGGCTTTCAATGCAATTTTATTTGACCTTTAAAGAAGACCAGCAGGGCACCTGATTGTGGCAGGTCACCTGTGTGAGCTGGCAATAGTGGAAATTCTGTTTGTCTTGTTGCTTCGCTCCCCACCCCTCTCAAAACCTTGTGATATTTTCTGCATTTTGAGCTTGGGCCTTCCTTTGTCTCCGTGATTTTGGCAGTTGATTAACCCATGATGTGCAGCTTGAACCTTCAATTACATACAGTATATACATATAGTGTGTGTGTGTGTGTGTGTGTGTGTGTGTGTGTGTGTGTGTGCGTGTATACAGTAGGGAAACTCAAAACGGAAGCCACGTAGCACGTTTGGCTTCCGAAAATCGTTCGAAAACCGAAGCAGTTACTTCTGGGTTTTCAGCATTCAAAAACTTCTGAGACATTCTATGCCTCACAACACTGTCTTTTCTTGCTCTGCCACTGAAGATAGGGCAAGGTCCAAATGGGTGGAAGGGTTGCAGGTGGGATTGGCCAGGTGTTTGATGTGGTGTAAAAGGAGGGGGAGAATATTGGTGAGGGGGATTGGCAGTGGGCAGGCTGGTTTGATGTGCATGTGCAAAGTGAGTAGGGGTGCAGTCCCTTGTATTAAGAAAATAAAACCACCATTATCATCATCTGGGTAGGGATAATCACAGGGGGCATTCTTACCCAATTTCTGGTCTTCTGGAGGGATGATAAGAAGCGTCTCACAAAGAAATGACGGCATCACAAAGAAATGACTTGAATTGTATGTATGGATATTATTGATCTATTTTATAAATGCCGTTTTATTAGTCATTAAGCATAATGTTGCCAGTTAAAAGTAAAATAAGCTAAAGAAAGGTCCAACTCCCAAGAAGCCTGTAGTATAAATTTAGATACGTTAAATACTGCCACCATATTGGCTTTGTTAGGGAACAGAAGACTGGGTTTATTCCCCCCCCCCCTAGTTGCTTTTTTTCCAATGACCAGTGGTATCCAGCCTTATCTAACTAAGGATACAGGTTTGAGCTGCGGCAGTGGCTTTTGTTTGAAAACATGCCCAACAGCATAAATCCACTTACACAGTTTTATTCTGGGCATAATCCAGCCACTATTAAAGGTGTATTGATATCAGTGGGAGATTGATGTGGTTAACTATCCACCTGAAAGCAATGGGAATCAAACATACTTGACTTTATCATGATGATGTCCTGTTTTATTACTTTTGCTCCTCTCCTGGCCAAGAAATTGTTCCATGATTTTAGGATATTTTCAGCTGATTTGTAAATCGCATGGAGACGGAATTTCTCCATCCTCCAGCAAAACCAGTAATGCTTCTCTAAAAATGAAATGCGCTACGAACCACTGAGTGAATAACAGAAGTTATACAACATGTCCACTAGGTACAGCGTTACATCTGCAGCAATGCAACTTATGTACAATCTGTGTTGATTATAAGCGCATGCAACTAGTTAAATTAGTAATGGCCACCTGGCTCATGATACATTCTTCAGCATAAACAAGCACGGAGCCATCATTCTGGAATTTGACGGGTATGTGTTGGATCCAACTTAGCCACACTTTGGATGAGGTTATCAGTTGATTAAGCAGAAATAATATTCTTTGTACAGCTGCATAAAACTCACTGGTGTCACTGAATGAGTAGCACTGTTAATAAGGTCTTTTGATTACCTTTAATGTTCACATATACATCTACACACACACACAAACTGCAGAATGAGAAATGAGTGGGTGTTTTTTTCCTACTTGGGTTTTTCTGCATGCAGGAAAAGAAATAATGCAAGATGTAATAAGATTGCTTTTGTTTTAGAAGAAAATGGGGAGGAATTCATCCATCCCACTCCCTTCCATTAACATATACATCAAGTATTGATGGAATTTCTTTTTTCTTTCTTTTTAATAAAACTTCTGTAGAAAAGTAAACCCCTTTCCGCACCCTGCCACACATACACTTTCTTCTTCCCCAGCATCTACCATTGGCATGAAATACTCAGCTTAAAAGTATTACTTCTTAGAGTTAAAACTCTTATCAATCAGCTTGAAGCTGTGAGCCTGACATACATGGTCTGTGGGAGAGGTTTCAGTTGATTTTGTTATAGCTGATTTTGTGCAATCCCTGTGGCATTGACATGGTTCTATAAACACCAGCTCATTTCCCAGTAAACTGACACAGAGAGCAGCCAGGAAATGCCTGGTTCAGTCCCACTTTTGCAAACATCAGGCAAGATGGAGGAAGGGGCTCTGGCATTCTTGCAACTCATTGCCTCTGTCTTCTGTAGACTTCCTCGGCAGTACTTCTAAAGCTAGGAGTTTCCAGTGAATCATTGGCAATCTGTGCTTAGTGAGGCCTGCGAGAAGCAAAGGAGCCTTTTAGAGACTATACCAGTTACAATGACAGTATTAGGCTGTGGTTTATTAATGGAGCCGAAGTGAAATGCAAGCTGTAGTGTTTGAAGGAGTTCCCGTTTGCAGAAAACAAGTAGCAAGTGGAAGGTGAAGCAGAAATATTGACAAATATAAACAGGGAGCTAAACAGTCTTGTAGATTAGAAGTTGCAGGGTGACATCTCTGAAGCAGCTTGAGAATGGCATCTGCTAATGGCCAGGCTAGATGTGAGAGCAAATAAACACATCACTTGTTGATGCATCTGCTTCTAAAAAATAGTTAATAAAAGGCGTGTGTATATGCACACACACACACACAAGTACGGTAATTGGGACCACAGTACACAGGTACACAGTACCCTTTCATCTCTTACCTGGTCTTGATGAATATCCTCCATCCTCAGCTGCTGTTAGCTCAAGTAATTGTCTCACCAGCTGCTTAGCATTCGGAAGCACTGATTCAAACAGGCAGGTGTTCATGTCTCTTTTACTGACCTGATGCCCTCCAAATGTTTTGGACTACAACTCCCACCAGCACTGAGCAGCATGGCTATACTGGCTGGGACTGATGGGAGTTGAAGTAGAGAACATCAGGCTGGCAAATTGTGTCGTCCCTCAAAGAGGGCATGTGCTGCGGTGCGACCTGGCAACTGAACCCTGTGCTGTGGGTGGGTACGATTGGATAGCCACAACACCCTATTGGTGTCCCTTGATGCTGGGTTGAATCAGGCCAATGGGACACTAGCCAAACGGATCAAGGGACCTATATATGCGCATGCACGTGACCCAGAGCTTCCTCTTTTGGTCAGTGCATCAGAACACCCGCCCACCTCTCCCTATTTTTAGGGCTTGTGTGCTTGACCTTGCTATGCTGTTGTGTGTCGTCTGGCATTGGGGCAGGGGCATGGCAGGAATTTTCCCTGCTTGGCTGATTGGCTGGTGCCACTTGGGTTTCGCCTGCCGCGTAGCAAATAGTCACAACTTGTAAGGTTGGTTCAGGTGATAGGGGTGGGGGAACGCTCTATGTGAAGGGGTATTCCATTAAAGGAATCCAGGGACTTGATGGTTTGGTCAACCCTGTGAGGGGGTTGTGCCCGTGCCTGAGTCCAGGGGGACATAGCATGTCCCCAGCTTTCTGCCATTCCAGGTGCTCATTCTAGGCTGACCTAGGCTGGTGCCCTGGGTCAGTGCTACCTGCACTGTAGTAGTGAAGGGCTCATGTCTGAATGTGTCCTATGTCAAATTCTCCCTCCACAAGGAAGCCTTATGTGTCAGTGAGAAAGCAAAACCAGAGGGTTGCCATATGTCCTCTTTGTCCGGGGCACGTCATCTTTTTCATGGGTAGAGTGGTCATAGTGATCAATAGTTAAGTCAACAAATGTGTCCTCTTTTTTGCTCTTCAAAATGTGGCAACCCCAATTCAAGCAAGCAAGGTGAGATCACTCACATATGCAGAGGCATGAGATATTTTCAGGAAGATCGTAACTTCTAAGGACCAGAACATGACTGAATGCCTTCTTAGAAACGGTGCTTACATTTGGAGTCACTCTGCTCTTTCTTTGGCACATCAGGATGGCTTCACAGATTAACTGTTGACATGGCAGAATGACCACAAAGCAGTGGCATAGTGTGGATTGCCAGTGCCCAGAGCCTCACAGAAAGAGGGAAATGGATGCAGTACGCATGCACATTCAACTGCCCAATGGTATCTGCATCACCTAGGACAGGCATGTCAAACCTGCGGCCCTCCAGATGTTTTGGCCTACAACTCCCATGATCCCTAGCTAGCAGGACCAGTGGTTGGGGAAGATGGGAATTGTAGTCCAAAACATCTGGAGGGCTGCAGGTTTGACATGCCTGACCTAGGAGATTGCAGCCACAGAGATAACAAAAGAAGAGTTGTTCTGTTGTCTAGAGAAGTCACTTCCTGGTTCACATGGAGAGGCCATTTTCAATGGAGCTCAGCAACGGAAGCGCATGGCTGTATTGAGGCAGCACTAGGTGTTGAAATTTTGTGTCCCTAACAATTTTGGGCCCAGGGCAACTGCCCCTGTGTCCTCCCACGCTATGCAACTGTCACAAAGTAAGTCTGTCACATGGTGAATGTGTGGTTTGAATGCACACTCATGTAGAACAGCTGTGATAGACCACACCAGTTCAAATCTTCATTTCCAGTGGTTTAAGTCTTGTATGGTAAATATACCAGCTCACACAACACAGAGATATGAATCCTCACAGCTATTGCTGTGAGCCTGAGTGACTAGAGAAGTGTACCTTTGGTACAAAATGGCCCTACCCTTCCATAAACTCACAGACACCTCAGAAGACCTGCTGATCATCATTATTTCATTCTTGTCTCAATTCAGTTTGAATTGTTTCAGTCATCAATTTGTCTCAGTAGTTAAATGCCATGTTGAAAGCTGGCAACTAGTGCTAGTCCAAGGCTGGAATATCAAACAGCTTGATAATGGGGAAGAAGCTGCATAAGGGTCTCAGACTGACTGTCCCTTGGCTACGGAATGATGGACTACAGCTCTGAAATTTCAGATACATCCGCTCTTCTAGAATGCTAAAATCTCCCAAGAGGAGTTACGGGCCACTGTCATTTGTGATGGAGCATGACAACCTCAGATGGCCAAACAATTGCAGTAAACATAAATAATGGGATAAGAAACTGTCAGACAAGCTAGCATTGATGGACAGGGATCCCTGATGCTTGTAAAGATACTTGCTATAGCTGAATTGGCCACAGATCATAGAAAGCTATAATTCAAAGGCTAAATATAGACCACGGTACACAGAAAAAGTAGAGCTTTCCATCTCTGGTACTGCTATCCATATAGAGCAGGGTCTGCCTCCTTAACCAGGTATCTGTGCACACACGGAAAAAATGCTGAAACTGACTAACATGTGGGCAGGCACACTAGGGAAAATGCATTATTGATTTGGTTTTCTACCCTGCAATTTCCAGTGAATGGGCATCATTCTTTGGATCTAGGTTTGGCTGCCTGCCATCTTTGAGGATGGGAAGGGATTTTTTCCCCTAAGGATCTCAAGGTGGTGCCACACTTTATCCTTTAAAAATACCCTATGGAGTAGATTAAACTGAGAGATTGTAGCGAGGCCAATGTCCTCCAGTCATTGTGATAACTGATCAGGGATTTGAACCTGGATCTTTCCAGTCTTAGTCCTCAACTCTAACCACTGTATCGGATTGACTCTCAATTGTCCAGTCACTCTGGCTCCATTACTTTTCTTAAATCTAACATTGTTCAGTGCTCTCTATATTGTGTAATATGGTCACTGCTGCCCTTGTAACATGGAGCAGCCTGAGAAGTTTATTCCTTGTTCTTCAGCAAGTTAAAGCACAAGCTCTTTGCAGGACAGATACAGTAGTATGTCTTGCCAGTTATTATGCATCATGGTTTCTTAGCCAGTTGCTGACAGTCAAAATGTGAATGGGCACGAAGGGACGATGATAATTTATTTTGAAGCAAAGAAAAATGTTTTGAATACAGGGTAGCACTCATGAAAGGCCATCACTTCTTGCCAACATAATTTAAATATGAAAGGGTGCCAGTCATGTCATACGGCTGATCAGCTTTGCTCATATTTCTATAGTGCAGTACACACACATATAGGAGTGCTTTCTGAGATACTCTTTCTTTCTAGAATAGCTATTTCCTTCCAGTGAGATGAATTCAAAAACATAGAGTAATATCCGACTAAGTCATACTCAAAGGCACATTGAAAAAATGAGCTGAGTTTAGTCACCACACATCCTCTCTCTCTCTCCCCCCCCATCCTAGTTTTTAATTTCAGAGGAACGTTTGGAAATTCCAAATGTCCTCCCCATTCTTAGGGTAAAAATCTGAATAGGTTATTGTAGTTCAAACTGTGTCTTTGAGTGAATGAGAAAAATTCCTGAAGAACTTTGATGCAGTTGAAGTGTGTCTCTGAAACAACCTACAAATGGCTGTTCAACACTTGTATCCTCAGTCCAGAGGAAGTTAAGTATACTTAGATCCTACTGAATTCAAGGGGACTTAAATTTGTCATAACTAAATTAACCCCTAGAGTTCAACAGGCCAAGTACAACTAGATTACCTCCTTTCTTTGTATGGGGGGGAGGGGTTAGTGTACATATAAATGTTGGATGTATTTCAGAAGCAGACCAAAGAGTCACAGAGTTAGTCTTTTTTGAGACCTTGAACATGCAGCAACCTTACCATGGTACAGTAAGCATGAGTGGTGAAAGTATCAAATATCAAATTGCCATTGATGGCTCAGAATAATAGAGCACAGGATCAGTGCGCTGTTCAGCTATCTGAAAGCAAAAGTCTTGGCCTTGTCATAGCATTTATTTTCCATTAATGTCCCAGGCTCTCTAGAGATTCTCTTATTAGCAGGAGACCACCTTCTTGTGAGACACTTCTATTCTATTCACAATTATCTCTTAATTACTTCTGTCCTTTCCAGAGTGGCAACACCTTGAAGAATTTTCATTATGGCATGTCATTATCGACTTTGCACCTCCTTCAACTTCTTCCGACAGGCTGACATTTAGTATTAAACCACAGAGACCTGAATAATCATAATATCTTTAACACGCACACATACACACACACATTTACAACACCACAACAGCAAATTCAGGATTAACATGGACTTTTGTGATTGGCTGGTGGTTGCATATAGTAAATAAATCCCTGGACTTGGAGAAAAAGAGTAGATTTAGGATTTTCCCACAAGCTGTGATCTCAACCATGTTAGAAAGGAAGTAGTTTAGCTTGCAGTTGCTAAGAAATCTCCACTGTGTGATATTCAGTAGGGTTTGCAAAGCGATGGGCTAAAACAATGAAACCACAAGATCTGCAAACACACATATCTTAATATGTTGGTTGTTCACTTCCATGCTGATCATTTAGATATTAATGCCTGTTAGGTAAGAAATGCAAAACATAAGCAATTAATTACCTCCTCTCGTGCTCTCCTGTTTAATCTAAAGCAAAACAGTACAGTGGTACCTCGGTTTACAAACACAATTGGTTCCGGAAGTCTGTACTTAACCTGAAGTGTACTTAATCTGAAGTGAACTTTCCCATTGAAAGTAATGGAAAGTGGATTAATCCATTCCAGACGGTCCGTGGAGTACTTAAACTGAAGCGTACTTAACCTGAAGCGAACTTTCCCATTGAAAGTAATGGAAAGTGGATTAATCTGTTGCAGTTGGGTCCGCGGAGTACTCAACCTGATTCCGGAAGTCCGTACTTAACCTGAAGCGAACTTAACCTGAAGCAAACTTTCCCACTGAAAGTAATGGAAAGTGGATTTATTCTTTCCAGACAGGTCCGCGGAGTACTTAAACTGAAAATACTCAAACCGAGGCATACTTAAACCAAGGTATGATTGTATACACACACCTTCCCATATTATAAGCCCTTAGCTTGTGGGTTTTTGTGAAGGGTAGAATAGCTGGATCCATAAACATTGTTCATAACATTATTTATCACAGTATGCGGCACCTTAAAGACCTATACTCAGAACACACCCATTGAAATCAATGGATTTTAGTTGTTTATGTTTACTGTTTCTAATGGCTCTGCTGGGAGTATTAGGAAGACACAACCCTAATGTTTGGAATATTTAGTCTATTTAAGGTGTGTCACAAGATACTTTGTGCTCAAGCAGTCAAGTTTTTCTCAGCATCTTCACAATGTTGTCTTCATCAAAATGCCATCCTGTACACACCCATAATCCAGATGTATCATAGAGGAATCATAGAATTTTAGAGTTGGGAGGGACCCTGAGGATCATTTAGTTCAGCCCCCTGGAATGCAGGAATATGCAGCTTTCCCATACAGGGACCAAACCTGCAATATTGGTATTATCAGCACCATGCTTCAACCAACTGAACTGTCCAGGTATCATTTCTATAGGGTTTTCACCTTATGGGATTTTCCATGGAAGTGGCAAATACAGATTAAGTGGGGAAATAATAAGGGGCAGCTTTTTGATGAGGACAGCGATCTGTGGATGCATGAGCACTACCAAGCTCATAATACACTGCCATGTGAAAATGCCCTTTCTTTTGGTTTTTTGCTGCTGCAAACTAACTTGTCCCCCCTCTGGAAATGTATCATTACTGTATTCTGCCTAGACAAATTAGGAAGGAAACAGGAAATCATTACACACTGAGAATACAGAATGCTACCTTGATGAACCAACTTCCTGAAACCAGAGTGAAATATACTTCTGGTCAATTCCTAGGACTCTTCTGAAGTGATGTTGATGCTATCCAGAATTGCTTATTTCATGAGATGCACAGCTTTAAGTGAAACCATAGCCCAGTGATAGGGAATCTGTGAGCTTCAAGATTTTGTTACACCCCACCTCCCACCATCCCTGATCATTGACCATTTGGCTAGGACTGTTGGGAGTTGGAATACAACAACCTCTGGCGGATTAGAGTTTTCCCATCCCTGCTGTAGAGCATAGTTTAACTTTTATCACTTCAGATGCTTTCTCCCTTGACAAATATTTTAACAATTTGTTTTACCAAGATTTCTATGGGCAGATAAACTTGCTTCACATCATCGGATGTTGTTCTAAGGTTTCCATTGTGAACGATGTGGGAACAACAGGCCAAAATGCACACTCCCTGGCTGTAAAAATTACAGGTCTATAAATTGAGTTTTCTTCACAGCTAGATGTTGGCAAAGCTGACAATGAAAAAGTGATTTTGTTTTTCATCAAGCAGCTGGATGAAAAGAAGCTCAAGGTAATACAAAGGTCACTGATAATTGCCCCCCTATAGATGGTGATAGACATTTCGACTGAATATGGGGACAGCACAAGCAACTTTCTTTTAAAAAGCCCCATCACTTTCTTTGTAGTTAAAGCTGCTTCTACATTAAATAGAAATTGCATTGAAATTGTTAGGAAAACATGAAACATTGATAGGTAGGTGAATATTGAAACCTTGAGCAGTAAATGGTATTCATTATTAACCCAAGTCCATTGCTTTCAGTAGGTCTACTCTGTGCAGAACCTGTTACATATAATAGATTTAATTGACACAGAAATGGAAAGTGTATGTGTATTAACGAAGTTATAAAATGAAAAATGGCTAAATGTGTATTGCTGAAGGTTTAACATGGGGATTTTCCACAGGGCTATATTAAAGCCAAGGTGAGCGCTCTGAGCTCTTGCTGATAATTAACTAACTGATTGTTGTTCTCTGGTAGTAAACATGTGAGTGTTGTAAGCTTAGATCATGTGATGAACGTATTGGGTTACAAATCCCCTTTTTAAGGGAGTTACCTTTGTGTCTTTTGTCTCATGGCTCTGTGAAGTAAGGGCATGTAAAAGACCCTCTCTGAGAGGGGGAAAAACAGCTCCAGACTAAAATGGATGCTGCGGGAAGAGACAGACCTTCTGCTTCTAGGTCTGTTGGAATTACTTCATACTTTGTAAGATGCTGAGCCTGTGCTGGACAGCACAAGACATTGTTTTGGCTGTATTGGATGTATTATTTTCTGTATTCTGTTCTGTTATGAAGAAAGTTCTACAAGTAAAAGTTTGAATAATATCTTTATGAGCCTGAACAATGATTTCTTCCAAAAAGGAGTCAGTTCTTATGCTTCCAATATTAATATCTGCAACAGGACTGACTTGCGTTAAAGCTAACATTATGCTTACAGTTTGGAGTGCATTATTTTTGTGAATGCATGTGTGAATTTTGCATCCAGAACCTCATGCTGAGAGTTGGGGGTGGGGGGCTTGAACTCAAAGGATGATTGAGCCCTGGGCTGCTAAATGTCACCCTACCTAGTCATACCTGCCAGCCAGACCTGGCGGTACCTTCCCTTTCTTAGGAAAACTGTGGCTCAGATGCTTTCTGAATAGCTAGGAAATACTTGGACACTCCTGAAAGGGAACATGCTTTCCTCCCACCCTCCACCTCTCCAACTAAGCATGGTGATGATGTAACCTAGATGTTTGAAAAGGAACAAAAAAGAGAAGCTACAGCTTTGGCTATGTTCTACCTCCATTGTCAGAGGCAGTAGGCTGGGAATTTCAAATGGAGTTGAGCGTTGTTGCACTCGAGTCCTGCTTATGAGCTTCCTATAGGCATCTGGTTGTTGGCCACTCTCAAAACAGGATAGTGCATTAAATAGGCCTTTGGCCTGTTCCCCCTGGGCCTGCTTCCCCAAAGGGAGTTGGTTTTGCTAACCTCCAGGTACGCCTCTGCATATAAATATGTATCTGATTTGTTCTGCTGCCATTCCTAAAGACATCATACAGCCATACCTCTTGTTACAAATGCTGCTGGTTGAGTATGACACGGGATACATACATGCTGAACCCGGAAGTACTGGAACAGGTTACTTCCGGGTTCGGCAGTTTGCGCATGCGCAGACACGACGAATTATGTTATGTGGATGTGCAGAAGCACCGAATCGCATCGTGCACATGCGCAGATGTGGCACTTCATGTTGCGTACTGCTCATGTTGCATATGGGGCTCTGGAATGGATCCTGTATGCAACATGAGGTACCACTGTATATTGTCCAGGGCCACCAACAGCTCGTATTCATTATTAATAGTAGTTCTGAACAGCTCTTCCCAGTAGCATGTCAGGCTAGGAATGTATTGTCTGGAAAGCATAGCATCAGAGTTTATTATTTAAATCACCCAGCGAAGATTGAAACCATTGATTTTAATGAAACAATTTATTAGCTCTCTCTCTCTCTCTCTCTCTCTTTTTTTTAAAGGTAAAGCACATTGTAATACAGTAAATTGCTGTCAGTACAGTACTGAAACAAGTTGGTTTACCTCTAGATACAATGTCCTCTGTCTGCAGTTGTGGGAAATGAGTCACACCTAAGAACCAGTGACTCTACAAGCACACCCAATTTGCATCAAAAGAAGTTAGTTCCATGGGGAACACATGAGCACGCCAACTTGTCTGCATAGTAAGACATATATCCCATCAGCAAAGTGTACTGACGGCTGCTTAGGAGAAACAGACTCCTTTGCTAGATCGGGATGATTCTCTGCTTGATTCCAGTGGGACACTGGCTTGTACAAATATCTCGCTCATCTTTACCTGTTCCCATCCCTGCCAGGCATCCACTCTGCAGCCAATCTGGTGCCCTCCAGCTATTTTGGACTACAACTCCCAGCAGCTCCTAATGGCACCAGAATGGCTGCTGTACTAAATGCTATTCTAGACAATCACTGAGTCCTCAGTGGGGGCTGTAGCAGGGCAGAGACATCTGGAATCTCTGCTCCACTAATGGACAATGGGCAGTTTGATGGTTCTAACCTCCTAGATTTGGAATATCTTTTTGCAGTCAGTGAGGTGCTCTCTTCTCTCTCTGTCTTTGTCTCTCTTCATCCACTGAAGCTGGATATTTCCCATTTGTGACAACCCGGCCTTCAGTTACTTTCCCTGTTTGAGTTTCCTGCTGCTTTTATTGCTTTTATTGCTCTGGCTTTTACTGCTGCTAGTTTTATTGCTGTTTTCCTGGATGGTGATTTGGATTGCTTTCAAGTTGTTTTACGTGTAAAAAATGTAAGCCGCCTTGGACAATTTATAGGAAAGAGGGATAAAAATGTATTAAAAGAAGAAATAAACAAGAAAATTACTGGTTTATATATAGATTGAACCCATTGATCTATCTATAGAAAATGCAAATAAACATTACTTTTAAAAACAGAGGCTTAACAATTTAGGAAATGAACATAAAAGGTGTCTAATGAATTGTAAGAATAAATTTAGTAAATGACATTTAAAACACAGGTTTGCATTAAACAATATGCTTTTAAAAAAATTAACAAATATTTGATATTTAGAGGAGCATATCCAAGTAATCACAATATGGGGGAAAGGAGCGTGAAACTGACAGCGGTAGGAATAGTAACTATTCATTTAGCACTTGGCATCTTCAAGGAGCTGTTCAAACATTAATTCATCCTGACAACACCTTGACAGGGCTGATGAAGATTTTAATCCAAATATGCAGGAGGATAAAGTCGCCAAACAGATTTAAAAGATGGGGTGGGGGATGCACGCAGGAGGAAATCCCTAGTGTAGCAGCTCATGTACTGTTTCTTGCAGCAGTTATAGTTAGTAGTACATGATGGATAAAAAGATTGCTGTGACCAAATACTACTGTATGAGAGCCACATTGTTGTTGTTGTTTAGTCGTTCAGTCGCGTCCGACTCTTCATGACCCCATGGACCAGAGCACGCCAGGCACTCCTGTCTTCCACTGCCTCCCGCAGTTTGGTCAGACTCATGTTGGTGGCTTCGAGAACACTGTCCAACCACCTCTGTCGTCCCCTTCTCCTTGTGCCCTCCATCTTTCCCAATATCAGGGTCTTTTCCAGGGAGTCTTCTCTTCTCATGAGGTGGCCAAAGTATTGGAGCCTCAGCTGCAGGTTCTGTCCTTCCAGTGAGCACTCAGGGCTGATTTCCTTCAGACTTCCTTCTTGCAGTCCACGGGACTCTCAAGAGTCCCATCCAGCACCATAATTCAAAAGCATCAATTCTTCAGCGATCAGCCTTCCTTATGGTCCAACTCTCACTTTTATGGAAGTGGAAATGAGAGCCACATATATGTTTGCTTTTCAGATGGTCATCCATCCAGAAATTGACCAGACCCAGGTCTGCTTCACTTCAGCAAGGATGTGACCTCATGTGTCCTTAGACCTTGGGTATTAATTTTTGTATAAACCACTGTTTCCAGAGCAATAGCTTATTTTTTTATTGCTGTTTTGCAATTTTAAAACAGCAATAATAAAAATAGCTATGGTAAGTTACAATATTGCAGTTGCCATTGTAAAACAAACAAACAAAACAATTTCTCTCAAAACAGTAAATAAAGCCTTCTCTCTGCCAGCAGGGAACAGGAACTGACATATTTGGAGTCAGTTAAGGGGCAATGTAATAATGCAGTGTCCCAATCGAACAAGAGGAAGTCATAGGGGCCAAGTTCATAAGAAGAAAGCTTTAAATTTATGGGACAGTTGTGGGGGACCTATGCTGAATGGAACTTTCTTCCAAATAAATATTATTGTAGGATCTTTTGCTATGGAGATAGGCACTGCTGAATAATAGAGTATTAAATTATGTGCTGTGTAGAACCATCATGTTGATTCCACTTATTTATTAATTAAACAAAATTAATCAAGAAAGAAGAGCAATGCCTCAACAGTACTAATATTGATACAGAAGGGAACTCTAAAGACATTGTTTGCTTTGTTACCTAAGTGAGTCTGCAATTCATCTTGGAAACATTTATAGGGTAAATCTAGTTTATACCATTACTTTTGCAAAATGCAATTCTTTCTATCACAGAACAGCCAGAGCTGTATAAAAACACACACCAAGGTAACTGCTACAAGGACAAATCACTAAAGTCTAGAGGAGAAAGAAGTGTTTTGAATTTGCCATTGTCATTGCCTGCCACACAATGGCTTTTGTGTGGAGATAACATGCACAGAGGAGTATTGTGTACAGGGAAAGGACTTTGGGGAGGGGGCTGTTTCATGGCCATTCAAACTGTGTCCAGACTTTCTTGTCCTCTGAGCTAGATATTAAAATGTTCATTTCAACCTAGGCGTAAAATGTGTATATGTTAAAACATGATTTGTTTACCAGCAAGTATCCTTCAGAGAGGCTGCATTCATGTTTTGCCTCAATTTCCTTATACCTTGCATGCTTACTTTGGGAGGAAGAGTGGTGTAGAAGCAACCAAATAAATAAAAACTACCAGGGCCCATAGGCCAGTGGTAGAGCAGTTAAACCTGTGTCACTTCACACTATGGACTCGTATTGTTGTATGTGATCCTCTTTATAGAAATTGCCTGCACACATAGAAAACTAATAGATCTGGGGAAAGGCAAAGTTCCTTATCCTTGAAAGCAATTTTTTTAATGGAGGGTATATTTCTGCATTGCGCATTAGAGATAGGGGTTTACTACTTCATTGAAAACTGGTCCCCAATCTGCATACAGTAGTCTATTAAGAATGCCAACTTTCTATGGCTTTCTGGGGCTAGGGGCATAGAGATTACAGTTAACAAGCAAAGGTTTTCTCATCATGAAGAGAGAAACTGTTACCCGTTGATATGCACATGCCAATAAATAATTGGGCCATCTCAGACCCTTTTGGGGAAATGGGTTGTCTAACTGTGTAAAACTTTGTTAACAATGGAAGCCATGGTATACGAAGACATACCATTAGTCTACCTAGCTTAGTATTGTACTGACGGGCAGTGGCTCTCCAGGACTTCTGACAGGGTTCTTGACCTGGAGATGCCAAGGATTGAACCTGGAACCTTCTGAACACAAACCAGATGTTCTCCCACTGAGCTGCAGCTGTGGTTCAGTACCACTACCTTGGATTGTTCTTGAATCCTCAGGCTTCCCCTGTAACTTTGTCCCTGTGTTGCTGTCGCGGTCACTGACCCTGGACATTTAACGGCCTATTGATGACTGCGCCAATGACAAGTGGAATACCTGCTGCCACCAACCAGTATTCTAACTGGCACTTGTTAATCACTTCAGACCAGGATGTTGTTTGAAATAAAAAATATGTTGCTTTATTGTAGGTACATATGTGTAATGGTTTCAGTAATATTCTTATTAACGTTCCAAATAACAGATGTTTCCTATACTGGCCTATTACCGCTAATTATAAATATTACAGGCCTAATACCGCTAAAGTCAACTAAATGTCTCTGTAAATAAAAGCACTCAAACTCTCTATCCTGACTTCTCAATAACTCACCACCTATGCCTCCCCTCAGTATTTAAACCAGCTCAATCTCTAACTCCCAACTAACAACCAACAACCAACCGACTCCCCAAACCGACCGACTACTCCAACTGCCTTTTTATACCCAGCCAGAGCCCACCCCCTTGGGTTCTAACTGTTCTATTTTGTTAACCCTTACTAACCCGGACTAACTCGTTGCTGATCGCTACAGTTGCCTTCTGAAATCTCACCCAGCATTCTGCTGCAAACCAGTCCTTCTGCTGGGTGTTTGTGCCATACCTATGAAGCACCTTTGATAATCCGTCTCATAGCGATCAAAAGTTCCACATCCCTTGAAGTGAGGAGACCACATGCACTCTTTGCCTTTGCTGGGGAAAACAACAGTTCCCTGCTCTTCTGATGAACACATTAATTTGGTGCACTCTTCCCTCTCCCGATATGAGTAAATTATGGTAATCCTGTTACCCTACACAGTGTGTGCTCAGCTTTGCTTTTTGGTTGTTTTTTATTTTTTAAAAAAATGCATTTTGCATAAATGTGTATTAAATTATTTAATTCAATGCCTTCAGTAGTTTTCCATGTGTTTGCTTTACATTTCAAGCACTTCGGCAGATGCAGCGCACTTGTGTGCTGATAAAATCCTTAACTTACTGGCTTCAGTCAGCTATAGTCTGTTTCCTTTTCTGCTTAGCCTAACCCAACACCTAATAGGTATCTAAAGCCATTTGCACATAACAAAATATGTATTTTATCAAAGTAATGGTTGAACTGAAATACAGTTAAGAAGAAGTATATTAATACTGAAATACAATTTAAAAGAAGTATATTGGGGGGTGCAAGAGAGTGGGGCCCTAAACTATAGCTTGTTTAGCTTATACATAAATCTGGCACTGGTCCTATTCCATAATAATAATAATAATAATAATAATAATAATAATAATAATAATGATAATAATAATTTTATTTATACCCCGCCCCTCTGACTGAGTTGCCCCAGCCACTTTGGGTGGCTACCAATATACATAAAAACATAATAAAAATGTTTTAAAAAACCTTCCCTATACAAGGCTGCCTTCAGATGTCCTCGAAAGGTTGTATACTGTAGTTATTTATTTCCTTGGCTCGGGGGAGGGGGGGTCATATAACTCCATATCCTACAACATTTCTCTGATGAAAATAGGGATGTCCTAAGGAAAAGTGGGACATTCCAGGATCAGATCAGAAACTGGCATGGCTTCTGTAAATCTAGGACTGTCCCTGGAAATTAGGGACACTTGGAGGGTCTGCAAGGGCCTATTCTCTTGTGGGAAACTGTTTGTGTGCTGCATGCTAGTGATGGGCAGGACCAGTGCAATGGATGCGACTTTTACCTTTGCCACATTCCAGCTGTGCAAACAATTAAGGGTCTCTAAACACAAAGCACCTCTCCATTTCCTATCCAGGCAAGCAAGAAGCAGATGACACAATGCAGCCAGGCAAAAACCTTCAAAGGTGTCATGGAACAGGGACAGTGATGGGCACAGCCTGTGGATGGACAGTGGCCTGGAGAAAGACCTGGAGGGCCAGGAAGAGAGTCTTGGAGGGCCACATTCACCCCGGACCTGAGGTTCTCAGCCCTGCTCTACCCCACCCTTCAAATAAAAAGCCATGCTGAAGACAGGCCAGACCATAGCTGCCAAGTTATCCCTTTTTTTAAGGGATTTTCCCTTATGCTGAATAGGATTCCTCGCGAGAAAAGGGAAAACTTGGCAGCTATGGGCCAGACCACTGCAATTCCGCTCCCTACACCTACATACATTTATCAATCACGGAAGTAATGTCTGAAAATATCTCTGTCCTGTGAAAGAGTGTGCTGTTTTCTAGGTGACACTGCATATCTTTTCAAACTTGGAAGGTTTACAGTATACTACGAAGTGCTAGTATAACCAGATGTCAAGGTATTCCAAGGAAGTAAAAGAAAAAAAAACAGCTTGGCATAATACTTTCCACATTCTATTCAAACAAAGTCTCTTTTGACTGTAACCTGCTCTGCTGATCACACCTTCAGAATTTTTGTGTGCAAGGAGTGGAAAGGTTTTATAATGTTAAAGCTGATTTCTTGCAGGAAGCTTAGGATTATGAATTTACGATATATTTCATCACCTTTCACTATGCATTTCAGGGGGAAAGTGGAAATGAAGTGTCACTTTTCCCCCATTTCCCCCCCCCTTTTAACGGCATTAACCAACAGGATGTTTGAAAGATGCAAACTGTCAGAAAATACTTTTTTATTATAAAAGGAGCTAGACAATGAGAGATTTCAAACCGCCTTTAAGCATCTTTGCCAGCACAATTTGCCAGCATGAAAAGAAAGCAACTCAGTTGCCTGTCTGTAATCTCTGAAATGGTTTGCATATCTCCCCTGCTTTGTCATTTGAGCATGCTGCAAAATCTGGCATGTGATGTTAGATCTCAAATTCAGATTTAATAAAGAAGAAAAAGGTTTACGAAGTGCAAATGAGGATTGCTGAGAATTTAATAATCGGAGTCCAATTAATTCTGTTAAATTAGAAGCAGGCTGGAGTTCTTATCAAACTGGGACACTCAAGCTACTTGCAGAGTTGAGAAATATGCTGTGGATCTGAAGATAAACAACACAGATGGGACCTGGAGCAATGTGATTGTATCTTGGTTTCTTCATCAAAATGACTGCAGAGCATCTACTTCCTGTTGGGGCTACTTGGTGTCCTCTCCAGAACAGCCATCAACAGTTAGCACATCAGCACACTTTTAATGCTAGGCAACTGTTTAAGCAAAACCAATCAGTCAGAGATGGGATTGTCTTCTAGGAATCTCAAGCTTTTTCAGGCATAATGTTATCATCACATATATATCTCAGATCTTGAGGACTGCAGATTTGCTTTTCTTTTTTAAATAATAGCCAAAATACATTATTTGCCATCACACATAAATAAGAGCTGCCTAAATAGCTCACTAAATTATTGCAGAAGTACTATTGAAAGTGTTTTAGTGTCATGGTTTCTATTTCATGTATGACTATATAGCACGTATGACTTCAGCTTGTCTGAGGTTATTAAGAGGACCGACAACAAAGCCAGGAAAAGAAGATGAATCCTAGTTCCAGCCACAGTGTTGTCATCTATCTATCAGCACATGGCACAAATAAAGGTAAAGGGTAAAGGGACCCCTGACCATTAGGTCCAGTCGTGACCGACTCTGGGGTTGCGCGCTCATCTCACATTATTGTGGCCAGCATGACAAAGCCGCTCCTGGCGAACCAGAGCAGCACATGGAAATGCCGTTTACCTTCCCGCTGTAGCGGTTCCTATTTATCTACTTGCATTTTGACGTGCTTTCGAACTGCTAGGTTAGCAGGAGCTGGGACCAAGCAATGGGAGCTCAACCCGTCACAGGGATTCGAACCGCCGACCTTCTGATCAGCAAGCCCTAGGCTCAGTGGTTTAACCCACAGTGCCACCTGGGTCAATATTGGCTTGTAAATATTGGCTGGCAAATAGATGCTCTCTGCCAATATATAGTTACTATTATTATTTTCATGCAATCTAATCTATCTTTCCCTAGCTTTATGTGGATGAAATATTTGTGTTTTCCATTATGACCTTAGCTTGACTAGGCTTTTAAAGTAAAGTGGGTTCTGCACAGACTAAGAGAGGGTATTCAACACAGAGTGCAAAGCATGAAAAGTGAATCATACAAGATTTATATATGTGCATAAAATGTAGCCCTGCTGGGGCTGCTGTAGTTAATGGTGATGACTATAATGCATTATATTATTGGTCAGAGTTTAATTGCTCCTGCTTTCTTTCAGCTATGGTCCCCCTTGATGTTCAGCCTCACCTTTTCTCTTACAAAATGTTCCTGTTTATAAAGAAGCCAATCCAAACCACACACATACCAGATACATTCGTTGGGAAAATGGAAATGTACAGTGATATTCAGCACAGTAGCAGAAACGGTGTCTCTGAAATTTTTTACACATCACTTGGGAAGACAGGTGAACTAATATCAGTGTACTGGAAGAAGCAAAGATCACCAGTGTTGAAGCAATGATTCTTCAACATCAACTTCGTTGGACTGGTCATGTTGTGAGGATGCCTGATGATCGTCTTCCAAAGCAACTACTCTATTCTGAATTTAAAAATGGAAAGCGTAATGCTGGTGGTCAACAAAAGAGGTTTAAAGACTGTCTCAAGGCAAATTTTCAAAAATGTAGTATAAACACCAACAATTGGGAAACACTTGCCTGCGAGCGCTCCAATTGGAGAACAGCCTTTACCAAAGGTGTCATGGGCTTTGAAGACATTCGAACTCAGGATGCAAGGGAGAAACGTGCTAAGAGGAAGGCATGCTTGGCAAATCTACACCGTGATCAACTCCTACCCAGAAACTAATGTCCCCACTGTGGAAGGACGTGTGGATCTAGAATTGGCCTCCACAGTCACTTACGGACTCATTGTTAAAACCATGCTTATGGAAGACAATCTTACTCGGCTACAAGTGATCGCCGAAGAAGACTCTTCACCTCTGACAGCTAATGCCTCTTACTGGATCTTTTTTACTCATGCACTCCTAGATTCTGACAGCTCTAGATAGATCCATTCATAGATGAGATCCTTCCAGTTAACTGATCTTGTGCACGTGCTCTCTGTCTTGTTGGAAATCCAACCTCCCCCCCTCCCCAGCCACATGTGATGATAACTCATGAACGCATAGGATGCCGTCAAGGCTGAGATGCCAGTATTCTTGTTCTAAAAGTTCCATCTCTTTATAACTTGTGACTTCTTCTCCTCAAAGCAATCCAGACCACAGTTGGATGATACTGGCAGAATGTAACCAATAACACTGAAAGAAAAAATGCACACACACCAGCCAAAATTCAAGTTATTTGTAATAAATTACAACAACAGAGACCAGTCATAAATATTCGTTTATGTTTTGCTAAAGTCAAAGAAAGATCTTGACATAATCTTGAACACCAAAAGATAATAATGCACACAACATAATAGAATCTAACATCCTAAGGAGGTCTCTTCTACTCTCTTATCAGTTAGCCAGAGAATTTGTTTGCAACAGAAGTTTGGGGAAGAATGTAGGAGCCAATGCTTTGGTCCTCAGGAGTAGCTAATGTGATGGCTTCTAGATATTGTTACAGGATGACAGCTTCTATCATCTCTGACCATTGGCCATGCTGGCTGGGGCTGATGGGACTCAGAGGCCAACAGCAACTGGAACACAGCAAACTGGCTCTCTGTGCCTGAACATCAGACTGGTTTATATCCTGCTTTATAATCCAATCAATTTTATTTTCTTTTTTAAAATATATTTTTATTAATTTTATAAAGGGTACAAAAAAGGAGGGTATACAAAAAAGAAATACAAAAATCACAAACAGCGAAAAACCAAAAAAGTAAGCAAAAGAAAAAAATATTTCTATAACAATATTATTCTGTCGACTTCCTCCTCCCCCCCCCACGTTTCTATTAATGACTAATATAGTGCTCTCTTCTTCTTAAACCATTTCTTCTTCTAAAATACTTATTATAAAATATTATTTGGTCCATTTTACACACTCATAATCCAATCAATTTTCATGGCAGCCTACAAAATATTAATATGCAAGCATATATATTTAAAGAAAATTCAATGTAAAACATTAAAAACAACCATCAAGCAATAAAAATAACAGATAAAATTCCCTGGACTGCTTATATCACATTGTCTTGCAAGCATATCTATTATATAGTAGCAGCCTGTTTACTTGGAACAAAATCCCACTGTTTTCAACAGGGCTTGCTCCCAGATTAGTGTGTCTAGGATTGCAGCCTAAATTATTGTTAATTTTGGGGAACATGCTGTATTGTTAAGAGTGCTTTTTGTTTGTGCTTTTGAACTTTATTTTAAAATAAAAATCAATGGGAAAGTGTTGGGGCTTGAGGCAGGAGCCACACTGAGTTCCCACATGCCCCCCCCCATTCTGCTTTTGGTGGTTTAAGAGTGAGGACATAAGAATCCAGCTAGTGCCCCTTTTAGTCTGGGACCCTGTTTTCACAGTGGGGGATCAGATGCCGGTGGGAAGCCTGCAAGTGAAAAGTTCAAAGCCACCCACATCTTTAATATGTTTCTTTTAAATGAGTCATCTGCCCTAGAGGGCCTCTCACCTTGGAATGGCTGTGTGTGGCTGGAATCCAGCAGAAAAGGAGGAGGAGAAAAACCCAGGGCACTATCTTAAAGCTGTTTACACACACACACACACACATTATATATATATATATATATATATATATATATATATATATATATATATATATAATCTCCCCAGTTCTTTTTGATGCATTTACTTTGAGAGTTTTGGGCTTGGTGGGCTTCCCTGAGACTTTCTGCACAGAATATTACATCAAACATGCCTGCACAGCAGTAATCTCCTAGCACTGTCTGATATTCCCTCTGTGCACAAGGCAGCGAGAGATTTCATTTCATGCATCATTCATAAAGCCACTGCTGGTACGGTATTCCACAAGTTGCTACATCTCTCCCTCCAACTGGCTTCCTCTTATTCCTCCAGCAAAGGCTTCAAACAGAAAAAGAGACATCTCTACTCTCTAGTCTCTTTGGAAATTGGCCACAGGTGCTGCACCATGTCGATAGCACCCTTTGTCTTTTTTAATATATAATTTAAGCTAAATGGGGGGGGGCTAAATCAATTGCTTGGGACTTTAACTCAAGCACCTCGCGTTTTGCATGATTTTCAAGGAGCTGCAGTCATAGAGGCGTTGCCAGAACTTCTAACACAAAGCAAAGGACAAAAATAAAAATGTGTTTGTGTCTGGGTGGCAAATTCTAACATGAAATGGAAGGTACTTTTAAGTGGCATGAGAAGTAATTCACTGAGCTAGGAACACAGAAGGCTCTAATATACCAAATCTGGTCATTGGTCCATCTAGTTCAGTATTGTCTACACTGACTGGAAGGGGCTCTCCAGAATTTCACACGAGATTTTCCCATCCTTAACTAGAGATGCCAGAGATCGAACCTGGGACTGTCTATATTCAGAACATATCCTCTACCACTGAGCTATAGCCATTTTGCTCTGGGTGGGGCATTTTGGAGTCATTGGGATGAAAAAACGACCACCCATGGTACAGTTCACACTCACCACTGGCCTAGAGGAGATCAGTTTTGACTTGCCCAAAGCTGGCCTTTGGTGCAACATTACTCTTCCCTAGTATTCAGAGGCATATTGTTTAAGCAGTGGAGGTAGAACGTGACCATTGTGGATCTGATTTGCTTGCTTGGTGCGCCTTGTAATTGCAGAGTGGCAGGAGCAAAGAGAAGTTCCAGCATGGCTCCACCCAGTCGTCCTACTGAGACGACTCGACCTGGCCTAGTTATAAATGATTCTGTGTCTTTTCCTGAGAAACGTTTAGGCTTTGTATCAGCCCTGAGTGCTCACTGGAAAGACAGTTCCTGCAGCTGAGGCTCCAATACTTTGGCCACCTCATGAGAAGAGAAGACTCCCTGGAAAAGACCCTGATGTTGGGAAAGATGGAGGGCACAAGGAGAAGAGGACAACAGAGGACGAGATGGTTGGACAGTGTTCTCGAAGCTACAAACATGAGTTTGACCAAACTGCGGGAGGCAGTGAAAGACAGGAGTGCCTGGCGTGCTCTGGTCCATGGGGTCACAAAGAATCGGACATGACTAAACAACAAATGGTCACATCTGCACCATACACCTAGAGCATCCTTATACCACTTTAACAGTCATGAATAGTCCTGGGGACTGTGGTTTGATGGGAATGGTAGCTCTGTGAGGTCAACACCCTTAACCACCTACAGTTCCCAAGATTCTTTGGGGGAAGCCATGATGGTTAAATGGGATGAAAGTGCTTTAGAAGTATGGTGTGGACTGCTTGCGCCCCTTGTTTGTTTGCTCTCTCTCCCTCCTCCCACTTGCAGAGGGAAAAAGCTCAGTTTTGGACAGCTCCTTTCTGTACCATCTTGGAGCATGGATTCCTGGAGCTTCCTGGCACTTGGTCTTGCAGGTACTCAAGTTTGGCTCTGCTTTGGCTGCCTGCAGCCTTGTGTTGGCACAGAGCAGCAAACAGGTGCTGTAATTAAACCCGGTATACTGTGAAAGTAAGCAGAAGGAATTTTCTTGATGTCGTGCCAAGTATTTACTTCCCTTTCCAGCTACAAGTAAATTTAGTAGGGTCTGACCCTCCCAAAATGTCCTTTTAGTCCTAGCTCCATCTGCTACTATTATCTAAAAGGTAATTTATTCTGGTAATAGAGTGTTAAATTATCCATCTGTCCAATGATCAAGATGTTGTATGTCATCTAGATTTTCAGCTCGGATCAGTTTCATTAAGATGTTGAGCTGTTTCTTATTTTCACCACCTGAGGATGCATCTTCGCTAGCACTAGGGGTTTCCGTTTTGGCATAGTTTTGCTTCATGGGACATCACGGGTTGTCCAGCAGCAAACTGCAGCCCATAAGAATATATATTCCCCTCTAAGGCTGCAATCCTACAGCACTTAACTGTAAGTAAGCCCCACTGAATTAAATGGAACTTCCTTTTCAGTAAAGATGTATAGGATTACACAGAAAACAGCAAGGGTACAGAAGATGAGAGCATATTTTTAATTGTTTGTTTATGGGGTTTAAATTCCAGTTTTTTACTCCTGTGGCAATTAAAGATGGTTTATAATATCCAAAAGCAATAAACATAAATGCTGGTATACTTTAAAAAATTAAAAATGGTATAATAAGACACAAGAGAGCAAAAATCACACACCCCGGGGGGGGGGGGGAGCAAGCCATAATAAGACTAAGGAAAACAAGAAAACAAGAGGGAAAGCCAAAAGCTTGCCTAAACAAAACAAAAAAGAGTTTTCACTTGAGGACATATAAACATAGGGAAGGGAAGAGTTGAATCTCTTGGGGCAGGGAGCTCCACAATTTACCTTGCCCTGTGATGGGGCATAGAGAAGGGCCCGGAGGCCCAGTGTCAGCACCCAGAATGGTTGTACAATGCTGGAACCAATGGACTCCGGAAATCCCAGTGGGACTGATGTTGATATCCTACATTCGTTTACTTCATTAAAAAAAACCACAACCACACTCACAAAAGCTTTTTAAGGGCACAGTGGTGAGAGGCATTCTGGGAAAATAAAGGTGGTGGTGGTGACAGCCTCACCTGGTGCTTCTTGGTGGTGGCCTGAGTGTTGTGGCCTGACCTGGTAAGCTGATGGGGAGACTGGGGGAGATTGGTGGGCAGGCAACAGTGTTGGGGACAGGTGACTCTAAGCCTGGTGCTGAGAAAAGGAGGGCTAGGAGAAGCGGCAATAGCTGTGACAATCTTCATTTCATGGAGGGGGAGGGAGGAGGGAATGCTAGGAAGGCATTTTATTGAGGGCCTCCTCAGCCCTTCTGCCAGCCTTGACAGCCTGTTCCTCTGACTTCAGGGTTCAGGCAGGCTTCAACCTCCAGGAGCTCTCTAGTCACCTAGTGATCTTGATTTCCCAATCAAAATACCCAACAAAAGTACTTGATTTTTTAAGAGAAGTGACACCCTATCCAAAACAGGCTGAATCCCTATAGACTCTGAGCAGGGCTGGTGCGTCCATTAAGGCAAACTAGGCAGCTGCCTAGGGTGCCAAAATGGAGGGGGCGCTGGCCGGCCAGCCTGCCCGCGGCCCGCCCACCCCGGTGCTGCCTGGGGCCGCCTCCACTGCACCTGTCAGCTGTTGAGCGGCTTCAGGCTGCCATCCTGAGGCGCGCGTGCCCCCGGAGAGTGGCCTGAAGCCGCTCAACAGCTGACAGGCACAGTGGAGGCAGCCCCAGGCTCGCACTCCCCGCGCGAAGCTCCGGAGGCACGCGGGGAGCGCGAGCCTGGGGCCACCTCATCGCGCCTCTCAGCTGTTTTTTTATTTCATTTTTATTTATTTCTACTTTTTCTATTTTCTATTTTTATTTATTTAATTTTTTATTCCACTTTTATTTTTTTTCTAAAAAAGGTCAACAACTCTGGGAATTTTTTTTGTGGGGGGGGGGAGGCGCCAGAAGGTGATCTTGCCTAGGGCACAAAAAACCCTAGCACCGGCCCTGATTCTGAGGCATTCTGAGGAAGGGAACATCAAGCTGAACTTAAGCTCTCTCATAACACTAGAACTCAGGGGTGCAGATGGCACTGTGGTCTAAACAACTGAGCCTCTTGGGCTTGCCGATCAGAAGGTCGGCGGATCGAATTCCCACAATGGAGTGAGCTTCCGTTGCTCTGTCCCAGCTCCTGCCAACCTAGTAGTTCAAAAGCATGACAGTGCAAGTAGATAAATAGGGACCGCTGTGGCGGTAGGAAGGTAAACAGTGTTTCCATGCGCTCTGGTTTGCATCACGGTGTTCCGTTGTGCCAGAAGCAGTTTGGTCATGCTGGCCACATGACCCGGAAAGCTGTCTGTGGACAAATGCTGGCTCCCTCGGCCTGAAAGCGAGATGAGTGCCGCAACCCCATAGTCGCCTTTGACTGGATTTAACCGTCCATGGGTTCTTTACCTTTACTAGAAAAACTTCAAATATTCACATGCTGGTCCAGAATCAATCACCAAGATGGCTCAAGGAGCGGAAAATTACTAAAATTCAGGTTCATTTTCTTTCAGCTTAAGATGCACTTAAGATAATTTATTTTAAAATGAAGCTGTAGTATTTATTCATTTCCCCCATTTGGGCATTTTAATGTCCTTTACCTTTACCTGTTTTTAGAACTCGGGAATATAAGATGAAGGTGAACATTAGAAGATTGGAACAGACCAAAGAGTACATAGCATATAGATAAACGATGTATTTTACTCTCACAGGAAGTAGTGATGGCCACCAATGTGATGGCTTTGGAAGAGGGTTAGAAGAATTCATGGAGGATAAGGTTATCAATGGCTACTAGCCACTAGGTCTATGTTTTATCTCTGCTGTTATCCCTCTAAACACCAGCTGCTGAAACCTGCAGGAAGGTTGCACTCATGTATTGCTTTGAGGCTTCCCTTAAGCATCCAGTTGGCAAATGTGAGAACAGGGTGCTGGACCAGCAAGTTGTCAAAAGGTGGCTCTTTATCATGGCTTCAGCATTAGATTCCTACCATTTTCATGTGGTCCTCCTAATGTGCCTTTAACAGCAGTTTGCTCTGCAGCCAGGAATTGGAAATAATGTTCCATATTGTAAACTAGCATTGCCTTCTGATTTTTGCAGACCATTCTGCATTCAAAAGGGCAAACAGGCTGGGCTCACATTTTCTGGTGAAAAATTAGCTGGGGACCAGGTCAGTTCACTTGGTGCCTTTTTTAAAACAGAAAGCATTATGCAATATGCAGCTCCCACAGTAAGGGAGACTGTGGAGCAAGATTCTGTTTTCAGCCAACCCACTGAGGACTAGCAGAGTTTCTTATTTATTCCATGTTTGTACTGTATCTCAGTTCTCATTGGGCACAGTGAGGGAGGCAGATGACAGTGGCTGATGGATGTCTGGTCAGCATGAGTGGCAGCTACTTTTCAGGCTTGGCAGAAACTACTAAGCGCAAATCACGATGGTTGCCTCTGGCTAATACATTTCTGTGATGGAAAAAGTGAATCCTGAACAATCTGGTTGAGGCTCTGATTCCTGACCTGTCCAGGGTAATTTTAAGACATGAAGCTTAAACTGCTTTTTGCTTGCAATGAATGGCCCATAATGCTAATTCAAAGCATACTTTGAATTATGCAGAACCTACATTCAGTTAAAAACTTCTCTTTTCCTATTCTATTAATAATATGCATGGCACTAAAATGGAAAGAAATGGTTTAAAGCTGCATTACTATAAACCCTTAGCTCTATTGAGATGTACTTTTGGGCAGAGATGTTAAAGATTGCACTACACACCAGCTAGGTGAACATGCAAAATGTGCTTCCTAGTTTCCAGAATTGCATTTGATTCATCAGCTGTTGCTAGCAGGGATAAAGTTTTAAGGGGATGGGATCCATGCATAGTCCTACCACATCCCTGCTTGTTTCCTGTTGTTAAATAACATTTTGAGATGATAAGAAACAATGATCTCTTTAAATAGTTTCACATATTCAGGTAATTATTGAATAGGTTCACAAATGGTCATTTTTTCCCCCTTCACAGGATTCCATATATGTCCTTGACTTAGGGCTCCTCCACAGTTCCACTTGTCCTATTTCCCCCCTTCCCCTTGTCCTACTCCTTTCCCAGGGAAAACCCACTCTTTAGTGCTAAATTGGAGCAAATGTCAATTTGGAGAAAACTCGAATTGCTGTTTGCTCAGATAGAGTGCAAAAGAGCAGCTCTCCCTTGAGGAAAAGCAGAGAAATAAGAGGAAGTGTGGATGAGTCCTTAATTTATGAAGACATTCTGATTAGGATTTGGAGGCTAACAAAGGCTAACATGTGGGTCTCTAATTGTTGATAGCGCCTCCTTTGGGAAATGTACTATTTGGGTCTAGAACAAGCATTTTACCATACATGGATATAAGCAACTTTCAGCGCTGTCTGAGATTTTATAAATAGAATTAAAAAGCACAATGACCCTATATGGCTTGTTTTCTGCTACAGGCTTTGAAATGAAGCTTTGCTTTGAATGAGTGCTTTGATAAGCAGGAAAGCATACAGAAGGTCAAAATCAAAGGAAAAACTAGATTGGGTGGAGGTTATCATTGGAGGCAGAATACTGATACTAATGGTGCAACCCTAAACAGGTGTACTCTGTAGGGACCGGGGAGAAATCTGAGGAAGGGAGTTGCATTTAAATGAGGAAATACTTAATTTGTACTTCTCAAACCAACACACAAACTGTCCATCACAGTTCTCTGGATTTTGGGTTGCAGTTCTCCATTGAAACCATGTGTAAAAACTGCATACATGAGGGGAAAGTGTACATACAAATGAAAAGAACATTTTTAAAGAAGCATTATATTAGGGGGGAATTGCTTTCAAAATGTATATGTTAATAAAACTGCATCCATTCATTAGCAGGTATTTGCACTAATATGCTGATGAATTTTGATGAGGATAAAGTGAGTGAGGGAGAGACATCAGAAATTACTGCAGATATCTGGAAAACTGAATTAGAGCTTGGAAAAAATGAGGAGCTTCAGGGGAACCAAAATTGACAGATTAATCCATTTGTATGCTGAAGTTAAGTCCCACTGAGTTTAATGAGGCTTACTCACAAGAAAATATGCATAGGACTGCAGCCCAGATTCCCACCTAAACTCATTAAAATGCCATATTTGGGGGGGGGGAAATAAACCTTTCCTGGGAGACTGAAAAAGGAGCAGACCATAAGAGGGTGAATGGAAAAGGAGTGGCATGATGGAAAGAAACGTAACTTGGGGTGTGAGAAACATTACTGTCACAAGGCCTGAATGTTCCTTCTGCAGATTCAGTCCAGTTTAGTTTCGATATTATTACTAGCAGCAGCTATGTTGTGCTAGCTAAGCAATCCTTAAGCAGATTGCTAATTAATAGAACAGAATGAATCAGCTGATGGGAGCAAATTTATTTAATCAGACAATTTATATACTGCTTCATCACAATTGTCTGCGAGTTTGATACTCAACAATAAACATAAAATTGGAAATGACTTGAAAAGCCCACTGGAACAAAGAAGTCTTCAGTAGCCAGCGGAAGTTTAGCAGGGAGGGAGCCTGTCTAATCTCTACTGAAAGAGAGTTCCATAAAATGGAGCTCACAATACTGAACATCGGAACAAAATAAAAAAAATTCCTTCCAGTAGCACCTTAGAGACCAACTACGTTTGTCATTGGTATGAGCTTTCACGTGCATGCACACATCTACTGAACATGGCATGGCTGCACATCCAAGCCAAGCCAGGGGGCCTCACTATCAGTGACTCTGTGAAAGAACTCAGTGATCAAGTAGAGATATAAGGAATCAGGTGATTCCTAAGGTATTCAGGACCTAAGTTTTTAAGGGCTTTGTAAATTTGTACAATCTTGACCCCAGCCTGACTGCATATGGGCAGCAAATGGTTAGGAGATAGTTGGAGATAACTCTCTTGTTGGATAAAATATCCAACAGGTATTTGAAGAGTGTTTGTATATATCTGTTTGTCTCCACACTAGTGGCTGAGTAGAGGAGGGTGTGTAACTTAGCCACCTCTACCACTGCTGTGTCCCCTGATGTATATCTGCTCCATGTTCTCCATACATGAGAAGGAATCTCAATTGGCCAAAGTCCCTTCTCACATGCAGAATCTCTTCACAAGCATACACAGAATCTGTGTTTTTGTTGAAAATCAATTTTTAAATCCACTGAAAAGAAGAAAGCGATTCTTTGTGGAATGCATGCACAGAATCTTTTCTGTGTATGCATTCCACAAAGAATCGCTTTCTTCTTTTCAGTGGATTTAAAAACTGATTTTCAACAAAAACACAGTTTCCCCCTCCTCCAGTTTCCCAGATTTTGCCACAAGCTTGTTTGCGAGTTCAGTGGATGCCAGTCATCTGGATGTTCATTTGAATGTCTTATAAAAGGGTACCATATTTCAACAAAATCATCTGCATTGTTATGTATTGGTTTAATTTGTGTACATGAGTTTCTCTGCTAGTCCTGTAACTACCTTTCCCGCTCCTGGGCAATTCAAATGGGTGCGGTGACAGTTGCTATTGGTTAACTTGTTAGCACAATTTGGATCCTCACTCTGATAGGTTCCCGCCAAAATCTAAATGTATCCTTTCCCCAACCCCTGCTCCTGAGAGTATAAAAGGAGCTCACCCTTTCCCTCCAGTCCAGTCAAGATTCCCACTGCAATAAAGAAGACTGTTCTTGTTATACTTGACTCCTAGTAGTTCCTTGATAGTATGCTGAATCACTATTCTGAGCTGACTTCACGAAGAGCTGAAATCACACTCACGACACAACATGCATCATTTGCACAGTTCAAAGCATGCACTCTTTGTTTTTGGTAGGTTTTAAAGATAAGGCCCTTGCCCATATGTTCTGTCACCATCGTGTGATATGTAGGTGTTCAATCTGTTTCAGTTTGGTGCTCTGAGTAGTCATGTAGCTACCAGGACATAAAGCGATAAATTCCTTATATTGTAGATTGAGCTGATCTTCTTTAAATATTGTTGTTAAATCCAGAATTGGAATACATTGTACATACTCTTTCCCAAAATGACTGTACAAGTTAACATGACTGTGCACATGTGGAATGTTGCACCAACTGTCTTGCATCTACTCTTGCACCTTGGTGAGGATGTTTTGTCTATATGTAGCTATATCTTAAAGGTGTTAAATGCCTTCTATAAATTAACTTCAAATAATTTTCTCTTATATGGGATTACATGGACTTTAAACGGTGTCCCCACCCTCACCCCATATATTGTTCGAATCAGCCTTGCCAATTTCAGTGTTTAAGTCTGTTTCCCATAATTGTTTGACTGATGAGCATTGCCCAGTAAACAACTCAGTGAGTATTTTGTAAAGAAGAAGTCTTTCTGATGAACATCAAGTTGATTTTCCTTGGGGAAGTATTTGGGTGATGGGCTGAGTGATGGGCCCCAGGGAGCCCCTCCACATATTCAATGGGGTTGCATGTACCACTGCCCCACAGAGTCAGAGAGCTATGAGTTGGTTGAAGAATGGAAACTGCTTGTAGGTATATATCTTTTCTCTCGGGATCTGATGTGGAATAATAGTTCTGCGGCTTGAATATGTGTGTTTCTGCTTCCTTGCTTTCCTGGTATATTTGTAAATAATATAAATATACAAAACTGTAATGCACGTCTAGTGCTCTGCCATTCAGAAGAAATTGAACCCAGGCAGTGTTGTGCCAGGACTTCTCATCATTCAGAGATGAGCACATTTTATACAGGGATATCTATGCATATGGTACTTTACTGAACGACATAAAGATACTGAAACATTCCCTTTCCCATCCAAGTAACTTAAAATTCCACATTTCAGCAGACTAGCTGGCACCTGCAAACTTCCCTGGGTAATGTTTATTTGGGCAGGAAATGCATTTCATAAAAAAGAGAAATCACTAAGTGTGGCATTCCATCTAAAATAGGTTCCAGCCTTCCTATTCTTCCAGCTTGCATTCTGTAGCTTCAGCCCCGTTCTAAACACTGAATATAATCCAAGCATGTTTTTCTTTCTCTTAATTATATCCAATGTTCCTGGCTCCCAGCCATCCATATTATGGTTGCTCTTTCTATGAGAATATGACATGAAATTAAAGTCTTCTTAAAAAGCAATTCTTGCTGTTTTGGTTGCCATTCTGTATTGCCCTTCAAAACATGAACTAAAAATAACAACGATTCTCTGACCGTTTTCTTCCTGCCTCCCTTTTCTTTTATGACTTGGCTTCATGTAAACTCACTTTTTGTGACTATGATGTTCTTACCATAATAATGAATGACCGACTTGTTAAACACTGCAGCACACAAGCTCATTATGTTGGCTACCCAAAGAAGTTTGAACTGGGCCATTTTACTGTGATCTTCTAATAAAAGGAGGTTTAGGAGGGAGTTAAGCTGATTGTGCAGTCACGAAGAAAATATTAAAAAGTTGAGTCAAGGGAAGGCTGGTGATACTTTGCATTGGTTAACAGAATGCATGGCTAAGTTTTCCCCTGTAGGTCACCGACTTAAATACACCAGAGTAAGCGCTTAACAAAAAAAATGATAGCAATTTTAATTATGGCATAAAGGAAGGATAGGTTCATTCATAGGGCATAATATAACCAATAATAACCAATAGTGACAACTATAACAGAAATTAGAATAAGAAATGACACACTTAGCCATAAAGGATGCTCAATTTATTGACATTTTTATATATTTATGGTTTAGAGTTGTTTTATTACCCGCCTTCTGTTTATCTGCTAGAAAGGTGGGATATAAGTATTTTAAATGAACAAATAAATAAAACGAATATTTCATCGCTCCTATGAAGAGACTGGGAAATATTCCGCATGGTTCCCAGGCAATTGGTCTTCCCCAGTCTCCCCAACAGAATGGAAAGGATCCTGGATATTCCAAACAAAATTTGATTTTTTCCTTTCAACACCCCTGGTGCATTATGGGAACTTTACATGTACAGTAATGCCAATTAGCTCCAAATCATTGTCAATATTCGGTTCACCGCATTAAGGATCTATCTAAAGAGCAACAAGGCAACCCTATTCCAGAATTTCTGAAACAGTGAGCTAGGTTTCCTTTAAAAAAGAGAGGGCTTTTGTTTGTTTCCAGTTGGAAACGCAGCTCAACAGTAGTCAAGTATTTTACAAGCCCTGAATAGGGCACCTTCACAATTTCTAAGGCTGCACAATTAAGCATATTCTCGAAGCACTTCCTTAGTTCCCTTCAAATGTTTGTAGACTCGTAATAAGACAGTCAAAATGGAAATTAACTCCTTTAAGACATGTAAGCAGCTAATGTGAAGGTTTCTGTGGGATGAAATTTTAGCAGGATACAAACGCATTTGCAATTTGCTCATTTGGAAAGAAGAGCTGAATAAACAACAGCCTTTATTTAAATGGACGGTGTGCATAGTGGAGTATGCTCTGGTAATTACGTCTGTGGTGCAGAGAAAAGTGATAGAAAAGAAACAATAAAATTGGTGCTTTAGTTTATTCGCAGTGGTAAATAGCATATTGCTCAATTCCCTACTTGTATCTCAAAGAGGCCTTCGCTGAAGGCTGCTACTCATATAAAGTGAGCCTTAGTGAGGTTACCAGACGTCTCCGTTTCCCGGGAACAGTCCCCGGATTTACAAATCAGTTCCCTGACAAAATCCATCTATTTAGTAGGAAGTTGAAAAGTGTCCCCAGATTCATTGAAAAAAATCTGGTAACCTTACCTGGGAATATTGCCTTGCTTCACCAGGTCTAGCTAAGCAAGTTGAGAAGCCAGCTTTATGAGGCAAAGGTATCGGTCCTGTGTTGCCATGTAACACATGAACAGACCTCTGCACAAACTCAGCATTGGTTCAGCAGCAGTTATTCCTGGCTTTAGTTTGGACCACGGTGGCCGTAGCTGAATTCACTAGGTTTTTATTTTATTTCATTTCCCTCAGTGGTTAGTAGTCACGATGACTATATCTGGATTGAGAGGAAAATGCCAATAAATCACTTTTAATGGAAGGTAACAATAGCGGAATTGGAATTGGAATTGGAATCTTTGGATTCCAATTCCAATTCCGCTATTGTTACATCCCAATTCCAAAGAAGGGCAGTGCCAAAGAATGCTCCAACTACCGCACAATTGCGCTCATTTCACACGCTAGCAAGGTTATGCTTAAAATTCTACAAGGCAGGCTTAGGCAGTATGTGGACCGAGAACTCCCAGAAGTGCAAGCTGGATTTCGAAAGGGCAGAGGAACCAGAGACCAAATAGCAAACATGCGCTGGATTATGGAGAAAGCTAGAGAGTTCCAGAAAAACGTCTACTTCTGCTTCATTGACTATGCAAAAGCCTTTGACTGTGTCGACCACAGCAAACTTTGGCAAGTTCTTAAAGAAATGGGAGTGCCTGATCACCTCATCTGTCTCCTGAGAAATCTCTATGTGGGACAAGAAGCTACAGTTAGAACTGGATATGGAACAACTGATTGGTTCAAAATTGGGAAAGGAGTACGACAAGGTTGTATATTGTCTCCCTGCTTATTTAACTTATATGCAGAATTCATCATGCGAAAGGCTGGACTAGATGAATCCCAAGCCGGAATTAAGATTGCCGGAAGAAATATCAACAACCTCAGATATGCAGATGACACAACCTTGATGGCAGAAAGCGAGGAGGAATTAAAGAACCTTTTAATGAGGGTGAAAGAGGAGAGCGCAAAATATGGTCTGAAGCTCAACATCAAAAAAAACAAGATCATGGCCACTGGTCCCATCACCTCCTGGAAATAGAAGGGGAAGAAATGGAGGCAGTGAGAGATTTTACTTTCTTGGGCTCCTTGATCACTGCAGATGGTGACAGCAGTCACGAAATTAAAAGACGCCTGCTTCTTGGGAGAAAAGCAATGACAAACCTAGACAGCATCTTAAAAAGCAGAGACATCACCTTGCCGACAAAGGTCCGTATAGTTAAAGCTATGGTTTTCCCAGTAGCGATGTATGGAAGTGAGAGCTGGACCATAAAGAAGGCTGATCGCCGAAGAATTGATGCTTTTGAATTATGGTGCTGGAGGAGACTCTTGAGAGTCCCATGGACTGTAAGAAGATCAAACCTATCCATTCTTAAGGAAATCAGCCCTGAGTGCTCCCTGGAAGGACAGATCGTGAAGCTGAGGCTCCAATACTTTGGCCACCTCATGAGAAGAGAAGAATCCTTGGAAAAGACCCTGATGTTGGGAAAGATTGAGGGCACTAGGAGAAGGGGACGACAGAGGACAAGATGGTTGGACAATGTTCTCGAAGCTACGAACATGAGATTGACCAAACTGCGGGAGGCAGTGGAAGACAGGAGTGCCTGGTGTGCTGTGGTCCATGGGGTCACGAAGAGTCGGACACAACTAAACGACTAAACAACAACAACAATAATAGCGGAGGCCTCCTCCTTTCATGCACTAGTTGTGGGCCTCTCAGAAGCATCTGGTTGGGCCACTATGGGAAATAAGACACTGAACTTGATAGATCTTTGGCCTGGTCCTTCTTATCATAATCATTGATTTTGAGAGAAATGTCTGAAGCGTTTGGCAACTGCAGTAGGAAGAAGGTTCTTCAGAAGCCCATGTGTCTAGAAACTCCTCACACAAATGCTTGGGTACTGGATGAAGTTCTCTTTGGCAAGTTTTGTATATTTGCCACCCAAGTTAAAAATGGGTGTCCTTCCATACTGAGATGGATTCATTTTGTTTCACTGAGATTAAAATAAATTAACTAAAGGAAGTTCATAGAGGGAAAATCCCATGCTTTTCTACACACCCGTCATTGGCGTCTCCTCACAAAAGCCTCTCAGGGAGATCAGAGAGCTCTTCTGAACAATGTGGGTTGAGGTCTCAGAGACTTCTAGAAGAGAGGGGAGTTTAGTTGGCTATTAGTCTTCATTATCCAAATTTGAAAAACTAAGCAATCTAGTGTGGTTTATACAATGGCTTGGATCCAAAGATTAGTTAAAATAAGGTCTTAATATGTGATGTTTCCTGTTTACTTCTCACCAGCTCCCTGTTCCTCATCCAGTATTGCTCAGAAGCGCTTCCAACCACATAGAGAGGCTTTTCAGGGAGAGAGGCGTAGGTGGCTGCAGGGTGCAGGGGGATGAGGAAAATATTGTTCCTATTAATTTTCTTAGGATCTAAGCCATTGTTCTGAAATTGTAAACCACACTAGATAGCATTAGTTCTTCAGGTTTGGATATCAGGGATTGATATCCAAATATTGATACTGAATAAAAAGGACATCAACAATACTCCAGGAAAGTATACATAGATGTATATGGTACACTATCTATACAGAGGCACTTGTTACAGAAGACATAGTAATGGTTGTTCATCTTCAAAAAAAAGGGGGGGGAGGAAGAGATGAATTGGCAGAGCTCAGTGAGGGTATTTACACATTCCCTATTGCTTCAAAACTGAGTTATAATATGTCTATTGCAAAATTCAAACTACTATTTTGTTTTCTCTAAACACCACAGGCTACCACTGTTTGAATAGAAGTGGAACGAAGCATCTGGAAGAGTCTTATTTTGATTTTATTTTTCTCTGCTATAAAATGGCCGAATGAACTTTCTGAGATATAAAACAGGACACATAAAAATGACTAGTGTGATGAGACCTTGTATGCCAAGCTGCATCTCTGAGCAAATTGTTATGGCTGGATTTAAAACAGAAATGCTGATGGGAATGGAATCTTAATTACACTGTTGCAACTGAGGATGCATTACCAACTACTAACAATTACCCTACAGTGAAGAAAACATATAATCTAGTTTGAGCTTTAAAAAGACTACTGCCTTTAATATTTCTTATTTGCATGAATAACAAAATATTTATCCTAGCATAACCTGTCAATAACCTTGAGACATTGTTTCTTGCCAGAATAATGTATGAAACTTTATTTTATTTTATTCAGATTGCCCCCACTCATTGGAAGGGAAAGAGAAAAAAAAGACTGTATACAGATGGTTATTTCGGAGAAGCAGTGGGGAATGAGTTCTTCCTATTTTGTTATCTATCTATCATGCTTCTAGCATCAACAATGTATAAAGGTAATAGGAGAAGATGGGAGATCTGTGCTAGAGAAAAGAAAGTCTATTTTCTCAGCTTCCCAGTTGCTTCTGCTGCTACTTCATGAACCATACGAGCCAAGGCAGTGGTGAGATTGCACATCGCATGTGATTGCATCTGAAATATTCCCTCCTAAAGGAAAACTTGTTCACTCTTTCTATCTCTCTCCCTTTTAAAAATAGTTCATATGTTTTTTTTATAGTTCTATCATTTCATATCTTTCAGTTTTACTTAAAAACACACACAAATATAAACCATCTCACCACTTCACAAAAAATTCCAAGACTGTTTTGAAGAGGTAGGGTGAGATATTTGCCATTAGCTCTGCCCAGTAAGGAGGTCTCTGTGACACACACTCCAAAATGCATTAATATAGATTGGCACAATGCTGACCATGCTTCACAGGGACTTTTTTGGGGGAGGGGGGAGCTGTGCAACCCACCTTTTTGTAGTTTGCAATCTGGGTTGAACTTCATAAAAACAGTGTGCTTGTCTTTGCTCCCCCTGCTTCCCGCCTCTCCAGGTCCTGGGAGACGAGGAGGGAGGGGAGCTTGTCTCAGCAGGAGGGAATGACCACCCTTTTCTCTTTAAGAGCCTGACTCACCTCTGCCTTTTGGCCTCCCTCATCCCCCTCTCCTGCTGCAGCTTCTAGCTCTGATTCCGGACTGCTCTCTGCCACAGACTCCCCACACTCACTAAACCCTGTTACCTCTTCAGCTTCCGACACCTTCTGCTCCCAGTCTGCTCCCTTTTCTCCCTCTGGTCACTCACCATCATCCCACCACCAGTCCCTGGGCTCTGAGCCCTCTTCCCTTGCCGGTTCCTCTCACCATTTCTCTGTGCCCAACTAGTCCATTTTTTACTCGTAAATGTAAAAACAGCTGCTTTTTCTGGATGGTTGGGAAATACACATTTTGCCATCGTTTCTTCACCACTCTGCTGTGAATATCCTTCCTACACTTAATACAAAACCAAGGATGTGGATTTCCCTCTGGCCAACGTGGGAGAGGAAAGCTCCATTCACAGACCATTTGTGATCTGGGGGCAGTATGATGCCGCTCCTGTCATCATTCACTTTCCTTCCATGATAAGGCCCCATTTATTTTTCGGCTTCCGGGTTCAGCGCCAGCGCCGATCGGCGGGGTCTCGTCTCGTCTCCGAGACGGCCCGTCCCTGCTAGGAGTGGGGAGGGCAGCGAGAGCGACGCTGCGCCCCTTAGAACCTCAGGAAGGGCGTCCCGGGGGCAATTTGCTCGGCACAGCCCAAATCCGGACTCCCCAACTCTTCGGTTAGCTCTAATAAGAGCTCCGGAGCGAGGAGGGTAGAAGTCGCGGGGGCCATTTTGAGCGGCAACGTTATTCTAGCAGGGAGAAGCTTCAAGCCGAAGGCGGAGAGCGCTGGATTCTTCCGAAAATAAAACGATTGGAAAAGATTGTAAGTAACTTCACGATTTGGATTATAAAACAATTTGGATCTGGGAGAGAGGGGAGAAAAGAGGAAGCCACCCCCCCCCCACGGCAACAAAAGAGACAGTAAATAGAAACCCGAAGCCATAAACAGAAGATTTGCAATTCAAAGGATCCCTCAAAGGCATCAAAGAGAATCTCCCCTTTGATGCAGGGTGAGAAGGGGAGAGAGACTGTGGTTTATGACTGCCCTGCAGCAAGAGGTAAAGACTGAGAAAAATCTTTCTTTTCCTCGGGAGCCGGCAGCCCAGGCAACCCAGTGAGTTGATCAGGATTTATGAGTCAATTTTTATTTCATTTTGTATTTCTGGACTTTGTGGAATTTCTTTTCTGGTTTAAATGTTTGTGAAATGTGAGTTCGAACTTTATTGTTAATAAGACTTGAAGAATGCAGCCAGCTTGTTAAAATGGAGTCGAGAAAATAAACTGTGATCATATTCCACCCCACGTGACAAGTTTTGACCTTGGCAGGATTGAATTATGTCAACAAAAAAGTGTTCCCCTGAGTTCCAGCGGTCTGTTTTGACCTTAATGTGGGAAACAAGAATAGAGCTATGTCAAGAGGAGACACGACGGCAAGAGTTACAGCAACAATTTCAGATGGTGATGGCAGAATATGATTTTTTAGGAGATGAAGCTTTTGACACTGAAAAAGATGAATGTGAGAATGACAATGATGATGACTGTGATTTGGAAGGAAAAGATGAAGATGAGGACTGTGATGATTCAACACAAAATGAAGCACACCACGAAAAAAATGATGACTTTACTCTACAAAAAGTTGGATGGAGTGCCCCGCTTTTGAGGGGGGCACGATTGGTATTATTGGAACTCCAGAACGCCCACAGGGAAGAAGGAAAAAATATGCAGAGAAGAGAAGAAATTCAGGGGCCCTGTATGGTGGCCTGGATGGCAAAAGACTGTAAACAGGGGGTGGGGTGAAGGGAAAGTGATGTTGTGATTACATGGATGGATTAACAGGTTTATAACTGGTCTGCTGATTATGGAATTTGCTGGATTGGGGGGGTGGAGCCGGTAATCGGGGATGTAAGGTTAAATTGAGAATAGTTATAGTTTTAAAAGTGAATGGATTTTGGAAAATGTGAAAATATGGAGGCTTATAGAGGGAGAAAAAATTAGGCACGGGAAGATAAAATGGGAGTTTGATTTTTCAGTGATTTGAAGTTGTATAAGATACAAAGGTGTATTTCTATAAAGTAAGAAACTGTTGCAGATGATAAAAAAGGGATGAAAACCGGGGAAGGGGGGGGAGGGGAAGCCCACAAAATATGGTTTTACAATCATGAATGTAAGAAAAAATTTTCTGTTTTGTATTGTTTTTTTCTCTTTTTCTGCCCTTTCTTTTTTTTCTTTTTTCCTATTTCTATTTTTCTCTCTTTTTTTTGGTATGACAATAGATGGTTGGATGGATGGCCTCCTGCGTACTGCCCTGGTTTGCTGGAGCTCCCTGGTGGCAGGGGGGGGCTTTGGGGTCAGGGGAGGGGGAGGAGGACAGAAATCCAAGCATAAAATGGAACATCTCTGACTGTTCACATACATGGGATACTTCTGTGGCAGGGGAGGACCCATGTGGGTGGGTAGGAAGGAGGTGGAAAAGGTGTTTATGTATGTACCGTTTTTTTTTGTTTTTTTTGTATTCTGTAAAATTAATAAAAAGTATGTTTAAAAAAAGGCCCCATTTATTTTTCTCCAGTTTTTGACATGAAGTGCTGCACAATCCTGGATTCTGGAAGGAAACATTTCTCTCTCTCATTTCCTTTTTACTTGAAACACTGGAGCAGAAAGCGTTTCTGTGTTTCAATCTCGGGGCTGTCACAATGGCTGCACTGTCCCTTCTCTCTGCCTTTGGGGTGTGATTTGTGCCTTTGGGCTCCTAACTGGGATAAATTTACTGTATGCATAGCCTGCTCAGAAAGGCATGAGAGCCTGGGCAGACACCATATCCATATTCACTCTTGAAATCTAGACTACTGCAGTGCACTCTGTACAGGGCTTCCCTTGAAGTTGCAGCTCCTGTGGAATAAGGTGACCAGTTGCTCACTGGGACAGAAAATCACCATGATATTGTGCTGCTGTTGAAAAAAAAACATGCACTGGCTACTAGTTAGCTACCAGGCTACATTCAAGGTGCTGGTACCTTGTAGGGTGATAAAGCCCTACACAGCCTGGGACAAGATACCCAAAAGATCAAGCATCTCATCCCTTATGCACCCAACCAATCACTGTGCTTTGTAGGAGATGGCATCCTGCAGATTCCATCTTATCAGGAGGTCTGCCTTGCAGTGTGGGGACTGTGGAAGCACCTGCTCTCTGGAATTCCCTCACATGCATACAGACAGTTTCTATTGTCATTTTTGGGTGCCTGTTGAAGACTTTGCTCTTTCACCAAGCCTTCTAAGTGGAATTTTTTTTTTATCCCAGTTACTATCTCGGTGGGATTTGAAATTTTATATATATATATGCAATTGTTTTAGATGTGTTCATTGTGTTGTGAAATTGCTTTGAGACGCCTTGTAGGAAGTGATTCATAGATGAAGTAATGACAACAACAGCAACGACTTGAGTGTCAAATTAAATCTCTTTCAGCACACTCTACTCGGAAGCAAGTCTCATTGAATTCAATGGTGCTAGCATCGTCTGGGGTGTGTGTGTCATTGGCTCAATAAGTTGCATGCATCTTGTAGGGATACATTGACCATGTTGTTATCTCTGCAGATGGCCAACCTCGCTGGGTTGTTCTGAGATTAAAGAGAATAACCACCATCCAACTGAAAAAAAGCCTTCTTTCAGTGTGGAGGGTAGTATTTATTGTGGGTGAATATTCCAAGGTGGGATGCAGTGGTTGTGGGGAGAGGTTCAGCACTGGGAAGTATGTGTGTGGTTGTGTGGGGGGTGCATGCATGGTTGTGTAGTGTGACGTCTACCATAAGAGTTTCTCAAGTGTACATATGTGTTCATGGGCCCCCAAAAGTTGACAAGCCCTCATCTAACCACTCCACTCCACTGCGATACTTTATAACTAAAGGAATAGGGATAGCACAAATAATCCACTATCTGGCTACCTCTGTGTTCCTGGCAAAAATTTAGCTTCACTTTTGTGTTCAGTCAGACACAACACAGTTTTGCCAGAACTTTCCATAGACTTTAATGGGGCAGGAAAACTCTACTACCTTTTGAACCACTGATCAAAAGTTCACCAAGCTAATGAAAGTGTTTGTTCTGCAACAAAATCTGAATAAAATACATAACAGGTTCTCGCCAAAATTAGAATGAAATATATGGAATTTCTTCCCAAAAATTGAAAAAAGGGTCAAGGAGTCATTTTTCATCACTTTTTTTGTGCTGCATCTGTGGCAAATTTCATTTAATCTATTTGAAATTTGGACCATTTGCAGAACTCATCAGTAGATCATGTGTGCCAAGTTTTAAATTATTTGTGGCAAAGACACCATTCTTATAAGGTACTAAATTTTGAGGTTTAAAATGATAGAATCTTGTTTTTGCTACTCACCTTCACTATATTTAATAACCAGTGTTAGCTGCTATTAGAAATGCCAGGAACATGTTTCTGTCTTTATCTACATGAGGCAAATTGCTGCAGGTAAGAGGATATAGTGACTTTTGTGTGAGTAACATTTCACTCATTTAGATACAGAGAAATGCTGTGGAAGAAGAGGGAAATCGCAGGGTTAGGGTTTTGTTTTTTTTTGTTTTTAAAGGTAATTCTAATATCTTTGAACTGAGAACAGTGGGAACACAGTTCAATTACTACATTAGATTATGATTTCGGAGAGGGGTTAAAATTGAATGTAATGACTCCTTAGGTGAGAGATTTGGAGCAATTAGAGGTCTGGAGATGTATTGTTATGTAACTAAAAATATAATTGCTTTAAAAAGCCTGTGCTGCCAAGTCCTGCCTTTTGCTGTGTTGGAAGCCATTTTTCAAATTCTTATTACTCCTCTATGTGGCTTTAATTGACTGAGGTTTTAAACCTCCGTTCTCTAGTGAGTATTGATGAGGCTTTTAGTTCTGAATTTCAGGAGACTTTAAATATAAGCTAAGAAATGTGGATCTGAAAGACTCCGTGCCTGAGGAACAGTCAACCCAGGGCTCTCCAGGTGTTATTGGACTAAAGCTCCCATCATCCGCAGTCAGCATGGCCTATGTCCATGGGTGATGGGAGTTGTAGTCCAGCAACATCGGGATGGAGGTTACAACGTTTGGCTAACCCTGATGCTGTGGCACTCAAAAACATGGAAATTCATCACCCACATTAGCCAAAGTCCGAGTTTTGAAGTCTTGAGTCAGCAAGTCCAATTTTGAAGTTGAGCATCCTCCCACATCTCCACCACCTAACAAAGGACCACACTGTCAGCTTTGAATGCGTGGATCAACTGTTGGATAGAGTCTGCTGCCTGTTTCCTCTGCATTGTTCCCTTGCATTGTTCTTGTGCTCCTGGGTGCAAAGTCCCCCTCCTCCTACTCCACCCTCCCCAGGGGGAGCACCTGTTACCGTACTAGGATTTTCACATCAGAGACCAAGTCTGGGGAACTTTTTATTTGAAAAATAAAATAAAAAATTCAGGATCCGAATAATTTGCTGAGTCACTGCTGTTTGTTAAAAGTGTGCATGTGGCTGTCTGAAAGCACAGCACTCAGATGGCCAGGATTCTGGGTCTGAGACAGTTACACTGGAAAGAAGATTGATGAGGATAATAAATCCAGCATAAGGTAGTTCCTGACAAAAGATGAAGCAATCATGTTTAATGGAGCTCTGCAAGCTATAACAGGACAGAGATTGCAATGACTAGCACTTCAAGGCACCAAAGCCTTCTTATGCTAAGCTATGTCTGGCTCTGAGTCCATCGGTGCTCCTCCAATGGGTTATGATTTAGTTAGAGCACACTATAAACAAAACAAAAAAAAATACACCCCTTTCCCCACAATTGGATTATGGAAGCAGAGCACACATCAGTTGATGCCTCCACTGTGAGCAGACTTCCTCTAACAAGGGTGACAAGGGGTTTAGTGTCAAATCCTGATTTTCCAATTTTCTGTGACCAGCGGCAGGCTGAAAATGATGCTTTGCCTCATTGTTAGCGGTAACCTTAAGCTTCTCTGTCCTTGAATGAATGCAAAAATGCTGACCATTAGAGGGCAGCACAGTAACACTTTGCTTTCTGTTTTGGTTTTTTACTCAGCCTTGTCATTGGTTCAGCTTGTTTCTTCCCATTCCTTTAGGAAAGAATTCTTGCATCTAGAAGTGGTTCCTCCATGTAGCTAAAGGGAGGAACATAAAACAAAGCACTGACAGCGAGCAATAGGAAGATGAAGATGAATTTCTATGTATCCCTCACCCCCAAATTCCCTGGCTTTCTCAGCACCTGCTCATCGAACGATAGTTCTCTATTGATCTGTTTGGGCAATACCTTTGGCACTTCAGAATTTAGTAAAGGTACCCCTGACCATGGGACGCTGGTGGCGCTGTGGGTTAAACTACAGAGCCTAGGGCTTGCCGATCAGAAGGTCGGCGGTTCGAATCCCCGCGACGGGGTGAGCTCCCGTTGCTCGGTCCCAGCTCCTGCCAACCTAGCAGTTTGAAAGCATGTCAAAGTGTAAGTAGATAAATTGGTACCGCTACAGCGGGAAGGTAAACGATGTTTCCGTGTGCTGCTCTGGTTCGCCAGAAGCGGCTCTGTCATGCTGGCCACATGACCTGGAAGCTTTACGCCGGCTCCCTCGGCCAATAATGCGAGATGAGTGCCGCAACCCCAGAGTCGGTCACAACTGGACCTAATGGTCAGGGGTCCCTTTACCTTTACCCCTGACCATTAGGTCCAGTTGCGGACAACTCTGGGGTTGCGGCACTCATCTTGCTCTATAGGCCGAGGGAGCCGGCATTTGTCCGCAGACGGCTTCCAGGTCATGTGGCCACATGACTAAACTGCTTCTGGCGAACCAGAGCAGTGCACGGAAATGCCATTTACCTTCCCGCCAGAGTGGTACCTATTTACCTACTTGCACTTGACGTGCTTTCGAACTGCTAGGTTGGCAGGAGCTGGGACCAAACAACAGGAGTTCACCCCGGCTCAAGCGCAGCCATAATGTGAGATTCCAAACCACAGGCAGGAAGTGAAGTGTTGTAGGAGCAGCGAGGTTTAACACAGAAAGGGAAGGAACAATGTGTAATAATGGCTAATTGCCTTGCTTCTTTGCCTTAATTATCTGGCATCAAGCACCACAGCTCTGAAGGCATCAATGGCAGGACCCTGGTAAATGAAGAGAGGAAGCAAAATAAAAGGAAAGGAATTGCTTAAATTGCATATTCCAACATTTCTCTGATGAAAACAGGGACATCCTATTCAACAACAACAACAACAATTTTATTTTTTATACCCTCCCCATCTGATTGGTTTGCCCTAGCAAAACTCCATACCTTCTAACATTTCTCGGATGAAAATAGGAACTTCCTAAGGAAAGGCATGGCATTCTGGGATCAAATTAGAAACCAGGACGGCTTCTGGGACTGGGAAATCTGGGACTGTCCCTGGAAAATAGGGACATTTGGAGAGTCTGGCATTGGTGCAGGGAATGGAAGCAGCAAAGCCTTATCTTCTCAGCACTCCCCTCCCTCTGTAACCTGCGCCATACCGTGAAGCATTCACAGTAATTGCTGGAAACTGTAGAATAGCTCAGCAACATTTGGGTGTGGGGAAGCCATCCAAGCCGATGCTTCTGAGAGCATGATAAAAAACAAAGAGCAGAATCCTATAAGGAAGAGCCAGGGACCTCTTTCACAAGCCATTAGCATGACCCATGGTTTCTGACTTCCTGTTTCCAACAGGTAAGAAGCTCTTTCTTCACAGCAGCAAAAAGGGGGAGACATTTGAGCAGGTGCCTAAGGCCTCCACTGCATGTGTAGGGAAAGAGACAGGCCGGAGAGTATATTCTCATACTTGCACTGGAGCAGTTGATTGAAAGCTTGTATCATTGAATTAACTTTCAGGCCAAGCAGGCAAGCCGGTAGTCAAGGCCAGGGCTTTCCTTCTTGCGTACTCATTTTGACATCCTTTACCCATTCTCTCAAACACTACCAGCTATCATTGAACTCTGCTGCAGGGTCCTTGGCAAAACAGTGGAAAACAAAAGGCAAACATAAATAAAAAGTGGCATGATATGCCTTTCTGCCCAGTCGGATCAGCACACAGCCTTTGACTGCAATGTTATTTAAAACAGCTTCACATTGGATCTCGCATAGATTTGATTCATACTTCCATGCAGGAGCATGTGATGAGCACAAGTGATTCACACTTCCTATTAAATGGGCTTGGAAGCCCAAGTTCACCAGCCGATGTTTATGAAAATGCATCATAAGGACAGCCTTTCCCCCAACCAGTTGCCTTCCAGATGTTTTGAACTAAAACTCCCATCATCCCCAGCCAGCACTGGAGTTGTGGTCTAAAACATCTCGAATGCAACAGGTTAAGGAAGGCTGAGTTAGGGGAAAGTGTGCTTACCAATGAATATGTTAAGCAACGTACAAGAATGCATCACATCAGGGGAAATTGCTTGCAAAAATGTATGCCTTAGTAATTTCTCCTAATAAACACATTATATATGCAGTTTATCATACTAAAATGCTGATGAATTTTCATGAGGACTTAAAAAAAACCCCACAAAAAACTGATGCAGAAATATAAAGAATGAAATTTAAGACTGGAAAAATAAGAAACCGAGAGAACCAAAATTGACATATGTTTTGGCCCACAGCCCCCATCATCCCTGGCTTCCTTTAGTTCAAGTATTATATACAATGTCTGTCCTGGCCTCACAGTGGTTTGGAACAATTTAAAATTACAATGAAGTTTAAAAGGAAACAAACAGGCTTACACGTCTGTTTACTCAGCCGAAAAGTAAGGTAATAGGCAGCCAGTTCATTGCTTATTTCTTTACTGGAGATTTATGGCAAGTTGGAAAAGCTTGGCTCTAAGCACCCAAACAGCTGTGGAGAAGCTTCGACCCTTCCAATGTTTCTGAACTACAATTCCCACCAGCCCCAGCCAGCATTGTCAATGGCCAGGGATGGTGGGAGCTGCAGTTCAGCAACATCTGACCAAAGGTTCCTCACAGCTGCACTAGAAGATCCCTAATCCCGAAGGATCCCTCATCCTAAACCAGGCACCCCCAAACTCGGCCCTCCAGATGTCTTGGGACTACAACTCCCATCATCCCTAGCTAACGAGACCAGTGGTCATGGATGATGGGAATTGTAGTCCCAAAACATCTGGAGGGCCGAGTTTGGGGATGCCTGTCCTAAACCAAAACCTGTGCAGTCATTCAAATCACATTAAGCAAGTGCACATAAGGGGGGGGGGGGACATGTGTACACTGGTTGAAGATCCGCTATGGAGCTTATGAATGTACAACTGTATATGTTTTGGGTCCTCTCTCTGTAGTTGTGGACTGCACTTTTCTGATTCCACACAGAAACCTCTGCACATACACATATGTTGCATACACAGACATTTCAATGGAAGATGGGTAGGTTGCAGGCAGGCCGACTGCAATGATCCTTCTCCCTTCCCATGTGCTCTCTATCATTTGAAATTTTCAATAAGGTAAAATGTCACTTCTAAATCTCAAAACATGGAGGAATGCAAGAAATACATTGTGAAAGAACACATTCCTTCAATTACGTTGGGTTGAAGCCGGCTAGGACTTTATATCATTTTGCAATCCCCCCTCAAAAGAAAATGGCAAATTTGGAGCTTCTTAATTTAAACATTCATATTAATCCATCCATTCCAACCAGTTCATTCCAGAAAACATTTTTAATAAGTTGCACCAAATGCAATCTGTTTCATTACCAAGGCAAATACATACTTCAGAAGAGCTTTGTGGAGCCCTGGAGATAAAAGGTGCTTTTTTGGCAGTGATAATTTGGCAACATGCAGAGAGAGAGAGAGAGAGAGGGAGAGAGAGGGAGAGAGAGAGAGAGAGAGAGAGAGAGAGAAGCCATAGCTGCCAAGTTCTCCCTTTTTTTAAGGGAAATTCCCTTATGCTGAATAGGCTTCCTCGCGAGAAAATGAAAAACTTGGCAGCTATGAGAGAAGCTTGTTTCAGAAGGAAAGGACTATCTACATATTTTCCATGATATAAAAGGTTTGGATTTTAACAAGAGCATCATGAGAGCTCTCTCTCCTTCGCCATCCCACTGCAATGTGCCAGATCCACTCCTGGTGCATTTCTGCATGCATCTGATCTGATCTGTTTTAGGAACCTTGATGATAGGCCAGGGTGTTAAGTCTTAGTTCAATTTTTATTACCCTTCATATAATGCTTGATTCAGTAGTGACTGTAGAAATTTTTATACCTGAGCCCAAAGTTAAAATTACACCTTTCCACTCTGGGTTAAACTGATTTATTCAGCAAACAATGACACAGATGAAGATTAGAGAGAAGAAAATAGCAAGCCTGCTACCCAGACATTGCCTAGAGGGACTGCTTCATGTAGTTTCATAATAAGCTTGGCTTCTGTCTAGGGGTGTCAGAAGGCATCTGTGGCAGATAGACCTTGGGTCAGCCTCCTGGTGACCCAGAAACCAATCAGGGCTGGGTGGAGTGTCATCTAATCAGGAGAGAGTAGGGAATTAAAAGTTAGAACCTGACAGTTAAGACTGTCAGATAGGGCTTGACTGTGTGTGAGAACTCAGATAGGGCTTGTCTGTCAGTGAGTTAGGGCTTGGAAAGTGCTTATACGTTTAGAGCCTGGCTATGGCTGAGTCAGGGGTTAGCTAGGCAGGGCAACCCAGATTGTTTCCCAGCTGGGAGAGGGGAAATCCCAGAAGAGTCTGGGAGTGGTGTTTTTTTTGTTTTTTGTTTGGTAATGTAAGATCAATATCCATTCTAAGTCTATTTAGTCTATTTAGGTAAAGGTAAAGGTAAAGGGACCCCTGGGGACGCGGGTGGCGCTGTTGTCTAAACCACTGAGCCTAGGGCTTGCCTATCGGAAGGTCGGTGGTTCAAATCCCCGCGACAGAGTGAGCTCCCATTGCTCGGTTGCCCTACTCATGCCAACCTAGCGGTTCAAAAGCACATCAAAGTGCAAGTAGATTAATAGGTACTGCTCCGGCGGGAAGGTAAACGGTGTTTCCGTGCGCTGCTCTGATTTGCCAGAAGCGGCTTAGTTATGCTGGCCACATGACCACTGTACGCCGGCTCCCTCGGCCAGTGAAGCGAGATGAGCGCCGCAACCCCAGAGTCGTCTGCGACTGGACCTAATGGTCAGGGGTCTCTTTACCTTTACCTTAAAGGGACCCCTTACAGTTAAGTCCAGTCACGAACGACTCTGGGGTTGTGGTGCTCATCTCGCTTTACAGGCCGAGGGAGCCGGTGTTTGTCCGCTCCACAGACAGTTTTTCCAGGTCATGTGGCCAGCATGATTAAGACGCTTCTGCCGCAACGGAACACCAACACCAGAGCAGTGCACGGAGATGCTGTTTACCTTCCTGCTGGAGTGGTAGCTATTAATCTACGTGTACTTTTTGGCATGCTTTTGAATTGCTAGGTTGGCAGGAGCTGGGACTGAGCAAAGGGAGCTCACCCTGTCGCAGGGATTCAAACCACTGACCTTTTGATCAGCAAGCCCTAGGCTCAGTGGTTTTGACCACAGTGCCACCCATATCCTACCGGTATTCCGAGGCAAGGTTAAAGTGTGACTTTTAAGAAAGTTATTAAATATTTCTGTGTTTGTTTGAAAGAGTGTTGTGCCTTTCCAAACCATTTGGCTAAACCATTAGGCCAAATGGCAAAGTTGATTGTTATATGTATTATTCTTACTGCTGCTGAAAAATACATCAAACCACCCCAAGCTGGAGAGTGACATGGCTGATAAGTGCTGGGGTTTTGCTTATGCAGAATGCCCCCAAGTGACCTGGGCCAAATCTCTTCACATTGCATGGACATCTGGCCTAGGCCAGCCCATTATTAACACTAAGCAATAAGGTGTTGGTGCTCTGGAAAAGCTGTGTGTGGCTAAGTCTGCAGTGTTGGGGATTCTGAAATGTGGGCAGAGCTCAAAATAGCTTCGATGAGCAAGAAAGGGAAATTACAACAAGAGAATGGGGAGTGTGTGTGTGTGGGAGCACCAATGCTTATTTCTAAACTGGTGTTTTATACAGCGGCACCATCATGACAGCTCTTCTTGTAAATGTCCTCTTTTCTTTATTATTGGGAAGGGTTCTGTCTGTGGGTCAAGCCACACATCGTGTTGAATATGTTTTTCTTAAATTTATTTTAATTAAATTAATTAATTAATGCACTCGTGGTGTTGGGATGATAGCATGTGAGTCGGGGAGAGGAGGCTTCCACCTAATTACACCCCCCCCCCCACTTAGCCCGTGCAGCTATGCATCACAACTGGAAGCAAAGGAAACTATTTTTTGAACTTTGTAGCCAAAGGAGGAAAGTTGATATTTTTTGGGGGGGCATAATAAGGGGAACACAGCTGTGAAGGGGAAATATAAACCTTCTCACATGCAGCTGTGATTCTGATCATAACTGTTCCTTCATGGCCATAATTTATTTGAGATAACAAGAGATGTTTCTGGGACATAGGAAGCTGCTATCTAATGAATTGGACCATTGCTCCTACTAACTCAGTAATATCTAAACTGACTGGCAGCGGGTTTCCTGGATTTCAGACAGGGGTCCCTCCCAGCCCTACCTAAAGGGGCTAGGGATTGAACCAGGAACCTTCAACATCCAAAACAGATGACTGCAGATGAGTTATGCATTAGATATGATGCGTAATTTGCCCCTGAAATGGCCAGTATCAGGCCCTTGAAACTATGTTACTTTTATGAGTATGGGTGGGGGTATTAAGATGTATGCCAGACCCTTTTAATCACGGGATCCAGTGAGTGTTCCTGGAACAGCCAGGCCAGCTTCCTGGTGAGGTATAAGGAGAACAAAGGAAGGGGCTCTGTGGGAGATGGCAAATGGGTGAGAGCCCCTCCCTCAACTCTGGGTAGTGAGAAAGACAGAGCCAAGTATCTTAGCTTGTCTTTCTTAGCTGCCAAGTATCCAGTTTTTCGCGGGAAACCCCCATTTCCCGCTGTTCTACGCAACTTCCGGTACTGCGCCGCTGCTGATCCCGCATTTTTCAGCGGGAGACTTGGCAGGTATGGTCAGAATTTAGAGTTAAAAGTTGCAGTGATGTGGGACAGAGCAGCAGTCTGGGTGAAGACAGAGAGGCAGAACCATGTTTGATGTTTGTTTGAATCCAAATGCTGTGACTACAGGAGAAACAAGACCCTCATGTTGTGTTAATGCTGTGAACCCCTCCACCATAGGCTCAGGTAAACCATATATCACAAAGACACCACAGTCTCTGTGGTCCCTCATTCCAAGGAAACTGAACCCTAGAATCTCACACAGCTCAGAGTTTGGGGTGGCAGGCAGCATTACTTTTCTGTGTATTTCTTCATTTGATCCTCACAACGCAGAAAAGTCAAACTAATAGAGCTAACAGGGCAAAATGGAGAAAAGGGACATTTGGGCATCCTTGTTGCAATTCATTGCACATTTATTTTAAGAAATCACTAGCTTTGTACCTGTGCGCCCACATACCAGTATAAATTCGGAAGTGTGCAAAAAAGGAACAGAACTTTGAGATGGGGTTGTGATGGAGCCAGATTTAGCTTCTGCTGAAATAAATTAGCAGATGAAATTAACAAGATTTCTAGGTGAATGTCATGTGGATGTGGTGAGGTTGGGTAGGGAAAGGAAAGGAATAAGGGGGGTTAATGGGGAAAGGGCCCTGATACTGACTAAAGAGGGGTGAGATAATGGGAAAAAAGAAAGATGAGTTGAGATTTCTGACCACAACGATCACTCAAAAGCTCTCAACTGAATCCTCATAATGCAGTGCTGGTTTGGCCCTTATACCACCACCAGAAGGGTGGCCTTGTGTCCCACTCTACAGAGTCTTTACAGTCCTACTTCAGAAGAGCTGTCAGAGGACAGTCCAGTGTCCTTTATTTGAAGGGCTGTCAAGTCCAAGTCTGGTTTCAAAATAAAGGGGCCTTGAAACTGCACTTCAAGACAGCAATGCATTTCTATTTAAATAATAGCAATTATTTCCAATTTTTCATCTATTCCAATTCTATGCAGATCTGTGGCCTCTTTTGCCTGCTTTTCAAAAGCTGAAGCGGCAGAGGATGTGCCACCATTATGTCCATCTTAGCTATGTCCTAAACTGAGAAGAAGCTCCCTCTGGTGCTTTGAGAAATTAATACATTCCTGTTCTGCACAAGTGGAGATCAATTCCTAGGAAGCATTTCTACCTTAATTTTACACATAGACTCATTCATTTCAGAGGTGCACTAAAACTTCCAATTTGGATTATGGTTGATGCATAGATTTCCTAATTGCTACCCATAATACACTTCCAAACCCAGAGAAGCTAATTTTCTTACTCTTCTCAAAGCATTTTGTTAGGTGCTATTATATTGATGCCATGAGGTTTAAGCAAGAAAAATGCACTTTGTTGACACATAAAAGATGCTGTTGAAAGAAACCCATGAGAGGTGAGCACTTCTTGATTAGACTTCCAAGTGTTGCTAAATTAAGAGGAATCTATAATGGGGTTTATAAAAGGCACAATATAATGGTTCTCTCTTTCTATTTGACAGTTTTGCATGCTGTTTTAGAAATATCTCTCGTTTTAACAGTGTTTGAGCTATCCCACCTCTTTGGGGGGTGGGAGGAAATGGAGATTTGCAGTGCCCAAAGTGGTTGGTGTGCTTAATGCAGGGGTGCAGACCCATGGGAGCAGTCTACTGTGGGTTGCAGCCAGTGGTGGGTGGAGCTAGAACTGACAGAAGGTGGAGCCAAAGGGGCTACAACTTTCTGTGGAAGAGCTATAGCTCAGTAGAGCATCTGCTTTCCATGCAAAAGTCCCAGCTTGAATCCCCAGCATCACCAGGTAGGGCTGGGAGAGTACCATCTCTGGAACCCTGGGGATCTGCTGCTAATGAACAATACTGAGCTAGATGTACCAATGGTTCAAACTAGTATATGGCAGCTTGCTATTTCCCCATCCCTTTTCCTCCTCTTGTGCACACACATGAAGCAGAAGAGGAAGCCATTTCCAGAAGGGCAATTTTGGGACCATGGGACTCACCATCTCAGGTTTAATGGGCAACTCTTTTGGGATACAGACATCACCAGTGGAGCTTGGGCTCAAGCACTGGACCAATGAGAAGATCCAGACCTGGGAGCCCAGAGTGTGAATCCCTGCATGGTCATGAAGCTCATTGGGTGACCTTGGGCCAGTCACTGACTCTCGGCCCTACCTACCTCATAGGGTCATTGTGGGGATTAAATAAAGAGGGGGGAAATCATGCATGCCACCTTGACTGAGCTCCTTGGAGGAAAGGTTGATAATTGCAATAATTAATAACAATTCAACTTAATTTTGCAGAAGAACTCGTCTCTTCATTGAGGTTTGTTACATATCTTTCAGGCATGTGTTCTAAATCCAATTCAAAAGATTCCTGCTGTTAGCAGTTCAGCCGGAATGGGTCTCTGCTGCATGTACTGTCTTCCTTGTCCTGTTTTGAACTCATGAGGAAATGGAAGTAGCCGTGCAACGTAATGAACTGTATCTGGAGAAATCTACATGCCTCCAGTGACAGATTGTTTCAGCTCTGCTTTTAGCCGTCACTGTGTCTCTTATTCAAATGAAATGCACAGAGAGTTGCTTGGCACTGCGTATCAGGGAACGATCCTTTAAGGAGAGGGTTCTCCTCCTCTTGTGTTTCTCGGCAGTGAATTATGTCTTCGGAAGAAGCCACAACCTGCTTTAAAATGCAATCTTTGAGGACATGGCAGTGGTGATGGTGAGAATGTGTTACTTTTATAGCTCGTTTTCCATTTTGTCAACCCAAGGCTTTATCTCCCCATGAACTTCATTAGTCTGAGTAAATGCTAGCCACTGGTAAGCTAAAAGGACATGACAGGAAAGACCAAGGAGAACTGGAAGCAACCAGCCTGAGTGTTTTTTGGATTAAACACACAGCCATCAAATATCCATTCAACCATTATTTACTTTCCCTATGCCTAGGTGGATTGTGTGTGTGTGTGTGTGTGTGTGGACCAACACAAAAGCACGGGCCTTTTATGTTAATACCATTAAGTTCATAAAAACATTTGGGGAAGTACATTTCACAATATGTTTTGCTAGGACTAACACCATGTAGCTGAAGCTATGTTGCTTCTAACCCATCTCACACTCTTCCTTATATTCCTATATAAGCCTCCATTACCTGCATCCAGGTGGCCTGGTGGTTAGTGTCAAACTAGGATCTGGGAGACATGGGTTCAAGCTTCATTAGTTTCGTAGTAGATTTGCCCTTGAGATCAAGAGTCCCCATACAATACAGTGGTACCTTGGTTCTCGAACTTAATCCGTTCCGGTAGTCCGTTCGACTCCTGAAATCATTTAAAAACAAAGGCACAACTTCCAATTGACTGCAGGAGCTTCCTGCACTCAAGCGCTGCGTCGGATGTTTGGCTTCCAAAAAATGTTCACAAACCGGAACACTTGCTTCCTGGTTTGCAGTGTTTGGGAGTTGATTTGTTTGACAACTAAGCCATTCGTGAACCAAGGTACCACTGTACAATGGTACCTTAATTCATTCTGGAGGTCCGTTCATAACCTGAAACTGTTCTTAACCTGAGGTATCACTTTAGCTAATGGGGCCACCCGCTGCCCCCGCACCGCCGCACAATTTCTGTAGGAAGCAAAGTTCTTAACCTGAAGTACTATTTCTGGGTTAGCGGAGTCTGTAACCTGAAGCGTCTGTAACCTGAGGTACCACTGTAAACTAAGAACATGTCAGTGGCCTCATTTGCTCACCGTCATCCCTAGTCACCATAGAGTCTTGCTCTTTTCTTTCTGGTTCCTTTACACGCACTCTTTCAGCTGCTCATCTGTGAGCAGCTGCTGTACAAGCCCACTGGTTAATATTCTCATCACCTTCCAACTCCAGGAAAGTGATTTTTGTACCTGGAGAGGCTCCCCATATTTCAGAACTCTGAAGAATATGGATTCTAAAATGCACAGAAAGTGCCTGTGAATACAAAAATCTCCCCACTGTAGACAATCACTGCTGCGGATAGTCACCTCCCTGGAGTTGGAAGGCAATGAGAAAAACATTAGCATTGGATTAGTAACAATCTTTTTTGATTTCACTTTCTCCAAAGGAAGATTACAGGGAAAAAGAGAGACACAGAGAAACCTTCAAGGCACAATTCTGCCGAACTTAAGCACTTTTTAGTGCCTAGCCCAATAGGGAACTTAAGCATGTATTTTACCTCTCTCGTATGGAAACCAACGGCCCTTGAAAGTTCTTAACTTTCAATCATACCCCGAGATTTTCTCCATCTCTTTTCCCCTCTTGGCCAGTGCAGCTGAATTCCGAATGACTAGCAAAGCTGTGTTGTGTCCTGTGCACCCATTTAAACTGAAAAGCGCACAAGGTTGGCTGGGCCATTTCAAAGTCTCCAGAGCTTTAGCTGTAATCCTCTTAAAATATTATGCCCTGTGACTTTGCATACCATGTTGTCAGTGGCACAAAAGGTCTCTTTCATTTTATTTACAATTCTACACATGGTTGGCCCATTGTGCTTCTGAGTTTAACCCTTATTTTCATTGTACTACAGAGCTTTCTGATGCAGAAATATCTCCCCAACACACACACACACACACACACGTGTACAACATTGTTTATTTATTGGGCAATGCTATTTTTAAAGAAATGTATCCCCCCCTAAAAAGCAACAACACACACCTGCCTTCTTACATTATTTTCATAGTGTAAGGTAAATATCCTACCACTGTGACTGTGAAGATTTCTGCATGAATCTTTCATGCAGGTTAAGTCAACAAATGCTTTCCTTTCAAGATATTTCCGTTTACCAAGGCATTTTAAGCAAACTTTATTCCCTAAAATATGTGTGCATCTCTAAACTGAAACGGTTGGCTTGTTCATACCGCATTTGTGGAGTTAGTTCCAGTTTTATGCCTCAGATGTATTTTTTTAAAATGGTCTTTCCTCATTTATTTTGAATTATTTAAATGTATGTAAATTTAATATTGACACTTGACTAGTATGCAATCCAGTTGACTGAAATGGTCTGTTTGGGGGAGGGGAAAAAAAATCTGGCCTCCAAAACTAGCTTGTGTATGATTTGGGGGGGGGGGTGAGACTCGTGTTTCAGAGAGGAAGGCTGCAATTTACCTTAGGTAAATCCAATGTTGTAACTAGCAGCAACTTCCTGTTCTTTCCTTTCCTTTTCTAGAGGAGGGGAGCAATGCAGTGTAGCCAAATAGGAAGAGCAAGGTGCGTCCACCTACCCTGTAAGGACACAACAACATTAAATCTGCTAGCTAAATGAAACACAATTGTTCTTTCATATTTGCACAACTCTTAGTTTTGCAATTGAGTTCTCATCATACACTGGGGGGAATTGCGTAAAAATGGATTATATTAGGGGAAATTGCTTGCAGAGATGCGGATACCATAAATTGCTTATATCATGAGAAATTTGCATGCAAATGCAGGTGAATTTGCATGAGAGTTTAAAAAAACAACAACCAGAAATTGCTGAAGAAATTTAAGATTCGAAAAATGAAAAAATGAGAGAAACCAAAATTGGCAGGTTCATCTGGTGGCAACACACCCTTTTCCTTAGGAAAGTAGTTGTGGAATCGGCTAGCAGTCACTTTCATTATTTCCCCCATGTTTAGTCAAGTAACCTTGCTCATTTAAAACTACACAAAATATCTGAATCTGGCCACTTCCTGAGACAGCTTGATGAACTATTTCTCTGACCCAATATAGCAGTTCCTGGGTTCATTATTTGGTTTTCTTTTACTGAAATGGGAAAAGGGAGATGCATTTGAAAGCAGGGAAGGCAGCTGAGGAGGTAATTGTAAAGCCCTGAAAACGATAAGGAAGCTTGGGAGCAGATGGAAGAACCTGAGCTACATTTTAATTTATTATTTCAAATTGGCCAGATTGCAGTTTATAGAGTCTCCTCTCAATAACTGGCCATCAAACTGTTAGGTAGCAACGTCCTGAAGTTGTATAGCACTGTTTGGGAATGATGGATAATCTGCTCTGTAAATTAAACGTCACCCTACGTTTAGTACTTGATAGCATGAAGTATGACTTCAGGGAACTGAGGAGAGAACTGGGGGAGCTGTAGATGTTCTGGCAATTTTCTCTGCAATTCTGCTCATACTGCTGATTACTGACATGACAGAAAGCTGTTGCTTGGAGAGACTGAGGTTCCACATATTGCTTTGGTTAATGAAGGGTGAATCTTCTATAATGCAGAGCATTATTATTATTTATTTATACTGTTTTATTTTGTATTCTAAGGGAGAGTCCTCTAAAATAGCTACTTCCTTACAGGATAGCTGCAGCTATCACGTGATAGCCTAAATGAATTTTTTTAAATAAATAAATCATCTGTTCATTGATTTCAGCATTTTTCATCCACCCTTTCCACTCCAGTGGAGCATTGCAAATGAAGGCTTGTGTCCAACTAACTCCTACTCAGAGTAGACCCACTAAAATTAATGGAACTAAGTTACTGAAGTCCATTGAATACAATCCTAAAGCTGCAATCCTAACTCCACCTACTTGGGCAGATGCCTTGTTGAATTTGGTGAGATGTACATGCATTGTTGATGGGACGCAGGTGGCGCTGTGGGTTAAACCACAGAGCCTGGGGCTTGCTGATCAGAAGGTCAGCAGTTCAAATCCCTGCGGTGGGGTGAGCTCCCGTTGCTTGGTCCCAGCTCCTGCCAACCTAGCAGTTTGAAAGCACGTCAAAGTGCAAGTAGATAAATAGGTACCGCTCCAAGCGGGAAGGTAAACGGTGTTTCCGTGTGCTGCTCTGGTTCACCAGAAGCGGCTTTGTCATGTTGGCCACATGACCTAGAAGCTGTACGCCGGCTCCCTCAGCCAATAACGCGAGATGAGCGCCGCAACCCCAGAGTCGGTCACGACTGGACCTAGTGGTCAGGGGTCCCTTTACCTCTACCTTTACCTACATTGTTATGATTGCCCCATAATATACCAGAGAGAGACATATCAAAATACCATACTGATACCCTGACTAAACAAAGTCTTAAATCCTGGCAGAAGATCATAAAAAGAGGTGAGCTAAATCTCTTGGTGCAAGCAGTTCCACATTCTTGGGACTGCCACAGAAAATGCCTGTTCCTTCATTCTCACCTGCTGTGACTCAGATACTGATGGGACAGACAGAGGAGCACAGCAGATGGACAGGCTAAATGGAAAGAGATTACCATTAAGCACCATGGTCCCAAATAGTTTAGCCTTTAAAGGTAAGGATCACTTTGAATTGTGCAAATGAACCAGTAGACCAAGGGTTACCAACCTTTTGGGGGCGGTGGGCACATTTGCAAACTGGCGAAACTGTTGTGGGCACACACACACCAAACACACACCATGACCAATTATACTATCTACAACAGAATGCTTCTTTCAAGCCTAATTTTGGCTAAACAGATGGAGGTGCAAGGGACCATGTGAGCACCAGGAAAAGCACCAATGAGTCCATATGTCCCTGCAGATGCCACACTGGTGACTCTTGCAACAAATAGTGAAGTTGCTATAATGCAGAAATAATATGCTGTTAAATGTCTGCACACTGCATTCTGAACCAGTTGAAGTTTCCAGATGTGCTTTGAAGGGAGACCCACATAAAGTGCATCACAGTCACCTAGTCTTGATGCAGTCAAGGCATTTTTCCAGCAATCAGCAATAGCCTTGGATTGAATAATATTTCATCCATTATGTTCTAGATGGCATGGAAGAGCTGTTCCAGTTTTTCCTGAACATATCTAGCAACAAGTGGTAATGCAACCCATTGTCATTCCTGTATATGCAGGAGTAGGGGGTATATTTGGTTTGTATTGATAACACAACACCCAGCCATGAATTGGATGTAATAGCCAACCAGAGCTTGGCAAACATATTGTTTTTTGTGTGGACCTCCGTGTTTCCACTGCCCTACATTTGAAGTAACGTCTAATAAGATCCTTGGAATGACATTGCATTAATACTACTATTAATAATAATACTTTTAAGAAATGGAAATAATTGCCTGCAAATAGGTAAAGGGACCCCTGACCATTAGGTCCAGTCGTGACTGACTCTGGGGTTGTGGCGCTCATCTAGCGTTATTGGCTGAGGGAGCCAGCGTACAGCTTCCAGGTCATGTGGCCAGCATGACAAAGCCGCTTCTGGCGAACCAGAGCAGCGCACAGAAATGCTGTTTACCTTCCCCCTTACCTATTTATCTACTTGCACTTTGACGTGCTTTCAAACTGCTAGGTGGGCAGGAGCTGGGACCGAGCAATGGGAGCTCACCCAGTCACGGGGATTCGAACTGCCAACCTCCTGATCAGCAAGCCCTATGCTCTGTTGTTTAACCCACAGGACCACCTGCATCCCTATTTGCCTGCAAATAGGAAACTAATAATCCTCCTCCTCTTCTGGAATAATAACTGACCAATTAAAGTCAACCCACTGCTCTCATGGCTACAGCATGTGAACCACGTAACTAATTAGCTAACTTAAAATAAAGTGAATGAATGGAGTGACAGTAATTAATTAAAGGGACAGTAATACTGAAATCCTCAATACTTGTTTTTTTAAGCATTGAAAATTGCACCCCAACCATCAATCAAGTTATAAATTATGAAATCCAGTTATGAAGATGGCTAAGTTTTGCCTGCACACTCTGTACACTCTGTCACTGCACGTGCTTTTCAAGAAGAAAAAATGGAATTATTCCAAGTAGATGAGTGTGTAACTTGACTCTGTGACATGTCAAGACATTTTGCTGCAGGAGCAGAACACAAATGCTCCTCTCCCCAGGCTCGGGCCAACACTTTTAACAGGCTTGCTGCACCACCCACTGCATCCATTTCCTGCCTCCATCTATCCTCTGTCTTCATGCTGGCACCTGAGATGTCAAAAATGATGTCTATGCTTTGAAGACTTTGGAACAACAGTGAGAAAAAAATCAGCTGGAAGAATAAAGTACAGGAAGCTTATAGGCTGGCCTCTATTCTACAGTCTGAAGTCCTATTGGATTCCCCATTTGATTGGAATGGCATCACTGAAATACTGTTGGGCCTTCCCTCTCTTTTGCACCCCAAGGCCCATTCAGTCATACACCAGAAAGGCTGCACTTATAGAGGCTCCCCATGTTATTTAGAATCCCTGCTGCTGCTGATCCTTCAATGATTAAGGAGTGGCAGGGCTGGACACAAGTTTATGAAGAAGAAGAAGAAGAAGAAGAAGAAGAAGAAGAAGAAGAAGAAGAAGAAGAAGAGGAGTTTGGATTTGATATCCCGCTTTATCACTACCCAAAGGAGTCTCAAAGCGGCTAACATTCTCCTTTCCCTTCCTCCCCCACAACAAACACTCTGTGAGGTGAGTGAGGCTGAGAGACTTCAAAGAAGTGTGACTAGCCCAAGGTCACCCAGCAGCTGCATGTGGAGGAGTGGAGACGCGAACCCGGTTCCCCAGATTACGAGTCTACCGCTCTTAACCACTACACCACACTGGCTCCCTTATGATGGATGGGAAAGGCCCCATTCTAACCACATTAGGGGATGGATGAATTTCCAACTGGACTTAGGGGGCTTCTACACCTGTGAGCCTGATAACCACAGGTTTGCAAATGGAAAGTCTTTTTGTTGTTATTAATGCTTTAAACTACTTAGGAAGATTTTATTGCTTAGTGATTTATATAAACAAATATGCTTTCTCTGCAATAAAATAGTGACTAAATATAGGAAGAAGAAGCATGGGAACATTGACAATAAACAAATAAATAAAATCCATAAATTATGGAGAACTATCGCATGGTAAGTGTGATTAAGGAATAATTAAGGGAAATGGTTATTGTATTGATGGGTACAAGCACTGAAGAGAGCTACACTGGAGGGAGGAGGGAAAGAATGTCAAAGAATTTACCAAAGTAGGCAGACAGAGTTTGATCTTCTCTGTTAGCACACATGAAAGGAAAAGTCAAAAGGAAAACTATTATCTGTAAACTATCACTTGCTAGATGGCCAGAGAATGTTAGAGAAGAAGAAGAAGAAGAAGAAGAAGAAGAAGAAGAAGAAGAAGAAGAAGAAGAAGAAGAAGAAGAAGAAGAAGAAGAAGAAGAAGAAGAAGAAGAAGAGTACACGCAATACCTAGATCAAAGATTTTTAGGAGCTTTTAATATTTTTGCTGAGCAGCAAGCACACAGCAGTGCTAACCTCCAATTATCAAAGATATTCCTAACCCAAGCAAAGTTTTAATGATGCAACTCGCCCCTACATGCAACTCGCACAGACGCAAATGAACTAGTCTCAACTTTCTCTGTTATCAAGAAGAATGCACTGCCAGAGAAATAGTATTTTTTTTTCTCATAGGGAAGGCACAACTTCAGCTTGACATGTGCTGTGAAGGATCAAGCTATGTTTACTGAGTCCTACAAAGGATCAGGTATCTAAAGGAGGAGAGGATGGTTGTTCATCACACTTATCCCTATTGCTGCAAGACCAGGATTGTTGCTGTTGTTACTTTCCAAGTTGACATATACGTACATGCCATGGGCTGGGCCTGCCTTAAAATCTGCCCAATTCTACTGAAGCTTACTATTAGCATAAACTTTCTGAAGAATGCACTGCTCCTGGGGAAAGAGCAGCAGTTCAATGGCAGAGCATCTGTTTTGCAAACAGGGAGTCTCCGTTTCCATCCCCGAAATCTCCAGGTAGGGCTGGGAGAAACACCAGTTTGAAACCCTGCCAGTCTGTGTAGACATTACTGAACTGGAGGTCATACTCTGTATAAGTAGTCAGCTTCCAAGTGGCTGCTAGGCACAGGAAGCACCTGTTGACTGATGTAGATGGTGTGATTTGGTCAGGAATGGGGACCCTATGGCTCTCTAGATATTGTTGGGCCACAATTACCATCACCCCTGATCATTGGCTCTGCTGGCTGGGTGGATGGGAGTTGGGTTCCAACAAGATCTGGAGCACTGCAGGTCTACCCATCCCTAACTTAGGCTGTGTGTCCAACTAATCTCCCTTGTAGCTCTGACATCGCAGGAAGAACAAGAAACCAAAGGCTGAAAAGTACAGAAAATGAGATTTAGATTACCTAAGCATTTTCGGTTAGAATTATATGGAGAAGTAATCTAGGGATATTGGAGAAATTCTTGACTTCATGTATTTCGAGCAGAGATTAGAATGCCTACCTTGGGGTGCACCAGAAGGCATGATTTAGGTCAAGGATGAGGAACCTGTGGCCCTCCATAAGTTGTTGGACTCCAACTTCCATCAGCAGCAACTGGTATTAAATCAATGGCTCATCCTCCTGCTGTCTCCTGATTGGCCCACTGGGATGGTGAGGGCAGATTCTGCTGCTTCTTTCTTCTCAACGGTCTTGTGAGCTGTTCAAGTGGTGATTTGGAAGAAATGTCAGACCCAATGAATGTAACATTTACTCTCTTCAACCTGGGTAGGTGCTGGTTCTGTATACACCCACATGACAATTCTGTTCATCTCAGCATTCTACCACCATTGAGCAGCTTTGCAATGATGGCATGGGTAGGACTTCAAGCTGGCAAAACCAAGGCTTTGCAATGCCGAAACCCAGCTCTGCACTGCATGTATTCAGCACACATTTTCTACCTGCCCATTTGCCCTTCAAGGTGGCACAGCATATGACAAGGAGGTGACCATTTTCTCCCATTGTTCTTACACTTTGGAATGCCCTATCCTCTGCTGTATGAAAAGTATCATCCATCAGTGGCTTCAGACATCTTGTGAAAACACATATTTTGATCCAGGCTTTTCCTGACCCATAAGTTTGGACTCTTACTTTTGAATTCCCCCTTTTAAGCTCTTTATATAATGTTGTTCATGGAGTTTTCTTGGCAGGGATACTGGAGTGGCTTGCCGGTTCCTCCTCCAGGTGGATCACTTTTGGTCAAAACATAACTTCTTTAAGTTATTTCAGCCCCTTCGCCACGACAAGGCAGTGATTAAAGTTATGGTTTTCCCAGTAGTGATGTATGGAAATCAGAGCTGGACCATAAAGAAGGCTGATCGCCTAAGAATTGATGCTTTTGAATTATGGTGCTGGAGGAGAATCTTGAGAGTCCCATGGACTGCAAGAAGATCAAACCTATCCATTCTGAAGGAAATCAGCCCTGAGTGCTCACTGGAAGGACGGATCTTGAAGCTGAGGCTCCAATACTTTGGCCACCTCATGAGAAGAGAAGAATCCTTGGAAAAGACCCTGATGTGGGGAAAGATGGAGGGCACAAGGAGAAGGGGACGACAGAGGACAAGATGGTTGGACAGTGTTCTCGAAGCTACAAACATGAGTTTGACCAAACTGCGGGAGGCAGTAGAAGACAGGAGTGCCTGGCGTGCTATGGTCCATGGGATCACAAAGAGTCGGACACGACTAAACGACTAAACAACAACATAATGTTGTTGTTACAATACCATTCTATTGTTTTAATATTATTTTTGTACACAGATTTTTTTTTTTAAATTAAGCCATTTAGAAATGTTTTTAAATAAATAAGTAAATAAAAGAAGAACCAGAAAGAGAAATGTAAGCTATAAAAAAGGTAAAGGACCCCTGACCGTTAAGTCCAGTAGCAGACAACTCTGGGGTTGTGGCGCTCACCTTGCTTTACAGGCCGAGGGAGCCGGCGTTTGTTCGCAGACAGCTTCTGGGTCATGTGGCCAGCATGACTAAGCTGCTTCTGGCAAATCAGAGCAGCACACGGAAACACCATTTACCTTCCTGCTGGAACAGTTCCTATTTATCTATTTGCACTTTTGGGTGTGCTTTCAAACTGGTTGGCAGGAGCTGGGACCGAGCAATTGGAGCTCACCCCGTCACAGGGATTCGAACCACCGACCTTCTGATCGGCAAGCACAAGAGGCTCATTGGTTTAGACCACAGCGCCACCTGTGTCCCATAATGTAAGCTATAAAGGTAAAGGGGCCCCTGACCATCAGGTCCAGTCGTGTCCGACTCTGGGGTTGCGGCGCTCATCTTGCTCTATAGGCCGAGGGAGCCGGCGTTTGTCCGCAGACAGCTTCCGGGTCATGTGGCCAGCATGACAAAGCCGCTTCTGGCGAACCAGAGCAGCACACGGAAATGCTGTTTACCTTCCCGCCGGAGCGGTCCCTATTTATCTACTTGCACTTTGATGTGCTTTCGAACTGCTAGGTTGGCAGGAATGTAAGCTATACCCAAATGCAATGGCTATACTTGAATCATGACTATGGGTTTCATCTAAGTTTTACTTAGAGTAGACCCCTGAAATTAATGAACCTAACTTAGTCACATTTATTAATTTCCTCTGAGTAGGACTAACATTGAACACCACCCCATGGGTTTGTGCTTTTGTGATAGGATCAACAGACGTCATTTATCTGGGTTCAAATTGAGCTAAGTCCAGACGAGAAAGTCATATTCAGAAAATTTGGAATGACTAATTTTCCTCTCTATCTGTACATTAATATATACCATGGAATGTGCCTAACTAAAGCAATGATTATCAGCCTATTAATCTGGATTTGTGACTGTTTCCCTGCCCCATTGTTTTCATTCCCTTAATGTAACCCCTTGTCTCAGCATCTCGGTTAGGGTTATAGTTTTGCATTTTGTTTTGTAGGCACTTATTAATGTGGGTGACACATTGTAGACTTCTGCATTTATCATGGAAAGGTGATAATAAGTTGTAGTGAAAATGAAGAGCAAACTGATGTGATGGGTATCATGCAAATTAAAAGCAAAGTCCCGAGGGAAGTAGAGAGAACAACAAAGACTAGCAGAAATAAAGAGCTGGCTGAGGAAGTAATATGAAACCAATATAGAGAAAATAATCTAAGCCAGCTTTATATAAGTACCATTGAAAGATGGGTTGAATGATAGCTCTTTTCAGCGTGGAGAAAGAAAGAATCCAGAAATGCATGCAGGGACAATTATCTTTGCCTAAGCAGTGACATTTGGACAATTTTCATATCTTGAAAGTTGTTTATGCATTGATTTATAGTGTTGCATTGTACAAAGTGGCATAACTACTCTGGTAGATTACAATGAAAGCTGCATTTTACCAGAGGTGAGCTGAAAGTTATTTTCTTAACCTTTTCCACACGAAATAAGGAAAACTGGGGAGGGGTGAAAAGTTTCATGATATTGAACCTTTTTGAACCAATCACCACCAGGGCCATGATGCTGTGTGGCATCATAAGGCCTTCAAAGTGGGGGCATGACAAGGAGCAATGCTCGCTTGGGCCTCCCTCCCACATGTTGTGATAGGGAAATTAATCTGCATGGTAGAGAAAAGTATCTACCATTAGCAGGGAGCTCAGGTCCCAGCACTAGAAAGATCAGTCCTGTTAGAGTAGTCTCCTAGGTAAGTGTGTATACTAGAATTGCAGCCGCAATCATGAGAAAGATTGTAGTGGGACTTTAGAGTCAGCATGTCACGACTCCACATACGTTGTGGGCAGTTCCACACCTTACTTTTGAAGTACATCCAATCTACGTTTAAAGGTCATAATTATGGGAGCTGTACTTCCCCTCCCCTCACAGAGCTACAGTTCCCATTACCCTTAACAAACAACAGTTCTCAAGATTCTTTGGGGACATCATGTGCTTTAAATGCATGGGTGAATCTGCCCAAAGATTTTTAAGCTGTGTGCTGAAACAGTGCAGGAAATATAACACAGAATCAAATATGGAACTATAATTCTGCTCCTAGTGACATGAGGAGTACGGCATCTTCCACCGCCCATCCCACCCCTGTCAGAAAACATTGCCAAAAATAAGCTTGGACATTGCTGAGAGAAGTCAAAGAAGATTTGTCTGAGAGTAGGACACATACCTATCTCCCGCCTGCTATTACGGAAGCTGCCATTCCAATGAGAAAGTGACTCTTTGCCTGTTAGCCTGAGAATGTAGCTCCTTGTCATGTTAGACAATGTGGAGCCCTCGTCAGAGTTCAGCTGTACAATCGGGATCAGTGCCCCAAGGACTTGGTACAGAGACACGTAGATTTCTAGGAGTGACAAGCCTTTGCTAACAAGCCTCTGGACACTTGAGATGTTTGGTCATCAGCCTTCTATGCTAGCACTGAATACTGAAACAAAAGCTCCCAGGAACCTCTAAAGACTTAAATGGAACAAGTGAGAGCCATGTTTAGATACCAGAATGTTTTGGAGTTTCTGAAGCCTTCTGCTGCATTTCAAGTTTTAATGTTGGCTTTTCATTTTATTGTTGTATTTATCAGGCATTGTATTCCACCTGGGGGTCTCATTGGATGAAGCATGGGTAGAAATAAAACTTTAAAGATGCATAAGTAAATAAGTAGAACATCGTAGGTGAAACAACTCTGACCTACTCAATCGCCTGGTATCAGAAAAGGTAAAGATTGTATGTATCACAAAGCCAGGAATCGTGCTGAGTTTTCTTGCAGTGTGCGAGAGAAGCAGTGAGAGGACTACTTAGCAAAACCATTAACTATGGTTTACCATGATGTGTGAACCGGGTCAATGTATGCATGCAAAGGTGTAGTCAGGATCATCACGAGACGTCCATGAACTGCAGTGTTCTCAAATCTGCATCAAGAATCTAGTCGGAAGCCAGCATATAAGCCATTCTTCCAAAAAAAAGAGCACATGGTGGAGGTGGAGGTGGGGAGGCTTTGGAAATAGAGCAAATTTTGCATTTTGCTCATCAGGTTTTAGTCATATTTGTGTAGATTTATTGCATGGTTTAGGAACTAAAACACCTTGCAACCAGACCAATTGAAATTAAGCACTTTTTAAAGGCCACTGATTTCAGAGATAGAGGTTTAAGACTTTGGATTGTGCCCTTATCTGTGCTGGTCAATTACATGTAGTTTCTGCTACTGCTTCTTCTTCTTCTTTGGCGATCACTCGTAGCCAAGTAAGATTGTCTTCCATAAACACGGTTTTAACAATGGGTCTGTAAGTGACTGTGGAGGCCAATTCTGGATCCACACATCCTTCCACAGTGGGGACATTGGTTTCCAGGCGGGAGTTGATCACGGTGTGGATTTGCCAAGCATGCCTTCCTCTTAGCACGTTTCTCCCTTGCGTCCTGAGATCGAGTTTCTTCAAAGCCCATGACACCTTTGGTAAAGGCTGTTCTCCAACTGGAGCGCTCACAGGCCACTGTTTCCCAGTTGTCAGTGTTTATACTACATTTTTAAAGATTTGCCTTGAGACAGTCTTTAAACCTCTTTTGTTGACCACCAGCATTACGCTTTCCATTTTTAAGTTCAGAATAGAGTAGTTGCTTTGGAAGACGATCATCAGGCATCCGCACAACATGACCAGTCCAACGAAGTTGATGTTGAAGAATCATTGCTTCAACACTGGTGATCTTTGCTTCTTCCAGTACACTGATATTAATTCGCCTGTCTTCCCAAGTGATGTGTAAAATTTTTGGAGACACCGTTTCTGCTACTGTGCTGAATATGACTGTACATTTCCATTTTCCCAATGAATGTTATCTGGTATGTGTGTGGTTTGGATTGCCTTCTTTATAAACAGCAACATTTTGTAAGAGAATGCATCCTTGAATTTCCTGCCTTTTGGCAGTGAAGAGGTTACCACAATTGAGGCAGTGATTAAATTGATGAGCAACTCGTAGGCAGCATAGAATTATTCAACAGATACCAGAAATACCAGGTTGTTTGCATCACAGATATCTTACCTTAAGGGCAGAAGATATGTTTTAACTAGATTGTCAACAGGGGAGAGTGTGACTGTATATTAACATGTGAATCATTTTAATACAGCTGTGCTACCATAAAATGCAAATGAAAGGGAAAGGTTACAGCTTGCAAAATTAATAGTAAAATATGTTTTGTGGAAGAATACATATTGTGCTCAGATCTCAACTGAATGTTTTCTTTTAGATAGGGCTGGATGCATTTTCTGTGTTTCCCCAATTTCAAAGCATCTCAGCATACAGGTATTTCTTACAAATGTTACTTTCTTTTTCCTCAGAGGGGCAGCTCTGAAAAAGTAATTCTGCAACTTTGCAGAATACTTGAGTTTGAACTCTACCCGGTCGGGGGGGGGGGGGGTCTGCCAAGGGCACCTATTGGCAAGTGCCTGTGAAGTCAACAACTACTGTGCTCCCAATCCTTGGAAAAGTACCAAGAAATAAAATGCAGCACAGAAGTACAAAGGAATAAATGTGTATGAGCCATTTAAAAAGAAAAGATAGGTACTTGTGGCATGAAAGTCTGAGAGGCTTTCTGGTCTGTTGTATAAATTTGTGATTTACATCATAGTTGGGATTGCTCTTTGAATTCTATATATTTCAGTTGGACGTGCCTTTAACAATCCATTTTTTAACACTAGTGCTTTATTATAAAATTGTCTTAACATTATACTAAAGTAATAAAAGCATATAAAAGCATATGTCAAAGGGAATTACCACTGAACTTGTGTTTCAGCCCACTGCCCTGATTCATGAGGATGCCCACCACCTTGGAAAGCTGATGACTCAAGCGGGGGGGGTGGGGGGGGAGGTCAGTAGTCCCAAGTACATAGATGGTTGCAACCAACTTGAGTTTTACTTGGAGTATAGACTTACTTGAACCTAAGTGAGTCGTGCCCATTCATTTTAATGGGTCCTCTCGGAGGAGGACTAACATACAACCTAGTAAGGTAAAGCAGGATCAGTCCCTTGAAGATGTGGGTTTCAGGACCATGGCTAGTAATCCTGCAAGATGAGGCCCAATGGGCATGTTGTCCCAGCAATGTCCTGGAAGAACTGACAGGATTTATACCCTGGACTAGGTATTAATTGGTGGGAGACCCCATTCTGTCAATGCATCAACCGACCATTGAAGGAGCTAGTGCCTTCCTCTGCAGAAGCTATATTTTCCTGGGCCCTGGGATTTCAAGGTTTGGGATATCTCCTTCTGATCCTCCAAGAAGACTGTGAACCAGTGGTCAGTCTGATGACAGAGGAGTCAGAAGAAGAGATGGAGGCCATACAATTGCCCCTTCAGTTTGTTTTATATATTTACTACACTTATCTAACTAGGTGCAAAGCATTTTTCCATGGGGTTCCCAGGAAATTTCCCGTATAGGTTTTGACCCAGTGTTTAGCTTTCACAGCAGAACTTCGCTGTGTATCCTTAGACCCTTTTTGCGCCTGTTTTGCCTCTGGGTGTCAGCAATAAAATTCACTTACTCACATTTTATGGTGTAAAACAGAAAAGAAAAGCAATACTTTTCTACAGAATCATGACAATTTTTGAAAAAATAGGGTCACCTCCTGTGGGTAGGGAAACATGCAATTGCTTATTTGCATTTAAGTCCAATTCACACACTGCTTTAAAATTTCACACTGACTGGGGCTGTAAGTTTGCTTTTAAAGTCAACCTGTAGGCAAGCCCAACACATAGCCACAAATCATTCTGAACTCTATTTTGTTCTTCTCAGTGAAGCTCTTTCTATAAGTGGACTAGCAGATGGGACGCGACCGAGCACATGCTGTGCATGCAAAACATCCCACATCAACCCCTAGCATATCCAGGTAGAGATGGGCTGGAAAAGCCTCTTATCAAAAACCCTGAACAGCTGCTACCAGGTCATGACTATATTTGGAATATATTTTGTGAATGTATTGTCTGTCTTTTCTGTATTACAGTAAATGGAAGCAGACCACAACGTTAGGTAGACCAGTGTCCTGACTGTGGCTTGAATTCAATTGAGCATGTGTCTAATCCAAACTTTTGAAGTTGGTGGTGTTTAAATCACCTGTGCTTAGTCCCTTTGCCCCAAGTCAGTTGAAGTGGTAGTTGCAGAAACAGTGGTGGAAATTTGAAAGGCAGATGCAGAGGCTCGGGTTCCCAGGAAAGCAATTAACTCTCTCTTGTTGTTGTTACTCACTTTAATCAATGGTCTCAGCCTCACCATCAGTGACCCAGTCCTCACACACTCCTTGCCAAGGGTCTTCTCCATATGCAAAATAATACCCATACTACTTGGATGAAACTAGAGGGGCTACTGATCATCTACTGCACCCCTGGACTCTCCTTCCAGCCAGGTTTTTGTTACTTCATTGTAATAAGCACCATACCTCATCTTAATATATGCCTGATAGCTCAGTCCCACTCGGTCACAGGAGTTTCTGGTTTCCTCACCCCTGGAAAACTTAGTTGGAATGGATCATGTTCACATTCATGCTTTTATTTATATCCATTATTTTCATATTTCTATATCACCCTATATTATCAAATGGTGATATATTAAAAGAACAATAAATTAAAATAATAAACACAGCAATCCACAGTAGAAAATTAGGTCAGATATCACTCAGCAGATGGTTTTTTAAGACTTAATGAATTAAGTCTTCAACAGATGCCAAAATACAACTAAGGGTTGTGTTTGTTGTTCTTCAATGGACTTTGGCATTCATGCTTTTTTAGGAAGCAGTCTCATCTCTACTGAAAATGATCCAGTGATCATCTGTGGCCCTTGATTATTCTGTCTGTTAACTATAAGCTCTCAAGATTTACCTGTTTATAAGTGGAATCTAAACAAGTACAAGGGTATTTAGCAAATAGAATATCAAGCTTCTATTGTGTTCTGTGACTTTAATTTGATTGAGAAATCTTAAGAAGACAAGATGATTATCATGCCTTGTGGACTATTCCTTATCATGGTGAACAATAAAAATACTTATTATTATTTTTTGAAACAAGAAGGGGTTGTGCATACTAAATTCTACTAATAGTTAAAGTATTCTAAATGCCCCCAATATTTCCTCTTACTCCCCCCTCTCTCTGTGTGTGTGTTTGTGTACACACACACACCCCTATATGTATATACGTGTACAGGAGCATTTGCAGCTGTTTGTAGGTTCTTATTTTTGCATTTCAACCTGTATGCTTTATTAAAGGATGCTAACATGTCAGTAGCTTGAGTTAGTTAGCAAAAGGGAAAAAAGGAAAGCCCAGAGTCACGTTTTCCTAGACCCAAATTCCCAGGTGTCCTCTTTTCTGACAGAAAATCTTAGGGCACAGAGTGCAAATGACCCAGTAAGCATTTTTTTTTTTAGGGTAAATGTGAAAACTCTCCCAGTCTGCTAAGGGGAAATTTCTCAGGAATATTTCACAGTGTCAATCTCTACATATATCAGGCCGAGCCCAGTGACAACAAAAATGACACAGCTGCTCTATTACTTCTCTTTTTTGTGGACAGAACACTGACAGTATTTCTTCTGGTGACAACATTTATTCCTGATGGCAAAGCAATCATCACCTTGTAGTCTATTGATCTATCTATAGCACAATTGTAAGGCCATCACCAGCTGTGATGTGCTAAGGGGTTTCTATCCCATAGCCTTGGAAAGGACTTAATGTTTCTCTTTTGTCTCACATATTTTTCGGTATGACCCCCCCCCCCATTTCTGCTTCTTTCTTTCATAGTCTATGCATTGTTTTTAGAGTAAAGGAAGGCGGTTATCCTGTCGCCAACTGGTAATCTAGATTTACAGGCCATTTGCTATATAAAAATTCCTGCTATTTTTTACCTATGTTATTTTAAACTGTATTAAGGATGTATTCTTAGTTTTAGATTTTGATTTATGTCGAAATTGTTTTCTATTCGGTTGTGTATTTTTTTTATGTGGTTTATGTATTGTTTGTGACTTTTGTAATTGTGCTATTGCTGTATTGTTTTGATATTCGATTGGAAGCCTCCCAGAGTGGCTGGGGAGACTCAGCCAGCTGGGCGGGGTACAAATAAATTATTATTATTATTATTATTATTATTATTATTATTATTATTATTATGTGTTTTTTGCCCATTTGGTTGATTATGGAAGTATGCACAGAAAGAAAAGACTGTTAATGGCTACTAGCTAGGATGGCTATGCTTTTTCTACCTCCAAAGTCAGGCAAGGGCAGTATGCTTCTGTATACCAGTTGCTGAGAATCCTCAGTGGAGAGAGCGCTCTTGCACCCAGGGCTTCCTATAGGTCTCTGGTTGGCCACGGTGTCTTTATCCTGATACGCAGAGCTCTTCTTAGACTCTCAGGTTTGCTCTTTTAAACACATTAAAAATTGTCTATTTGGAGTTCACGATGAAATGCTGAGCTTTTCTTTTTTAAAAACAGCAACAACAAATTGCTGCAGAAATGTAGAGAGTTAAATTTAAGATCAGAAAGAAGAGAAATTGAGAGGAAACTGAAATGGACAGATTATTTGTCCATCCGCTGCTGTTGCCTTCATGTTTTTGTTTTGTGTTATTTTTCTTTAAAATTAACACTTGGATATAGTTCAGAATATAGCCATACCAGGTGGCGCTGTGGTTAAACCACTGAGCCTAGGAGGGCTTGCTGATCAGAAGGTCGGCGGTTTGAATCCCTGTGACGGGGTGAGCTCCCGTTGCTCGGTCCCAGCTCCTGCCAACCTAGCAGTTCGAAAGCACGTCAAAATGCAAGTAGATAAATAGGAACCGCTACAGCGGGAAGGTAAACGGCATTTCCATGTGCTGCTCTGGTTTGTCAGAAGCGGCTTTGTCATGCTGGCCACATGACCTGGAAGCTATATGCTGGCTCCCTCGGCCAATAATGTGAGATGAGCGTGCAACCCCAGAGTCGGTCACGATTGGACCTAATGGTCAGGGATCCCTTTACCTTTAACAGGTGCTTCAGATGCTACATTTTAAAGTATACACTAGGGCTCTACATAGAGGGCTCCCTGCTGACCGGCACTGCGACCTCAATCCGGGCTTCTGTGCTGACCTTGGGACCTCTCACCGGTGATCTGTTCCCAGGTCAATTCAGATGGTGTGCTAGAGCTGAAGTAGGGTATTAAAAACTTCAATGAAACATCCAGTTTGGGGCAAGGGGTCGGGGACAGGGAGATGCTGTGTCTCCTTCCCGGCTCTCCTGACCAGGAGCAAGAGGGCTTTATCATATGGTATGTCTCGCAGAGCACCCTAAGGTCCATGAATAATAATAGCTTACAGGTCCCAGGCCCTAAAGAAGCCAGATTATCCTCTGCCAGGGCTTTTTCAGTGATGGCTCCAACCTGGTGGAATGCTCTGTCCCACGAGACTTTATCTCCTTCCGCAGGGCCTGTAAGACAGAGCTATTCTGCCTGGACTTCAATTTGAATTAGCCTGATCCTCCATTCCCTTTTCCCTTTCCTTTTTCTATGAAGAAACCCTTCTGGGACCCCACATTGAAACTCTTCCCTGGTCTCCTTGCTGGCCCTAGCAGGACCAACTTGGCCAGTTAACCCTGGCAATCACTTGATGATTACTGAACTGGGTTCCCCCCCCCAAAAAAAAATGACCCTGAATTTTATTGACATGGATGCTACATTTATGTTGTATTTTATGCTGTTTTTAAGCTGTTTTTAAAGTCGCTTTTAATCAATGTTTCATATTTGCTGTTAGCCGCCATGAGCCCGGTTTCCAAATTGGGAAGGGCGGGGTATAAATAAAATTTATATTATTATTATTATTATTATTATTATTATTATTATTATTATTTGCTGTGCTGCTACTTTGTGAGGGCTTTCAAGGAACAGCAATATGCACCCCACAGGGTCAAAATCTTTGCTTGGTGAAATATATGTGATGCTGTTTCAGGGGTCTGGGATTGGGCAGGTAGAAGATGAAGGAAAGTTTGGGCAGGAAAGCCTGTACCCCACATTCAAAGCATCTACCCTGCCCCCTTCTTTTGGGAAGAAGCAGCTTCTCAGGTAGGTTCCTCCTACTCCTTTTTCATGGTTTCTTCTTCTCCTCCCTTGTCCCCTGCCTCGCCTGACACCCAGGGCTGTCTTGCCCCTGGGCGCTAGGGGTGTGGGGCACTCGGGCGCCAGGTTCTCAGGAGTGCCAGGCTGAGAGTCTGGGGCCCGAGAGTTGAGTCTGGGGAAGAGCCCGTCCATCAGTCAGAGCGCCGCATCGGGCTCTTCTGCTGTGGGCGGCTTTGCGCCACGCGTTCGGGGGCGACCAAGCCAATGAGAAGCTGAGGTGGCTGGCCATCTATGCCCTCCTGTTTGCCTGGGACTGGGCAACTTGGGGGTGTGTGTCTTTGCACCCCAGTGCTGCATATGCTTAAGATAGCCCTGCTGGCACCACATCCCCTGACAGGCCCAGATTACTCTGACCCAGTCAACCCAATTCAATGCAATTTGAGCTATCCCTAGAATCCCACTCGCCTACCTAATCAACCCAATGTGTTTAATTTCTCAACTTAAGTATGCATCTAAAAGCATTCATGTTTACATCTAAGAACTTAATATGTATATGCAACAGTTACATATTTTCATCTGCATACATCATTGGAATATAGCAGGGAGCTATATCCACCATGTTTCTGATGATGTATACACATACCTACATCTGCTACCACTTAACAGCAGCCAGATAGCTTATAGCACCGATTGGCACAAATTGCTCATCAGCACTAAGCTTTCCCACTCCATGGATTTCCATGGGAAATCACTTCCAGGTTGGTGGGGTTTGGGGTTTGGAGTACATATATCCACAAAGACACACACACCTGAATTGAGGTTCAGTGGAGGACAGGTTTAGTTAACAAGCTTTTTGGGTTGTTTTTTTATAAGGAGATAATGATAAAGAAGAAAATATTTCCTGATTTGGCAACTTGGTGCCTCTGAAGACTATAAAAGGACATGGGTTCATTACCAATTCAGAAGAAAGAGGCTGCCTGCTGGAAGCACCTGTGCCAATTTCAGGAGTAACAGGATTTTATTAAATGTTTCCCTTGCAAATGTTAACCAGGCCTGACCCTTTTTAGCTTGAGATCTGAGAAGATCTCGGCCTGAAGTATAATGGCTGCAGGCTATAGCATGAAGGCTGTATTCCCAAGCGACGTGGCTTGTCTGTGATAGTTGCTTTTTACTGCTCTTCACAGGTTGATGACTCTTCCAAAACATAGTCAGCCATTTGTATTGGGCATGTATTTTTATTTTACAGCTGGGCCAATTACTGCAATGTTTGTTCGACTTCCTAAAGCAATATGTTTGGCCACACTCCCACACACCTGTCAACCAGCATTCGGTGCACTTTCAAGAAATGGGGATTAAATGATATTTGCAGAAAATGAGGCTCATTCTCTTATTTGCAAGTATTCTCAGAGGCTTGCTTTTTGAATTTGCATCATGCACTGGAATTTGTGCTCCGAGTTCTTTCACATATACATTCAGTTGGGGAAGGAACACAGCATTGCTATGATATGAATGCCATAAACTAAGAAGCACTGTCTGAACATTAAAATATTCATGATGAACCCACAGTATAAAGTTTTTTTCTTGGGGGAAGAAAACCCAGGTGTTAAAGAGATTTGAAAAGTAAATAGCCAAAGAGAAGTAAAACTAATAGCATGTATTCAGGGAGCATCTAAGTAGTGAAGAACTGGTTCTCATGAATTTTGCCATACAGTAGAAGAAAGGAATGGTTTGTTGCAGGGAAGTGTATCGATTTTGTAACCTCAGAGGTTCATCTCCTGGGTTCTTGTTGACTATAGGAATATTTTTTAAAAAAACGATGCTTAAATGTGTTATCCATCCTGTGGCTTCAGGTGATGCAGAATGAATTGAGACTGTTCATCTAGGTAAGCATCAGTTCATAGCTGCCAAGTTTTCCCTTCTCTCGCGAGGAAGCCTATTCAGCATAAGGGAAAATCCCTTAAAAAAGGGATAACTTGGCAGCTATGCATCAGTTATCTGGTATGACTTGGGTTGCATTCGCATGGCAGTTCATTTTATTTTCCTGATGCTTCCCCAGCTGTTAATTTGTGCATTAACAAATGCATTAACTGCATTTGAGTTTTCACATGCTGTAAAAGCAACATCCAGAAAAATAGTGGATTGTAGCACAACTTTGGCATGCATTTTCATGTTTTTTGTTTCAAGAAATAATTCATTTGCAAATGACACAGAAATGAGTGCTAACCTTAATTCAAAATATTCAATTAAATCGAAAACCAGTCTAGTGTTTGTTTTCTTATGTCTGTTTGGTAGAAAGCACGATTGATCATAATTAATGGTATTTTTCAGTATTAATTTGAGTCTGCTTGCCAGGATGCCCACAAATAATTTATAATCGTTGTTTAGTAGTGAGATGGGTCTGTAGTTACTTACTGGCTCTCTAGGTGTTCCTTGCTTATGAATTAATACAATATTTGCTTTTTGCCATGACATTGGAATTTTACCTTCTTCCAATATTTTATTCATTAGATTTTTTAAAGGTAGGACTATGTTATCTTCCTTTTTTTTTAAAAAAATAGTGGATCGACATTAGTCCATCTGGGCCAGGAGCTTTACCAGTTTTCAAACTATAAACTGTTTGGTGCAATTCCATTACCGTAACTGGGGCATTTAACTGTTCCGCTTTCTCTTTGCTTATTTATTGCAACATTGAACGACTCTCTTATGCCTTTACATGTATGAACTTTGTTTTCTGGCTGGATGAGCTTCTTCACAAGTTTTGAAGGCCCTGGCAGATAAATAGATACTATTTCTACTTCCAAAATTAATTCTACTTCTCATGAGAAGGGTGATGGATAATGATGAAGAGTCAAGGGAGCTGTGCTGTCTTAGAATGGACTGTCTTGTGGTAGTGAAACCTCTTGTAACTTCTACTGGCTCAATGCTATAGTGGTCTTCCACTAGCATGGCCCTCTCAATGGGTGCACCAATAGTAACAGGGTGGGTCACACGACACTCCCTAACCCCTCTAGAAGCTTCTGTGCTGGAATTGCTTGCCGATCTGATCAAACAGACGGTCTTTGCCTTCAGCTGCATATGACACACGCAGGTGTTGAGGAAATGCTAAAGCAACGTATGTACAAAGCAGCATTTCTGAATTGTTTGGCCTTCAGTGTGCCAAATGTTTCCTGAGCTGTGAAACACGGAAGCAGCTGTTGACAGGAGAAAAGCTGGGAACAGGGACCCTGCTTATATGTTGAGAAAGGCTATTTTAGATGGCATTCTGAGGAGACTGCAACCCTGACATGTTGAATGTAAATTATAGGAATATTTTTTTATAGTTTGTGCCTCTGTATGAGAAGAACAGCATAAGGTCCAATTAATGGCTCAGTAATTACTGCACTTAAGTAATTACTTCTGTAACAACGGGTGCTATTTTTGGATCCTGCCTCCCCGCATCAGGCTTTGTGCAGGAAAAGAACATAATTATTTGTAAGCAGGCTGACAAGGGAAACACATTCTGTACGGAAAACTCTGACACTTGTCCAGGTTCTCCAAGGCAATACTTTTCTTACACAGCAGCCTGCTTTGAAAGGTCATGCACACAAATGCAATAGCCCCTGAGGGGTATATTTTTTGAACTTAAAAATGCAGGCATGTGTCTGTAGTCAGTCTGGCACTCCTACCAGGACTCAAAATATATGAGGAAGGAAAGTGGGAATCACCATTAGTACATTAAATTTGTGCAGATTTCGGGGGGGGGGGATTAAAGGAAAACAGAAATGTTTAAACGTGGCACATAATCCTAAATAGGTACCGTCGCCATTAAGACAGGGCTCCGTCTCCTAGCAGAGGTTTGGAGGCAATGCTGCTTTGACAGCTCCAGAGTCAAAATCCCCATCTCTCTGACACTTATCACATGCATAATAGCAATATCTTTCTCAGCAGGCAGTCAGATTCGGTGGTTGCAATCAAGCTGTCGGTGGCCAGACAACTAATGAAACCATGTGCCGGTGTTATTGAGGAGAAAAAAAACAGTATTTACTTACTGTGATAGCTGTGCTGCAGTAAATATATTGAAATAGAAATTATAGTGTTAAATGACCAATTAAAAGGCAAGTGTTTCCATATCGGGAAAGGTGACTGTATTCTAGGTAATCCCTAATGAGCCTGTGCAATCATATTAAGCTTATTAAACATTGTAGCCAAAGGCAGCGTATTTACTAAGGGGGCGTTCATATCTCCTGGAGAAATTTTTTTGAAGAGGCTATCATCTTTTAATTGAGAAGTAAATACAGAAAGATCCGCCTATTGAAAGCATTCTGTTGCTGGCCTGAATTATGGCAGCTGTGTATCCTAATTGGTTCTCAAAGTGCTAGTTCTCGTGAGCCATCAACACACAATAAGGAGGTATTTGTACCTCAAGGTCGGCAGAAGTACACAACGTCATGAAGAAAGAAACCCCAAAGGGCAACCTCCCTCCTAATATCAATTCCAATGAGGACTGAGCAGTGGCTGTGGAATGTGGTTGTGGGGAAAGGGAAAAACCAAAGGAAGGGATAGTGGAGGGTGGGATTCACCCAATGAGCCCCATCAGTGGAAACCCTGCGCAGGGACCTCTGTTTGTGTACTGGGGTTTACCCCCCTCTCCTCCCTCTGCACATCCCCTGAAAAACTGGGTCTGGTGGAGTTGGGAGAACCCTCAGAGCAGCACCCGGGAAGAGGAAAGGGAGAATCATTCTGGCGGGACAAGTCAAAAAGATACTCATCTTTGAACAATGTTGAATTCTACCTGCAATGTCTGGAATCTGAAAGAGACGCAGCTCACACTGCAGCACTCTGTTGCAGGTACCACTGGCAGTGCTCATCATTGTCAGAGCTTGGAAAGTTCATTTTAAAAGGAACTAGTTCTATTTCCAAGTTCACCACGCCCCAGAACTAGTTCCGGTTCCCATCTGTCCCTTTTCAAAATAAACTAGTTTGGCTTGCGTTCAGTTCACAATTCAATTCAAGTTCATCCAACTGATCCTCAGCAAAAGAATTTTAAAAAAATCAGCTTTCAGAATGTTGTCAAAAGCTGTGCTAAAATATAAAATGTACTCAAGAAGTCTTAGATACTTTTGAACGAATTCAGTGAACTTCGTTAAACCAAACTAGTTCATTCCAAGCACTGGTGGTTTCATTGAAAAGGAGGAGGAAGCATAGTTAGGAAGTTGAAAATGTGGAAGAATCTGTTCCTAAAGATTCAGAAATGTTTATTCTCCAACAGCTACTGTAGTCAACAGGCTACAGGACTAGATACATCAGGGATTCCAGGGCAGTTTTGGAGAACTGCTTGACTTTCACCTTCAGTTCCCTGTTTGTAAAAATGGCAGTAATTGCAAAATTGTATGTAATAATATAAGAAGGGTCCAAGTGGATAATGTTACTCATATATCACTATGGGTTTTTTCCTGCTTCTGACTAAATGATTTGGGAATGTGGCAGAGACAGCAAGCATTACACAGAAACAACGGGTACGAAAGGTGTTGTGTTCAAAAATGTTTTAATGTATGATAAATTGCAGTTCAGTCTACCCCACCCCAAGCTACCAAAGTAATATTGTTGTGGCACTCGGCCAAAGCAATTTAAACTCAGCAAGCATGAAGTGGCATTATGAGCAAGGCGTGCAGTTCATGCCTGAACTGTGTGAGAATGCTTTCAAGCATAGGATGAGACATAACTTACTTGCTTCTGAATCTGTAATGTACCCTTGGAAATAGAAGAAATGGTTGCTTACTAGACCAAGATAGAACTCATGGCGAAAGAAACCTTGTTAACCTATTCTTCATCAGGTACATGTCTACACAACACATTTAAACCTGTTTTACTGCTATAGCTTCTTCAATGAAAATTGTAAATTCCCCGTCTGTGATTAGGATTAAAGCTCTAACACTCAAATGAAGCTAAATTTCCCAGGGTTCCTGAGAACCAGCTTTAACCCAGCCTTAAAGGTAAAGGGACCCCTGACCATTAGGTCCAGTCACAGACGATTCTGGGGTTGCAGCGCTCATCTTGCTTTACTGGCCGAGGGAGCTGGCGTACAACTTCCGGGTCATGTGGCCAGCATGACTAAGCCGCTTCTGGCGAACTAGAGCAGTGCACGGAAACACAGTTCACCTTCCCTCCAGAGCGGTACCTATTTATCTACTTGCACTTTTTTTTGTGTGCTTTCAAACTGATAGGTTGGCAGGAGCTGGGATTGAACAATGGGAGCTCACCCCATCGCGGGGATTTGAACCGCTGACCTTCTCATTGGCAAGCCCTAGGCTCTGTGGTTTAATCCACAGCGCCACCCGTATCCCTTAACCCAGCCTTACAATTATCAAAATTGCAGCAGATGCTTTAAAGGGCCATGGGTGCAAACACCAGTATGTCAGGTATTGCTCATGACTAGCAATCTAAATCAAGAAAAGAGGATACCTTTTCCCTTTCACTGAAATTTGTGGATCAAGAACTTCAGGTTCCTCTCCAGATCCCTTGCTGCAACCAAGGGCAAGGCCTTTTCTGCCATGCCATGTGGCCTTTGGAATAATATTCCTACTAAGGGAAGGTAGGCACCATCTGTGGCATCATTTTGACATCTTTTAAAGAGAAAGCTAATTTGTTCACCCAAGCGTTTGCCAACTTTTAATATCAGGCTTTTTACTGAACCTTTCTGTATTGATTTGTTTTCTGCTGGCATTGTAGTTTTGAATTTTAATGTATTGAAATTCTGGATTTTAATGTGTTGTGTTGATATCTCTTGTACACTGCCCTGAGGGGTTTTTTTATAATAAAGGACAATATGTAATTTTAAAATTAATTAATTAAGCAGGAGTACAAGGTACACAATACATATATATTGCAAGTTGTCTTTCCAGCAATGTTTGAGAGGGTGAAAATGGCTTCATCTGCTTTTTTTAGTTAGTAAGTACTTTATATTCCTGAAAGCGTAGTTAGGAAGTGGTTTAAAATTAGGAACTGGCAGGAAGCTTGCAAAGATCGTTAAGCAAAGGCAAAATAACTATAATACTGCAAGCCATTCCACAGCCCCGTAAGTACAATCTGATAGCCTTTTATAGCCATGTAATCATCTGGATTCTTCTGTCCATATGCCTGCAAACACCTCCACAGAATTTAACTTCCTATACATTGCATAAATGCCTGGTGCATCATATTAGAACGGATGCTTAGCATAGCAGTAAGGCATCATACAATTGTAGAGTTGGGAGGGACCCTGGGGGTCATCTAGTCCAACCCCTGCAATGCTGAAATCACAGCTCAAGCATCTGTGACAGATGGTCACCCAACCACTGCTTAAAAGACCTCCAATGACTGAGAGTCCACAACCTCCCAAGCGAGTAAACCTTTTGAACTGTGACATGTAGGTGCATGTGGTCAGTTTTTAAAATACAAAAACAAAATTTGTCACCCTGGAACAGACAGCATTCAGCACGTTCCCCAATGGCAGCTTCCTATTGTACAGAACTGGTGGCATGGGAAATAATACTTGAGAAAGCAAGTTTCTGTACTTGTCATAGGAGCCATCCATAATCGTTTTTAGGTGTTCCACCTAGACAGAAGGAACATGGATGGAGGGGACATCACAGGAGAAGGCTCTGCCCTCATGTTGCAGGCACTTGTATCAATGTCTAAAGTAAGTCAACATACATTTCAGATGAAATATATTTTAAAAATTAAAAGAAATGTCCAGTAGCACCTCAGAGACCAACTAAGTTTGTTCTTGGTATGAGCTTTCGTGTGCATGCACACTTCTTCAGATGCATGCACATGAAAGCTCATACCGAGAACAAACTTACTGGGTCTCTAAGGTGCTACTGGACCATTTTTTGAATTTATTTTTATATATTTCTACTGCGTCAGACCAACACAGCTACCTACCTGAATCTAGATTCATTTCAGATGTTGAAATGAACACATGTAGGTTGAGGCAGAGCCTCACCCTGTGATGTCCTTCCTATGCATTGGTTCTACACGGTACTTAGATACCACAGTTGGAACTCTTCAGGTTATATTTGCCACCTATAATTGGATTGCTGTAAAACGTGTGTGTGTGTGTGTGTGTGTGTGTGTGTGTGTGTGTGTTCGTGCATGCATGCAAGATATTGGAAGCTCTCCCATTTGGTTTGATGTTCAAAGTGCTTCTCTTCTTGTCCTGCTTGTATTCTAACCATAGACACCTGGTTGGTTGTTGGGGAGAAAGGATGCTGGATTAGACAGGCAATTGGTGTCATTCACTGTCCTTATGAAAAGGCTGGACATCCTGATAACGCAAGTGGCAGGTTTAACTGTCATGACTTGTTGCACAGTTAAGATTCCAAAGACGTTAACTTTGTAAATTCCCAAAGTAGACATTTAGTTACAAGAGAGTATGTTTTCTTTTCTTTACGGATTATTGATTGTAACTCTTTTATCCATACAGTTAGTAGACTTTCTAAAGATAAAAGAATTATTCTGGCCAACCTCCTCACCTAGTATTGACAACCGTGTTAGGTTATCCGATACTGACTGAATAAAATGGAGAAAATGCACTTTAACTGCTTTTGGTCACAACCTCTTGTAATGCTTCTTTTGTAATAGATTTCCATTGCATTAACGTTATTAATACCGAGTACAGTGGTACCTCGGGTTATGAACACGATCCGTTCTGGGACGCAGTTCGTAACCTGGAACAGTCGTAAACCGAAGCGCCATTTTGACAATGTGCAAAGCATGATTTTTGCGCTTTGCGCATGCGCAAACCACGCATGCCACTTCTGCACATACGTAGACCACGCGTGCGGCGAAAATACTTCCGGGTTTGCGGAGTTCGTAACCCGAGGTGTTCGTAACCCGAGGTACAACTGTACTAACACTTTAAACCAAATGACATTTTTAATATATGCTTGCTTATAATATAATGGCACAAGTGGTAATTCCTGATTTGTCGCAGAACCCACTGGCAGAAAAATATGGTAAATCAGGACAGATGCACAATGATGTTGACTATGATACAGGGAATTTTTGTTGTGATAGGCACATTTGAAGGGTGCATCCACATCAAGTGGCTTGTGAATGAATAATGCTCCAAATATTCAGTGGAGAGCTTGCCTAGCAGTCTGGCAGATTGAGCATAAAGAACTGAGTCGTATCCTTCCTACCAGTGAAGTTCAATGAAACTTACTCTGAGGAAAGTGCATTTGGGATGGCAACCTAATGGTATCCTCTCGGAAGTGGAAAGAACTTCCACTCATACAACAAGGCTTCACCTTCTGATCCTTCCACTGGCAGCCCCTGGTGTGACTAGATAAGGAGGCCTGGAGCGCTGCCTTTGGCCCCTGGAGGTGAGGTCCCCCACCCTTGGTTTAGGCCTCAACCCCCTGATCTAATCCAACAGAGCACTTCTTATGTTCTATGTCAAGTATGAATTGGCTTGGCCTATTATGGTTACTAGGAGCCTGGTCTTCCACCTTTGCTTGATAGCAGAGAGGTGTCTTCTGCTTGCTGAAGGTTCTAGCTGTAGGTCCAGCTCTGCCCCTCAAAGACTATAATTCCCTTCCCCACAAAGGTGCACCTAGCTTCTGCCTTATGCCAAAGACACACCTCTTTACCATGGCTTTTGTCACCTGAGAAATAAGACCCATCCTATTCTTTTGATTATATTTTTAAACTGATCTTAATGTTATATTTTTATATTGTTTTATCCTACCCTGTGTCCTTTTGGTGAAGAGTAGGAAGGAAATTCAATGACAACATCCTATATAGCATGGGTAAATTATAGTCTTTCCCTTCAACTATCTGTGTAGAACCAAATGGTGCAAATGTCCCGGAAAGCCTGTAAATGCCATCTGGTACTGAAGATAATCCCAGCACTAATTGGTGCGACCTGTAAAATGAGATCATATATGATTATCTTCTTGCTTGGAAGCCTTAGTTTTGGTTCAGTTAGTTGGGAGAGAGCAGGCTTCTCACAAGGGCTTCCTGTCAGCTACTCGCTTATCTGAGAGATGGATGGAGGTGGGCAATGGACCTTTAAGCCAAGGGTGGTTAATTGGACTATTGTTGCCAGTTTACGTAGCTTGAGTTTTTATTTCATTTTATAACTAACACTTAACATATTAGCCTCTTGCAGACAGTAATGATGAACACTTGCTGTTTTGGTGTTCACCCCAGTCTGTAATGACAATATGGTCTCTGCCATTGCATTGTAAGTTTTCACCTCTTCACAATACAACACCAGAATTGATCACTTCAATGTTTTTGACCTCCTTTTGTGGAACCCCTGCTTCAAATCAATCCCACAGGCCCTCCTTTGAGCCTGTGGATAAGGATACTATCTTGGACAAAACTCTGGTTTCTGACATTCTCCACCTTGACTACTGCAACTGGAGAGAGTCTTGCATCTTCCTCCTCCTCCTCCTCCTCCTGGTTAATAATACTGGAATACTACAGAGAAATAATTAGAACAAACGCACTGGCAGCAAAGTTGAGGGCCCAGTGAATTGCCATTTTTTAAAAAAAATGATAGAACAAAGCAGCATAATTTGCTGCCTCATCTGTTAGTCCAAATCCACTAATATAAATGAGATAAAGATAAACCTGAGCTTAATGAGCTTTCTTTAAAATGGGTGATTGGGAGTATATGAAGTATAAAACACTTCAGCGGCATTATTCAGACCTTGAAAATACAAGTTATTATTTGGGCACTGTATAACACAGATACCAGGTTGCCTGAAACTATCTATACACTATTCTAATTGAAAACCACCAGATAGGAGGGATGTTCCCCAGAGAATGAATTTTGTATTAAAATGCAAAACAAAAACATTTGGAACCTGTGGGCACATTTGCAAACCAGAGGCTCTGTCATGGGCATCGCATGTATACTCAAGCATACACTGCAACCGATTATATTGGATGCAATAGATTGCTTATTTCAACCCTAATTCAGGAAGAGGAGGAAACCTAAGGGCATGACGGACGGTAGGCAAATTGGTGACCCCTGATCTAGCTATTATTGTCACCTCTGACTGCAAACCAACCAACACATAATCCATCGTAGATAATAATAACATCAATTCTTAGTTACTGAAAACACAAAGGGAGTGTCCCAGCCCAGATGCTGCTTTGGGCGACTTGGTGTGTGTGTCATCCTAAGAACTAAGTTTGTCATAGGTATGAGCTTTCGTGTGCATGCACACTTCTTCAGATACATTCTGAAGAATGTATTCCTTCTTATGCATTCACTCCTTAGTAATTCATTCACTCCTTAGTAATTCATTTTTTCCACAGCCATTAAAATGGGTATCTGAAGAGGTGTGCATGCACACGAAAGCTCATACCTATGACAAACTTAGTTGGTCTCTAAGGTGCTACTGGAAGGATTTTTTTTTGTCATCCTAAGAAAAATTCTAGAGGAGGCTAATGAACTAGTTCAATCTACTCTGCATATTGAATCCTACCTTTGGGAGAGTTTCCCAGTTCACCTTCTATGGCTGACTGGGTAGGGCTTACCTGAAGTTGAGCATTAGCTGACATGAGGAAATGCAGCTTTCTTTTCCTACACTGGCAGCTTTCCAATACATTGTTCCTCACTCCCTCTGTAATATGGGGTGTCAACCACTGTATCACAGCAATCATGAGAGAAGCTAGTGAGTTGGAAAGACATTATACAACTCATGGCAAAATGGGTCACAGTTAACAAAGATCCATTCAGGAAAATCTTTTAAAATTTCAGTCATTTCAGAAAGAAACCAGCTAAGCATTACGGTGTTGTCGTAAGTACAGAATTAGGGTTCACATCTTAAAAATCATGAGGAGTCTAAAATTAAATTACCTGCAGCATAGCATAGAAAGAGTCAGTGGCATAGAATAGTAGAGATATCCTAGCAGGCTTCAGTGAAATGCAACCCAGCTCATTTTGCTACTCCGACAAGACGGAAAAGAAGGACACATTTCTTATATTACACTAGATATGATGTCAAATAGAAATTGGCTTAGCATCCAAAGCTCACCCATTGTTTAATGCAGCATGATTATTTTACCAGCAGCATAAAAAGAGCCATGGGAACAATAGATCACTTGAATCTGAAGTAGAAACTGACTGAATATATCCTGCCAAAACAACACTCTTCTTCATTTGCTTAATGATGCTGGAAGGCTGTGCGTAATTCAGGAAAGACAAAAGGCACTATTTTTAGCTGTCTCCTCACTCAGTTTCCCCAAAACTCTGCCTATGGAACCTTCCTAGGGCAGAAAATAGTCTTGATTCAGTCCAACACAAAGCTCTCAATGTCTAATTGTAATGCATTCATAAAAAAGATTAAACTAGATTTGAGTTGTCCTTAAACTGAAACAGCAAGACCAAATAGTTCTCTTGGACTCCTTCAGATATCCAAACATCAGCAAACATGCACACTAAAAATATAGATGGGGTCATAAAAAACCCAGAAGGAACCAATCGAGTTGGAGTGTGCGCAGTGTCTAAATCAGTGTTTCCCAACCAGTGTGCCTCCAGATGTTTTGGGACTACAACTCCCATCATCCCTAGCTAGCAAGACCAGTGGTCAGGTATGATGGGAGTTGTAGACCCAAAACATCTGGAGGCACACTGGTTGGGAAACACTGGTCTAAATAATAAATGAACATGCACCCTTCAACTTTCTAAAACAAATGTTACAGCTAGAAGCACTAAAAACCACTTTGATGCATCACTAGAATGAACAAGCATAAAATATTTTGTATGTAATGAACACCAATGGTGTTTGGCCATCAGTTGGCCGTCTTCAGTGTGGTGTAGTGGTTAAGAGCGGTAGACTCATTATCTGGGGAACCGGGTTCGTGTCCCTGCTCCTTCACATGCAGCTGCTGGGTGACCTTGGGCTAGTCACACTTCTCTGAAGTCTCTCAGCCTCACTCACCTCACAGAGTGTTTGTTGTGGCGGAGGAAGGGAAAGGAGACTGTTAGCCGCTTTGAGACTCCTTAAGGGGAGTGAAAGGCGGGATATCAAGTCCAAACTCCCCCTCTTCTCTTCTTCAGTGGTCCAATATCGCAATTCCAATCTCACAGATACACCCAGTTGCAGGTGAATCCAACGAGGATAGCAGACAGAGCTTGATTCATTTTCTAAATGCAAGCAAGGGCAAGTATAAAAGCTGAAGCAGGACACCAATAGCACACAGATACTTCTCCACAACAGTTAGGCATTTGGAACCCCTTGGTAGCTTCCTCCAACTTAGTGCGCTCCAGCTGTTGTTGACTACAACTCCCACCATCCTTGACTATACTAACCAGGGGTGATGGGAAACATCATGAGGACACTAGGCTGGGGAGAGCTGACCAATGACCACCGTAAAAAATATTGAAGATATGCTTGTTATTCTACAGCACCAATGTTACAATCTGGGGAGATCATGCCCAACATACCACCACCTCCTACAGTGGAACAAAGAAAGCATCAACAATTAGACAGGTGGCCCACCCCAGACTTTTCTGTGATGGTAGGACACACCTACCTGAAAAGCAGAGGTGTGGATAAAACTTTCTCCCTTTTTACATATATTTTAGGTACAACTTTACAGACATTACAAGGCCTGGTGCCCTGAGTGCATAATCTTTAGGCACCAGGCAAAAACATTCCTTTTCTCCCAGGCCTTTAGCTAATAAAACAATCTATGGCCTTTTAAATTGGGGTGGGGAGGGGTGGGGAGGTATTGTTTTGGTTTGTTACTATGTTTCGCATTTTTGTGTTTTCATATTGTAAACTGCTTTTGATCCTTGGAGGAAGGATATAAAATGAATAAATAATAAAGCAGCAGAACTACCTATAGTGGCATATGGACAAGTGGGAACCAGAAGTATACACGAGACGTCAACAGTAGTCTAGAATTAATATTAATATTATTTATTGTTTTATATACCGCCCTATACCCAGGGGTCTCAGTGCGGTTCACAGAATAAAATCAAGATATAAAACCACAAAATACCTAATAAAAATAAAAACAGCAACCCAATACCCCCACCACAAAAAAAACACATTTTGAAAAAGCATAGGATATAATTGGATTAACCAAAGGCATGGTTAAAAAGGAACATATAATGAAGGTGCCAGGCGAACGTCCCTGGGGAGAGCATTTCACAGATGGGGAGCCACTGCAGAGAAGGCCCGTTCTCGTGTTGCCACCCTCCAAACCTCTCGAGGGGGCACAAGAAGAAGGGCCTCAGAAGATGATCTCAGGGACTGGGTAGGTTTATATGAAAGGAGGCGGTCCTTGAAGTATTGCAGTCATGAGCCGTTTAAGGTCAAAACTAGCACTTCGAATTGGGCCTGGAAACTAATCGGAAGCCAGTGCAGTTGGACCAGGATTGGTGTAATATGCTCAAACTGTCTAGCTCTGGTGAGCAACCTGGCTGCTGAATTCTGCACCAGCTGAAGTTTCTGAACCGTCTTCAGAGGCAGCCCTACATATAATAGTTGAGCGGGGTGCTCTGGTGGTGAGGCCCATAAGAGTAGATAGACCATTAAGCTTGTGGAGGGTGGGGGCTTCTTACTTGGAACTTGTGTTTCAGTTTATTTATTTTAAAATTAAAATTCATCTATAAAATTAAGAAGTGCCACTATTATTGTACATTGCTTGGAGTGGTCTCATAGGAAACAATTCATAATAATGATGATGATAATAACATGTGGCTGTTCTGCCGTTCATTTCTGACAAGCAAAGAACATTCGCTTCCATCAAAGGGTAAAAATAAAACAGCTTGCTGTGTAAAGCATTCACTCCTTAGTAATTCATTTCCCCCCCACAGCCATTAAAATCCATCCTTTAAAAAAATGAGTACAATATCCTGTGGTTTGACTGCTGCTGTCTGTGTCATGGGCCAACAAACCCGAGCCAGGATCTTACCCTGTGAGGAAGCGATTAGGGGCCTATGAAAGTAGCACACCAAATGCTAAATCCTAAGGAACATCTGTGAATATTGTAAATTGAGTGGAAGATCTGCCTTGACAGGTTGTGCTGGTGAACAATTGGGAACCCTGGGATGTATTTGCACAGTCCGGAGCAGGCTTATGAAAACATAGGTTTGGCAGTGTGCAGGCAGCAGTGTTAAATGATTTTGGAATGCTTGAAAGCACCAGCTAAGTAACCTCTTCAAAACTGGCAGGCATCGACAGATCATTAATTATTTTTATTATTTTCCTTTCCCACATTCAGCGCAAAACCCTGTACCCCAGAGAGCGATCAGGTGCAATGGGCTGGATAACTTGCGACTGGCAATCTGAGCAACAGGAACAAAACAAAAACCAAAAGCAGGGGGGAGGTGTTCGCTCGCTTTCTGACTGGCACTACCATCATCTCAAATTCCATACTGATAAAAAGGATTTAGTCGAGCTGCCTGGCAGTTTCCTAAGTGTGGCTTTTACAAGCTAGTACAAAAGCACCAATTCATTTTGTTTGGCATATGCTCCAGATTCAACAATAAACCTAATGAATGTAATTCTTTAATAATGCTGTCCGCAGGAACTAAGCTTTCGTACGGTTATGAGGAGGTGTAGGCTTATTGTGCTGTATTTTAATGACTGCTGTGAAATTTTGACCACACTTTTGAGGCACACTGGAGGGGAAGAGAGTGCCAATTAACTTATTACTGTGGAAAACATCTATTTAAAGAATGGCAGTTGTCCAGGTAGGAACAAAAAAGGGGAGGTTAATAAAAAGAAACTGAGTTTTAGTGCACTGTCCAGATCTGTGACTTCACACTGTATGGGTTGCAACAAACTAAGCTTTAATCAGTGTAGACCCAGTAAAATGAATGGACCTAAGTTAGTCATGTTCATTATATATATTCTTTCCTTTCTTTCATTTAAAGAAGTCTTTTCATTCTGATCCTGAGGAAGATACTGCTAGTGTAGTGTAGTGTGTGTTGATATTACATGGAAATTATGGAGGTCAGAGGACAACTGAACAAGTATGCATATGGCTCATATTCCAGGGCATGAAACAGCCAACTTACCAGTACCTCCTCCCACCCTCTGCTCCTATCAATGGGCAAGCCATAAGAACCTAAGAAGAGTATGCTAGGTCATGCCATGTCAGGAGTCCAGGATCTCAGCTTGATAACACAGTAAGCCTTGGTAATTAAAAAGGAGGATTTCTTGCAAAAAAACAAACAGATAGCTCCGGACGACTTGAACAAAGCCTCTGGCATCATTACTCAAGATGACCCTTCTGAAGACTCCTTCCGGCTGCGACAGAAGATATCAAACTTATGACCTCTACGTTTCTTGTTTCACTTTCTATCTAACAGCCATCCCATTTGCTGACTCCTCGGACTTAGTGGATCAGCTCCAGCCTCTTCCTGATCTGACGTACTCCCTCTGAGTCTATTTGCGCCGTTTTGTGCTTCCTGTGAGCTTTGGCTGTGTTCTAGCCTGCTCTCAGTTGCTGCCTTATACAAAAATGCTTATATTAGGGGAGAGTGCACGAAAATAAATGAATAAATAAATATCAATATACGGTAACATACAAAAATGTATATTATTAGGTGAGTTTGCTTGCAAAAATGTGAACATAACACTATATACAAACATGTTTATTAGACAAAAATTAGGCTGAAACACGTGACAAATTTTCGTGTGTATTTTTTTATTTATTGTAAATTACTGCAGGAATGTGGAGAACTGAATGTAAGACTGGAAAAATTAGAAACTGGTAGAACGGAAATTGACAGATCCATCTATTCTTACCTGTGACAAAAAGTTCCCATTCCAGATGTGCCTCTTTCAGGCCTTGCTTGTCACCTGGTGGTTTCTTCTCGCTGCCTGACCAGTGCAGTACAGCTTGCCTTCATCAAGGCAAATAGTCTTAATATCGCCTGAAATATAAAATTGCAGCAAGTGGTATCAACATTCCCATTGGGTTTGCATTTATGCAAGAAGAACAAGAGGAGCTTTGAAAATGTTTTCAGAATTTGAGAACAAGGGGCTTTTGTAATTATGTCTAAATATTAAATCAATATACCTTTAATCTTCCAAGTAGCAGTTTGCATGTCATTCTCCTAAGCCTCAGAAATGTGTTCTAGGGAAAATGTCAATATTATAATCTGGCTCAGGATATGCTCTGTGCAACATTATGTTTGTCAATATGGCAGTTTCTGACAAGGCACATGTGGATTTTCATGTGGACTTTAAAAAAGGTTTAATAGTGGAAAAATCATTGAACGCGCTCCAGAGCTCTGTTTACTGCAAAATAGTGTTTACTGTCTTTTGCAAAATAATAATAATAATCTGGTGACTTGTGTAAAATAATGTATAGTTTTCTTGCAAGAAAATTTAGTATGAGAGACAACTGTTGTCCGTGAGTGAAATGGCTCCTGCTGTGGTATGATAATATGGTCATGTATGTGTCGCATTACAATACTATTGTAATTTCCTCATTTAGACCAAACAGGAAGTGGAAATTCAGATATGGTACCTAGAGCTCTGATTCAGCAGTAACTGGGTGAAGCAAGCAGAAGGAAGAAGGACAAGATTTATGTGTGTTTTGTGGTGTCGTTGATGCTGAATACTGCTGGTTACTGAGATGGGATCACTAATGGCATCCTATCTCCTTCCTTACCAAGGGAAGATCTTAATGTATTCCCTTCATAGGCAAAGTGCCTTTCCTACCTACAAAAACACACAGCTACTTTTTATTTATTTATCTATTTTTTTAAAAAAAAACACCCATAAGTCACTTTTCAGCTCTGATCCTGCTTCTTCATTCATACAGAACCTATAATCAATAATGTATTCCTTGAATAATTCAAGGTAAATGATAATGATGGGGTTTGTTTTGTTTCCCCCCCCCATTCTCCCACCATTAAAAAAAAATCCATATTAGTTTCATCAACTGGCAATCACTGATGTACTTTACTTACTGGAGGATTGATTTGATTCTGACAGGCTCTTAATATCTCTAAATCACATAAATAAATGCTATACATATTCAGTGGCACTTTGCATCTATAGGAACTAATCTCATTTTAATGGAAGGTATATTTTTAAGAGCCTGCAGGATGTTAGGTAAAAGCTTTCGTTTACTGAAAGACATTCCTTTGCCGTTTAATGTTCGTATATTGTTGTGTCCCGTCCTCTCTCTCTCTCTCTCTCTCTCTCTCTCTCTCTCTCTCTCTCTCTCTCTCTCTCTCCGTCTGTACATGGCCTTGTTAAGCGACCAATATCCTGAGAGGGTCTCTCTCAGGTAATGAGCAGGCACTTCAATCTGTATCATTTTAAAGCAAGAACACAATGGTGTTCATTTCCTTTGCTCAGAACTAGCAACCTTGCAGATGTCCATCATCCCTATCACTTTGCCATAATGGCTGTGGCTGATGGGAGCTGTAGTCAAAAAATCTGGAGGATACCGGATTGGGAAATGTTTGCCTGAGTTGGTAACTTGGAAGACTATTTGGCACTCAGGGCTCTGTTTGCTGAGCCATAGTGCGGGGAGTCTTCTCCAGCCTGAGGCCCACAGGCTCTTGTGAGCAGCATTTTAGGGGCTGCATGTCATGGACAATGTGTCAAGAGTCCAAAGTGAGGGTTGCCAGAGGCAAAATGGCAGAGCAAAAGGAAACTATGAGCACCCTGGTGCCTTTATCACTTCAGATCTTAGGGTGCTGAAGAAAAACACCTACACTCTTATTCGTAGGCCAAATTATTACACATGCCAAATGTGAAATGGGTCCTTTTGACTTTTTCATTCACCTTAATGCCTCTGCTTTCTTGTTACTGTCGATGTGTAAGCGTGTGATGTTATTATTCCACTCCTCCTAAATATTTCAGTCGATAAGCATTCCAAAGGTTCAGTCTGGACATGTGACTAGTGGCTTCAACAGTGTTTGAAGCAGCAAAGAATGTTGTAGTCAGGTCACATAGGCATGCCCTTGTTCATTTCTGGATGGTGCTAAATATATGAAGTTTACTCCTGGTTTGTGTTTTGCATGTCAGTGTCAAACTGACATAACAGTTGGAACTGCTGGTTCCAATTATGAGTCAGTAATAAATTGCTGAGTAATGTAAATGGAGGTTTAGGTACAGTTGCCTTCAGCATGTGTCTATGCATCCTGAACATCCTGAATTCCAATGGGCTTTAAACAGAAGGCACCTTTTCAGGAATTAAGATTGAAAACCACTTGAAAGTGGGCAAATAACCCACTTCTTTATCATGCTGAGTGGCACTAATCATCATAATTTCATCTGTTTAAGCCACTTAAACTGGGATACTAGTACTTAAATCAGGTTAGGCCCCTTGAAGGTATATTGTGTGAAACTGAAATCAGCTTTGGCTTAAATCAGTCTGTAATGGAAATGTGCAGCTTATACTGGCTAACACATACATTTGGTTTTGCTATCTTCTTCCATCCCACACCATTCACAAGTGATACTATGGGTATGAAGAAGATTAAATGCTGTGTCTGTTCCCTATCTGTGAAAATGCATTTGCATCTTCTAGTTTGGTCAAAGTTGGGTTGCCACCCATCCCTAGAAAAATGTGATAGCCATATTTTTTTGGGGGGTGGGAATGGCCCTTGTCCTGCCTGGACTTCAAATGGGACACCATTTCTCCCGGATTTGAGCTTTGGTGACCCACCCTGCTGCAAGTGACAATACAGTGGAACCTCGGTTTATGAACACCTCGGTTTATGAATTTTCGGTTTATGAACGCCGCGGACCCGTCTGGAACGGATTAATCCACTTTCCATTACTTTCAATGGGAAAGTTCGCTTCAGTTTATGAACAGACTTCCGGAACCAATTACACCCATGCTTCGGGTTAAAAGTACGCTTCAGGTTGAGTACTCCGTGGACCCGTCTGGAATGGATTAATCCACTTTCCATTACTTTCAATGGGAAAGTTCGCTTCAGTTTATGAACGCTTCAGTTTAAGTACTCTGCGGACCGCCTGGAACAGATTAATCCACTTTCCATTACTTTCAATGGGAAAGTTCGCTTCAGTTTATGAACGCTTCAGTTTATGAACAGACTTCCGGAACCAATTATGTTCATAAACCGAGGTACCACTGTAGAGAGAAGGGGAAAGGAGCAACTTCCTTTTACACTCTCCTCCCTCCTTCCTTCCCTCTTGCTGGTGCTCTTCCTCAGCCACCGCCCACCAGTCTAACATGGTTCAGGTCTGCCACCGCTTGGCCCCCTCTGCCACACATCCTGACCTTTCCTCCTCCTATGCACTTAAGTGTCTTCCAACACCAGCATGGATGAGAGGCTGGAGCTGTGGCTCAAGTCATCCATGGGAGCTTACCATCAACCCCTGGCACCTACCCATCTACATGAGTCAGGGGAAAGAGCAGGCCAGTTTAGTGAGGGAGGCAGGAGGCGGAGTGCAGGGAAGCCCCCTCCACCAAGGTGAGGAGGAGGATTTGGTGTGATGAGAGACTGTGTGTGCCCCTGCAATCCCCACCCCAACCTGTCCTTTATTTTGCCTGATCTGTCCCAAAATATGGCCCTGAACAAAGCCTAAGCACAAAGTGGCATGGAAGAATCAGCTGCTCTTTGATTCTGAAGAACCTCATAGGCTGCATACACACTATACTTTTAAAGCATATTTGAAGCACATTCTTTCCCTCAAATATTTCTGGGCACTGTAGTTTACACCTCACAGAGTTACAATTCCCAGAAACCCTTGGCAAACTACAGTGCCCAAAATTCTTTGAGACAAAGAATGTGCTTCAAATGTGCTTTAGAGGGATAGTGTGCGCACAGCCTTAATGTTTAGAAAGTGCTTTCCCCCCACCATTCGAAGAATGCAGGGACATAACCATCATGTTTATGCCCAATGTCATTGGACTGCAACTTCCATAATCCCCAACCATTAGCCATGTTGACTGGGGCAAATATCTGTGAGGTAGTACATTGGTTATCCTTGTCATATAAGCCCTGAGCTGCATTGTGTGCATTCTCCATCTCAGTATTGCAGCTGGCCAGGTACTTCATCAGTGCTGAAAGAGCTGTGGAAAAAGAGCAACAGCCATCATTTCTCCCCATCTGCTTGTCCTCTACCACTGGGTGAGATGTTTGAGGAGTGGCAACAACTGCTGGTCCACTTTTTCACGGCTATCTGGTTCACCCACTCTCCAGGGAAAGGGCAAGTGTGTGAACAACTGCTGATCTCAGCATGGTGAAGGAGGAGTCACTGCCACCTGCCCCCCCCAACCAATGCACAGAAATGAGGGATCAGCCACAGCCAATTGCTCACTGACTTGCCCTGCTTTGCCTCAGAGAAAGAGGCCAGGGAAATGACTGGGCAGCAGCAGCAAATGTTAGAGTAGCTTGCTTGCTTCCCCTTGCTCTACTCAAGAGGTAGAGCAACAAGTGACGGAAAGCAACAGTGGCAAGGAGGCGGTTAAGCCTTTTTAAGATGGCTGAAGTCATCTTGCCCAACTTTGAAGTCAACACAATGCATGATAACAACCTATGACTGGGGGTGGGGGCAGGGGTTGAGACTGATGAGTGTCCAACTAGTTGCAAAGTATTGCTTGTATTCTGTGAGGGTTGGTGTCTGGAAACAAGGGGCAAGTTGATAGGGCTGATAGGGTTTATAATGCAGCAGCGACTGTTAAAGATACAGTCTGTGGCCACATTACACTTCATGATAGGCAGACCTGGGCTAAGATGGTTGTTTCAGGAGTGCAGTGACTGATTTTCTTTTCTATGGAACAGCACCTACACATAGTTATTCCCTCCCCTCTACACTCAATTCTAGCGGAGAAAGTGGGAAAATAAGAATAAGTCAGTGCCTTCAATTTACATCAATGCCATTAAGCTGCTGCGTCTTCAAGAACATAATGATTTTTAAAAACCTGTTTAACATTCAGTGAGTGCTTGTAACGAATTGTTGCATGGATTTAGCAATTTGCTTTGTACTCTGAGGGTGCAGATCATGAATTCCAGCAATCCTGCTGGGGAAAATTGTCCTGAAGTGGGTAAGGAGTGTATTTTAGGCTTCAAGGTTTAAGCAATCTCCCAGTAGGGCAGCCTACACAAGCCTGCTTGGGGTGGGGGGGGGTGGACCCTTTTTCTAGACAACAACACATCAAGATTCATGTGGAGTTAGAGACCTTGGTAGGGTCTGAAGTGATGAACAAACCATCACTTACAAAGCTCCTTTTGTGGATATACTACATAAAAATACCAGTGCTTACATCAATCATGTGCACTAGGACAATGGGTGACCTTTTTTCAATTAAAAAAAAACACATGGAAGCTTCAAAAACAGCCATTAAATTTCACAGCAGCCCTATTTATCGTACATCTTTCGCATTCATCGTCTGTTTGATGTAAACTACTTGAAAGTGCCAACATTTGCCAATCATCCTCAACGGGGGGAAATGTCATGACTGAATGAATGATAGGTGCTTTCCCCCCTCACAATTCTGGCAACAGCATTACCCTTTCTTTTCCGTCCAGTTTTGAAAGGAGAGCAGCAGGTGAGAAACAAGGTTGACAAATCTTGGGATGAAAACTAATAATTTGGGGTCGTCGTTGTTGTTGTTTAAGGATTTTCCAAGTCTAGTTGTTGATGGTGATTGCCTGCCATACATTAAATGCCACTTTGTAGTATCTACAATCACACTGGCTTGTTTCATGCTCAGAGTCAAGTGCACAGTTCTCATACTAACTGCTGATATGCTGAAGTCACTAAAAATATTGCAGAAGCCACATGCTGGCTTTCCTCAAGCAACTCAGGGAAGATCAAGATCTGGGAGTGAGTACATGGGCCCATCTGGAGGGACAAAGTCCCACACACCTGCCATTTGGACTCACTTTGCACCTAGGTTGCAAACTCCTGACTGCTGAATTAAAATGTCTCACAAATGCTAGGAAACAAATAGCCATTAATTAGTGCAGCCATCTGCCAACTGCTGTCCTCTCAAAGTTTTGGACTACAACTCCCATCAGCCCCAGACAGCATGGCAATAGTCAGAGATAGTGGGAGTTGTAGTCCAATGTCATCTGGGTTAGAGAAGGTTGCATTAGGCCAGGCTTCCTCAAACTCGCCCCTCCAGATGTTTTTGGCCTACAACTCCCAGGATCCCTAGCTAGCAGGACCAGTGATCAGGGATGATGGGAATTGTAGTCTCAAAACATCTGGAGGGCCGAGGTGGAGGAAGCCTGCATTAGATCATCTGAGCTCAAAATGAAGGGAGGGGTTTGCCAATTGTGTTATTGAGCTAGATATGATCCTATAGTTTGCATTGCCCCCCCCAATATTCCTCCTAAAATGCTTCTTAAAAATGCTTTCCTCTTTGCCTCTATGCCTCTGTGTGTTAAAGTGCATTGTAACAGTGAGACTTGCTATCAAGGCTAAGAGCTGACCTTGTCTGGATCACAGAGAAAGGCTTATCAGTGGACGCACGTCCAGCTTGACGCTGGAAGCTGCTATCCTTGACACATAGTCTTACTCAAGGCTGCTGGAAGATGCTACCGGGGCAGCATGAGTCAGCATGTGTTTATGCACAGGACTGGACACAGATCTTCCTTAGATGTACTTGTGACCCCCTTGCGTGCACACATTTACAGAGGAGGGGGAAAGGATCTCAAGAAGTGTATAAGAAGCTTTGCAATTTGTGTTTCTTTACTCTTGTCGTGAGCTGTTCACCTTGAGTCTCTTATTAATAAGAAATTAAATTCTTTCTCTGAGTTCAGCCCCCGGTGTCATTATTGACTATCTCTGTCCTGCCTGGGCACAACTTAAAGGACCCTTAGTAGCTGATAAGGCTACAAAAGCACCTATGGAACTTGAAGCTTGGTGGAGATTCAGGGTGCAGGGCATCACTGAGACCTGACTCAGTGGAACTGCAGGGCAAAAAAAGAACAACCAAAGGGCAGAACACACATTATGTAGTAAAATGTGACTCAAAATGCTTTTCTAGCAGGCTTGCACTGCAGTCTGCAGGGCTGTCTTGAGCAGGTCGGGCGCCCTGGCACTGAGGCACGGAGATTGCTCTGGTGCCCCCGCCCTTGAAGCACGCAGCATGGATTCCGCACGGCTTTGTCGCACAGCGCCCCCCCCGCCAGCCCTGGCGCCCTGTGCCACCAGGAGTGCACCTAGAGCCGGGCCTGGCAGTCTGAATGACCATGGGGCTCATTGCTTCATATCACCTAGCCTTTCTTTGCTGGATGATTTCCCCTGGCTTGACTAGGGATGGGAAGGTCTGTTAATTTTGGTTCTCTCAGTTTCCCAATTTTCTAGTCTTAAATTCAGTTCTTCACAATTACCGGTATCCAGGAATTTGCCTTTAATTTTTTTTTAAAAAAATCCTCACGAAAATTCATCTACCTTTTAGTGCAAATCTATCCTGATATATTTGTATGCACTTTTGACTGATGTACCGGTACATATTTTTCCATGCAATTTCACCAAATCTGATGCATTTTATATGTTCTTTTTACTAACATATTCATTTTAATGCATACTTTCTTCTTACAAAACACATTTTTTGTAAACATGCATGCATATGGGGAAATTCACACTAAAATGCTGATACTTTTCCATGAGATTTTTGTGTGTGACAAATAGTCCTCTTAAACTGCTGTGGGAAATATGGGAAATGGAACTTAAGACTGGAAACATGAGGAAAATGAGAAACATTCATTGCTAGGCCTGATATACCTGGAACTGGATCTGGCTGCTATCCTCAGAGGACCAGTTTTAACTCATTTAATTATTTCTGTGTGTGTTTGAAGGTGCATTGAGGGCAGAAGAAAAGCAAGGAAATCCTAAGCAGCGGCTACTGAAATGTCACAGCAAAAACCTGGTACCAAAGCCTGGGCCAAATGTGATGATTCCTTATAGTTTTATGTGCACACCACATGTACGCTTGGATATGTTCTGAGTGCACACTTGTCTATTTTGCCATGTGTATAGAAAGCTTTCAGCTTTCCACCCAAATGCATAAGATTTATGCTTCTCATAAATTCAGGTACTTAGGAGCTTGATGCACAGAAGTAACTTTTTCATAGGAAATTATTGGATGTGAAGTTTCCGGAATGGATAGCCACCCCTTCTTTAACTTCCTTCTTTAATTTGATACATTAATTGGCTTCATATGTTTAATAACTTTGTGAAGTGTGTGGGGGCCTCTACTGGCCAACTGCAAATGTTACAATAGTGCTTTTAAAAAGACCCACAGACACATGCCCAACCCAGTTGTTCAGGGTGATTAAAATAGAAAGGGATAACAAAGAAATAGAAAAGGACCTCTCAATGGCTACTAACCACGAAGACTACGTTCTACCACCACGGCTGGAGGCAGTAAGCTTCTGAATACTAGTTGCTGGGAATCACAATTGAGGAGAATGCAGCCAGGACCTGCTTGCTGACTTTCTATACAGAAAAGAAGGGGGTTTTTTGCACCAAGAACTCTGGCCAGAAATTTCAATGTTAGGAATAAATCCTACTCACGAGTTACAGTCAAATAAGGTATGTATTCTGGTAAGACTAACAGTCTCGAACAGAACAAATGAGTACAAACAAGAAATGAGCTTCAAGTTCCTTAGAGTATATATAAAGTGTTACAACTTAGAAAATAATAGTACATTACAGTGTAAAGACACAAAAGCTATCAACTAATAATATCCATAAATGTCAGTCTGATTCCAAAAAGGTTCAAAAGGATCATTTTATATAGAGCCGGAATGCTGAGTCAATTCACTAAAAGAACCCAGGACAGGGGCCTGTTTCGATATGGACATCTTTGTCAGCTGCTAATATCAAAATTATCAAATAATAACAAATAATACATAGATTACATAAAAATTCTCAATTGGCATGGCTTAAGTTTTATAGTATCACATAGCATTATATAGCATTTGGTTCCTTACCTAATTTATGAGGTCATGTTGACTTGTGAAATAGAATTCTATGTTTTTCAAATATCAGACACAATATTTATTCTATTTGTGTATCTACAATTAGAACTCCAATTTATTTAATGCTGACTTTCTATATGCATCAGAAAGGTCTCTGTGAGAACAGGATGCTGGACTAGTTGGGCCTTGGCCTGATCCAAAAGGGCTCATCTTATATTTTTATGGCTTGGTTTCTGCCTGGTTTTTCGTCTCTTTCTTTTAACAACAAAATTTCTTGCACGGGCTACACTCCTTGGAATTATTATATCCTGCGTATTTATAAAACTGTCATCTTGGCTCACAGGCAGTCATCTGAAATCCCAGCTGTGTTACTCAGGAAGGCAGAAGCCGAAACATTTAATGGAACCATTTTAGATGTATCTATGTTTTGTCACTCACTTCCTCCCCTCTCATACATGATAATGGTGACATTTTCTTTTGAGACCAATCTGTTCATCTGAGGCCGATTCTCAGACTTCCATTCAGGCTTGAGGCCTCCTCGCAAATATACATTTGGAGGCAGGTTCATTTATTATATATTTCAGCCTAGAAGTTCCTGTTTGCCCACTGCTTCCATTGATGATGGAAAGTTTAAATTTTTTATGTTAAAAAGTTTATGCCACAGAGAGATATGAATAAAAGGGGGCGGGGGGGGTATGAGTTTTTGACATTTCCCATATCTGTAGTTGATTTAAAGAGCCATTCACACACCTGCTAATTGTATGAAACTAGTTTGGCCATTGGTGTTTAGTGCATTCCACTGTGGAGGCAAGAGGGCTTACAAACTAAGCCTAGATGGGATAAGACTGCAGGCACTATAATTCTGGGAAAGCAGAGCTAGTCTATCTTCTGTGGAGTGTTTCCTTTGTTGGCCTCCTAAATAGGAGCCCCTAGTGCAGTTTACCATTCCTTAACAGACATTTCCCTCAAGAAACCCTAGCCCCTTTACTTTTTAAAAAAATAAAATAGTGGCGAGCTTTCCAGATCCAAAATATGAAAACTCTCATTGCATCCTTTTCTTAACTTCTTCTGTGGCTAACTCAGGTGTGGGGAACCTCAGGCCCAGGGGCCAAATGTAGACTTCCAGGTCTTTCTATCCAGACCTCAGGACTCTACCCTGCCCTGCCCTGCCCTGCCCTGCCCTGGGGCCACACCACTCACTGCTCCTGCTCTGCCCCCTCTATTGATTTTATCTCATGGGAATATACCATTAAATGGTGACAACAGTGCATGCTTGCCTGGCTAGAAAATGGAGAGTGGTGTGTGTCTGGCTGAACCATTTTTGCCACACCCACCACTGGAATATGGTCCCCAGAGGCATGTGGCCCTTGAGTTAAAAAAGGTCCCCCACCTTTGAGCTAAATGAGCAATGAGGAAGACATGGGCCTCTGTGATAGAGCTGCTTGTAGTATTCCTGGAGCACCACAACGGCTGCTCACATTGTATTTATGTATTTTCTTGCATTTGCGTCTCACCATTTCTCATCAGGGAACACCAGGCAGCATACATGTAGCTCCCAACTGGTCACCCATCCAAATACTGACCAGACCCAGACCTGCTTAGATGCAGCAAAGTGGTTGTCTAATAGGCTTTCAGCCTACACCAGGCTTCCTCAACCTCGGGCTTCCAGATGTTTTGAGACTACAATTCCCATCATCCCTGACCACTTCTCCTGCTATCTAGGGATCATGGGAGTTGTAGGCCAAAAACTTATGGAGCGCGGAGGTTGAGGAAGCCTGGCCTACACCCTGGGTCAACTGCCTCTACAGTAAGGCTTCCCAGACCTGCATCTCCAGCTGTTTTTGGACTACAGCTCCTATCATCCCTAGCTAGCAGGACCTGTGGTCAGGGATGATGGGAACTTTAGTCCAAAAACAGCTGGAGATCCAAGTTTGGTATTGCAGTTACTAGTACAGTGGTGGAGGCAGGAAGCAAGACCCTCCACTCCTTGTCAATGCCCCAAGAAAGAAAAATGGGAACTCCAAACTACTTTGCAAAATGCCACACTGTGTGAATGTGCTGAGAGGTGGCTTGGGGTTGTTAGTGGGAAGTGTACTCCTGGGAGCAAGTCTGTGGCATACCTAGATCAATGGTCAAATGCTGGCAAGCTGTTCACCTAGCCCATTTCCACTTAAATCAGTAAATCACAGCAACTCCCTTTGGTCCTGATTACATCCTTTATAGAAATCGCTTTCTCCGCTGGAGTGGGGCTGTTATGAAAGCTTTTGTTCTTTCTTTGGCAAGGGAATTGCCTTGCTGGGCGCCTGAAAAGAGGTGTCTTCATCCCCCCACCCTACATGCACATACACCATTTCATTTTTCACAAAGCAAGGTACTTGAAGGCCTAGATACATGTGAATTGTGTGGCTGCAGGTGCTGATGATGTGGAATCCAATAAAGTGTGAATGAGGATAAAGAAGTGTCTGGAGAGAATAGCACAGCTGTGTCTCCTCTTTGCTTCTTTTGTTAGAGTTAATGCCAGGCTTCCTGTTGGGAAGTGCCAAGTCCTGCCCAAGCTCACCTCATGCCTCATTTCCCTCTCTTGCAGGGAACAATCCTCTCTCAGGTGTTAGTGCTCAAGGTAAGCAAAGGCAGAGTGGGAAGCAGCATTGTGCTTTCCCAGGGTGCTTGTTCCACTCTCTCGTTTCCCTTAAGCTATATATGAAAGCAACATGCCGCACAATTTCTCAAAATGCAGCTCGGTCGTGGAAATAGCTATGATCTAAACTTTGTCTATACAAATGCTCCCCGTGCTAATAATATTCACAGGCTGGTGGGGACCACACTTTTCTAAATAGCTCAGAAGTTACTTGGTTTTGTTTTGCCTTGCTTAACACATGGTGTGTCTTTGACTATCACATCGGTAGTTCTGTTGTGGTTTCTGGTTGACTTAATAGAGAGGGCTGAGTGGCTGATTTCATTGGGACCACAGTGCAGAGTTAACCTTTCCTTTCTGAGCTGTCGTTTCAATTGAAATTGCTTCTGCATGCTATAATTAGTAACTGGCAGACTCCCATCTCAGATGCCCCAGTGCAACCACTTCTTTACTGGAAAACACACCTCTCAGTGGTGCTAGCTCCCAAGACACAGCTGCAGATCCTATATAAGGCTCAGTGTGAGAGAAATTGCTGCTGAAGCAACAGATGATTTTTTAAAAAACCTATGCAATAGTCAGCATGGGATGGGCATGGAGCTGTCCATGGTTGCCTTGCAGTCAGCACCTGCATCAGAATACCAGGTTTCTAAAGCTTATGGCAGGCTTCCTCAACCTCGGCCCTCCAGATGTTTTGGGCCTACAACTCCTATGATCCCTAGCTAGCAGGACGAGTGGTCCCATCAGGGATGATGGGAATTGTAGTCTCAAAACATCTGGAGGGCCGAGGTTGAAGAAGCCTGGCTTATGGTGATACTCTTCTACTGTTTCCCACAAGGTGTAAGGTGTTAAGAGCAGCCTCAAGGAGCTAGTTAATGTCCTTGTCCCTGAAGACCCATTGTGAGTTTACATTACCCTACCCTAATTTGTATCAATTGAAGAGGCTGATTACTAAAGGTGGTCTTATTAACAAAAGCCCCCCAGGTTGTAATTGTGACATTCTAAAAGTGTGAGGGTTTTTTTACATCTGTATTTTTAATTAGGGCTATGAACTGTCCCAGGGGACCCAGGTGGCACTGTGGTTAAGCCACTGAGCCTAGGGCTTGCTGATCAGAAGGTCGGCGGTTCGAATCCCTGTGACGGGGTGAGCTCCCGTTGCTTGGTCCCAGCTCCTGCCAACCTAGCAGTTCGAAAGCACGTCAAAAATGCAAGTAGATAAATAGGAACCGCTACAGCGGGAAGGTAAACGGCGTTTCCATGTGCTGCTCTGGTTTGCCAGAAGCGGCTTTGTCCTGCTGGCCACATGACCTGGAAGCTATACGCCAGCTCCCTCGGCCAATAATGCGAGATGAGCGCGCAACCCCAGAGTCGGTCACGACTGGACCTAATGGTCAGGGGTCCCTTTACCTTTACCTTATGAACTGTCCCAATACCTCTGAGCATAAGGTGGTATATAAATTCATAAAATAATAAATAAAAAATAGTCTTGAATAAAACAGACTTTAAAAAAGAAGTCAAATTTAAATGAATGAATGAATAATTTGATAAATTGGACAGCTAATGGGCTTCAAATTGAATTTTGGGTAGCTAGGCCCAAATGTCTGTTTTTTGGGCAAAATCACTTTTTTCAGCTCCTGTGTCCCGTCTGTAAAGTAGGAATGATCACCTGCAACAAAGGACTATTGTGAGCAGAGATTGCAGATTATAATACTCTTGCAGCTACTCATCAAGTCTCTGTAAAGCAGGGCTTGTCAGTTTTGTGTCCTCCAGATGCTATTAGGATTCCAGATCCTGTCACCTCCAGCCAACATGGACAATGGTCAAGATAGATGGGAGATGTAGTCCAATAACACCTTTTTAGCAATCTCTGGTACAAAGAATCACTGATTATCAGTTAGTTAGCTGTGTTATCACTTGATAATATAACATAAAAAAACCAAAACTGGATGCAAAATGTTGCTTAAATGAAGCATTGCTTTTTCATGTTTTCATAAACAGTGTTACAAACACTTTTCATTTTGGAAAATATTTATTTTCTGTAAAAGGCACTGGTTTCTTCTACCACTCCTTGTGTTGTATATTTTATCATTTGCTGAAGTTTAATGTGGATGCTCCCTTCCCCATAATTCTTCTCTGATGTGCATGGCTTTTAATAGTGGAGCATTTGGGGAAACACGTTGGTGACCATCATAGCTGCCAAGTTTTCTCTTTTCTCACGAGGAAGCCTATTCAGCATACGGGAAAATCCCTTAAAAAAAGGGATAACTTGGCAGCTATGATGACCATGAACTCCTAAAGTAAAGTAAGTAAACATGAGGCATTCTCAATACATTACAGAAAGCACCAGCTTGTTCTACATTCATCCCATCAGTACCATTGATTACTTCAAATCCATTCTCTCTGCAACTGTGCATATTGAAGCAAGCAGGAATCTTCAGGTATTTTCTCTGTGGTTACAGAAACTTGTTCCTGGAGCGGATATGTTTTGCTTACAAGTGAAGCGCACATTTGTGAAGGGTTGGGATGTAATCCTATGCTTCTTGCCTGTCTTTCCAACATTTTCCCCAAACCATAATCCATCCACGCACAAAGCACATGGTTAGGCTGCTCAGCAGCAGCAGCAGTCACTGCAATTTCTGGGAAATCTCCACTGGGTGGCAGAAGTGGGTTTTCAGCCAGGGCAGTTCTGTTACTGCTTCATTTGGCAGAAGTCATAAAGGTGCCCGTTAATTGCTGTTTAGGAATAAAATGCTGGGTGCAATGTCAGAGCAAGGCTTCATCTTTTCTAGTCCCAGAGTCCAATGCTTTTGTCTTGGCAACATTGCTTTTTATGCACACACATTCCAGTTGCTGATTGCCAAAAGCTATTGCCAGAAGTTATGCTTTGGGGGCATTGATGGCAATATGGCAAAGAGATTATGAGGAAATTCTGCTTTCCCCCTTCCTATAGCACTGTAGTGGGAAAAGCAGTACCAGGACTGTCTTTTGGTTCAGGAATCAACAGAGTCGTTATAGCCAGTGCTTCATCCACAAGGCAGCCTTGCTGAGATGCCATTCATGTTTGATCCAGCAACATTAAGCCAAAGATTGTCTCACATCCCTCATATACCCAACCAATCACTGCACACTGAAGGAAAGGGCCTCCAGAAAATCCTATTTCAGCAGAAGCTCTGTTTTGTTCTTTAGCATGGCAGCACCTATTATTCCCTCCCTTTACATACCAGGCAGGTGCCATTTCTATTGTCTTTTCGGAACCTATCAAACGCCTCCCTTTTCCAACACGTCTTTTAAGTGGATAACCCAGTCTATATCTGCATTGAATTTGAACTGGGTGGTTTTTTAAAAAATATTTTCTTGGTGGCGTTAATTGCTTTATTTCATAGGAAGTGATTCATAAATGGAAACAAACATACAAATAAATAAATTACAAATAAATAAATGGTGGGTCCAGGCAAAAAGGTGCGTGGGCAGCAAATCTTGGCTTAAAAAAAACATACAATTATGTTCTGATGTTTAACCTAACCCAAAAGGGTGTGGATGATTCACAAGAGATACTGCTCTAACAATACAGCCGCCTGTGTGTCCAGTTATTTCCAGAGTTTTGCATGAGTGTTCAGGAAGGTGTTTTTGAAAGTAGCACTCCGCTTCTTCCTTCCTACCAGCTGCAGATGGGGCCAGGTGAGGGCAGAGAAACTCCTAAGGAGGGCTGCAGCAGAAGGCAGACCAGGAATGTAGTCCCACTGGCATGCCATTGCCCCAGAAGGATTGTGGTGATCATACTTATTTTATTTTCCTAAATAATAAGCATGAAAATGAAATGCAACCAGCAGAATTCTTTCAGGGGGTGCGCAATATCTTTGGGCAGAAGGGATCTGCCCACTGGGAAGGCAGAGATTTGTATGTGCTAATGTATATGTGTCTTTGCATATAAACATACATTTATGATCATTTAAATAAAATTACATCATATCATAGAAAGACAGAGACCAGGTGATCTGATTCTATGCACACTCTGCTGCCCAGGCGCTAACATGGAGGCTTCTACTCTCCCTTCTTATACTGTGTTATTGTCAAACAGCCCTTTAGATAATGGAAAAGGCCGGTTCTCTGTTAGCAGGACACATGACCACTCTAATCTCTGCTGTTGGTTCTGGGCCTAGAGGGATACATGGGAAGGGGGGAAAGGACCACTGGCAGCTGAAAAACAGCAGCATGGGGGGGAAGATGTGAGGGAGAAACCAAAAAGTGTTACCTCCATAGTGAATAATCTCCATCTTGACCATCCCATGTTGAATTATTAACTATGTGGGTTTCTGCCATCACTTTATGCTTCCGTTTCACAAGTGTTGATGGAATTGTAGAGTGACATGGACAGAGATGGGATAATAAACTGTCTTTCTTTGCTTGTTCATCTTTGCACTATGTGATTTATACATCACAGATGAGGGAATAATGCACTGACATTTAGCTAATGCACACCCTGCTTGCAAAAGCATAGACTCGGTGTATTCCAATGTGTAAATTAAGCTTTTTAGAACACTGTTAAATTGGGTGTCAAACGGCATTATTTAAAAATAAGTGCTGCTGCATTATTTAAGAATAATTTCTACATTGTTTTAAACAAAGCTGCCTTTAATCATTTAGGGCAAACCTGTCCAGCTTTTCCATTGCTCTTTCTCCCCCACCCTCCCGGCAATGTTAACCACTTTCTTCTAGAATGCCATCTCATGCTAGACCTCTGATCACATTCTCTCTTTAATCAACCATATTAGTCTGTGTGCCTATTAACTGCTGGAATGCGCTATAATGCATAGCTAATAGCTAATGTAACAACTAATATAAATTCCTAATCATGCTCATATTTCATTTTACTGACATTATGAGATGCTAACTTACAGGCACCCAGTGCCAGTTTTTAAAGGCTTTCTGGCCAGTCATTCCAGGGCAGTGGAGATCTGATAATCATAAATGTGCCTGTTGGATCACCCTGTGGAATGCCCTCCCATCAGATGTCAAAGAAATAAACAACTACCTGATGTTTAAAAGACATCTGAAGGCAGCCCTATTTAGGGAAGTTTTTAATGATTGATGTTTTAATGTATTTTTAATCTCTGTTGGAAGCCACCCAGAGTGGCTGGGGAAACCCAGCCAGGTGGGTGGGGTACAAATAATAAATTATTATTATTATTATTATTAAGGTCCATCCAGCTTCCCACAGGGGCCAAGGGCAGCCAAAGTTCACAGGCAGGGCATGTAGACAATAGCTTTAGTGAGCTTAGTTCTTGGGAAAGTTTCCCAAGTGATGTACTGCTTAGAAACAGTGGTGATAGGAAATTGTAAACTGCAGGAGCTCATCATGACAGCTCCCATAGCTACACTCGCAGGAAAGTCCACAAACACAAGTGGCTCTGTTGATCCATTATTCTAGATACACACACCAAAGAGCAGCACCACACAGCATAATTCCCAATTTATTAGCATCAGCATGTCGGCAACCATGCCTGCAGTTTCTTGAAGCTAAGCTCCATTGAACTCAATGCTGTTTCCTTCTGACTTTCTTTGGGAAACACATTGACCTTTAATAAAAGATCTTCATCAAGTTGAAATGCAATCTTTACCTTTTAATGCAAACCACCTTGCAGTGATGAGCTGCCGTTTAAATTGCTAGAATGGAGAAGGAATCCCATCAAAGGAAGGAACGTTCTCTTACCGGTACTTCCTCTCTGCTAATCTGTCAGAAACAAAGTTGAAAATCTCATACTCGCCTCATTCCTTTGCCATAACAAGTGCATGCCAGAGCACCAGGATCTTGCCATGGAATCATGTGTCTTCATTAGACACGACCCTATCAGAGGAAGGAACGCTTTGGATTCAAGCCATCAGTGCCCCCAGTTCAATCCATCTTAGTGGGGCATGCATATCGAACTGTCTCTGTCACTTCCTGCAAACTTGAAATTGCAGCATTATAATGCAGCAGTAATGGGATTACCATTTCTTTAATAATTAGGATTTCTATTTAAAATGCCAAATAGAATAAAAGGCAACGCCTCTGCCACCATGCAGAGTTTATCACCTAAATGTACATGACTCACATTATTTACCGTTCCCCAAAGGATAAACTGTGTTGAGTAAGCTAATTCATATGAGCAGGATTAGTATATCCCAGGAGAAGTCATTCGCATTATGACTGATCTCTTAATTTTTTTATATATATAAAGAAAATGCAGTTGCTGTAGTACCAAGGTAGTGTAGGAGCTACATTTTCTCTCATTTCATTTCTAGGATAAAATCCACCAGGGAGAATTTCTAATCTCAAGGCTTTACTGAAAAATAAGAGGAGCAGCATAAACCATGTTACAGAACGGAAGGGAAGCCACTGGAGCTGGCATGCGAAGCTATATTCTCAAATGCCTGAATGAGTAAATTACAAGTTAATCTATGTGCAAAGGAGTTTCAGTGATTTCTGCCTGTCTCCTGGGGTTTTGTTTCTCACTGGGAACTAAGTTGCTTACTATTTGGTTTTCCTTGGGAGCTAAGCAATCATTTTGATTTCTGTTCTAGATTTTTTAAGAAGGCCTTTATTGGCAGATATGGGGCATTCTGTATTCGGAATCTTACGGGGGGAATGAGAACTGGTGTTTAAACGCTAGGTGGATTGGATGAATTTTTTTTGTTTTTGTTTCAAGTCATCTTATAAGCATACAGTAAACACACACACACACCACTTATTTGCTCCTCTTTCCAGAGGTATTTATAGGTTATAGAATGGACTGAGTTAAAGCCATTAGGATATTCATAATGCTGGTTGGCATCCTAAATTAGATTCACCCTAAAATTCTTTTCTCATGTCTTAAATGCAGTTATCAAACACATAAGCTAGCAATAGTTGTGAGATCTCCATTCAATGGCAACATCTGATTGAATTCTTGTTGATAGGGATTATGTTCCAAACCAAAACTGAGAGTTGCTGTAAATTCCTGCCAAAAGTAATTTCCTTCTCAAGATGCAGACCTAAGCCCAGTACAAATATGCAGTGTGGCCAATGCACCAATTGAAGGAATGGGGGTGTCAGATAAAAGATGCTCAGGTTAAGGATAAAGTAGGGCAAAAGTCAGAATCAGTGAAATTAGATCATATTTGGCACACACCATTTTTGGATTTCACCTCTTTATCTCTATTCAGACCAGTCCTGATTCAAAATACGTCACTTTGGTTTCTTCCTTTTACAAAACACAAGTCTGTATGTTTTGATGTAGGTACGGAATGGAATGTGGGCATTCTACCTACATCCTATTTCCAGATACAACATCAGCCATTAAAATACACTGATCTGAGGCAGATCTTTTGAGGAATAGATAGTATTTTAACTTAAATTACCAAATGTTGGGGAGATTGAAAATCAGTCTTCCTTCACATAGTTAGTGCAGTGTAACATAGGAGTAGTTTAACTTCAGGCAAGAGAACTTACAAAGTTCAGTTTGGCTGTGATTTGACCTTGGGAGAAGCACAGTTAAGACCATCCTCATAGGCTTATTGGGTGGATAAAAGGAAGTGTCACATATACACTAACCCAAACCAACTGGACAAAATGCAGGATACACATTTGAATAATAATGTAAGTAACCTTAACTAAAGGTTGCTAAACTAAGTTGCAATAAACTACAGTGTGAACAGAGACATCTTTACCATAGGGCCTAGTGGCGCATTGCGCCAGGGCGCCGGCATTCCGGGGGCGCTAGCGGGGCACAACCAGCCACTAATCCCTATGGCTCCTCTGCCACCTCCTCCACCTCTCCCTTGGCTGCAGGAATCAGTGGGCTGTCATCAGGCAGCGGAGGAGGAGGAGGCGCCCCAGAGCCTCGCAAGTGAGCACGGGGTTCCGGCTGTCTGGCCAGGACTCCGCCTCGCGCCTCCTTCTCCTTTCCCCCTGCTGTGTGCGCACTGGTAGCGAAGCCTCTCCAGAGGCAGCGCTCTCCCCTTCCCATCCCTGTGGCTCTCTGCGCGGCAATGGCTCAGCTGAGGCGGAGCTGCGAGGCTTGCTGGCGAGGGGGAGGCAGCGAGTGTGGCGGGCCTGTGGCGGGATGTGGCGGCGGCGGTGGACGTGGCACCATGGTCGGGGCCTGGCGGGAAGGTGCACCACGCTCCCCAGGAGGCTTCAGTGCTGCTTTCCCCCGGCCAAGGCAGCCAGGGGATGGGCTGCACCCGAATGTGCACAGCTGAGGAAAGTGCAGGTGAGGCGGCAGGTGTGCATATGGGAGGGTGGGGGGACCCCCGGGGTGGGGGCGCCCTAGGGATCCCTGCACCAGGACGCGAGATAAGCTTAAGACGATACTGAGTGTGAATGATTGCATTTCCATGCATTGGCTCAAATTTGTGTTGGGTGGCTTCGTTTTTCACTCTAGTGCAGGCACAGTCAAACTCGGCCCTCCAACTGTTTTGGGACTACAACTCCCACCATCCCTAGCTAACAGGACCAGTGGTCAGGGATGATGGGAGTTGTAGTCCCAAAACATATGGCGGCCCAAGTTTGCCGATGTGTGACCTATACAGAATTCTGTCGCCTTATTCAGCTTTCTTAATTTATTATTCATAATAAATTCTTCTGAACGCATGCATTTCTAAATTTTCTTCTTGAATGAACACCTTTATTTTTTATTTTGTGTTTAATCTATGTACCTAGATTTTAAATGCTTGGTAAATAGTTTGATATTTTAAAATATTCTATAAGTCACTTTGAAATATTTTTTTGGGAGAAAACAATGAAATGATATTATTTCTTTATTATGATTATGATTAGTCACCTGCACATAGCTGGATGATGTGACACTTCGTTTTTTGGCTACATGAAAGGATTCTGAAAAAACAAAACTTTATAAATAAATATCCTAATATTAGACAGACTTCAACAGTATTAATTGCAGGAATTAATTTGAAGAGTTGTCTAATTGCGTTTCCTTAACTACCTGATGGTATCTGCATATATTGAAACCTGCAAAAGACAACAGAATGAAAAATGCTAATACTCCTTGAAAATTTGCTTTTGGGAAACTCCTGCAGTTAAACTGAAATGCCAATAGTGGTAGTGAATAGGACAGTGTAAAGTTTCAATAGAACATGGGTGGCATTCTTTTAAAGTGGGACTGTCCCGCGTTCTGTATCACCTTTGCAAAGAACACATTTGTAGTTTCCTCCATTCATCGTTTAAAGATGAATAGAATTACTTCCACTCTAGGATGCTGGGCATTTTATTTTATATTTCCTGTGGGAACAACAGCATGTGTTGAACATGGAAATAATCCCAATCATTTGGTTTCTCCCTGCTGATACATGCCTGAGATCTTGTTTATCTGCTCTCAAGTCTTCATGTAAGAATTGGGTCATTGCACAAACACATGCTGAGAATACAGTCTGACTACAATGAGGAATGAGAAACAGAACGTTCAACCTGGCTGGTCGATATGTGCTGCAGCTGTTTGTTTGGTTGTTTTTTTAACTTACTGTCTCGTTTTGGACATCAGCTACTTTTAGTGGGAAGCTAGGACCACTTAGAGGATTGCATGGCTTTAACTGTTCTTTAATCTTTTTTAAATGAAGGAAAGTGGTATTTTGTGTTACAACTCTTTCTCTCCGTGTGTGTGTGTGTGTGTGTGTGTGTGTGTGTGTGTCAGAGAGAGAGAGAGAGAGAGAGAGAGAGAGAGAGAGAGTGCACATGCATATTGAACAATTGATCCACAAGCAAGGTACATTAATACTATATCAGCCATTCCAAAGCATTTGATGCAAAATTCTATTTAATTTTTAGCGGGGGGACGACGACGACGGACACCCAAGTGTCCAAACCACTTTGTAGTGCTCTGCTCAACTTTGGTAGGCTTTGATTTTCACCATAAAGGATGCTGTTTTGAGGATACAAATTTTCATGAAAGTCCATTTTTATGCCCATTTGCAGTCATTGCTCCCCCAATCTTGTTGCTGCTTCAGGAGAAAAATAAAGAGAAACAACATCAGCCTAGAGAACTAATCTGATGCTCCCCCTTCACCATGTTACACTAGCAGCTTTCATGCTAAATAGTTCTGCACAGCAAGGCTTCTGCCCCAATGCAGGTCTAGTTGTATATAGCTTCTTGTTTCCTATTAGGGGAAGGATGGGAACACACATCTGATTCTGTATCCACATCTACACCCACATCCTGTCCTAACTAATCCACAGGGTGGCTGGATCAGGATGAAATAGTGACGGCAAAGGATATGTGCTCACTCTTTCCTCTGACACCTGCCATTTGTATACAGTTTTTTCACCTTTTCACAAAGGGTGTGAAAGTCCAGTGGTAGGGAGAGGACATTGTGGAGGAGCTGTAACTCAGTAGTAGAGCTTCTGCTTTGCATTCTGAAGGTCCCAGGTTCAATCCCAATCATCTCCAGGTTGGGCTGGGAGAGACTCCCTACAGGAAATTCTGGAGGGTCACTGCCAGTCAGTGGAGGCAATACTAAGATAGATGGGCCACTGGTCTGTATAAGGTGGCTTCCAATGTCCTTATGACATTTCACAGGGCTAAAGATATTAATTAAAAAAAAAACCACCCACAAAATGCATACATTTTGACTAACCACTAATGCTTAGCCCTGTTCCAGACTAATGTAGCGATGGGGGCAGACCTTGGTAATATGGCGTCCTGTATGAGGCCAAAATTTGATGCCCCTCCCTTGTGCCACCTTTCTAAAGCTGGGTAAGTGAGGTGGGGGCTTTGGAAAAAGGTGCAAGAGCTGTGGTAGGGTTCTAGAGCCCCCCTCCACCTCCTTCCCAAAGCTGGGCAAGTGCCAGGAGTGCCAAATTGAATAAATTATTGTGGGGGCCCAGGAAAACCCAGCCCCACATAATCACATGATGCAGTCCACACACACAATTTGAATGGGAATGCCCATCAACTTTGTGGAGGCCCAGTCTCCTCAAATATTTCATTTCATTTTATTTTTAAATAATTTTTATTAAGGGTTTTCTTGGTTTACAAGGATATGTGCAATGTCTCTCTTAGCATTTTTACATATCAGTTTCATTTGTTGAGACATTGGAGAGGAGGGGGGAAGGAAAGTAGATGGGGAGGGTGGGGTGGGGTGACAATGTTTCTATTTTGCTTATCCTCAAATATTTTATGAGAGCCGAAGCCCCCATGGCCCCTAGGAGTTGGTTCCTATGTCAGGTTCCTATGGTAAGTCTAGTAAGGGAGTCTTCCATGCACAGATTTTCTTGCTGGCTCGAAAATCCCATGCATGGCTCAGTTGCCAATGTACACCTAGATTCACATCTGGATGATGAAATCCTTCCTTGCTTTCAATACTGTGTGAATAAGAAGTTGCTTTTCTACCTTCCTTGCAATGTGGATGTGACTACACACCTACTTTCCTTACCTCAGGCTATTGCGTGGCGATACCCAGATCCCTCCAGGAGTAAATAAAGACACAGGACATGTTGAATAAGGTTAATGGGCATAAAAAGACCACAACTTTATTGATTACGGGAGTAGAGAGGTATTGGCTTAGGTCAGGCATCCCCAAACTTCGGCCCTCCAGATGTTTTGGACTACAATTCCCATCTTCCCCGACCACTGGTCCTTTTAGCTAGGGATCGTGGGAGTTGTAGGCCAAAACATCTGGAGGGCCGCAGTTTGGGGATGCCTTGCTTAGGCATTGGATCTAACCAACTATATCCGACTCCAGCCCATTGTGCTGGCAGTCTGTGCAGGGTTAACCACCGTTGGGTGAGCCCTGCGATGCAGATCAGCTAGGAACTCACCCTGGGGCCACCGATAGGGGGTGTGCCTTAGGCCCTCACCTTCCACAGCTTCAGACCCTTCCTTGCTTTCAATACTGTGTGAATAAGAAGTTGCTTTTCTGCCTTCCTTGCAATGTGGATGTGACACACCTACTTTCCTAACCTCAGGCTATTTACTCATGCACAATAATTTTTTGTTGCCTGTGGCTCCCTCTGTTTTGGGTCATGAACGTATTTGTACTATGTCTAGACTTAAACTGTTAAATCAAACAATCATTCCCTCTCACCAGAGTGCCCTAGAAACTATAGTTCTCTGAGACTGGAGGCTAGGGACCTCTAACGGGGATGTCAGCAGGCATCCTTGCCAAACTAAAATTGCCAGGATTCTGTTGGGGAACCCATGGCTGTTAAAGTGATGCATAGCAGGTGTTAGGAAAGCTAAACTGTAGCAATGCTTCCTCCAGCTCCCTACCTGTCTTTGTAATCATTTGGAACACCTTTGTGCTAAGACCAGGAACTGCTCGATTCCTCTTGCATAAAATTTGAATAGTGCATTGACTGTGTGTGCATGTTTACAGCAAGTAGAACAACGTGGTGAATGGAATGACTGCAGGGAAGTGTTTATTAAGGCATGACCAGACTATTGAATAAAGTCTACAAAACATTCCCGGCAGAATGAAAACCGATAGTAGGGAATCGAAAGTCTGTAGGGAGCACATCAAAGCACTGAGGGGGGTGGGGGACCACTGCTGTTTAAAGCACAATAACTGCATTGGCAGAATGACTATTGTCTGAATGAAAACAGTGTCACATTTTCATTGCTGTTGGATTCCTCTCCCCCCCTCAACCTAACAGTATAACATAATTACCATATTTTTTTCCATGTATAACATGCTCCCGTCTATAAGACACCCCCTGTTTTGGGGGTCTCCAAATTAAGAAAATCAGGGGAGATTGCCCAGAAAAGTACAGTATCTAGCTGTTGTTTTATAGATTTCATATGACAGAATGAGAAAGGATTTTTTTCTCTGTTTCCTAAAATCATTGTATCTTTGGTAGTTGAGAAGAAAGGATGGTTAAAGATGATTTAAGACAAACTAGCTAAAGGAGTAAAGATGGGTGCATAATTATTTACACTTGTTAAGCACTATTAATGCTTATCTTCTATCAGATGTATGAATTTGAATGGTCCATTTGATTTCCTTGTCATTCTGTGGCATGTATATACAAGGCCTGCCCAAGACATTTGGCTACCTGAGGTGGAACAGGAAATGGCTCTCTCCCCTTCAAGGTAAGATACATGCACCCCAGCCCTGTCAAGTTATTTTGACAGCTAAATAGCACCACTCATCTCCCCATCCCTATCAATAAAAATGCAATAATAATAATCAGAAAACTAGCCATGATATGATGTCCTGAGATGGCTACCTCATTCTGCCTCACGGTGGGGCTGGCCCTATAAGACATTGTTCCACATTTCTATTAGAGTTAGCATGAACAACACGATGATGCCGATAGTCTCTCTTATCAAATCTAATCAGAGAAGCTAGTTTTCTCCCCACTTCTTGAAACCATTGGATCTGGAGCACTTTATTGAAACCTAGGAGAGAAGAAATGTATTCTAAGATCCTGGGCGAGAAATGAATGAGAAATGAAATGAATTTCGCATGGATCGGCCCCTTTCTCTTCCTAAAGGCTTGTCACAATAGATAAGGCCAAGCAGCTCGATGCTGCATTAGTTCATGTATGCTTCTGAGTACCAAAGCTAATAACTGAATCACAATTTTACTCCAGGACACTGAGGCTGCTGTCTGCTGTCCTGCTTTGATCTCTTCTTTATAGCAGATGGCAAAATATAATAGCCCTTTCAAAATGTGGGGAGAGATGGTAAGGGTCCACTTTTGCAATATCTAAATTGCCCTACAAGCCTTTGGAAGTGAAGAGATTGTTCCCACCTGCAAATAATTTTGTTGCTCTGGTGCGGGAGAGACTATTATAGCCAACGATTTGATGACTATATCTTGATCTTCTTTCTCTGAATCAATCAATTCAGGCTTTTGAAGGGCCCTCGGGGTCTTAGTGGATTGCTTGATGAAGATGTCGACCCAAAGCTGTGAAAAAGGCAAATTCCATGCTAAGGGCCATGAAGGAAGGGATCGGAAATAAAATTGTCCATATCATAATGCCTTTAGACAAATCTATAGTGTGGCTGCATTTGGAATGCTGTTTACCTCCAAAAAGATATTGGAAAATGTTCAGAAAAGGGCAACCAAAATGACCAAGGAGATGAAAGGTTAGAATATTTGGGGTTTTCTAGTTTAAAGAAAAGATAAAAACAGGCATGGCGGAGATGTATAAATAATGGGTGGCATGGAGAAAGTGGATAGAAAAAAAGTTTTTATCCTTTTCTCATCATACTAAAACTCTGGGACATTCGGTGAAGCTGATCGTTGGAAGATTCAGGTCAGACAAAAGAAAGAACTTATCCACATGGCATGTAGTTAAACTATGGAATCCACTCCCACAAGAAGTGGTGATGGCTACCAACTTAGATAGCATTAAAAGAGGATTAGACACATTCGTAGAGGATAAGGCTATCAATGGCTACTAGGCACAATGGATATGTTCTCCCTCCACTGTAAGAGACAGTATGCCTCTGAATACCAGTTGCTGGGAATTGCATTTGGGAAGAGTGCTGTCATGCTCAGCTCCTGCTTACAGACTTCCCTTGGGCATCATGAGAGAAATTGCTGGACTAGAGGGATCCAGCACGACCTTCTTATGGCCTTACAACCCATGGCAGCTGTTCAAATCAAGCTGACTACAGATATAACCGTACTAGCTTTGATGCCTAGTCCTAGTAATGATTCTAACACTATTATGTTACACCTCATCTCTATGAGGGTCTAGAATGCTCAGGGTGTTTTTAGAGATACCAAGTTTATTCACTCCCACAACCACCTAAAAAGAATGGAATTGAATCAGATCCGTGTTACTCGTATTGCAGGTAAATTATGGAATAGTTCTCCTTTTTCTTTTAAACTCTCTACTTGTGGTTCATGTTACTTAGCATTGAGGACAGCAGCAGTGATTTCAGATCACGGAGTATTTTACTGTCCAATATTACGGTTGAACAAGCAGCAAAAAAGGGAAAAAAGGAAAAGAAAATGTGTATGAAACATTCTCGCCTTGAACTAAACTCACCGACAGATAGCTACAATGAAAATCACTATCTATGCAGACCAAGATAAAATTACAAAGTATCCCCATTTCCTACTGGTTGTGATGATTGAGTAATCAAAGGAAGGCCAACCTGTAATCTTATCACCTCGGTTTACTTTTTATTTAATATAAACTTTCCCACAAGTAAGCACTGACACGATCATAATCTTTGCATCATAGAGTGTGGATGAAAGTAAAAATTACGTTCTGTTTGTTATCAGACTGCACAAGCCAACAGAAATGTGCCCTGAACTCTCTTTGATTGCTCCTCAAAAGGTTTGAACTCAGCTTAGGCCTGACAGAAATTAACCACAGAAGGGAATAAAACAGTAAAATGAGATCTATTAAAGCAAAATCACCTGCCATTACGTTTTAATCAAAGAATCCCACCACCACCCCAAAGTATGAAAGGAAATCAAAGTCAGTGTTGGCTCAAAGCTTTGGAGGGCCTTTGTGCAGCACTTGGGGCTCTTTCAGTGGAGCCTCTGCTGTGGTGTGAACCCTTGGCAGATGCCTGACTGTGCCAACCCATGCCAGCCCTAAGTGAAGTAATAAGCTTGGTTGAAACTGGAGTGCTACATTAGTTTCTATGATTTGAAAATTGAAAAAGTCCAATGGAGCATGAGAAATATAAGGGTCTTCTCTCACAGCTCCTGCTTAAACTTCTCTTTTAAGCCGAATGTGAAAGCTTGAAATGAATGGGTGTCATCTAGAATGTAAAACCCTGCTAAGGATCTTGAAAGCACTCCTTTTGCCCATGGAGTACTGGCTAGCCATGGTGACTTTATACCACCTGCAGTATTAGAGGCAGCGTGCCTCTGAATAACAGTTGCCACTGATCACAAGTGGAGCATCTCAAAAGCATCTGACTGACTACTTCAGGGACAATATGGTGGACTAGATAGTCCAGGGCTCAGCTTTTGTCCTCCTGTTTCTGGTGACTTTCTTGCCATCACCCATGGGGAGGGAAAGGAGGAGGGATGAGTTACAGTTCTGACTGGTAGGATTAGCCATGGTGGGAATAACCAGTCTTGTAGTGGTGTTTTGTGCAAGTACCCTAAAACAAATCTTGATTTACAAGGCACACTATGGCAAATGTTAAATTAACTTCATATTTAGGTGAAATACAGTACATTGAATTTTGACCAAAAGAAAGCAGCAATGGACTATGTGAACATATGTGGTCATTCAGAAATAAAATCTGGACAAATATTTAGCAGCACAACCACAACTTGTATTGTGCCCAAATATTATGTTGAAATTTTTATGAAACAATGCATTTCCTGCCCCACATCAGTGATTAAGTTGTTCTTCAAATCTGACCATAAATCTCAAAATATGACTTCGATAGTTGGATGAAAGGCACGTTCCCCCCCCCCAGTAGATACAACTTACATGTGTGAACCATCACAAACCATAAATCAAGTTAAATAAATGTGAATATTTCACTACTTATGAGAATACCGTAGGTGTTGAATAAGGACAGGTATCCCAAACTAGACTTATTCATTTTAATGGAAGGAGCTAACTCATGCACTGGGACCCAGGTGGTGCTGTGGGTTAAACCACAGAGTCTAGGGCTTGCTGATCAGAAGGTTGGCAGTTCGAATCCCTGCAACGGGGTGAGCTCCTGTTGCTTGGTCCCAGCTCCTGCCCACCTAGCAGTTCGAAAGCACATCAAAGTGCAAGTAGATAAATAGGTACTACTCCGGCGGGAAGGTAAACGGCGCTTCTGTGCGCTGCTCTGGTTTGCCAGAAGCAGCTTTGCCATGCTGGCCACATGACCCGGAAGCTGTCTGCGGACAAACGCCGGCTCCCTTGGCCTATAGAGTGAGATGCGTGCCGCAACCCCAGAGTCGGACACGACTGGACCTGATGGTCAGGGGCCCCTTTACCTTTAACTCATGCACACAAAGAAATGCATGCATAGATTGCCTCCCTCCATTGAAATGAATGGAAAGAGTCCCTGCCTAAGTGAGAAAACTCTATCAGTGTATGAATCATAGAATCATAGAGTTGGAAGAGACCACAAGGGCCATCCAGTCCAACCCCCTGCCAAGCAGGAAACACCATCAAAGCATTCTTGACATATGCCTGTCAAGCCTCTGCTTAAAGACCTCCAAAGAAGGGCTCTTGTGTCAATGAGCAAATGTTTGATCACTGCATGGGCATACAAAATGCTTTGAACATGAAGGAAAACTATATGAGACTTCAGCAACTGCTACAGTTTTCATGTAGATATATAGTTTAGAATCACCGCACACTTGCATGGACAGAGAACCTCCTGCCAGAACTGTGATTCAATCAACAAAAAGGACTATAGAATCGCTGCCTTTTTCATTCCTCCTCCTTGAAGACCACGTGATAGCATTTATGGCAACCGCACAATCTTCAGATAATGTTAGTGGTACATTTTGTTTAACCGACAATGAGCTAGAGTGGCCTGAACTTTAAATCAAGCATGCCTTGGTAGAGTGGAACATTATGCGCAGCTCAGGATGGCCTGAGGCTTGCAAGATCAATTCAGCACTGCTGAGCCGTGTCAGCAATGGCTGCTTTAAGATGCAGACAGCAGCTCTGCTTGCTAACTTGAGGAAGTTTAACTGTTTTGATAAGGTTAAGGGGAGAGCATTCAACCAAAAATAGGGATCAAAACAAATGCAGCTTGAAAGCTTGGTTGTGCGTTCTAGACTATTCCTTACCACTAAACAACATAAGAAGCACAAAATGATCTCTTCCCAAAGGTTATTATTTCTATTGAAATATGAAAGCTTGGTTAATATAGTAGGTTTGGGCTGGCTTATCCCATGGGCCTCATCCAGCACCAATCCAGTGCTCCTGCTTTTATGTTTGCACCACACTGACCTCCCTGCTGCCTCATTCCTCCCCTTATCCTCAATGAACCAGTTTCTATCCCACTTTAACAGGATTCTGAGAACAAGCAGAATAGCTTAGACTTCAGAATCAGCTCATTGTTAATTAAACCATACTGGAATATAAAGATACCTTGTGGAAAGAAAGTACTTCACTTTTTTAATAAAAGAAACCATTATGAATCAGGAGGGTCATTTAACATTCTTTTTCCTAGTTAGCAAAATTACTGACACACGACGGTGTGGTTATGGCTAACTAGACTCACATACTGTAGTCCTAGCCTGCAAATTGCCAAACATAAGATCCAGTTCTCCCAGTCTCCATCACTTCAGCAGGTCAGGCAGGGGATGACACAGCAACTCCTCTGGCCTCTTCTGCCTGCTCAGGGGGAAGCGTGTCCTCTTTCAACCTCTTTCCCTTCCCTGCTAAAGCAGATTTGACCACCAGCAGCCCATTTCTCACCTAAGTAGTCTCTGGGCAGGCAAACACCCTCCTTTACTTGTGAAACCAGAACTTCATTGGCACTTTTAGTGAAAAGCTGCCACTCCTTCCTTTGACAATGTTTGGGGCAGGGAAGGTGACATTGTAACCAGCCATGAAAGAGGGATTCGCTGGGTTGTCAAGGCTGATGGAAGAGAAAAAACACACGAAACAAAACCTTTTCTTTCCTTGTTTCTTTCCTTCCTTCTTGCCCCCCCCTTTTCTTTCTTTGGCTTGCCTTAAGGGAATGGATCTCTCCAGTGTAATAATTTCCTTCTTCTTATATCTGCTGGAGGAAACTGTCTCTTTTGAATCTCATCATAGCCTCTGGAAAACAAGATGTGCCTCTAGAAACAGGTGCTTAGCTAATCTCACTGACATCTCATGTCACTGTTTGGAACAAGGCTCCATCACGTTGAGAAGCTGTATATACATCAGTGTTACTTTCACCACTGCACTGTGGGAAAGTGTGGCAGAAGTGCCACATCTCATTTGCAGGGTCCTCTTCCAGGCAGCTGCCAAGTTACGAGATGGGACAGGATGGCATGACCCCGTCTGCTCCTGTTCTTCAACTAGCTCTATAGTATTTCCTTCTGAGGCAGTGAATCTTCACGTACCACATCTTTCTGCCATGCTAAAAAGCCCCTCTCCCAGACCGAATCCTGGCTTAGTTCAGTGTTTCTCAACCAGTGTGCCTCCAGATGTTTTGGGACTACAACTCCCATCATTCCTGACCACTGGTCTTGCTAGCTAGGGATGATGGGAGTTGTAGTCCCAAAACACCTGGAGGCACACTGGTTGAGAAACACTGGCTTAGTTCACTTACTTAGAATGGGCTTCGTTGTTTTCTTTGATGGTTTGTTTCTTAATAATGATTAACAATTCAACACACTGTTAATTAAAATAATAACATTTCTTTCCTTTCCAAGCCATGTGCTTTTTGGCAGTGGATTAAAATTCCAGCTGCTGGGCTCTTTAGAGAAACTCGCAACCATGACTATTACAGCGTAGCTCAGAAATCATGAGGCAAAATAATGGAATGGAACTGTGAAGTACTAAGCTTAAACTCTCCACAGCCCTGTGGTTTTGGCAGCCTACCACATTTCAGGAACATTTATATTAAAGATAATGACATAAAGCTTTGGGACCTAAAATGAAAAATGAAAAGAGCACAACTTTATTTACAGGAGGGGAAGCCAAGAAAATCTCTCAGCTACTCCCATAGTTCTCCCAAGCAGATCCTTCTTTATCTTCTGATTCTTATTTTTTTTTCTGGACCCATAAATGTGCAAATAATATATAGCATATGGAGAGCTATAATTCTGTCCCCTGCTATTTTTCACCTTTCTTTCAGTTGCCATAATTTTCTTTGACTAATAGAGCAGGGCAGTGATTTATACAGTGTAAGTCATGAATATACGCTGCTGTCAGCAAGTTGGTATGTCTGTTGGAGAATGAAGGCAGGGTTTTCCTTGCTTTCAAAAGCAGAGGAAAGTTTGTCAGTTTTAAGCAAGTGAATACACATGCCTGAGCGCATGCACACATGCACCCAACATACAATGGGCAATGCTGCTGAAAGAAAGACTCTGTCTCAAGAGAAGGAGTATATTGCACAGGCCACATATAATATTGGCTTGTTGCATGCAAAACTATGTCCAAGCTGAGGTAATCTTCAACAACTTCCAGATGGTTAGTCCATAGCTGCCAAGTTTTCCCTTTTCTCGTGAGGAAGCCTATTCAGCATAAGGGAAAATCCCTTTAAAAAAGGGATAACTTGGCAGCTATGTTAGTCTAGGTGAAGGCCGGCTTGGCTTTCAAATACTTCCCTTTTCTCCTTTCTTCCTTTCAAAAGGACCCTTTCCCTGTTAACAATACTGAAGGGATAAGATGGATAATAGTCCATGTTGATCCATGAACACCAAATTAAATGTGGCAATCAAAGGATTGGCCCTTGCGTTTCTTTATATTAAATAGCAATTGTAATGGACCCTGATCCATATTAGGGCCTAGGTGTGTGGTCACAATTTACCCCTGCAAATGTCTTGACTGGAATTGGTGGCAGCGGTGTGTGTGTGTGCTGTTTGCACCAGGAGAGCAGCTACCATAGACACCAATGGACACTTTCCTTCCTGGACAAATGACTCCCCACAAAGAATTTTGGGAACTGTAGTTTTTAATGGTACTGGGGATTATATCTCTCTGTACGGGATAAACCACCATTTCCGGGATACTCAGGGAGAAGTCATGTGCTTTAAATGTATGGTTTGCTAACATCACAGCATCTATGACCTGCATGGCATCTTCTATTTCAGATGTTGGGGAGAAATAAAGCTGAGTGTCATCAGCATACTGATGGCAATTTGACTCCCCCCTCTAACTACTAATGATCTCTCCCAGCAGCTTTACACAGATATTAAATAGCATTGCAGATTGGGTAGTGCCCTAAGACAGCATATAGCATAACTGCCAGGGGACCAACAAGCACTCTCACAATGCTGCTTTCCAAACTCCATCCTGGAGGTAGGAATAGACCCATCAAAACACGGCACTGCCAATTCCAAGGCCCCGGAGCCAGTCCAGGAAGATAGCATGGTTAATGGTATCAAATCCTGGAGACAGAGAAAAAAGCAGAAGCGAGGTCACACACACCCTGCCCTGCTCTCTGAAATGGCCATCCATCAGGGCAACTAAGGACAACTCAATTTCATGTTATTCTTAATTCTATCTATATCTATAATATTTAAAATGTTACAGACTACTTTAAAAGTGGGCTCTAAATTTATCAAAGCGCATGCTATGCATGCCTAAAGGTAAAGGTAAAGGGACCCCTGACCATTAGGTCCAGTCGTGACCGACTCTGGGGTTGCGCGCTCATCTCGCATTATTGGCCGAGGGAGCCGGCGTATAGCTTCCAGGTCATGTGGCCAGCATGACAAAGCCACTTCTGGCAAACCAGAGCAGCACATGGAAACACCGTTTACCTTCCCGCTGTAGCGGTTCCTATTTATCTACTTGCATTTTTGACATGCTTTCAAACTGCTAGGCTGGCAGGAGCTAGGACCAAGCAACGGGAGCTCACCCCGTCACAGGGATTCGAACCGCCGACCTTCTGATCAGCAAGCCCTAGGCTCAGTGGTTTAACCACAGCGCCACCTGGGTTTCAAATGCTCTGTGTGGCTGGAATGGCCCTGTATTGGCACAGATACAGACTTGTTAAAAGGCTGGTTAGAATGCACTCCTTAGGTGCAGAGGAAAGAGTTCCTGTCTAAAAAACAATAATGGAAACAGTCCCTCTTCTGGTTTTCTTTGTCTAAATTTCCAGTGTTTTCAAAGTCAAACAGCAAACATCTGAGTATCAATTTCTAATATCAGGGTTTTAAGGCAAAGAAACTGTGGAGTGTTCACTCATTGTAGCTAATAGTAAAGTTGTAACACATTGGCAAGCAACAATAATATCCTTTAGGGATAAGTCCTGGAGCTTCTCCTCTCAAGGGTTTATATTGTGATTTATGGAACTGTCAAGCGAATGAACAGTGAAGCAGAGCTAGGGAATATTTTCCTTGTAAAACCAAATTCTTGACTTCTAGCTGTGCTTCTGACAGGGAGAAGTCAAGTAAACGTAGTCTAAATAGGTAATAAAATATAAACCTTCTTTGCAACCTTTGGAGTCCTTTAGTGTGTTGCTTTTGGCTCTCAAGGTGGAACTGACAACACACGTCAAGCTTCCATCAATTGTTCTGATCAATTCATTCTGCAGGAGGAAGCCGCGCTTTGCTTTGGTTGGGGGAGATACCATTCCCCACCACCCCACGGAAATTGGATTACGTTTGTTGATGTGTGTGGAGCTGGTCCTGCTGGTGGCATCTGCAGGGCTGCAGCTTCTTGCTGTCCTGGTGTTTGGCAAATAGGCTTGCTGCACTTATACATGGGTTATGAGCCAGCATGCCTATTCACCAAAACCGCTTGGAGAGGGGTGGTACCTGGAGGAGGAGAAGGAAGAGAAGCCACTGCTCCACTGCCACTGGCTCTGCCTTTGCCACTTTAGCGGCTATGGCAACATGCAACAGATGTTTTCCTCCCCAGTGCCACTTTTCTTGGGTGCCGTCTGAGGCAGCGGCCTCACCTTGCATCATTGTTGGGCTGGCATTTTTGGCTCTGGCAGAAAGGCCCATCAGCATTCTGGCTGCTACATTTTGTGGCAGCTTCAAGGGCAGCCTTACATAGAGCATGGAAAACCATGGGCAGGCCATCCCTTCTCCAGAAAGGGTTGCAGATGGTGAACTAGCTATAGAAGAGGAGTTTGGATTTGATATCCCGCTTTATCACTACCCTAAGGAGTCTCAAAGTGGCTAACAATCTCCTTTCCCTTCGTTCCCCACAACAGACACTCTGTGAAGTGAGTGAGGCTGAGAGACTTCAGAGAAGTCTCTCAGCAACCCAGCAACCCATTGCCATCTCCTGTTCTACCATTTAACCCAAGTAAAAGACTGTATTATTTCTTCTCTAATTGTTAGAAACAAGCAGTTGCTATAGTATTTATTTAAAAAGAAATCCAGCAGCTAAGCTCTTGGCATACAGATATAAATGAGAAGGCAAATGTTTGGATTCAGAAAGGCCAGACATTTGGCATGCCTTATGTCCTGCCTCTGTGTAGCAAATTCCCAGTGATATATTTGCAAAGGCTGTCAACTCCTTTTCACACAGAAGTCACAGTGACGTGACTGGAACTACGACGGGGCCATCAGCAAATTATGAAATCACACACATGCTGGCAGTCCTTGCCATGTGTGCATAATTCCCCAGCTTTATTTTACAAAAGGTGCTTTATGCATGACAACTGCACCTGTTCTGATTTTACAAGGTGCAGCTAAGGCAACTCTTGTCTGTAAATGTGACACTTCTTCTGAAATAACCACAACAAAGATCAAACATATCAGGTATTCCAGGGCACTGTAATAGCACCCAGCAGTTTCCAGTGCCCAAAATACCCAACTGAAGTATGTAGTGTAAGCAATGTAACATAATATGCCTTCCTTTCAGAAGGAGGCAATTCTCCACATTCATAATCATTTACTAGTGGTGCTTGGGGAAGGCAAAGGAGAATTCTACATTTCCGTGTTTGGTTAAAGATGTACAAACCCCACCCTGTTTCCTTGAAATACTATTTTCCCCCCATATACTCAAGGCAGGTGTGGCCTGCTTTTTCACATAAGTCCATGATTGGATAGCATTTCTTCACTCTCATGCCTTTCCTAGGGGGAAAATCTTCTGAATGTCTGGTTGACATCCACTGTGTTGATCAGGCATTGAAGCCTTGACATTTTGATTCCTTCCCTTCCATGCTTCCCATATTGCAGTCTGTTGCCCAAACTTCCCCTGAAGTTTGCAGCCCCTAACCTGTGGAATTCCCCCTCAGAAGCGCATATTACACCTTTATTGTATAGCTATTATTGTATGCTGAAAACACTTCGCCCTGGCCTTTGACATTGAGCTGATAGGCAGACAGAGCCCACCCTATTCTTCTGACTTTTTAGTATTTTATTTTTATATTGTTGTAACTCCCCCACCCCCACCCTCAGGACCTTATGATGTAGAGTAGGTGAAGAAGATAAAGAAATGAATCCTGTATTGCACTGTAAAAATATGGAGTTGTATCCAACTAAGTTTTGGTCACGAAGCCATGCCCTGTAATTTCAATGGTTTTACTATGAGTAGCACTAATGTTAGCTGCCACCCATAGCCTTTCCCATCTACTATCTGGGCAAAAACTCTGGTTTGTGCTTTCTGATATCCTCCACATTGTTTACTGCAACTGAAGAGAGTCCCGCATCACCTAAATTTAGAATGTTCAAACTCTTCCGTCTCAAAACGGTGAATTCTCAACATTGAAGCTCAAGTTTTGCTATAACATTATATCTTCATGGGTCTTAGACATGGGCTTGTAGCACTTATAATAGCTTATAACTATCCCTTCAAATGGGCAATGAATCATAAAGCAGTCTAACAGAATCCTGATTGATTCCAAACGTTAAAGTGCTAACAATTTCATAAATGTTCATGATTACTTTCTTCTTTTCCAATAGACGTTATTGAAATTGGAAAGAAAATATACAAAGGTTATTGTCAAATATCTTTTCATAAAAGATAAAAAACTAATCTAAATAAAAGTGCAAACCAAAGAAGGGGGAAGGGAGGGGGAAAAGAAAAAGAGTTAAAACATAGAATTTCCAATTCCTCATCTGTCAGCTATATATAGAAAATTATTCAAAACATCCACTGCAAGATAACACCCAACTATTCCACTTTCTATAAACCAATATTTTCTTCATTCCTCAAACCCAGATGTCATGAGTTCATTTTCTTTTCACACAAAAAGTCTTTAAGGGGTTTCCAATCTTTAGTAAATATTGACAATGATTTTTCTCTGATCAAACACGTCAACTTCATTACTTTCTTCACACACTTTTGACAAAATGCTTCCATCCTAATGTGTCCTCTATATAAAAATTGCCATCCAGGTTTTGGGATGCTTTCTAAAACAACAGCAGCAGCAGCAACACCTTTTATTTCTGTAGAATGAGTTCTCCTCCTTCTTCTGCAAAAGGGTATTTACATCAAAGAGCAGTGGAATCGAAATTCCATTCTTAGAAGCTCTTTACCTTTAGTAAAATGACTACCATCCCAGTGGGTAATATTAGAAATGGCATTATCTGTATGTAGGATGTTTCAACAACACAATCATTTTTTTCAGCTGTTGTGGAGAACCATCGATATTGACAAGGATGATAATAACTTCAGAAATTAAACTTGTATGAAGAAATCTTTAAACATTGGTGGAGGGGGGAGCTTAAAAAACCCAAAACAACATAATGGAATGAATTTGCCCAGTATGATCCACTTCTACATAATCAGTGCCAGTTGCTAAGTAAGAAATACAGGATAATTACAGTTGTTTGTATATCAAATCTCAAGCATTTATCTGATCATTTTTCCTGCTATACTTCATTGTCAATATTTTGGTTTTATTCATATTTCATACCTTGACAAAGAAGCTCTAACACAATTAGATTTATTTCTCTTCGTGAAGCAGTGAAAAGATTGCCTTCTTTTTTATTTGTTCCATAACAGTAGACACATCCATTAAATTAGCAACAACAACAACAGTTTAGCTATTACAGTTTCCTTCGGAAATAGTTTTGCAAATTCATTATATAGTTCATTTGCTGAGCATGGAATATGTGCATGTGGGACAGAGAACAGTAGTGGATTTGCTGATACCATGTGAGAGATCGACACATACCACACATCATCCTCTCTGATGATTCCAATATAACAGAGAGTCTCTTTTAGTGATACACCTGGAAGCAACTGTTTCCACCTTGTCAATCTGAATGTAGTAGTGACACTAAATTCTTAGTCAATATAGTGCAAAGGAACCATCTCCGCCCCTCCCATGCTCTGCAACCTTCCCAGCTGTGAGCACTGTGATGGATCCCCCACCTCACTGCTTTAACCTCAGAGGCTCTCCCTGTGCTTCTCCACAAACAGGAGAAAAAAACCTCCAGAGTCCAAATTGGACTTGTCTCCAGAGTACCTCAGGCTCTGCGTTCGAAACCTATGGCCACCAGTGGGGTCTCCCTCCCTGGGATCCCTACTGCTACAGTGTGCCTCTCCCTTAGGCAACTATGTGGCTCCTTCGGCTTCGCTAACCAGCCCTTTGTATGACAGGAGAAACAGCAAACAGTTTCCTCTTCCCCAGGAAAGCTTTGTTCTCCCCTCTTTGTCACACCTCTGAAGGTACTGAGACACTGCCGAGTCAGTGAACATTTAAGCACATTTAACTTTATTATTTAACTTATAAACATGAGTTTCTTTGGTTCTTAAAAGCACATATCTTCTTTTTATTTAACACAGTTTTCTTCATACAGCTCCTGCATCCCTCTTTAACACTCTACTCCCTACCAACTCCCTAACTCCCAACTGTCAACTGCCAACCACCTAACTGACCAAACCGCTCCTCTCTCCTTTTAAACTGGGAACAGTCTCGCCCCCATCAGAATGTTATGTCAGTCAGGCTGGAGGTGGATTAACTCTTTTCCAGCCAGGTAAGAATAAATATTTCAAAACTGTGTCAATCCGTTACAAGCACTTCCTGGGGGAAAAATACTACAGTATAGGTAAGTTGCCCCATGACATTTTCCCTGAGCACTGGAAGGCAAAGAGTTTGGTTATCAAGCATTGCGATTGGTGTGGCTGCAGGTTTTGTTTTTAAGGGAAGTTCTCCCTTTTACCTTTAAAAAATGTGAGCAGTCAAGAAAGCTGTGGTGGAGAGCAGCTTTGTAGAATGATATAATACTGGTCCTGAAGGAGCTACATTGGCTCCCAGTAGGTTTCCGAGCACAGTTCAAAGTGTTGGTGCTGACCTTTAAAGCCCTAAATGGCCTCGTCCCAGTATACCCAAAGGAGCGTCTCCGCCTTCATCGTTCAGCCCGGACACTGAGGACCAGCACCAAGGGCCTTCTGGCAGTTCCTACACTGCGAGAAGTGAGGTTACAGGCAACCAGGCAGAGGGCCTTCTCAGTAGTGGCACCCACTCTGTGGAACACCGTCCCATTAGATGTCAAGGAAAAAAACAACTATCTGACTTTTAGAAGACATCTGAAAGCAGTCCTGTTTAGGGAAGTTTTTTTAAGTTTGATATTTTACTGTGTTTTTAATGTTCTGTTGGGAGTTGCCCAGAGTGGCTGAGTATTATTATTATTATTATTAATATTAATAATAATAATAATAATTGATATTTCATCGAAACCATTCCTTGAAAAATGGTGAGCACAACAAAAACCCTCCAACCCACCTATCAACATTTTCCCATCAACATTTTCCTTCCCTGTTCATAATTTTCCAATGCTATCCCCCCCCCCCAATAAATTGATGGAGAATTGTTGTAGAAAATGCAGGTGTTCTTTTTTTTTTGACACCTCACTACCTATGGCCTTCTCTCTTCTATGACAACCCTTGCTGAAAATTTCTGAAAACATGACCTTTGGGAGCAGGATCAATTATGCAAAGTGCACACACCTGCATAATTTACTTTTGGTGCGGAACCTGGATTTTTTATTGTAAGATTGTGGGGCTTTCTGCACAACCTGAGTGTATGGTACATGAGATTATACCAAGCCTAATGAGGCTTGAAAAGATAAACATTGTCACCAGGCACTTGTGGTACAACTTTTCTTTTTTTTATTTTTTTTAATATATTTTTATTAATTTTCCAATTAAAACCAATTATATCACATTCGTTATTTCAAATTATACACATATATATCAATCAAACCGAATATTATGCCAAATCATCTAAAAAAATTTTTTTTGGGTTCCCATGCTTCAAGAAATTGGGAATTCCTCGCAACTGTCCACTGCCGTCTTTTTTCTAAAGTTCAAATCGTCTCTCCAAGTTCATAATAATCCGAATCTTTCCCTTATAATCACATAGATGTTTTCCACTTTCAACCGATTGTTTCCCAGCTGCTGAGATAAATATCAAACAAGGTTTCACAAATGTTCTTTCTCCTGTGTGGGTTAATCAGTCCAGCCTCCCCATAAATCTTCTTGGTCTGGAGCTCCCTGTTGCGTCAACACGAAGCAGCGCCATCTTAAAAAAACTCAAAACACTTTCGTTTTCTCTCATATAAAATTTACAGCTTTTCCAGGCAGAAGACCCAAACATCAAACCATAGACTCTTGGTAAATTAATGGATCTCCTTGCCCTATAGCTGAACTTAGCTTCAGGTCGCTGCTCCAATTCAAAGTGCGTCACAGCTCATAAATCCTCCGAACGCGTCCAGGACTCCTTCCGTCCAACTAGAGGGGGGCTTTTCTCGTCGGCAACTCCACATCTTTAAAAAATATGCTCAGTAACAACAGTTTATAAAGTTCAACTCACACAGTCTTTTGCTTCTCTTTCACTCCAAACAAACCAGGACATCGCGTCTGGGAAGGTACGAAGTAACTCATATGAAGAAAAATAAAAAAGGACTCGCTTCCCTTATCGCTCCGTCCCCATCAATCCTTCTTTCAGATGAAATACAGCCTTTGACTCCTCTCTCTCAGCAGCATAAATTTCTCAGCAGTAAACAGCGCTTCTTCCCCTCCTTCTGAAGTATGTCCATAGATTTAAGCCTAATTATCTTCTTTAACCATGGAAATCCCCGCCATGCAGATTAGCGTCCGGGAGTCCTGGCCCTCGTAAGTGCTCAGCCCAAGCTCCCCCCACTCCAAAAACAGTCGGAGTGGGTCTGGGGGCATCGCGGGCCAGCGGCCCCTCTCCGTAACCCCCGGAGAGGGTAGGGGGTTGCCATTTACTCCCCTAGCAACCGCCAAATTCCTTACGAAGGTCAGAGAGATGGAAAACAGGTCCGCCATTCCTGCCGGCGGAAACCGGAACCTGTGGTACAACTTTTCTTAGTGCTGCTGTAAAGACCAAGTGTTGAGCATCAGCAACTCTGTGGTTAAAAAATAAATAAAGCAAGAACATTTGTATCATTCTATAGAAACCAGTGGCTAACAGCTGTGCATGTTGTCTCCAGTGTTGTAAACCTGTCATCAGGGCTGTATTGTTTACATATGGCTACAAGGCTTTGTAGCTTAGAATCCTTAAGCTGTTCAGCAGCAGCAAATGCTTACATGACAGCTGTGTCAATTGGAAGCAGCACACTGGGCTTATTTGCTTCCACTGGAGCTTCAATAACCGTTCCCTCCCTCTTCTCCCTCCTCCTCCCCACCCCCCTGCCAGAAAGCCACAAATCTGATTCTTTCATTTTTATTTTTAATAAGTGTGCTGTTAATAATAGAATGACCGCAGTGCAGATGCTGGAAAGGAAATAGCTGGGATTTCCACTAACAAGACTCGTAATTCTAGAAGAAATAATGGATTTCAACAGCATTAGGTGGAGCCCGGGAAGCTGCAGTTATAATTCATGACACAGCGTCCTCCAGGAAGAAATCAAAATCTGAGCGACATGCAAAAAGGTGCTAATTTTCTACATCAGTGAAATTCATCACGTTCTTAGTGATTAATATGAAAAGTGGTTTGGTTGTTCAATCAGACAGGGCTTTGTTTTGCCTCCACCTGCCTTTGAAAGACTATTGATTCAAATATTATTGCAACTCCTGTATTTTCAGAGTGCTGCTAAAATTGTAAATCAATTCCCTCTGAATTGCAAGTGGGCATTATTAAATGGGGTGGGTTTTTGTTTTGTTTTGTTTTTTTGTTCCCATTTGAGTGCAAGACCTCTATTTATTAAGGTAAAGAGTTACAAATATTCTTCAGGTATACACTTGGCTGTGATATTTCTCAAAGAATCTAGCCTTATTACTCTTTTTGTTTCTTTTAATACCACTATTTGGATAGTTATCATTTGATGCTAACTCCAGTACTTCAAGCTATCTCACCTGATATAGAAACATTGCTGCCATTTATTTTATTAAAATTGTTTGAAATTGCTTAAGGACAAGCAATAAAAAGAGTAGCAATGAATTTATTTAGAGCACTTGTACACTGCTCTTCAGCCAAAAAAGACTCCCATAGTAGCTTGCATGCCAAGACCAATCAAACCAAAACAGTTTCTAGACCCATAGGCTGACAATTTTTTTTTTAAAAAAAACAACACACAAGGAAAACAGGACAGGGAAGGAAGAGGAAATTTTAAAAAAAAATCAAACTTAAGTACTAATTTATTTCTAAACAGTTATTCCTATTTGACCAGCTGGCACAGCTCAAGGGTTAGAAGGTGCCTAAGGGTAACGCTGTTGTAATGAGTCTCTACCACTGAGGCAGTCTGGTGGAATTTGTTGTTATTTAGTCGTTTAGTCGTGTCCGACTCTTCGTGACCCCATGGACCATAGCACGCCAGGCACTCCTGTCTTGCACTGCCTCCCGCAGTTTGGTCAAACTCATGTCCGTAGCTTCGAGAACACTGTCCAACCATCTTGTCCTCTGTCGTCCCCTTCTCCTAGTGCCCTCTATCTTTCCCAACATCAGGGTCTTTTCCAAGGATTCTTCTCTTCTCATGAGGTGGCCAAAGTATTGGAGCCTCAGCTTCATGATCTGTCCTTCCAGTGAGCACTCAGGGCTGATTTCCTTCAGAATGGATCTGGTGGAATAGCTGTCCCCAGATGCCAGTTGAGGGTTTATGCCAGGCATCCCCAAACTGCGGCCCTCCAGATGTTTTGGCCTACAACTCCCATGATCCCTTGCTAACAGGACCAGTGGTCGGGGAAGATGGGAAATGTAGTCCAAAACATCTGGAGGGCCAAAGTTTGGGGATGCCTGGTTTATGGAGAGGAGGGTTTATGGAGCAGCCATGTCACAGCAGAGCCATTGGAGCAAGCTCTGCTTCTCAGTTCTCCCACTGCTGAAATGGTTGTTCCATTGGCCAAATGTTTAAGGCAGTGAAGCATTGTTGCACAAGTGACTGCATAAGTACATCACTGTAACATTGTTGTGCAATAGATGGTGAAATCTGCTGTGAAATGAACTTCGACTTGTGCAACTGTTGCAGCGGATTACTATGTTGTGCAACAGTAAAACTCACCCATCCACTAGCACAAGAGCTGGACAGGGAATGTTGGATCCGGCCCTAACAAATTTATTATGGCATACACTTTTGTGGATTCTGGTCCAGAAAAGCTTGTGCCATAATAAATGTATTAAGTCTTTATGATTAATCTTTGCGGTGATTGTCACTTTTCATTGTTTTTGTTGCAATGGAGTAACACAGCTAGCCTTCTGAGAAAACTGTAAGATACACTACCCAAATGAAAATGAAATGCAGTGAAATATTATGCCCTGATTTCTACTTCTGCATCTCAGTTAAATGAGATGCATTTCCATTGGGAAAGGTCAAGGAAAATCCATAGCAAACTTCATCCAGGCTCATCCCAAGGAAAAATGCTGATTCTAACCATTCCTCTACCACCAGTAGACCCATTGCTGCTTCAGAAAAAGAATGTGCCACAGAGAAATTAAGAAGAAATTCAACTATTTTTCCTGTAATCCAACCAATAGGCTTAGGTGTCAATAAATATGCAGTGTTGTCTTTCATCGCATCCAGAGTCTACAATGTCTGACCTTGCACAGAGGCTCCCATAATCCTGGTTTAAATCATGTGAGTGGTTGGGGTACTCAGTAGAGACGCTGCATTTTGTTTTGTTTGTAGAAAATTTCCTGTTGCAAACTCTGATTCAGCATTTGAAAGTTCACTGACTGGAAGCATGTAGCAGAAACAGGCAAAGGGTTTCCCTACCATGAAGATTCAATAGTATATAAAAGTGCAATGGATAATTTTCTGGAGCAACAAAAATAAGAATTAACTGAAGAAGCTATGCAAAAAAAGTTGTGTAGTCAAGTGATGGAAAATAACAGAAACTTCATGAATTGTATTGCTGAAGTAATTCAGTTTTTTGTTGTCAATCAGTTATCTTTCAGGGGTGATTCAGAGTGTGGACAATTAGGAGTAGATTCATATATTTTTACAATTATTTGCATTTTCAGTAAGAAAAGATGAAAAATGGCAAGAAATTGTGAAAATATTTCCTGCAGATGCCAAATACACCAGCCCTGCTATCCAAAATGAAATAATCCAAATCGTGGCTAAAACAGTTGTAGGAATTATTATGGAGCAGAATAATTGAAATGAATTTGTGTTGAATTGTTGGCTTATGCTATGCTAGGGACAAACAAGGCATTGAAGATGTAGCAATTTCTCTCGGATATCTTGTAACCATGAAGCTGGCAGAAAGATATCTTGCTGTTTTAGGGCTTCATTCACAAAGTGTTCAAAGTATAACATCAGAAATTTTGTCAAGTCTGACTAGCTTACAGTTAAATTTTGACAAACTAATTGCTCAATCATATGATGGAGCATCTGTCATGAAAGGCACATCTGGTGGTGTTCGAGCTTTGATCTCAAAATAACTTGACTGAAACATTTTGTTTCTTTATTGCTTTAATCACCAACTCCATTTGGTAAAAGTACATGCAATTGAGGCAATACCTGAGATGAAGGAATATTTTGACTAATGTTAACAGCTGAAAGCATTTTATTAAGGAGTGTTGCTCAGATTTATAAAGGCAGTTCTTTAAAACACCTCCTAGTTCAATTACAGACTTGGATTGTGCTTGAATTCAGTTATAGTTATACATTCAGATATAAAATTCATTCTGCCCACACTCAAATTAATCTAAAAAATTCCTTCAGTAGCACCTTAAAGACCAACTAAGTTTATATTTTGGTATGAGCTTTCGTGTGCATGCACACTTCTTCAGATACACTAGAAACAGAAGTGTCAGACCCTATATATATACAGAGGGTGGTGGGGGTGGGTGGGAATGGGAGATGGGCTGATGGGAGTGGTAAACCTGTAGATGGGTGTTAATGGCTGCTGATGGCTGCAATTAGTCCTGGGCTGAGGTGCTAAAGAAAGCTTGATCATGCATAATGAGATAAGAATCCGATATCTCTATTCATCCCAGGTGCTTCCATGGTTTTAAGCTTGGTAATGATTTCCAATTCAGCAACTTCCCTTTCCAGTCTGTTCCTGAAATTTCTCTGTAATAAAACAGCTGCTTTGAGATCTTGTATAGAATGTCCTGGGAGATTGAAGTGTTCTCCTACTGGTTTTTCAGTCTTATGGTTCCTGATGTCAGATTTATGTCCATTTATCCTTTGGCGTAGGGTTTGGCCTGTTTGTCCAATATAGAGAGCTGAAGGGCACCGTTGGCATTTGATGGCATACACAATGTTAGAAGATGAGCAATTAAATAGTCCTGAGATGGTATGTTGGATGTTGTTGGGGCCAGTAATGATGTTGTCCGGGTGTATGTGGCAGCAAAGTTGGCATCTGGGTTTATTGCAGGCTCTGGTACCAGTGTCCATGTTAAGTCTGGTGGTTGTATTATTGTGGGTGAGGAGTTGTTTAAGATTGGGTGGCTGTCTGTAGGCAATGAAAGGTCTTCCTCCCAGAGCTTGAGAAAGGGAGCTGTCATTGTCCAGGAGAGGCTGTAGATCTCTGATGATGCGTTGTACTGTTTTAACTTGGGAGCTGTATGTGATGACTAGTGGTGTTCTGTTATTTTCTTTTTTGGGTCTGTCTTGCAGCAGGTTCTCCCTAGGTATCAGTCTGGCTCTGTTGATCTGTTGTTTAACTTCATCAGGTGGATATTTTAGTTCTAAAAAGGTTTGCTGTAGATCTCTTAGGTGAGATTCTCTGTCTGTAGAGTTGGAACAGATACGGTTGTAACGTAGGGCCTGGCTGTATACGATGGATTGTTTGGTATGTTTGGGATGGTAGCTAGAAGCTATATAGGGTCTGACACTTCTGTTTCTAGTGTATCTGAAAGAAGTGTGCATGCACACGAAAGCTCATACCAAAATATAAACTTAGTTGGTCTTTAAGGTGCTACTGAAGGAATTTTTTTATTTTGCTTCGACTCAGACCAACACGGCTACCTACCTGTAACTAGAACTATGGAAGGCACCACATTGAGCCGCATGAAATGGAAGTCCATCAACCTCACCAAGAAACTGGCACAGGTACAAACTGACATAATATTTCTGACCAGATGCAAGAACCTGGATATTGTTCCTAAGGGTCTTAGAATTAAGAACCCCCTTCAATCAACGTATCCCACAGAATATGCCAGGAAACTTTGCCACACTTTATCCAAGAAGCTACTCAAACATCTTATTGGCGTTCTTTATTCAAAACAGAAGCTTATAAAGGAGGAACTCTCTGCACTGGACAACTCTATCAGGAATCACCCAGCCTGGCAGGAGTTCCACAAGGAAAAACAAACCATTTACCACTCTCAACTGGAGTTACTGAAGAACCGGAAAAATAAAAAACTCTGCAACCTTTCCAACCTACAAGCCACTAATCAAAACAAGATCAACAACATTGTCAATCTTTCACAGCAAACACTCAGCCCAGCTGAGGAATCCATCCTCTCACGGGGTCTATCATTCTGCCCTGCTAAATCCCCACACATGATTCAGTTCTGCGGGGACCTGGAAGCATTTTTCCGCCGTTTACGCCTGAAGGAGTATTTTCATCACAAACAAGAACAAGACAAAGTAGAACAAACTACATCCCCACAACACAACACCTCTCAAATTACTGGGGAACAACCATCACCCTCCATACGCATTAATGAACAGAACATCGACCACCAACCACCACCGAAAAGATGTTACACAAAAAGGGACTCCACGTGGACCCCTCCTGATGGACGCAATACCACACTAGATCTGTACATCGACTGCTTCCGCCACAGAATCCAAACAGATGTGACCAGAAAACACCATCACCTACAACAAAATCTAAACCATGCTGAAAGGAGAGCCATAGAAAATCTCAGGAACAACCCAGACATTATAATTAAAGAGGCAGACAAGGGTGGAGCTGTCGTCATCATGAACAAAACTGATTACATCCAAGAGGCCCACAGACAACTTTCCAATACTGCCTTTTACATGAAATTGGACTCAGACCCCACACAAGCATACAAAAAAGAACTGAACAAGATTGTCAAGGAGCTACCCCTACACATCCAAGAACAGATCCTCACAAACACACCAGCGGAACCTCGACCAGGAACTTTCTACCTTCTACCTAAAATACACAAACCAGGAAATCCAGGACGCCCCATCATCTCAGGTATTGGCACCATTACAGTGGGTGTTTCCGGCTATATGGACTCTGTTCTGAAACCATATGCTATCAGTGCTCCCAGCTACGTACGTGACACCACAGATTTTCTGAGGAAAATACAATCTTTGAACAATCTTCCTAACAATACTATACTAGCCACTATGGATGTGGAATCTCTATACACCAACATCCCACACAATGATGGTTTACAAGCCATAAGGAACACCATTTCAGATAAAACCACAGCGGACTTTGCTACCAAACTCTGCCACTTTGTCCTTACCCACAACCACTTCAAATTTGGTGATGACCTGTTCCTCCAGATCAGCGGCACAGCCATGGGCACCCGCATGGCCCCACAGTATGCCAACATCTTCATGGCAGATTTAGAACATCGTTTCCTAGACTCCTACCCACTCAAACCTCTCTTGTACCTACGATACATTGACGATATTTTTATTATCTGGACACATGGACAACAGACCCTGGAAACCTTCCACCAGACATTCAATGACTTTCACCCCACCATCAACCTAACAATGAACCAATCTATGCAAGAAATACATTTTTTGGACACTACTATAAAAATACAGGATGGACGTATAGACACCACCTTATACAGAAAACCAACTGACCGACAAACATATCTACATGCTTCTAGCTACCATCCCAAACATACCAAACAATCCATCGTATACAGCCAGGCCCTACGTTACAACCGTATCTGTTCCAACTCTACAGACAGAGAATCTCACCTAAGAGATCTACAGCAAACCTTTTTAGAACTAAAATATCCACCTGATGAAGTTAAACAACAGATCAACAGAGCCAGACTGATACCTAGGGAGAACCTGCTGCAAGACAGACCCCAAAAAGAAAATAACAGAACACCACTAGTCATCACATACAGCTCCCAAGTTAAAACAGTACAACGCATCATCAGAGATCTACAGCCTCTCCTGGACAATGACAGCTCCCTTTCTCAAGCTCTGGGAGGAAGACCTTTCATTGCCTACAGACAGCCACCCAATCTTAAACAACTCCTCACCCACAATAATACAACCACCAGACTTAACATGGACACTGGTACCAGAGCCTGCAATAAACCCAGATGCCAACTTTGCTGCCACATACACCCGGACAACATCATTACTGGCCCCAACAACATCCAACATACCATCTCAGGACTATTTAATTGCTCATCTTCTAACATTGTGTATGCCATCAAATGCCAACGGTGCCCTTCAGCTCTCTATATTGGACAAACAGGCCAAACCCTACGCCAAAGGATAAATGGACATAAATCTGACATCAGGAACCATAAGACTGAAAAACCAGTAGGAGAACACTTCAATCTCCCAGGACATTCTATACAAGATCTCAAAGCAGCTGTTTTATTACAGAGAAATTTCAGGAACAGACTGGAAAGGGAAGTTGCTGAATTGGAAATCATTACCAAGCTTAAAACCATGGAAGCACCTGGGATGAATAGAGATATCGGATTCTTATCTCATTATGCATGATCAAGCTTTCTTTAGCACCTCAGCCCAGGACTAATTGCAGCCATCAGCAGCCATTAACACCCATCTACAGGTTTACCACTCCCATCAGCCCATCTCCCATTCCCACCCACCCCCACCACCCTCTGTATATATATAGGGTCTGACACTTCTGTTTCTAGTGTATCTGAAGAAGTGTGCATGCACACGAAAGCTCATACCAAAATATAAACTTAGTTGGTCTTTAAGGTGCTACTGAAGGAATTTTTTTATTTTGCTTCGACTCAGACCAACACGGCTACCTACCTGTAACTCAAATTAATCTATGCATCTTCATCTTGTGAAAAAAATTGTCATTTAAAAACTGAAGGTATTGGATCACTCAATGAGATCCATTGACCCCAACCCATTTTCTTACTGAAATTATGCTAAATGTACTGGAGTACCTTAAAGCTGTAACATTACTGCTCCAGCAGAAGAATCTGGATTTTGAGGCAGCGTTGAAACTTATTTACTGTGTTGGGAGGCAGTTACAAGGAATGTGAAATAATAATGTGAATCTGTTGACCATGGAACACCATCTCTGTAAATTCCCGCAGAAGTTTTCTGTGTTGTTGGTGGTGATGGAGTTAATTTTGAAGGAAGGAGTGAAGATGAACTGGAATTCAGAAGGCTGTATGACAGCATTATTGACTATTGTACAAATGAATAGGAAAACTGATTCAAGACGAGACAATACTCTGCTAGTAACAACTTTCAAGCATTTGCTCCGGCATGGGAATGAGGACAATTTGAATGCAATATGTGAAACCTTGAAACACAACACACACAACTGTAAAAAAAAAAAAAAGCGAGAAAACTTAAAAATGGAACTTGAGTTGGGGAAACCCCTTATTAAACAGCATCATCGGTGCCATTCCTCAAAGAGAGATGGGGGGATGTGGCTCTGGTCATCCTTATGGATACTCCCAGCATCTTTCAATACCATCAGTCATGACAGTCTTCTGAAGAGGCTGTCCAGGTTGGCAGTGGGTGGCACTGGCCTCCAAGACAGCTGGTGCCAGAAGTTGGACTCTTTCTCTTTTTCAGCTGACCCAAATGACGCAGTAGAAGTGCTTTATCATTGTCTGGCTGAGGTAATGCACTGGCTTTGGGGGGAGTAAACTGAGGCTGAAGCTCAACAAGTTAGTGGTACTGTTAGTTGTTGGTTTATCATTACATACAGCCTCTCTGTTGTTTCTGTCTCAAGGAGTCAGCACACAAAGACTTTGATCAATCCTCTTGGTGGTGCATGCACCATAGATTTTGAAAGGCTGCCCTACATGGTGGATATTCACAAAGCTGGATCTCTTAATACTAGAGATGGACGAATCTGTTAATCTTGGTTCCTCCCAATTTCTCTCTTTTTTAAAAACTGTCACTTACCCCATTTCCTCATTTGTTTGCACACTTCTGAACACAACTGCCTAGTATGTGTTTTTGCAAGCAATTTTCCTCTAATAGAATGCACGTTTGTGTATGGTTTTCACTAGCATGCATTTATTAAACGTAGTCTTCATTAATGTGCATGGTTTCTGGTTGGAGAACTGCATCACAAAATTTGGCAAACTGCAAATTTCAAAGCAGAGCTGTGCTTTTCAGTTCAAGAGCATCAAATTTATAGATTCGCAGTAAAATGCGAACTGAATGAATTTCTCTCACAATCCTACTTAATACTGTGAACTATTCTTCCACCAGAGAAGCATACATATCAACAGCTTTCTAAATCCTTGATGAGTTTATTTAAACTCAGCAAAGCCACTTTCCTGCCTATGTAGCACTGGTTAAAAGGAGCCCCCAAAGACTGACATAAAGAGAACGGACCGGCTTCTTCCATTCTCCAATTTCCCCATCTCCTTCTAAATCTCGTTTCTCCTTTCTTTGCTTCGTTGCTGTTCCCTTTCTCTCTTGTAGTATAAAGGCCCTTGGATAATATAGTTGCAATGTTACTGCAGAGTTATTACATGCTATTTGTGCACTGTAAAGTAAAGCAATAACAATTTTTTCAATGTGCCATTAATTCAGTTTATTGTGTATTGTGACCATAAAAAAATTATAGACTTGGAATACAAGCTCTCTGCTTTTGTCCCAATCCATTTTTTGTATTACTGGAGCAATGTTTCAGTTAAACTGCACTCCCGTCCTCACTATGTTTTTTGCCTCCTGCACACACACATCAAACAGAGAAGTTGAGCTTTCGAAGGCAGAACTTACATTTTCTTATTGTCGGCAGTGAGGCGGCGAGATTTATTTTGTTTTATTACATAGCAACAACCATCTCTTTGATATAAGACCCAAACAGTAGAACACTGTGATGTGCAAAGCACAGGAGATGTGGAAGCAATCTGGACACCATCTCGCTGAGCCTCAAGGCCCAACCCAAACCCTGGTTGCCATCTGGCAGAGCTTGATAGAGCACCCACTGGATCCACCACTGGATCCATGTTGGGGCAGAAGGTAGAGGCAGCAAATCACTCCAAGTGATCCTACCATGATGGCAGTGGAACTGGCTCTGGACCCAATGGCTCCTGGGCCATCTCAGCCTTTAATTCCTGTAATTCCATTTTCTGCTGGCTGCAACTGGCATCACTTCTGCCTACCAACATGTTCAGTGAGTAAAGTGGGGAGACTGGTAGGTCTGAATGGAGGGACACCTCCACCCAATCCAACCCCCAGCCCAGCACAAAGGGGATTTGGATTCCACCCTTAGTTGAGATATTTCCTGTTTCAAGGTACCTAATACATCAGCCTATTTTACGGCTATTTTAACATGGAACAAAGGCAACTGGCTGGAAAAACCAAAGAAGGTTATGAATGGAACTTTACCTTATGAATAATGAGTGCTTCTAAAAACAACAACAACCTCACAACTGTGCTTCTCCAGGTAACACATAGGAAAAGAGAGCACATGATAATAGTGTCATCAAGTTCTGATTTTCCTAGCCCCACTCCACTTTGTTCACTGGATCAGAGCTGAGGGAGAGAGAAAGTGTGAAATATGCTTTAAATATGTCCTGTGACATATTTCTATATATTCTCTGAGAATATATATATCTCTATATATTTCTATATATTCTCTGAGAAAAGAAACAAGACATTCACTATCAGAAACAATGTTGATTCAATTATTTTATTATATTGGTTTTTATTTACCTTTTCAGACAAACTGTAATGCAGGTGACGTAAGGCAAGCTCAGGGAGGCCAGAAAAACAACAACAGATTTTATTTGAAAAATGAGGTGATTACTGTTGATTGCTGTTATTCAGTTTTTATACTGTCCTCCTTCCATAGCTGCCAAGTTTTCGCTTTTCTCGCGAGGAAGCCTATTCAGCATAAGGGAAAATCCCTGTAAAAAAGGGATAACTTGGCAGCTATGCCTCCTTCCCAAACAATCCCGAGTAACTGTAGGACATTCAGACTAAAACGACAAAATACTACAAACATTAAAACAAATCCAGGTGGATGAAGTTTCTCTGAACTCCATACAATATCACATGTGCATCCTTCAAAGCCCATTAAGAGCTGCTTCACACTTACAAATTCCCTGCTTAGAAGCACCGTGTTATTTTGTAGTATGTGGTCTAGAGACACTCATTTCAACCTCTAAATTAAAAGCTTGGAACAAATGAGCGTGATTTCCAACTCGCTAAAGGCAAATGCTTGCCTTTATGTTTCCATAATTAGAGTTAATAGCATCTTAATGTACCTGAGAATAAATTAATGGATTATTACTGACCACCCCACCCCCAGCCAGGGATAGCGTCAAAGCTGGAGGACTTTCCTACCTGGCGAAACTAATAGGTCGGCAATAAACTGCAACTCTGTAGCTACGTTGTTCAACATCTAGCCTGGGAGTGAAAGATAAGGGAACAGAGGCCTTGTCTCTGGATCAAGTGAGTTGTCAGTCAGCGCTATAAAAATATCGCCTAGGAGTTCAAGAACTGGAGAGAGACACAAGTTCAGGACCCAGAAGGGGAAACAGGAGACAAGACAATATGGCAATTAATAGAATTAAGCTGAAAAGTTTTTAGAAGGGGGATCCCTCGGGAGACAGTGGAAGGGCAGGGAAGCCATGAGTTAATTTAATAAGCACAAAAACATAAATGAGCTTAGTATGAAGCAACCCCCCCCAAAAAAATGAATATTTAAGTCTAATGGTGTCTGAAGCATTAAGGGCATGGGTTTGTGATTGCTTTGACTTGATTACGCCCCAGAAGCATCTTTCCCTTTGGTTCAACCCTTTTCTCAGAACAAATCAGCTCATCCTTAAATTCCACAGCCAAATGAAAGAAAAGGAAACAGGAGTGGGGGAGAAATAACCCTTTTTGTTGCAGCTGGGCTATGTAACTGCTTAAAATCACCAGCTGGTCAAAGAGCAGCACACACCAAGTCAGCATCCCTCAAGCCTCATTTGCCTGCTGTATTAGAGTTTGCAGGTTTCCCCATTGCTGCTTTTAAGGATTTATTATATCATACTTAGTGGTAGGTAGGTAGGTAGGTAGGTAGGTAGGTAGATAGATAGATAGATAGATAGATAGATAGATGTGTGTGTGTGTGTGTGTGTGTGTGTGTGTGTGTGTCAGCAATTGAGGACTTATCTGTCCCTCAAGCCAAGGGCAGGAAAGATCTCAGGGATGAAAATTATTGGGAGGTGGATGGTACTTGTAGTATCCCACTTCATATAACCAGGGATTGTCTGGGCAAGGTAGCACGTGAGCACAGTGTTTAATTTGTGGAGTTGTTTTTGCCAGGGATCCTGCATGCCTTAAATCATCCCTCTGAACTGAAAACCCTAAATTCCTGATGCATGAAAGTGAGTGTTGTTTACTCTCTAATTATTGAATGACACTCTATACATGCTCAAATACACTGAACTCTGTTACAATTTCACATGACTCCGGAAAGAGCCTTAACATTGAAACAGATCCTTAATCTAAAGCCTGGCTCAAATCAAATTCTCTCTCTCTCTCTCTCTCTCTCTCTCTCTCTCTCTCTCTCTCTGTGTGTGTGTGTGTGTGTGTGTGTGAGAGAGAGAGAGAGAGAGAGAGAGAGAGAGAGAGAGAGAGAGAGAGAGAGAGAGAGAGAGCGCTAAACACTGGTTAATAGAGAGTTGCCAGCATTGATGAACAACTCTCTCACACAACTAAGAGTCATTGCTGTTGTTGTTTCACAGTTTTCAGCGGAACTTGTTCATACATTTTCAATTTTGAGCACATTGCTAAAGGATTAGCAACATGTATTCCCAGAAAGGAAATCAGTGATTAATTCTTAAGGCATTTTGCATTGGCACAAATCTGCAGAGCAGATCTGCATTCGATATGCACTAATGTGTATTCGGTCCACATGGTTGTTTGGTGGCTTGCACTTATCCACCTGCCCTGTAAATCAGCCCAAGTGGATTGTCAGCCCAATGGCAGGGTGGTACAAGATGTTCCTACTTCCTCTCCTCCATCTGTACAACTTTAGACTGCAAGCTTGTTGGACTAGAATCTCATCATTTTTGTTTATGCTGTAAAGCAGAGGTCACCAACATTGCTCATCTTTCAGACATGAGTGAAAGATGAGTCCTGTGATCTGAAAAAGGAAGAAGGCTGTTCTAGATCTAGAGTGAACTCTGAAACAGCCAGAAAATGAAGAGTGTTGATTAAGAACAACCTGGGGTGGGGGAAGGAATAAAAACTAGTGCAATAGTTTGTGCCATTTTGTAAGCTGCTTTGGGTCACTTCTCATGAAAAAAAGTGGCCAAAAATGCTAATAACAATAATTAAAGCTATACTCATTAATTTAGGAGGCCTGATCGAAGCTATTTTGATTGCTATATTTAGTAAAACAAAATCTGCCTTTTCTTGCATTGGAACCTAGGTGGCTTGCATATCATAAAAATAGGCATAAAATGCATTGATAATATTAGAAACAGGCATCCATAATATTATCAGGGTAGAGGTGCAGCTTGAAGCATGCCTACACTCATCCAGTTTGATTTTGCACATAGTGCCTATATTAAGAAGGATAATAAAAGTCACAGGAGAATGCTTTCTTCTTTTGCACTGTTAAAATATATTTTTCATGTTTTCTTCTCCAAGAGCATTCCAGTCTATGGGATGTAAGAGACCTCTGTAAGACTGCAACAGTCTGCGCATTGCAGATGATATTTTAGGTTTCTTAAAGTATCGTTTCCTTTGTTCCTTCAACTCCCACTCCAAAGCAATTACTTCCAGTTATAAACTAATCATTTGCCAAATTAATTTTGATAAATCAAACCCCTATTGAGTCATATGCATGGAGGGGAAAAACGCTGGCACTCATACATTTAAAAATGAGCAAACTGATATTTCTTTAATTTGTTTAAACTAAAATTGTTCCCCAGATGAAATATGGCTTGCCAAGTTCCAGCCTGGAGCAAATGTTTATGGCGGAGTTATAAAATAGGAGGTTGTGACATCTCATAGCACTGCATGAAAAAAGCTCTGCTTCTGTCCAATTGCTTTATGTCAGATTAAATATCGCCTGTCTTAGCTGTTGGTGAGTGTTTCAAGGAACATACTCCTAATCTTCCCTATATGATATCAAGTAGAAATATATTTTATTTTCTAAGGGATAATTTGAAATGGCTAGATTATTCATCCGGAGCTCACGAGTGACCACAAAACCATTTCTCTCTTGAGGCTCCACCTCAAAAACACACATCCACAATGGCACACATAATTTGCAGTCTCTGTTGACCTTTCATATGGACTTCCGTTTTATCCATATTAAATATCTTTTGGAAGACAGGTCAAATGATATTACAATGGCTGTGGCAAAGTTTCTTTTGGAGGTTATAAGAAATAAAGATCATTATGCCCTAGATGCCTTGGTTTCTTCCATCTGTCTGTCTGGTCATTTTAACTGTATCTAGTTTTGAAATTGTTTTGTGGGTCTTTGGACCGCAATAAAATTTTGATTTGATTATCTGGAATGAGATGAACAGTGCCGGCTCCCGCCCGCCGCCCGCTCCGCTGCGCAGCACTAATTGCTGCGCGCTAAGCCTGCCCACCCGCCATGGAGCAGCGCCCTCAGCGGCCGCACTGCGCGCTGAACCTGCCCGCCCGCCGCGCTGGAAAACGGGGCGACGGGGGGGCGGCGGAGGGATCCGTCGCACCACGGCACCAGGGCACCAAAGGTGCCTAAGACGGCCCTGGAGATGAAGAAACAACTGCTCGCAATAACTATTGAATCGGTTCTATCAAATGTTTCCTTCTCCCCAACAAAGTACTAGCAGTACTGCACTGCATAGTTGGGGCAGTGGGACTTACCTAACCAATCTTTGAGTCACTTCTACTTACTGGGAGGGAGGGAGGGAGGTGAGGAGATCATGGTGCAAATGTACCACTGGCACCAATCTGGCACTCCTGCCAGTGTGTTTTCACTGTGCCAACCTTCCCACCAGCTCACCCCTTCCTCTCACCTTCGAACTGAGGGAGAATTAGGATGAGCATGTTTCTTTGCCCTCCACCCCTGTCACTTTCCACAATTTGGAGGGAGCCTTCTCTGCTCTTGTCAGATCCCAGCACGATTTAGAATCCTGGGCAATAGGGATTGTAAATCACATGGGGAACCAACATGAATAGAAAAGTCGCCTCGCTGTAGACGTTATCCCTCCAACTCATGGAAGGCCATGCAGGCAGCGGTAGAATACTTTCCCTCAAGCTCCCTTGTTGCACAAGGGATTTAGAAAACTTGAATGAGGCTAAAATATGTATTCAGTGTTCTCTCATCCAAGGGAAACAGGTCCAGTAAAGAGGGCCCAAATGGAACTTCCTCCCACTTGGGAAACTGGGGTAAGCTGAACCTTCTTTTTGAGACAATACGTTAAGGTCAAGGGTTAGGAGGCTGGAGCCAGTTCCCTGTCTAAGGCTGAAGGGAGAGGAGCAGGAGCAGGCCTGGGTAGCTTTGCTCTTTCTTAATCTACCAGTGCTGAACTGCTAGTGGTACTACGGTAGTAACAGAGGAATAGGAGTGACTATGGTGAATGCACATTGCAGGAGAACAGTTTCTGCCTGGATATATTGTGGTAGAGTGGGCATTAATAGTAAGCTGTATTAACTTCAGCATTCAGGGATCAAGCTTATGGGGTGAAGGCAGAGTTTTTAGGGAACAGCCTTTCACACATGAGAAAACCTGGCCGATCCTCCCCCCCCCCAAAGTACCAAACAAGTAAAATAATGTCTCTGAAATTGGGTGGGTTTGTCCCAAGGACATATTTTATTGATTCTTTTAAGAGCCAAAACAGAGCTTTGACTTATTGGAGGACAGTTCAAATGGCAGATGAATCGTATCTTCTCCACACATCTTTATAGACTGTATTAACTGGAAGGAGCACTGTGGTGATTATTCATGCCATTCCACGGGAGCATAAATGATGTAACTGGCATCAATAATTCATCTTATTTATTCTCCCTCTTCTTTTTATGACCCCCATGGAGACAAGTGGACAGCTATTGCTCTTCAGAATCCCCTCTCCTAATAATGTGGCATCGACACATGCCAGCTGCTGGTTCTGTGAATTGGAAACATTACAGAATATCCGTCAACCATCTTGGCTTGTTTTAAATTAGCTGAAAGTGGCACTCATACTTTTGACACTCTAATAAGCTGTTTTCCTTATAGTGAACAAGTTTACTCACCAGAGCATGAGGTTAATCAATGAAGCAAACAGAAATAATAATTCAACATTTGGGGTATTTGTTGCTATAAAGCTGCCTGAAGCAGCCTATTCAGCTTTAACCAACACAAACTCTGCCATGTGAAGCATCTTAGCTGGAAATTTAGTGGAACTAAGGTTACCATCATCCTCATCCTCCAGTTGCTGGAAACCACAGCAGTGGAGAGCACTCTTTAGCTCAAATCCTACTTGCTGGTTTCCCATAGGTATCTGGTTGGCCACTGCGAGAACAGGATGCTGGACTTGATAGACCATTGGCCTGATCCAGGAGGCTCTTCTTATGGCTGGCTTCAGGTTTCAAGGTGGCCTTGGGCAGAGGGTATCATTGGGACCCTTTCCTCCTTAGACCAGACTGTCTTCCTCTTGGTGCCGGTAAAGCATATCTTGACCAACATGACAGCATCCTATGCATGACACAGTATAGTACAGTAAAGGGAAAACAGAACAATGTCAATCAGGGACTTGAGATATCAAATTATTAAGCCATTCAGACTCCCTGGAAAAGACCCTGATGTTGGGAAAGATTGAGGGCACAAGGAGAAGGGGACGACAGAGGATGAGATGGTTGGACAGTGCTCTCGAAGCTACCAACATAAGTCTGACCAAACTGCGGGAGGCAGTGGAAGACAGGAGTGCCTGGCGTGCTCTGGTCCATGGGGTCATGAAGAGTCAGGCGCAACTAAACGACTAAACAACAACAACAAGAAGAAGATTCATTTCTAACCAAGGTGTGAACAGTGTTGTTTAGGGTAAAATCTTCCATGCTCGATCAGTGCCACTCTGGTGCATACACAACAGAAATGAGCTGGTGTTGTGCTGATGAGAACAGCTAGGGTGAGGAAGAGCTGTGAAATGCACTGGGTGGGGAAACTTCACTGTGCTCTAAGGTGATAATGTGAAAACACCCTTAAACTCTGATGATGTCTGGATGGTGGATAGAGAGGGATCGTTGAGTGTGCATCAAAATTAGCCTACTGTACAAAGGTAACTGTTGCATTTGTTCCACTCATTTCTATCTCCAACCCTGCCCATCACCAGTGTGTGGCCCTCAGAAAGGTTGCTAAAATGGAATGTGGCCACCAGACTGAAAAAGTTTCTCTAGCCCTGGTGTAAACATATCTGACTGAAGCTTGAAATCCAAGATGAAGAACTCCTCCCATCCTCCCACTCCCAACACACACTTTCACCTGTGGCCCTTAAACCCCTCGGTGACCCTTCTTTTGTCAGAGGCAGGGACGGCAGGTAGATCCAGCCATTGTGTGAACTGAAGCTGTGGCAGAGACCCAGGACCCAGGGGAATATAGTCCCTGGGATGAGACCAGAGTTTTAAACACTGGTGGCTTCCCACTATCATTCCTCAGCTTTGCCACCTTTCCTTTTAGAAAACAACTTCCACCTGCACCACTTGAGCTGTACCACCCTTAGGGGAATGAAAAGCTTCTTTTGGTGAAAATTAAACTACTCTACACCCCACACATCCAGGGGTTCTTGTTCCTCTTAAGGAAGATGTTTGCTTGTACAGAGCATCAGGAGAGCTGAAAAAGTTGTTTTATTATCCTTGTGAAACCCTGATCTTTATGTCCATGCAGATAGATTAATCAATGTTTTCCCTGGCCATTAACATTCCATCAAACTTTGCCTAAAGTGGCTACATTGTATAAAAATAAAAACACCCCCAGTAGTGATCACAAAACTGCTTATTCCATATAGCCCTGATTCAAGCTGAGAAATGTGTGTCATGTAAGCTATGGCTACCATCCAGAATGAGAAATAGCCAGATGCCACCTTGGCATATTCAGTGACACTGGCCCCAAATAATTCCTTCCACAAGCCCATCAAGCTTGACAGAATTGGACCAAAATATAAACACTGACCCCTTGAGTTGAAGGTTATGTCTTGAGATCCATCAAACATGAGGACATAAACCCCAAACATAAAAACCTCCATCTATAGTTTTATCTCCTTGTACTAGCGGCCAGGTATATAGTGTCAAGTAATATTTTCTAGCTGGCTTTTTGGTTGATTTATGCCGCTTAGTTATATTGATGAGTTTAGCACTTTGTTCTTTTTGTCTAAAGAAATCTGCCAGTTATGTTTCTCCTCTCTCTTTTACAGCTTCAGTGCCTTGCGGAACGTACTTCTGGGGCTCCTCAGGTCATATTGTGTGCCTTTGATCTTAATTGGAACCGTCGTGTTTCATGTTGTAGTCATTAGGTTTTCACAAGCAACGTGTGGTCTAAACTCGGTATAGAAAAGTTTTCCTATATCAAGAGGATGTAGCTTTTCACTCCTCGAGGAGAGCTTGCGGGAGGCTGATCTGTTCTCTTGTCGTGCCCCCAAATGCCTCGGTACAGATTAGCTCCACCAAGTAGGTTAAGATCATGAATTTTATTGGGCTGAACTTTAGCTGTTTAAAATTACAAGCTATTGAACCATGGGGAAGCTTTTCCTGCGGCAAAGGTGTGCAGAATAAAATAAAATTAAATGCACCATTTAATTACAGATCCAGGTTTTGCATCTTATCATAAAGTTGCTTCCAGACAAAGACAATTCTTGAGATGAAGTTAATTGAATTATATTCCAATTAAACTGAATTGTCAAAGAAATGGGGCGTACTTTGAGTCATCAAATTCATTTTCTGGGGTAAGGAAATGCCTGCAGGCCAGTTTCAACCAAACACTCTTTCCTTTCTCCTTCTTTCCCCACTAATGCTTGACCCACAGGCAACTTGCCACAAATCTCATTGCATTGTTCCTTTATCTTTGAGAATGTAACAGCTGCACAAGGATGTCAAATTAGGGCTTGATTCTTATCCATAGTATGATCCTGCGAATGTACACTAGGTTCAGATTACCCATTTTAACATTATTTTTCAGTATATTGGCATAATGAAGGATGAAGTTTGGGGGTTTAAATACTCCAGAGTGGTCCATTGTTTCCAAGGTTGGCAAAAGCTATACCCTGAAATGCTAACTGCACATTAATGTGAATTTATCGTGAGGATGCAGTGCCACATTATAAGAAATTAATATTGATGTATGTAGAGACAAATTAAGATCTAATGATTTCCTAATAAAGTAATTTGTTCATGGATCACAAGGGGATTACAGGGAGAAAAAACTTCTAATGATATGACCAAGGTAATTATTTTTCAGCATCTAATTACACCTTCACAACTGATTAGAGTTCCATTTGCAGAGTTAAATGGTGGTACAGAATGTCCCAACAACATTCACATTTATCATTAAAACAAGTTGCTGGCCTTTGACAATGGGGCAGAGCTGCCCCTGAGAGGTAATTTAACATAATTGAGGGGATAATATGTTTACTATGTGCTCAGATTGCCTACTTCAAATAAAAATCTAGCTGGCAGAGAACTGGGAAATCCTAGTCCCCAAACGGATCCTGTATTTTCATATCAAACTCAATGAATTTGTGCATAAAAGTGTATGAAGTTATAGAGTAACTCATTTTAGCAACTTCTCCCACTTCTCCCTTCATGCAGTCTGCTGGCAATTTTGAGTGTTAACATATATCAGGGTTGGGGAACCTATTCATCCCAAGGGATAAACCTTTTGGGAGCCACATGTCAGTGGTGGTAAACATGGATGCAGCAATAAATGCATTTCCCCCTTTGTGCAGTAGGCCCACCCAGTCCCTCTCTACTCTCCATTCATGTGAGTAAGATTTCAATGGCACATTCCACTCGGGGGGGGGGGGAACCACTCGAGAAGATGCAAAACAGGGGCAAGGCTGGCTGGAGATCTGACAGCACCTAGCAAGAGTTCCAGGGCTGTATTGAGGAACTTGGAGATCCACTTCCACCCCCTGATAGGACTGACATTCCCCACCCTGATATCTCTCATTGTATTTCAATCATTTATCTCCAGCACATTCACCATGTGTTGTCACTTCTGGTTGTTTGAAGCCATTCCATAAACAATTCCAAAGTGGTGTGTATGGCAAGGCTGGTGAACCTATGGCCCTCCAGATATCTGGGGGCTCCTCCTCCCATCAACCTCAGCCATCATGGCCAATGGATGAGGATGATGAGCTCTGTGGTCCAGCAACTTCGGGAAGTTCAGTTCCCCCAAACTGGCTCTGTGGTCTCCCAGCATCAATCACACATAAGCATAAGACTCTTCCATTCCCAACATCCCACAAGGGTTGACTATATATTTTTAATCATTTTTATTTTATTTTTACCTCTGCTTCTGGTAAATTTCTGGTAGAACATTTGTGGTATTATCTGACTCAGTTTGAAAATTAGTTTGCAATTTTTCAAGATTCTTTTAAAAATCTAATTACTTGAGCAGGTTCATCTAATAAATATGCTGTAGCAAAGATGAAAGTCTATTTGTCATCTATAAAAAGAGGGGAAATAATGTATTCCCTGTTCATTGGAAATATAGAACTATTTAGGACACTTCCAGCCATGTGAAATATATTACCCCTGTGGTGCTATGAAGGTCAGTATCAGAATAGCTTATTTGCTGCAAAAGTAGCAGCAGTCACATAAATTAAAGATGCCCGAAGGCAACCGACACTCACGCCCAACAGCTCTGAAAAATGATCTCATTTTGATTCCAGTCAGTGTAATTACTTTGTTTGTGATGTAAGTCCTATTTTTGCTCTGTCTTTGTCTCTGTTGATTCTCCAGACTATACTTTTCTGATCTGTGAAGAAAGACAAAAGAGGGGCTTTTAAGATAAATTTAGAAGTTATTCCAAACAGATGCATGATTCTGTAGGAGAGTGCTAAAGAAAGAGTTTTGTTACGCTAAATCGGGTGCATTCACAGAAAACAGGTAACAAAGGGAAATGTCATTAGTTAGACCATCTAATTTTATTTTGCCACTTAATTGAATCTTTTAAAGATGTGCAGTGATTTAATGATTACTGAAATGTATTCGCTTCCATGAGATCAAGGGAAACAAACTTGTCACCACCAGTGGCACTTAAATATCAAATTACGGAGGTTTTACACAAGCACCCAAGAGTCTACAGTGAGAGTGATTCATGTGCAAATAACAGTTCCCCTTCCCCCATAACTTGTAATGGCCATGTCTGCCAAGATTCTTCAGGACCCTGGACAAGTCCCCAAGTGCAGGCTGCTGGCTTCAACATGTGCTTTCTGTTATATCAGGGACAGGGGACATATGACATTATTGGGGGGGGGGGTGACCTTACCAGCATGGTCAATGGTTAGTTATTATAAGACCTGGGAGGGGCATGGGTCCCCTGTGTTAGGAGCTCCTACTCCTGGACCCTGGCAGAGACACATGCCCGAATGGCATGTTCTCTACCTCCTGGTCAATCGTTCTGGAGCTTCAAAAGCATTCTTCAGCCCAAACATCACAGCGAATGATGCCAAGAATCATCAGCACACTTACGGATCCACAGAGTTTGCACAGTTGCATAACAGAACTCAGCAACTCAGCATTTTGGCTAAACTACTTTTATTTACATATAATACACTCAGAACACTGCAACATGGCTCTCTAGCATCAGACAGCAAAGAGAAAGAACAAATGACAATAGTCCCACTTCACAGAACACAGTATCACAAACACCCTGTCTCCCTCACTTCCCACTCTGTGGAATGAAAAACATACACCGTCATGTGATAGACAACAATCCCATGACTGCAGACACGGGGAATGAATCTCCAACACCCTGTCCCTGCCTTTTGCATCTTATGGGCCTAATTAACTTACTGAGACCTCAGCCTAATATTGAGGTGTGGGTAAATGTAAATTGATTGATTGATTGATTGATTGCATTTATACCCAATCTTTTTCTTCAGTGAGCTCAGGTAGGCATTACATGGCTCTTCCTTTCCTCAGTTAATCTCCACAACAATGCTGTGAGGTAGATTAAGCTAAGAGGCAGTGACTGGCCCATGGTCACCCAGTGAGTTTAATGGCTCAGTGAGCATTTGAACCCTGGTCTCCCAGGTCCTAGTCTGTCACACTAACCACTACACCACACTGGCTTTACCTCTCTGGCCTGGAGCTTGGCAGTCCACCACCTCTCTGTAATCTCGCACTAAGTGCACAGTCTGCCGTAGTGCAAAGGGCTCAGTGGAGGGTGAGGTCCTTGGGAGTAAGGATGCTACCTTCAAGCTCTAAACCCAGTTCAGAGCAAGCCACTCTTCACTTGTTGAGAATGAGAACACCCTTCTGATACAACTGTCCTTACTGTGGAGAAAGAGTAGCTGGTTGTAGTTTTCCTATACAATCCATTTGGTTTGGGAGTGCAAGGACTGTTCATCATATTATATGGAGTAGTGTCTCTCTCCAAAGATTGGAGCTCTTTGCCGAATCAGAGTTTGAAGTACAAGATAATTCATTGCATTCTAATATTTGCTTGGTAAGGTTGAGGAAGTGTATGTTTAAAGAGAATTTTACTGGTTCACTTATTGCATTTGATTTGATTACAATCAGTATATGACATGGATATGAACCTAAGCACTTTTCTCTCTCTTTTTGTTTCCATTCTCATTTTTTGCAATGAACAACAACAACCAAAGGCATGGAGTGTTAATATTTTCTAGATCTGCCATACAATACCTGCTTACCTAGGAGGAAGCCCCATTAAACTAAGTGGTAGTCCTCAAAAATCAGTCGCCTTGACTTTGATGGTTTATAAACATATGTTTAACTTTCTCAAATGAACTTAACTTTGGATGGATCCAGCTCATAATAGTTCGATTTATATTAAATTTCTTACAACATGTATGCCACATTTTTAACTGCTTTAATATCAAAGTTTTCTGCACTATTAGACGTAGAAACCAATTTGTGCTATGCCTCCATGGCAGTCATTGTGTGACTGGCACTCAAGGCAGTTTCTCAAAATTCCAGATATTCCAATTGCCCCATAAAGGCTGCTGGCCCCTGGTTTACATCATCCCACAGGACTCTTCTTCTTCTGTAGGACATTCCCTGTTACCAGCCCTTAAGTTTACAGTATCTTGCACTTTAGGAAATGTGCTGCTTCTCCCATTGCTGCTGATAGCACATGATTAATTGGAAGTGCTGTATGGAATGTAGCTGCATGGGTGTCATGAGCACTTTGCATCAGAACCAAATGGTCTAGATTAATCAACAAATGATGCAGTGGAGCCAGTGTGGTGTAGTGGTTAAGAGCGGTAGACTCCTGATCTGGGGAACCGGGTTTGCTTCTCCGCTCCTCCACATGCAGCTGCTGGGTGACCTTGGGCTAGTCACACTTCTCTGAAGTCTCTCAGCCCCACCCACCTCACAGGGTGTCTGTTGTGGGGGAGGAAGGGAAAGGAGACTGTTAGCTGCTTTGATACTCCTTCGGGTAGTGATAAAGCAGGATATCAAATCCAAACTCTTCTTCTTCTTCTTCTTCTTCTTCTTCTTCTTCTTCTTCTTCTTCTTCTTCTTCTTCTTCTTCTTCTTCTTCTTCTTCTTCTTCCTGATATATGTCACCTTCAGACTAGATCTCTGCATATTCTCCACCAGTGCTGTGAAAACTGCATCCAGAGAAGCATTGTGGCTAGCCCAATACCATTATCGTTCATCAATTCCTCAATATTCAAGTGTTGCAAATTAGCCATGTGCACACCAATGCTGGGGAACATCACTGATGCCAATTCATTAGTCAATGGAGTGGGAAAGATCAACGCATCAGTCAAGAAGATATATGGAGTCTGTCCCTTAATGATGTTAGCTTCTAGGCAGATGGTGATGGAACCTTTGTAGCCTGATGACTGTGTTTAATATGTGCAATCCATACACCAATAAATCTGTAGCTGGCAACAGGCAGCCTCACTTTGTTTGGTATATGGAAAAAGAAGAAGAAGTGTCCTCTGTATTGTGGACAGCATTAACATTTAACAATGTTTCCGCTGAACACAGGGAAGTTTCTTTATTGAATCTAAATTAAAAAGTAATAATTATCCAATAAAGGCAATCAGCCTGAGTAATGCTGCTTTTCAGTGAGGACAGTTACTGTCAGATCCCTTTACTAAGGCAGTCACATCAGCACCTTGAAGAATTGTATGCTCCATGGACTGCTACACAGACTTTAAGGAAGGCTGCCTCCCCAGTAGGCATGGGCAATGCAGTGTGGCTCACTAACATTACCCAATGCCACAAGGAACGAAGGGAAGATGGAAAGGTTAATTTTAAAATGTGAGTGAAAGATTAAAAGCAAAAGACATTTTAACAGGGCTAAGATTATCATTTTGTGTGGCTATGTCTTAGAAAAATTAGGACTATAAACCAAATACTTGTTGCAGTGCTGAGATTTTTGTTAAAAGAAGTCTTGGTTCCTGTTAGAGTGGGATAAGAGCAGACTAAATTGTTGACATCAATACATGTTGTTACCATAGAAAAGCCCAATTGGTTCTGTATATCACACAGCACTGTGAGAATTATAATGTGATGTTGCCTAGAAGTGATCCATGCCTTTTCAGAAGAACCATGTGAGCTTCTATGCAACAGACAGCCTCCAGACACCCCAACCCACCCTTGGTAGAATGGGGTTGTTGTTTTTTGCAGAGGAAATACAATTTTGTTTGATGAAATTATAGGGGAGCTGTCCAAAACCTGAAGGTGCTAGATTAAGAGGAAACAATTTGCAACGCTGCTCAGCTCCTTTTCATGCTCATTAGCTCTCCCCTGAAAGGGGGGGCTCATTTCCATTTCAGGCTAATTACCTGCCATTTTATAAAACAAGATAGGTACTATTTCTGCTAATCTGCTTGGGTTATGAATGTGTTACATTCCAGCCATGTGGAGGAAGGCTTGATTTCGCTGCTAGTGGAAGCAATACTTGTGACCTTTACAAACAACATTATATTGACTCAGGGTAATCTCAGTTAATACCTGTATTCTTTCTGGCTGTCATTCAGAGAATGGAAAATTAAACTGTGAGCAGGTAATTGCCCTATCCATCTGTAAACAATTCATTTTATTCCACCTGTCACTCAAAACCCTGGAACATCCTAGCCATTGTCCAAACATCTCTCAAAGACAAATTTACTGCTTCACATATTGTATTTAATTTGATAACAATCAGCTTGCGACATGGATATAAACATAAGCAACCCCTCCCCTTTTGTTGCCTTTCTCATTTGTCAGTTTGAGCTGGTTCAGGTGGCATCAATGACTAGGAGCACCTACGTCCAGCTGTGGCTGATGCATCAGCTGTGGTCATTTCTGGATAGGAGTAGCCTGCCTGGCCATAGTTTACTCATGCTCTGGTGACATCCAGCCTGGATTACTGCAGTGCAGTCTACATGGCACTACATTTCAAAATGGTCCAGAAATTTCAACTAGCTGCGTCAAGAATGGTGGTAAGGACAGGCATATTTCTCCTCTCTTAAAACAGCTGCACTGGTTTCCAATTTGTTTCTGGACCCAATTCAATGTCCTTACTTAAAAATCCTAAGTGACCTGAGACCCAAATATCTGCAAGAAAATCTTTTTGCTCATAGATGAAACTCTCTTGGTGGTCCTTATACAGGATGAAGTGCTAGTGAGAGGGATGGGGCTCAAAGAAGGGCCTTTTTAGTGGTGATGCCTCATATATGAAGCTCCCTACTGAGAGGTCTCAGGCCTAATTTTTTATCATTTTAGACCTGGTTAAGGTACAGCTTTTGGGGCAGACGTCTGATAAATGGATTAGTTGTTGCTGCTGCTAATTAGTACATTTCTATTCAGTGAATTGTTCTACATTGTTTATTTTAAGGATTATATTTTAAGGATTCCTTTTATCTTAAGGGTTGTTGCAACCACCCTGTGGCTTGAGCAAAAGGCATCATATAAATCATATAAATAAATAAGGTTCCACAACCTTGGGTTGGGGGAAAAGGTTTTCCTAGTCAAAATAGCGAAACTCGGCAAACTGCCTCCCCTTCCAGGCAGTAAGTAATTCAGTAAGAAGATCCAATCACTCCATTAACAAGTGTCAAGTTCCTTTGCTGACAGACTTATTTGGAAAAAAAATGTGCCAGAATGAAAGGGTCAGGAAAAAATAATATCACTGAAAATGGGTCATGGCAGAGCTGAATTAAATAATGGTTTTTTTGCTGGGCAGGGTTTTATGTGGCTCCTTGTTTTGTTGCTATACCATCTCACAAAATAAAACAAGATTGAAAAAGAAGAACATGCTAAAGATTTGTCCTGGTGTCTATGGAACAGAAATAGCCAAGTGAAATGTGTAGGCAGGAGGATAGAGGTGGATGTCTGAAGGAGACAATGGATACATCACATGGAAATCCCAGCTTTGTTTAAATTCTAGTCAGGGAGGAAAGGATGAAAGAGAGCTGCATATAGATCAAAGATCCCTACAGAATGAAGGTCACTCGGAGATCAGGCATGGGGGATATATTGGTAACAGGAGATACAGAAAGTCTGAGAGATCAGAGTAATAGTAAGGCTCAGAAAGTCACCAGCTGTAGAGTTGATCAGAAATCAAGCAAACACTGCTGAGCTTAACCTTTGCCACTCTTTTTTGAAATTGACAATCTAAATTAGTGCTGCACCACATTTTCGTAAGCTTTGATTTCTGCTGCAAAAATATCTATTGGAGAGGAGGGGTGATGTTCACAAGAATTTGCTACTTTCCATATGTTTACCTATTTTTTTGCACCTTCACCCAACTATTGGGTCCTCAATCACCTGCTGCTCGGGACAGGGAAAGAATCAACATGCCCTCATTGTCAAGACAACCAAACCAACTTTCCCATTTCCACCCAAATGTACATCCCAATGAGAATAATGTAGCACAGAGGAACCATAACTGAATGGGATTGTAGTTCCTTTGCACAGGATGGGCAATTGCCGTGGCCCAGTTCCCCTCAGCAATGCATAACCATCTTTTGGTCCCTGATATACATTCCTTGGCAAGCAGTTTTGCATCCTTCTACTGAGGAGTGCATATCTTTACAAAAAAGGCTCATCCAAGGTGGGATCTGTTGGAATATTGGGGTGTAAATCACCAATATTCTTACTACTGCCACTGGCTTCGGTAAAGAAGACAGCAAACAATCGTAGGTGCTAATCTACGTTTATTCAGAGAGTGTGTTCAGCCATCACTCTCCAGTTCAGAAGAAAGTGAAAGTAGAAACAGAACAAAGAACATCACATGACAGGAGATCAGGTTACAGCTTGAGCTCCTGTGTGGGAAAGTTACAGCAATCACATAAAGTAAACATTCATCCACATGCAGCATCTGTGCCATGCAGAGGATTTATGCTAACATCTCCCCTGAATCCTGAAATGGAAAAAGATGCAAATGTGAGAGCATCATTAAGAGAAGTGAACAGACAGTTGTCATAAACAAAGTAGGACTTTCCTGCTGTGGAACTCTCTGAGACTGGATTGACCAGCTTTGGCTTCCAGGGGACCAGAGCAGTTGCTCTGTTGACAGAAACAGTGTTGCGTTTGACAACCTGTTGTTGTGGCTTAGCCTGTGTGACTGCTGCCTGTTTTGGAGTTCTAAGCACAGCTAAATTTGCAATTGCTGTGTTGGCAAACTCCTGAGAATACCTCTTGGGTCCTCTTCTAATCCTCTCAGACCTGCGTGAGAGGTGCAAATCCTGTTTACTGAGATTCTCCCCTTCAGGACTTTTGGGAGAACTCATACCAATGGTAAACAGTGGATCTAGTGCTTCAAGCACTTTTTCATCATCCGATGAAGGTCTGTTAAAAACAGCATGAGTTCCTTTGTGTATGACTGTCTCCCCTGTGTCAGAGCTACTCGGGGTAGAGCCTTCAGCAAAGGAATCATTATCACTACAACTTGTGTCAGTGTAGGAATCATCAAAATCATTGGCACCTATGGGAAATTCATCAAGAACATATGTTTCTTGTGGCATAGGAGAGTGTTCTACCTCTTGAGTAAGAATCACCTCATTGGAAGAATGCAACATAACTCTGCATTGACCTTCCTCAAAACCCAACAGAATGCCTTGGACTGGCTTGCCCTCAAGCGAAGCCACCCACATTTTGGTTCCAAAAACCTTAGTGTTGCTCACATCAGGCTTTTGTTGGAACAGAATCTCATAAGGAGAACGTTTCTGTCCTTTAGGAACCTGTCTGAGCCACTGGTAAAGGAAAAATGAGATGCTTTCAGCCCACAGTTGTTCAGACAATCCTGAACTCAGCAGTTGCGCCTGCATGCCTGCTTCTAACTCAGTGTTAACCTTAACACATAAGTTTTTGTCCCAAGCTGCCTGGGTTTTGGCAAACTTGTGGTGAATGCCTTTGTCATCAAAAAAAGCTTGAAACTCCTGTGAAGTAAAAAGAGGAATGTCATTGGTCAATAAACATTCAATTTTACAACCATGTTTCAGTTCAACCTTAGCATGAAATTCAGAAAATTTCACAATAGCCTGCTGAGGCTTTTTCAGAGGATAAAACCACGTATACTTAGAGAAGTGGTCAGTTATCAAAAGATAATATTTGGCCTTGCCAAGGGACTCTGGCATAGGACCAAAAACATGAGCAGAAACAATTTGGAAACAACGTGTTAGGCCTTTCTTGGTTGGTTGCTTCTGTGTCTGCTTAGGCTCCTCTGGACCTGTTAAACAATCATCAACAACGTTAAAGCATGCATCACTTTTATCATAAGACAGCCTAAAAAGGTTATCTTTGTCTCTGTGTCCCTTTAAAAGAACTTCTCCATTTTTAGAAATCACACAGGTGCCCCTGTGAAAACACAGCTCAAACCCCTTTTCATCAATTTGAGAAACACTGAAAAGGTTTTGCTTCAGCTCTGGAACAAGATACACATTACTGATACTCAAATTTAGAGATTTCAGAAAAATAGTTCCTTTTCCAATGGATTTCAAGGAATTGCCATCTGCCTGTGACACGATGGAGTCCAGCTTCTCAAAAGTCTGGAACAGTCTCTTGTCGTTCACCATATGGTGCGAAGATCCCGAATCTATGATCAGATAAGACCTGTCGTCGTCTTGGTCATCAAGCTGAGTGAGCATTACAAGCATTTTGCGTGCTGTAGGGCCCTTGCTGCTGCCGCTGCTGCTGCTGCTGCCGCTACCGCCGCTGCCTCGCCCCTTAGGCCCAGAAGCCTGTTGTTGACTTCCTGAGTCCTTCTGGGGTCGTCTGCATGTCATGGCTGTGTGTCCAGGAATATTGCATAACTGGCATCTGACCACAGCTTTAAGGGCTTGTGCAGTCTCTGCAGATGCACCAGGTGAGGGTGAGTAGCGCTCCCCGTTGGCCTCCGCCTGTGCGCGGGTCCTGTCCTCCTCATTAAGCAATGAAGCATAAATTCCTGCTGCAGTCATTTGCTGAGGGTCTTGAGCCCCCAGCTGGGCTGCAATAGCATTATAGGACTTGGGAAGGCTATTTAGCACTGTAAAGCAATAAATGTCGTCATCCAAATTGACGTTTCTGTCAACTAGCTCCTGGCGTAGTTGACGCATCTGATGCAAATGGGCTCTCAGGTCTCCTCCCTCCTTCAGACGCAAATTAATTAATCTCTGAAAGTATAACATTGTTGATCCGGCGCGCAACCTAAGGTGCTCGTCCCGAAGATGAGTCCAAACATCATAAGCATGGTCTAAGTTCCGAATATGAACCAGCTGTGATGAGTCCAAATGCAGAACTATTGTTGCCCTTGCCTGTGCGTTGCGATTCAACCACCTGTGGCCTGGCAAAACGGGCGGTGCGTTCTGAATCAACTCAATAAGTCCTTGCCGGATAAGAACACATTCCATTTTAACACTCCACGTTGCATAATTTGAGTCATTTAACAGAGGACACAAACTCTTGGGTGTTTGATCTGAATCCCCGGCTTTAGCCATCTTGCTACTGTAAGCGTGCTGCTAGCTTCTGACTTCAAAGTACAAAGAAGCTGCAAATTAGGCTTTCGGCAGGCATCTGCAATTAAGCTGCCGCTTTAGAGGTTTTATTGCCGCTATAAATCAGTCCCGGTTACTCACTGCTCCGGTGATAAGGAACGCAGACGTCCGTGCACTTCCTCCCCTGGAACGCAGGAACCGGTGACTCCCAAGCAGGCGAAATTCCTCAGGATCAGCTGCTGCAGATTGAGGCCTGTTTACGTGCCTGTTTTCACGCTTTTCAGAGGTCCGCGGATCGAAACCCCTGCTCTGCTACCACTGTTGGAATATTGGGGTGTAAATCACCAATATTCTTACTACTGCCACTGGCTTCGGTAAAGAAGACAGCAAACAATCGTAGGTGCTAATCTACGTTTATTCAGAGAGTGTGTTCAGCCATCACTCTCCAGTTCAGAAGAAAGTGAAAGTAGAAACAGAACAAAGAACATCACATGACAGGAGATCAGGTTACAGCTTGAGCTCCTGTGTGGGAAAGTTACAGCAATCACATAAAGTAAACATTCATCCACATGCAGCATCTGTGCCATGCAGAGGATTTATGCTAACAGGATGTGTGTGAATATTTGCAAAATTTCCCTCCCTGATATATTTTGGTTCAGCATTTTCTAATTGTCTCATAGAGAAACCTAAGGATGTGGGAGGTGATTATGCTCACAGCTGAAGTAAATTGAAGGTGCTATGTCCTGATGAAGCTTTCATTCATTGCATTATGATGACACAGCAGAAGAGAAGGGAAACTTGATAGAATGAATTCATATCTCCGTAACACCAAGATCTTCTGAGGTTTTTTCAAGCTATGGAAAATGTCAGGTGAAATATATGCATTACAATAAAGCGACAGAAATGGACAGTGAATCAGGGCTATGCCAAATGTTTGCCACCTTCACATTGGGTTAAAAAAAGTCCACCAGATCCCAGGGGGCTTGATATGCTTCCTATAAAACATTTTTATTATGCCAAATAGTCTGTTGTGCGATGCTGTCACTTTTCTAGAAGTTGCTGTTTGGACAAGAAGTTATGGCTTCTTCTTGGAGATTGGAGTTGTCCCTGGGTCTCCTTTTTAAATCCATAACATTTCCTTGTTTTCTCAGGCTATAACTTGTTCCAATAACTATTTGAGTCATAAACCAAGTCGAGTAGAAAGCACACAGCACTTTGTAATATTTTAAATGGACGAATTTCAGTAATTTGCAATATGCAATTATTTCTTACAATTAAAATGAGCAGGTACAAAATAGGTCAAAAACCCTTATGAAGAGGGTGTCAAAAAGAAAAGAAATGATGAGATAAATCATGTCAGGGTAGCAATTCAGCTGATGATTGGCTTGTTTAAGCTGACAGTACAAAGAATAGAAAAGTTCCTAGCTAGATTACAAAAGAATATATATTCCTGAGGGGTTCTGACTAATGGCGTTCAGAGTGATCCAATGTGCAACTAGTTATGGATGTTTCTGAAATTCATATTGTGCAAATTTATTCCCAGATTTTGGAATTTTAAATTGCCTGGACTTGTTTCCAAAGTGGAGCCAATGTATTAGGAATCCGTGGTTGTTCAGTTTTAAATTCTGAGCTTTGTATGCTCTGATTCCTGGAGGTTGTTTTGTTTACCCAGCTCCATATCTCATTATTCCCTCCCACTGCTCTGCATTAGCCATGCGTATGTGTTCATTGATAAATCACCTCAAATAGATAGAAAGACATTTTTAGCACAATGATAGCCACTAAAATAAAAGGGAACAACAAAACAATAAATAGAAAGCTAAATCCAACTGCTCACTCAGTTATCACTTTGTGGCACTGGGCAAAATTGATTCAGAAAATTGAAGCTTGTGTAAAGTTGAAGATTTGACAGCAACACAGAGGGGAAAGGGAGGAGATGTATTTTCAGCCAAAGGGCTTTATAGAAACTTCTGCTCTTCCCCAACCACCACTACAAGGAAATTCATTTATAGCATTATCCTCTCTAACTGCCTTGATGCATTGGGGAATTTCTTCCATCTCCCTGTGCACCAACAGTGTTACTGCAATAGCGTTTCATCTGCAAACATCAGAGGCAGCCATGTTAACTTTAGAAGCTGCAGAAGACCTGCTTGGCGGATGGCAAATTCAATTATTGAAAAACCTTCTGGTTTAAGATCACAGTTAAGGGTATCTCCCATTGGCTCAAGCTTCATAAAACTGGGAAATTGGAAGCTAAGGGTGATGCTGCAACAGATGTGCCTCGTGATATGCAGTGATGCTCTGCAATGCCATAAATTGTGCTTATACAACAAACCCTCCATGCAGTCTATGTTTTTCAGGCTCAAACGCAGATCACAGAATCATAAAATTGTAGAGTTGGAAGGAATCCCAACGGCCATCTAGTCCAACCTCTGCAATGCAGGAATCTCAACATGAGGTCCCCTGTCCAATTTGAACCCATATCGGACCCTGCTTAACTTTGCAAGTGTGCTAGCAGATTTATTGCTGCACCACCAGGAGGACTTTGGGGAGGATGAAGTGCCCCATGGTATCCTGTATTGTGATATGAAGCATCTGGGCCTTCTGTATTGAGTTAACCCATGCCCATTTGTTACTTACATCAGTAGCTTTTCATCAGATGGCGTCTGAATCCTGCAGCACCTCACAAGTACCCTGCGACTTTGAAATTCAAGGATAATGCACCATAACCACACTTTCCCCCATTTTTGCACAATCTTCCCATAAGCTCCTCATAGTGATTCCTCCTGATGGAAAACGATCACTTTGCTGCAGCAGAGACAGCCTTACTTCATAGAATAGGCATGCTGCTCATCACCCATTTATTCTGCTACTCAAATGGGAACTTTTCCAGTTTCAGAGGTAGCTCTAATATAGGACTGACTTCATGAAAGGAGAGAATGGACACCACATCAATTCTAGCATGCTTCTTGAAGTTGACCTCATAGAGCTCCTGGAAGGTGTGTGGAGGGGCTGTTGCCACTGGCTTTCTCTTCTTAGCCTTTCAAGCTGTGTGGTCACAACTGGTGCTACTGAGGACCTTCCATCACTTCAGCCACCATCTCTTTCCCCCTAAAAGCACCCATAGTCACTTCTAAAGCCCAATAGAGCTTATAGGAAATTTGTGTCTCTTTCCTCTGTGGTGACCAAATTAGGACTTTGCTGTTATAATGCCCTATTTATAGAACTCTCTTCCTATGAAGGCTTGCCAGGCATCTACCTTAATGCCCATTTGGCAGCAAAAACTTTCTCTTGCCCAGATCTTGTTCTCTGATTACCGAATCTGTTATATAGTTGTTCTTACAGTGCTAAATTATTTTGTCACCCTATGGTGTCTTAATGTATTCTATAATCGCCTTCTTTGTAGTAAACTGCCTTTATATTGAAGGGCAGGTCAAAAATCTGATTAACTAAGTAAAAATACTACTAGTAAATCTTTTACATTAATATCTCAACTGAAATCGCATACAACTATGTATGAACTAGTCTGACTACTCCTAAGACATGCAGTGCCCTCCTAATGAGAAGAGTTCAGAACTAAATTACTTTTCTGTAATGGGGAATCTGGATAAATGTCCTTTCTCGAGAACATTGCAGTGCAATAAGATGAGATTAAGAAACATTTCTTTTCCAAATTAAACATGTGAAAATGCTGTCAAGGATTAAAGCGGAGTTCTCTTTCAGCCGCATGCATATTTCAAATGAAGGTGCCATTTCATAAGAATAGTAATTTGCAGAGCAATCCTACTAGGGGCTGAGAAGCACAGAGAGATGGGTCCTTAGTCACACCTGTAGCTTGCCATCTCCTGCTGGCCAAGGCAGAGGTTGGGGGGGGCATCTTCTTCTTTTTGAGCTGCACTACCTCCTGCAAATCATTGACCATTCCTGGCTCTGCCCCAGATTACCCCATCATGTGGGGGCTTTCCCCTGACTACTGCTACCAGTGGTGGTAGCAGTTGCTCTGTTCCACATAATAGAAGAGGCCTCCAAGGTGGTAAAGGCACCCTGCTGGTGGAGGCTGGTGCATAGCTGCCAAGTTATCCCTTTTTTAAAGGGATTTTCCCTTATGCTGAATAGGCTTCCTCGCGAGAAAAGGGAAAACTTGGCAGCTATGGGCTGGTGGAGGTTAGAAGACAAAGCTGCTGAATCCTAATTCCTTCCAACAGTACATACCGGTATTTGAGGTTAGAACTTTAGCAACAGATTGCGGACCTCAATGCACTTACCATAGAGCTCAATAGGAACTACTTCTGTGTAAATAGAATAGCTTTTTAACATCTACATGCAGCTGCTGGGAGAGATCATCAGGGGGTTTGGGCTGGGTGGTCATCAGTATGTGGATGATACCCAGCTCTACCTCTCTTTCAAATCAGAACCAGTGAAGGCGGTGGTGGCCCTGTGTGAGTGCCTGGAGGTGGTTGGAGGACGGATGGCGGCTAGCGGATTGAGGTGGAATCCTGACAAGACAAAAGTACTGTTTGTGGGGGACAGGAGGCGGGGAGGTGTGGAAGACTCCCTGGTCCTGAATGGGGTAACTGTGTCCCTGAAGGACCAGGCGCGCAGCCTGGGAGTCATTTTGGACTCTCAGCTATCCATGGAGGCACAGGTCAATTCTGTGTCCAGGGCAGCTGTCTATCAGCTCCATCTGGTACACAGGCTGAGACCGTATCTGCCCGCAGACTGTCTCGCTAGAGTGGTGCATGCTCTAGTTATCTCTCGCTTGGACTACTGCAATGCGCTCTACGTGGGGCTACCTTTGAAGGTTGCCTGGAAACTACAACTAATTCAGAATGCAGCAGCTAGAGTGGTGACTGCGAGCGGCCACCAAGACCACATAACACCGCTCTTGAAAGACCTACATTGGCTCCCAGTACGTTTCTGAGCACAATTAAAAGTGTTGGTGTTGACCTTTAAAGCCCTAAATGGCCTCGGTCCAGTATACCTGAAGGAGCATCTCCACCCCATCATACTGCCTGGATACTGAGGTCCAGTGCCAAGGGCCTTCTGGCGGTTCCCTCGTTGCAAGAAGCAGAGTTGCAGGGAACCAGGCAGAGGGCCTTCTCGGTAGTGGCGCCCGTTGAATGCCCTCCCATCAGATGTCAAAGAGAAAAACAACTACCAGATTTTTAGAAGAAATCTGGAAGGGGTATTGTGAGGGACAAGGGATACAGGGAAGTCCCTCCCATCTTAAGTTCCAGCCCATCCCCAAGCGCTGGAGAGAGTAAGGAGAGCTCTGCCTCCAGCAGAGAGTCAGGAAGTGGTGTCCGAGGCTCAGGCAAGGTTGTGGAGCCCATGCCTCAGGTGGGACAGGAAGTTGGGCGCACGGGGGGAAGGCCAATCCCCCCAACTCCCGAATTGCGACGCAAACGTAGGGGGAAGAGGTTGGGTCTCCCAAAGCTTTTGTGCTGGAAGAAAACGCGCCAATCGCCATTCGGAGGTTCTGACACCTCACCTTAAGCATGTATATAGATCGTTCTGACCACTGTAAATAATCAGCACTTAATAAAAGCCTAAAAAGACTATGCTGGAGTCGTTACTCTAGAGTAGCCACATCAGGCCCTCTGACAGGTATAAATAATAAATTATTGTTATTATTGTTGTTGTTGTTGTTGTTGTTGTTACTATTATATGCATATGATAGTGCCATTAGGGATAAGCGTTTGTGGATTGAGGACGCCAGAAAAACAACAACAAATGGAAACGCACTGCTTCAAAAAGAAGCTAATTTGTCCTAAAGCCAACAACACAACAGTATAAAATGAAACTATAAGATCTTGAAAAAAGGCATAGTGGCAATTTCACTTCTGTCCTTTGAGAGATGCAGGAGAACCAACAGAGTTGCACTCCCCTCTTTTCTTCCCCAGGGTGACCATTGATTCATCAAAATTCACAAATACTGAATTCCTTAAGCATCCCTACCTTGCAGCGCTTACAAGAACGCTCTATTAGACTTCCGCTTGAGGCGCCATGGAAGATGGCTGAAAATTCCATCGCTCCGGCTCCCACAGGGTAATTAGAGGCTGAGATGGGAGTAATCAGCCTCCCAAAATCTTCTCTGGGGGTACCGGAAGACACAGTCTCATCTGCGGATGCCCAATAACCCAGCCCCAAATTCGGAAGGAAGGAGGGGCTGGGGGGCACTGGATGGAAAGCCCCCGAGAGAGTCTGGCTCTCCTGGATGCTGTCTCCGTGAGCGAATCAAGTTCCATTTCTTAAGATGAAAAAATGGATTTAAGTTTTGGACATGCTTCGAGCGAGGAGGGAGGCATTACTCTGCTAAACAACCCAGCCACTGAGGTGCCAAAAAGATTTAGTGGAAGAAGGATTAACATCTAAGTTGGTATGTTGGAACGGAACAGAAGGGGGGGGCGACGAGCCTATCTTATTATTGTACTTCTCTTTATTATATTATTTGGCAAAAAGCAACAACAACAACAACAACAACCCAGAAGAACCGTTTATATTATCTATAACAAGTGAGACTGGAAGGTTTTGTATTTCTTGACATAATATGGCTCTAAAATTATAAACTGTGTGGAAATAATAATACTATATAATTAAGGCTTTTGATCTTTGATTTGCTTGGAAGAGGATAAAAGATTCTCCAATTTGTTGACATCAGACAGAAGCAGGGTCTTATTCACCGCTGGAGAGACGTTTAAAAACCTCGGATGGTTTCCTAGAATTTATGTGGGAGCTATGTCACATTTTTAATTTGGAAATCCGCCATGATCGGAAGTCAAGACTGGGCTGCAGAATTATAAATAGTCATAGGGGGAGGTGAGCCTTTAATATGTCATTATATTTGTATTTCCAGTTTGATTTGGTAAATCTCCCCTGGAAAGGCTAATGTTTGATGCAACCGGTCTGGGAAAATTACTGAGCAGATGCTTAGACTTGATTTTATCAGAACTATGTGAAGATGGCGGCTGCTACCAGCGAAAAGACTTTTTTATTGATTCGGCAGAAACACCAGCGTGTGAAGAGATACTGTGAACTTATAGAGGGGAATCATGGACATAAAATCCACACAGAAACACATCATTGTTTGTTTTAACTCGCTTGTGGGAACAACTCAAAGGCTGTGAAAGAATGAAGGATAACAACAGAATTAGAGGAATCATCAGAATTGACTATGAAAAGCAGTAGAAGTATGAGATGATCAGAACCCTCCGAACTTGAAGCATGGGAAGTCCTATTAAAAAATTATAATTTGGCAGAATATTCAGACTATTTGATATGTATAATTTGGAATATTTAATGTGATTGGATTGGATTGTTAAAATGGAAAATTTAATTTAAATGATTTTTTTTAAAAAAAACCAAGGACGCTCTATTAGAGGGGAGCAGGATTTGTTATATTTTCATTCTAGCATAGATTTCCCCCTAAAAATATAAAAGTTGCATCAGGAATAGAATTAAAGGAAGATGGCTTACAAGAAGTCATTATCATCATTAATGTGCAACTGGTCATTCCATGCATACTAACAGGGCAATTACTGATGTTTTGTCCACAATGCTAAACAAAGTGGACACAAATCAAAATTATATGGTATGCTATGAGCTAAAGCTATTCGCAAGTGGCTCAATGCATGAGTAAGCATGCAAAATATTATCATATAAAATGAGGGGCCTTAAAAAAACTGCTAAAAGTACTAGAAAAAAGATAAAAATATATAATCATAAATATACAGAAAATCTCATAAACTAGGGTATTGCAAAAAATAAAAATAAATAGAATTTGTAATTTGTTCTTATTTCCAATTACAAATGTCTTTTCATACCTGCAGAGATGTCTGCCTACAGGCAATATGATTTAGAGGTATATATTAGGTTTGGTATTTTAATTTTGGTGAATGTAGTTCTGCTTTATTTTTCTTAGATTAACTTTCAAAGTAATTTAAAACTTTGTGGTGTTATGCAAAAGTGAGTCATGACTGTTTGTGAACTGGGGGTGGTTGTTGTTGTTTTACACAGAGACACACACAGTACCCCTTGGGATCCAGAACTGTAAAGGAACAAATGGGGAGAGACACGGCCAGAATATGAAGAAAATAATATCACAGTAAATTTACTTTACTTTTAAAAAAGACATTCAAAGTTGTATCCTTAAAATAAAAATAAAAAACTTGACATGTTATAAAGGAAGAATTGAATTTGTACAGCATACTTGCCATTTGACTTTCTGACTGACTGGCTGTGTGACAGCCTGTGTAATCAGGCGACTGATAAATACTGTCTATGTTCTTTCTTTGCTTTTTTATTGTTGTCTTAATTGCTCATTTGTTCTCTTCAGAAGCCACCTTGAGCCTTTGAAAGGCTGCATGCAATGTTTTTAAAAGAAAAAAAAATAGCATTGTAGGGGCCAAACTGCACTTCAATTTTAATTTTATATATATTTATGTAAGATACATAAAGCAATGCAAATAAATCATAAACATAAACAATACTTACTATTATTGTTTGACCTCTCTATTAAAGCATTAAGGCAAGCAGGGGACATGTTGGCAGTTCCGTAAAACTCAGCGGCTCTCATACATCTACATAAATAAGGTAAAAGGTAAAGGGACCCCTGACCATTAGGTCCAGTCGTGTCCGACTCTGGGGTTGCGGTGCTCATCTCGCTTTACTGGCCGAGGGAGCCGGCGTATAGCTTCCAGGTCATGTGGCCAGCATGACAAAGCTGCTTCTGGCGAACCAGAGCAGCACACAGAAACGCCATTTACCTTCCCGCCAGAGCGGTCCCTATTTATCTACTTGCACTTTGACATGCTTTCAAACTACCGGTACTAGGTTGGCAGGTGCTGGGACCGAGCAACGGGAACTCATCCTGTCGCGGGGCTTGGTATAAATCTCAAAACGGCTTTGTTAAAGCAGTGTTGACACCTGTTGAATTCTCAATTAAAAGTGTCTTACACTTCTGGCATAAATAATTCCTGGGGCTAAGAGCAGCACAGCACATTCTGAATCTATCTGTTTATAATTCAGTTACAACAGAGCTTATTATTGCTTAATGCGGCCTAAGAACATAATGGGAAATGTTATAGATTAATGAAGGGCAGAGGGCAGCTGATTCCCCTTTAGTTTCATCAAGATTTACAGTGTTGTGAGGTCTCCTAGCTCATGAAGTTATTTCCACTTCACTACTGAGTTCTTTAACATCCCACTATAATTACTTTGAATACATTGTTTTAATACCATGGTACTGCATTTTAAAAAGGATTTGAAATGAATAATCAACCACCTGAGATCAGGAAGATTTCATCCAAAATAACCCTCATTACAGTCCAGGGGTGCCAACTTCAATAAAATATTGGGGAGGGGGCAAATAAGCACCACCCCACATAATCAATCACAAGATGCGGCACATACACAGCATTTGAATGGCAATGCCCATCTTGGGGGAGGGGGAGGCAGGGACTTGGCCCCTTTACAGTCACAATGCTTGCTGTTAGTCAGATACAGACAACATTCAAGTTTTAGAACACCTTTAAAGGAAAGAGTTAAAGCGTTTGTAAATTCCCTCATGTTCCAAAAAACATGGAAATTGTCAGTCACGCACCTTACCTGGCCTGCCATGTAAGCAGTAAACAACTTCTGTAGTGGCATATACTTTACTCACTTAAAACACAACCTGTGTGCATCCACCCTATCCATTGGCCCCACACCTTTATTCAGATTTAAAATGTGTTTGGGGCAGGCACAAAAATGGTAGGTAAAACAGGACTCCAGCACCTAAAAGTGCAGATTTAAACAGCCAACTCTACCAACTTGTAACTCTACCACACTTTATCAGAGTTTTCTGCAATTTGGAAAGATTATCCCCCTCATTGTGTAGATATACTGTGCTGAAGTGCACACTGAGAGAACAATCATCTTCATTTTATGGTGAATAGAACCTTCTGGCTGTATAATGATAGACCGCCAGAGAAAGCCAGCTGCCTTAACTATACAGCTGCTTTTGTGGCTCTGTAAGTATAGGATGCCCTTCATGGATCAATGCCTTGTCGTGGCGAAGGGGCTTGAATAACTCAGAGAAGCTATGAGCTATGCCATGCAGGGCCACCCAAGATGGACAGGTCATAGTGGAGAGTTTTGACTAAACGGGATCCACCTGGAGAAGGAACTGGCAAGCCACTCCAGTATCCCTGCCAAGAAAACTCCATGGACAAAGACAACAGGCATATTCCATGGGGTCACGAAGAGTCGGACACGACTAAACGACTAAACAACAACAAAGTATAGGATATGCATGTGGGCATCCTCATGTTTTCTACCTGCCAGGTTCTTCAGCCAATGGAGAGGGGGCAGCAGTAGCAGCTTGTACTATATCTCCCCATACCACCAAGCTGAAGAAGCTGGTTTCCTCAATGTTCTAGAAGCCTAAATTTGCTCTCTTTACTATTATCTATCTATCTATCTATCTATCTATCTATCTATCTATCTATCATCTATCGGTCTACTGTATCTATCTATCATCTGTCTATTTATTTATTTCTCGCCCATCTGACTGGGCTCCCCCAGCTACTCTGGGCGTCTTCCAACAAAACATTAAAATGCAACAATTCATTAGATATTAAAAGCTTCCCTAATCAGGGCTGCCTTCAGATGTCTTCTAAAAGTCAGATAGTTGTTAATTTCTTTGACATCTGGTGGGAGGGTGTTCCACAGGGCAGGCGCCACAACCAAGGAGGCCCTCTGCCTGGTTCCCTGTAACTTTGCTTTGTGCAGTGAGGGAACCACCAGAAGGCCCTCGGAGCTGGACCTCAGTGTTGGACCTTTACTGTTGAATAGCTGCATGGAATCTTTTTTTTTTTTTTTAATGCCAGGTAGCATCTCAGGATTTGGTCAGAAAACTGCTTAGTATATCCATGTCTATTTCTGGATCAGTGGCTAGAATTGTTCTCTGTTGATCCATTCTCTGTGGCTGTACAGCTTCTTGACTCCCAAAGATCCATATCCCAGATGTCACTGTGATGTGGTTAGACTTGAGGGTGTGTTTTTAAAAAGACACTAAGCACTGTGAGGAAGGAGAGCATATTTTCAACATAGCCGCTCTATCGGATAATTGCATCGCAGCAGACCCTTCCGTTCAGAGGAGGCACTGCTCAATAGTGCAATTATCTTAACACTTAATCCAACCTGACCATTTCCCCAAGGGAGATTTAGGAGCAATTTTATTTCACAGAAATAATAAAAGGAGCTGCTTTAGTACTTCCTCTAACACCACAGGGTAATTCCAGAATCCTCACAAGGAGATCAACATCTTCCACTTATGAACTGGCTTAAAATTTGACCAGGCTTCTAGAAAGCGGCACTGCTTCATCTCGAGTCTAGGTACACACAGCTATCAAAGGTGTCCTCTACTCTGAGAGATTATTTGGATTATACACACACATAGGAGCCAACTCCCAGGGGCCACGGTCCCTTCGAGCCTGCCTCCAATAAAATATTTGAGAGTCCTGCCCCTCAAGTCAATGGGCATTGCCATTCAAATGGTGTTTGTGTGCCATGTTGTTTGATCAATTATGTGGGCTTACCTGCCCCCCCCCAATATTTTTATTTCAGTTGGTACCCTTGATGGAGGGATGGTTGGTGAAGGCAAAGAAGGGAAAAACTCCCAGGATGGGAGACTGGGAGAAGAAAGGGAAGCTCTCAGGTGAGACTCGGGAGGGTCCACCTCTTGCTGTGTGAGACAAGGGTTAAGGTGTACCTTTGAGAGAGGAATCCACATTATCTTTTCTATTTTTTTCCCTGTTTTCATTTAGGTTAGTTTTATATTGTACTGTATTGTGAAAAAAGTCTCAATAAAAGCTTTTGGGGGCAGGAAGAAAAGAGGACATAGGACATTGGCCTGATTTACTGTGATATCTCAGAGTGAGATCCATTCATTTCAGTGGGACTTCAAACTGGCAGAAGAAATTGTTTCCTAAGTGGCTAAGGTGGTTTTTAAAAAGCTACCCAGAGGGCTCAGTGTTATATGAGACACTGAGATAAAAGAAGCCCCTGTCCTAGTTTTTTTTTCCTCTTCCCTTTTCTTTCTGCCAGGCAGACTTTAAAGGCACTGGAGCAATTTTAAACTACACAAATTTGCTTCTTTAATTATGAACTTGCAATTCTCCCTGGCAGAATAAAACATTGAGTTTGTTTAATCCTGGATGTCACAATCTATTGTATGCTCCTATCAAACAACAGTACTTCTAAGAATTAAAAATAGAATTCTTTGATCTGTTGTCTGAGGCTTTTTTAATCAGCCACCTGTAAAACGAGAAGAGAAGGCAAGAGACAGTCAAAGTGCAAAAGATTTCAGGTGGCGGGGAGCCAAGTCTAACATTTCTTAAGTCTGTTGGTAATGTGATTCACAAGAGATGGAGACTGGAAATATGCAGTGTAATCTCTAAGCTGCTAAAGTTGGTAGTGTGTGATGAACAAACACTTCAGCTCAGTTTTCAAAAGCAAAGATGGAACCCTAGATTAATCATAAACTTATTATCTTATGTAGCCAAAACAGTACCATTCACACCAAAGAGGGTTGTTTCAGCAGGCTTGGAAATCCAGAAGGTTTGCAGAAATACAATAATGTTGAGCTTCTGCTAATGTGGAAATGGAGCAGAGTATTCAAAAAAGGCATGGCTGGCTGGCACCATGGACAGGAATTCTTCACACGACAATATTTTCTTGCCAGTGCCACTTGTAACCACCAAGAGCAAAGTGCATTTTTATAAAGCGCCCAGAGGAAGCTTTGTTTGTTTTCAAACTAGCTTTAAAAATTCCAGTGAGTTTCAAATCAACACATGAAGCTGTTTTAAAGTTAATGTATCTTTAAGATCCAAGTTTTGGTCCTGTTGAAATCTGCGTGCATTTTGACCTTGACTTTTGAATGATTGGATCAATTTGGCCTTTGCTCCATTTCTTTTTGCAGTTATTATTCACTTTAATTAGGCCATCAGGGTATATTGCGCCATAAAATATTAAGTAAGACATATAATTATCTTGTTTGGTAAAAGTTCGAGTGCAGGTTGGAATGTGGGGTTTAAAAATCCTTCGTGTTTGTCAAAAGGTTATTTCAATATATAGCGGTCTGTCCACTAAACACATCTGTTTATACTGCCAACATAAATCAATGGGAGAAATTCTTGAGGCACCAGCCTCATCCAGGAGCTACTGGAGGAGGAAGAGGAGTGTGGGGGGAGCGCATCACCCCTGGCAGCATGATCCTGGTGGGATGCCGTTGCGGCTGCCCCCCGCCCGTGCTGGGCGTCATGCCCCCACAGGCGGTGCGTCACGCCCCCAGGACGCATGCCATGCCCCTGTGGGCAACACACCACGCCCCTGGGATGCATGCCAGCCCAGCCCCACCTGCTCTCTGCCCCCCCACCAGAGCATGAAGCTCTGCCACGGCCAGGAGCCACAGATTCACCCTAGTGTCTACAAACACAGGCAAGCAGGAGGCATTATCACAGCTCAAGGACACATTCCAGCAAGACGAAAGCACTTAAAGGAATGTGGCCTGGAGAGTGGGGTTGCCTCAGGAGAGTCACAAAGGACATATAAGGGCTTGAGGCCAGCAGTTTACCACCCTGGCACGAACTACTGAAAGCAATAGACGTCTTCCATTTCACTCTCTAATTACAGAGGCCAGTGATGAGCGATATTTCATTCTTGGGAGTCAGATTCTCACCAGCACGTCTTCCTGTGAGCTGGGGCCCAGCCCAGACATGATGTCTAAAGAGGCTTGCTAAGGAGAGCTTATGGGATTGCTGTGGAGCAGGCAAGGCTAGGGGTCCTGTGGCCATCCATGTGTTGTTGGACTGCAGCTCCCATCATATTGGAATACAGCAGCATCTGGAGGAACACAGGTCCCCATTCCTTGTCACAGAGGCCTCTGGGGCAGGTGCTCATGTCCCAGTCGGAGGGGTGTCTGCTAGTTAAGAAGAAGTACCTAACCCTTCCAACATTTGGAAAAGTGAAGGAGGGCCCATGATGGGGGCTGAATGTGGTATGTGAGTCACCACATGGACATCCCTTATGTAGGCTTGCCCCACACTAACATCCATAATCAATTAGTGCCATATCACCTTTCTCACTTACCTGCTAGAGAATGGCCATTCGTGTGGAATCTGTCTCATCCTACAGTTTGCACAAATCACCTCTGAGGATCAAGCTTTCTCTAATGACATCAAATTCATCTCTGGAACTCCTTCATTGGCAGTGCATCATCTATATAATTAAATGGAAACGTGTATTCTTTTATTTATTTTTAAAAAGATTCATTTGCAAAGAGCATCATTAATGAGTCCCTTCTCCTTGCCTCACCCCACCCACCATCTCCGCTGGCTGTCCACTCTGATCCATTTTCCATCTTGATCATATGGGTAACATTAGGACTTGAAGAGCCCTCCTACTCCGAAAGATGCTCCTGGGCCCAGTGCCAGTGGCAAAGTGGATCAGACAAGAATGGTTAGCATCTTACAGGGCTGAAAGCCCCAATGTGTCCAATTATTCAGACTATTTCTGAACAATACATTGCATCCTTTCTCTCATCTTGCTGTCTTTGTTCTTTAACCGGGGTGTCTGTTCAAATGCCTACTCAGCTGTCAAAAATTTGCAGCCCTGAAACAGTGATTCTGGTTTGGGGCTCAACCCATTCCAATTTTCTGACAAGACAGAGACAAGAGGAAGAGAGAGCAATACAATTTTGCTAAGAAGTGGCACAACTCCTTTAAAAATATATATATTCTCGTGGCTATACACAAAGCAAATGCAGATTTCTTGGAGTTTGTGCTGAAATCACCTTTATCAGGATGCTGGATAATGCAACACAAATTGTCATGCTGAATTCAGTCCTGTGTGGAATTTTGTTCCTTCCCTTCAACTAAAAAAAAAAAAAACTTGATGAAACCTCTGGTCTTTGGAATAATCCTGTTTTCCTTTGAAGTCTGAAGCTCTGAGGGGTTCCCCTATTGTGTGTGCTTGGAGACGCAGAAAAAAATCGAGGTTTGTTTTTCGTTCTTTGCACAAACAAGAAGATTTGGAATTGTGCAATGCATTTGGGAAGGCACACTCTCTTTTGAAATCATTGTTCTTTTGACCCACTTTCATCCCCAATTTATCAAGCATAAAGAACACTTGGTGTTAACTTTGTCCACTATCATTAACAACGCCTCATGACGTTAATTAATACTGCAAGAGGCTAAGCCACAGGCTTGTTTCCTACCCAGTGGGGATTTGTGGTCCAGGTTTGCTGAGCAACATCTGTCAGTGAGGAGGCTTCGAGGGAAAATTAATTAATTAATTAAACCAATGCAACCCTCTAAGCTGAAATTTTGCGGCTAAATGATTAACATCACCTCATCTTTAAGTTCCCCCCCTTTCCCTAGCCTGTTTTATTTAATGATTTTTAGCTATGAATATTGCATGTCCTTCTGCAGTTAATAATTTATGCTGATGAAACATGGCACTTGCTGTGCCCTTCTCAGATTCAAATGGACTGTCTAATTGCTGGTTTTAGATTAGCTGTGGCTTATGCTGCTCTCCATTTCATCCAGAGAGAGGTTGGTTTCCGAGACAGTTTGGAGGTCTTTAAAACACCTCCAAACCCTTCCAAACACACATGCAGAAGGTGGTGCTGTCAGTCTCTGTGATACAGATAACATATGTAAAGTCAAGGTACTTAGAATTTAAAATGCTCGAGATGCTAAAATAATCCTGATGTGTTTAAACAGAATGTGTTGAGGCAGATTTTTTTTTTAAAAAATCTTCTTTTAATAAGACCCATAGCCTTTATTTAGTAAACATCCATCTCCTGTCACCTGCAAGATAGCTGTGATGGACTGTCTGGATGCAGAGGAGTGAAGGGGGGCACCAGGTGGTGAACCCCCAAGGGATCCCGGATCCCTCAAGGGAAGAAAGCTCAGAGCCAGGAGATCTCCCCTTCTTGCTATGACCAGCTCCTCTCCCCCCACCCACCCAGTCTCCCAGAACACAGAGAGGAACGAAGAGGGCGGAGCCAAGAGAGACAAGACAAAGGAGCCTCGAGTTGCTGGGGAAGGACCCAGGGGAGAAGACTTAGAGAGCAACTGCATTGTTGCGGCAAGACCTACTGGGAAGAGTTGCTGTGATCACTAAGCACTGCTTTTGTTTCTTTGAATAAAGGGTTAACTTCTCTGACACCCGTTATGTTGTTGCTGGCCTGCTCCTGACTTCGGCTCCTGACAGTAGCTCACAATTCAAAGCAGAGTTCTTGGATTCATGCACAGTCTCCTAGCTCTTAAAGGTACTGAACTCAGACCTGATTTTCTAGCAGGCAACAGAAAAAACTTACTTGCATTCTACTTCATTTGAAACCAGATCCTTAGCCGCCTCATGCATAGGGTAAGGATACTAGTTTCTTGCTTCATAGGATGTCCATGAGTTCCAGCACTATGAGGGGGGGGGAACTCTCTATCAACTTTGTAAGCAGCTTGGAGGTCATCATAAAAAGAGTGAGATGCATCAGAATTGCTGCATACAAATTTATTACTGCCAGCGCTGAGGGCCTTCTGGCGGTTCCCTCATTGCGAGAAGCGAAGTTACAGGGAACCAGGTAAGAGCCTTCTCGGTAGTGGCGCCCGCCCTGTGTAATGCCCTCCCATCAGATGTCAAAGAAATAAACAACTATCTGACATTTAGAAAACATCTGAAGGTAGCCCTGTTTAGGGAAGCTTTTAATAACTGATGTTTTAATGTATTTTTAACCTTCTGTTGGAAGCCACACAGAGTGGCTGGGGAGACCCAGCAGGATGGGCAGGGTAGAAATAATAAGTTGTTGTTGATGATGATCATGTTGTTGTTGTTGTTGTTGTTCCCCATCCAGCTGATCAGCTGGATAGAAGAGGGAAAGTATGGAAGTGTCTGGATTCAATTACTACTCCCAAACAGATGTTTATGGTTCTCCAAGAGGAGAATATCACTCTGCTAAACAGGGGAGATCCTTGTTTACAGAACTCGCTCAGGGTATTTCCATCAAGCCTAAGTGCTCCTCTTTCCTTTTCTGCGCTGTATTGCACACATGCAAAACCCATCCACAAGGGCACAGAAACCTATTTCTGCAGGAGGATTGCCCTTGGTGGATTGAAATATGTATGTTGTTTCCTGTAATATTAGCTTGAGCTGGGCAAACATTTCTAACTGAGAATCTTAAATGTGAGACATGAGAATTGATGGTGCTGTTGCAGTCATTATGAAACTGTTTTCAGCTCAGTCTGTCTTGAAAGTCACAGCAGACCACCCTGCTGGAAAGTGAGGGACTTCAATCTCCCTTGAGTTGGCATAATCCCTTTTCTCTCTCCAAAATGCCTTGACTTGTCGCAAAATAACATCTTAAATACTAATACTTCTGCAAGTCTGATTGCATCTAGTCTTCCTCATTTCCATAGCTTTCATCATTCAACTCTGATCTTGTTTCTTGGTTGCTTGTCATTATTTGTCTTCCCGTTTACTGCTTCTGATCATTGCTTTTATCCACTTTCTGTTTTTCTTTCATCATTCTCATAGCTCCCACTGCATCTGTCTCTTATCATTTGGTAATTTCTGTTTGGGGCTCCAATGTTGTTTTCTATCAACTGTACAACTTTGTAACTGAGTTTACCTTCATCTTTCTGCCTCTTTTGTTTCCATCTTCATAATGTTTAGGGAATAGTAAAAGACTCGCTTTCTTACACATGCATAATACAGTCACAAAATATAGGCTTTCTGGCTTCTTCACACATGAGATTTTATACACAAGTGCCATCAGTTGTAAAGGCCATGTTCTGTATAGTATTAGGGATGTGTCTCTTTAAAATACTCTGAAAGGGCAGTCTGTTACTACAACCAGTACTTACAAGTACCACCACCACCACCTCAAAAAAATCTGTAGTATTCAAACTGCTAACACAGGACTCAGCTACATTTGTAAAGAAACAGCGATTTGAACGTGCTATAAACATGCAACACCAGATGGCAACAGAGAGCAAGAAATTTTAAAACACGGTTTTCCATAGAGGTGTTTTCTTTTGTTAAAACAATCTAATTTCTGGCTTACTTATAGGTCCCCCCCCCCTGTGTTTAGACCCACCCACATGTGGTTTTTAAAATGTGAAATCATCATGTCTTCTTTACTCACCTTTTCTGGAGGGTTCACAGAACATAATTATCCATCTGTCCTACATTTTCTCAGTGTTTCTTCCCCACAGAGAATCTACTTTTTTAAAAGGACACATTCAAATCAGCTGCTGCTGACTGATTTTAAACTGAAGATGTTAAGGATTGAACCTAGAATCTTCTGGGTGCAATGTTTGTGCTCTGCCACTGAGCCAACAACCGTTTTCGATGCTGGCAAAGTTATGTTAGAAATATAGCTAGCTGCCTTATACTGAGTCAGTATTGTCTGACTGACAGCACCTCTTGGAAGAGCTCTGCTTAGTTAACAGGGAGGTTCTGTTCTGTATTTGCTGCTGGCATAGGCTAAATCAAGATGAAACACAGCTTGCTAAGTAATGTATATCATTCCAGAAATTCTCACAGGCTTAAAAGGTGTTAGGGAAAGGACTGAAGAGGAGGAGGAATTATGGAGGTTTTCCCCCACCACTTTTCCTGTAGCTTCCAGAGAGGAGGAAGGCAGACTTGAATTACAGCAGGGCTTTGAGGAAGATAGCAGCTCAGAGACATGCAAACAGCAGAATTATGCTGTGTTAGGAGAAGGAGTGGGGAGGCAGAGTAGCTAGCTGACACATCACTGGACAGCATAACTGACCCCCCCCTTCTCCCAAAATGCAGTGTTCGTTAAGGGTGCAAGAACAAAGAGCCCAGAGGCAATTGTCCACAGATGGACGCCGTAGAGGCAGGTGTTGTTGCTAGAGCGGGAAGGGGGAGGAGCAGGGCCATCTCAAGCCGGTCGGGCGCTGTGGCGCGGAGATCGCTCCGGCGCCCCCGCCCTGGTGGGTGGGCACAGCGCGCAGCACGGCTTCCACACTGCTTTGCCACGCAGCGCCCTCCTGCCAGCCTGGCGCCCTGGCACTCCGCGCCACCGATACTACCCCTAGAGCCGGGCCTGGGGAGGAGCTCAGTGTGAGCAACTCCGTTATGGAGGAATTCTTTGCCTTTGACCGTGATGACTGAATAAATCATATTAAGAACTTTCTTGTTTCTTCCCTGACTCTTGGTCCCCCGTCGGGGGGAGGGGGGAGAGAGAGGATTCCTCAAGCCTGACGAAAGGAGGGGTAGAATCAAATGAACCATAATAATATGTGCTATATTTTATTTGCTACCAAACAGTCTTGACCCTGGAGTCCAGTGAGCAATCAGGACACTGAGCTAGAGACTACGGTGTCATCAGTTGAGGAGATGAAACAGGTTTCTGGGTCTGAGCCAGACGCTAGTGATCAGGGGTCCACTGAATCAGAGGCCACGGAATGGGCAGAGCCCACTGAACCAAATCCCACAGCACCAGAACCAATGCTGGGACCCTGGCAGGTGCTTTCCCCTAGGCCTGAGAGCAAGAGTCTCTCCTCACCCTACCTGGAGATGCCAGGGACAGAACCCAGGGCCTTTCTCCTGCAAAGCAAATGCCCTACCACTGAGCTATGGAACTGTTCCACACTACATGCAGTGCAGCTGTTCCATGAATGCACAGCTTAGGCAGGAAAATCTGAATTAAGGTGGGGGGAAATAGTACAGGCTGCCTCTTAGATGATGCCCAACATCATGAGGATGACGCGATAAACATACACACATGGGGTGCATTGAATCAATTTCAAACTGCCATGTGCATATAAATATAATCATGTACCTGACTTCAGCTATATAATACCATGTCTCCTTGTAGGGTGGAGGAGGTTCTTTTTTAAAACAACAACAGCAACCCAACTCTGCTCCAAGCAGATGCATCTCATTCTGTTCTTCTCTTTGCACTCAGCCAGCAGTAGGAACCTGAGAGAGAACAGGGTCCTCTGAGATTGTGACCCAACATAGTCCTGAAAAAAGCATTCCATAGTGAGGGGGGGTTGCATCTTCCTGATTAATGCAGACCACAGTGTTTATCTAAATAAGGAAACCAAGCCAGAACCCAGTCAAATAAGAAGTTTAGACTGCAAGTAAGTCCTGGGAAGCATGTCCTGTAAAACTCAGCATGACTGACTTCTGAGTAAATATTCATTGAATTGGGCTTCACCTCTCATGACAGACACTTAATTTCAAATTTCAATAATTTAGCTTAGCTGTCTGGTGGATTGCAACCTGTCTAAGGCAGGTAGGTGGTTATTATTATTATTATTATTATTATTATTATTATTATTATTATTAAATGAAGGGTGTAAGAACTGGTTAAAGATAAAGGTAAAGGGACCCCTGACCATTAGGTCCAGTCGTGACCGACTCTGGGGTTGCGCGCTCATCTCGCATTATTGGCCGAGGGAGCCGGCGTATAGCTTCCAGGTCATGTGGCCAGCATGACAAAGCCGCTTCTGGCAAACCAGAGCAGCACATGGAAACACCATTTACCTTCCCACTGTAGCAGTCCCTATTTATCTATTTGCATTTTGACGTGCTTTCAAACTGCTAGGCTGGGACCAAGCAACGGGAGCTCACCCCGTCACAGGGATTCGAACCGCCGACCTTCTGATCAGCAAGCCCTAGGCTCAGTGGTTTAACCACAGCGCCACCCAAATCCAAAGGATTTGTGTAGACAGCAATGACATTTTTAAAATGAACATTTCATTTATTTATTCCATGTCATTTTTCCCTCAAGCATTTCAAAAGAATGGCAGTTCCCCCTCTGTCTGCAATGAATACTTGGTGCTATGGGTAAATGGAATTCTTTTTCTTTGAGGTGCTGGACACACTTATGTTCAAATATTGATGTGCTACAACGTGAAGGATGTTCACCCACTGGCAGGTTTGGACTGAACTCATCATCATGTGCTTGAAATAATTTATTCAATTGCTTCACTGAACCAATAGCCTGCACTCCATATCACTGTCTCAATTATACATTTTGCAAAATAGTCTCTGAATGTTAATATAATCATTCTAAAGCAACAAATGGAATCTGGAAATGTTAAGTAACCTTGCACTTGTTGCATTTGCATATTTCTTTTTCAGCAGGCAATGAGCATGAGGAAGAAATATAAAATCACTGCACATAAACAGGGTGGGGAATAAAACACAAGGAAAGAAAATTGCAGGACAGATAAACATTTTAGGCTTAATAAATGCAGCTGAGTTGCTGAATCTTAGCAGGTCTAGTCAGTGCATGGAAGAAAGACCCCCTGGATCCCCAAAAGTGCTGGTTTGAGTCCCATGATGGGAGAAAAAAATAAATGTACCAAGCAAATAAATCCCCTTGCTGGATCATAATAACATTAAGGAGGGAAGTGTGAGAGTTGTTCAGTGGAATTCCTGATCTGGAGCTTGTGTAAAAATCAGTTCTCTCCACCTCGGGAATGACTTTCAGAGCTTAATTGCAGAACAGTCTCAAATACTAGTTACATTAAGATAAAATATTACAAAATAATAAAGTAACACACTGTAAAGAAGCAATGGGGTTCAGTCTTCTGTGCAGTTCCACAAACTTTCCTCTCTGGTCCCAAAGGGAGATCCTAAGCTTAGAATCATAGAACTGTAGAGTTGGAAAGGACCATGAAGTTCATCTAATCCAACCCCCTGCAATGTAGGAATATTTTGTCCAATGTGGGGTTCAAACCCACAACCCTGAGATTAAAAGTCTCATGCTCTACCGACTGAGCTTGGAATGATGGGAGTTTTAGTCCAGAAATATCTGGAGAGGCAATAGTCTCCCATCCCTGCTTTGCATGCATTAGAATGAATACAGCTTCCAAGATTTAGAATAATCTTTCCATCTATGTTAGGGATTTACTGTTAGTGGAAATCAATATCTTTTTATTTTATGTAGAGAATGGTAGCAGATGTTTGTTATTATTTTTAATGTTCTTAACAATCCTCCCAAAAGGATGTAAAGATTTTTGCAGCTGCTGCGGGAGAAGCATGATGTTCGATCTTAATATTTAACTGAATTGCATTGCTTCCCTTCCCCCACAACATTGGATTACTTTTATTATTGTTATGACCTCTTCCAAGTGGCAGTCCAGCTTTAGGAAATACATGATTAAATTAGTTTAGGAATGCACATTCACAAAATTACATGTGTTAACATTTATGTCTGCTTTGGTCAAGCATGGTAACGTAAGTAATTTTATTTTATTTCGGAACAGGAAGTTACAATTGTACCCTGAAGAGTCCATTGCCACTTACAGCAGTAGAATGCAATCACCATTACAATTAAACAAATAGGATACACTCTCTTCCGTAGAAACATCTTGACATTATTTGCCAAATGCTTTCTGCTTCAAAAAGAGAACTACAGGTACTTGTGTTGCTGGTTCCAAAATGTTTTATTGCCCTACATAGTGAAGGAAAAAGTGCATCAGCCATAGGTAACACAGAGACCAAAGTTGCACATGACCTCTGGGTCATACCAAAAACATGGGGGACGACGACAAAGTATATCCCCCAGCAAGTTCATTTTGCTTTAGATTCTGTATCCAATAGGCCTCAAACAATATACTGTGAGTCTGGATTTCTCTAGAGTAAATGGTTTGCGAGTCAGCTCCCTAGAAAGGGATATTTCTAAGCATTCAGGAAGGCAGGTAAAGGACAAAATACTTATCTTTGCATTCACCTTTTCTCCTTCAAGCCTATTTTGCCTTCAGCTAAAAGCGCTGAAATTTTCAACAACTGCAATCGCTCACATGAGCCAATAAGTGAATTAAAGCAATTTTGGGAATATAATGCACACTCCTTCCTCATACCCTCCAACATTTCTCCGATGAAAATAGGGATGTCCCATTCCATAATGATAATTTTACTATTTATACCCCACACATCTTACTGGGTTGCCCCAGCCACTCTGGGCAGTCTCCAACATATATAAAAACATAATAAAACATTAAACATTTTAAAATATACCTATACAGGATTGCCTTCAGATGGCTTGGGGGGGGCAGATAACTCCATACCCTCCAACATTTATCCAATGAAAGTAGGGAAATCCTGAGGAAAAGTAGGACATTCTGAGATCCAATCAGAATCCGGGATGGCTTCTCTAAATCAGGGACACCCCTGGAAAATAGGGACACTTGGAGGGTCTGCTTCTGCTCTCCCAAACAAATTAGATCAGCCATGCCAATAGGAGAAAGTATTTTGTTCGATTGGTATGAAGTATTATGATTACACTGTCAGAGAGCATGTAGCTGTTAACCTTATTCTGCAGCTGTTGGATATTATATAGTGTGTACATATCTTGTTAAGTTCCTTACTTTTGAAGGAGACTAAGCTATTTATTGAAGAACAAGCAAACAGAACTGAAGAAGGAAACATAAGTAAAACACAAGAACAGACTCAGGGCAGAGTCCAATACGTATAATGGTTTAAAATTTTACCCAAACATTTTCCATTACTGAGGGAAAGGCGGGGTTTTCTTTGGGGCAGCTCCATTTTTGTAGAACTCTGTGTTTGTCGAGATTTGATTGTGTCTCACATTGCCTTCATTTAGGCACCACCTTAAAGCATTTTTATTTCACCAGGCCTCAATTGCTGTCTAAATAAGATCAGATTTAGTTCTGATACGAATACCTGGTTCTAGAAGGTGGCACTGGACTTCACAGGGCATTTCTCCAGGGATGGCCAGTGTGGTGCCCTTCAAATGTTGCTGAACTACAATTCCCATCATCCTGGACCATTGGCCACGTTGGCTGGGGCTAATGAGAAGCAGAGCCCAACAACATCCAATGGAGAGCACTGCATTGTTCTAAGCAACGAAAGGTTTGCTTTTGCTTTATTTCTCATTGTTTAGAGAACAGCAGGTGCGCCGTGCAATCATTAAACTCCAGGTGGCAGTTTCAAAGCAACCCTTAAATGTTTTGTGACCTTCCATTGTAATTTCTGAAGCAAAAGCTGCACAGATGCGTGACCTGCCTCTGCTTTAGCACCTTACACCTAGGATGATGAGGTTCCTCTTGATGATGGATGGAAATGTCATTTTGTCCCAAATCTGCTGCAAGTGAAGCCTGCAAAATTCATCTGTTCAACATTGGTTTTAAAAGTTTCAAGGAAATAAAAATGCCTGTGTAAGAATGACCTTTGCAAACCTCGTGGAAATTAAGACAAATCTGATGTGAGCTTCCTACCCATTGTCTGATGTACGTCTGTTTTTATAACACATTTGCCACCCTAGAAAACCCTGTGAAGTTTATGCTGCTAAAAAAAAGTAGTCAGTCTCTTTATAGTTCCATGTTATAAAATTCTAATAAGTTCTAAAACTTTAAAAAGCATGCAAATGGATTCTAATTGCTCTAATTAACAGAGGGAAACTCAATTATTATTTATTTTTATACTCTAGGGCTTCCAGAATGTTTTTTGCAGCTTGAACTAGGCAAGCAACCCTCTTCCAAAAAAACAATGTTCTCTGCTGACATCTGCCAAATGGCTAGATCTTCCTGTTTGATTAATTCTTTCTGAACATTTTGGAAACATTATGTTGTTTCTTCATGTTTTACAAGTTATACAGCTGCTATGCCAAGCAAAAGCCTGCACACACCAAAAAAGCTAATGAATAGCAGATGAATGCCTTTCTATTATTATTATTATTATTATTATTATTATTATTATTATTATCATTAGTTTCCAGTATTTTTGGACTACATTTCCCACAGAAAAAATAAGCAGACAAACAAACAAAACCATGCATTTACATAGAATAACTACTGTTTTCATACTTTTTTAAAGATGACATTACTAAGATATATCAAGCAACAATTTGGGGGCATGATTTGCAAGATAATATCTGCATAACGATGGCCACACTGTCTCGCATTTTTTTCCAGTGCAAACAAAGTCCTGTAACTTATTGAGCAGATACATGCTTGTGTTTGATTTAATGTTGCCAGCTGAAAAGAGCACTGGGCTTGTGCACCTTTAGTAATTGTGTAAAAGATGGAATTTCAACAGCTGTAGCTGGCAGCTGGACATATCGTTCTGTTTCTAGTTTGTATCACTTTTGCATGCATGCATTCATAATTCTGTTCTGCTTTGTTTTTACATCAATCTGAGAATTTAAAAAAGGTAAACTTTTGTATTTAAATATTAGGGTGTTTTTTTTAAAAAAAACAAAAAACCCACCAGATTTCTAAATACATTAATCCTGACATATGCATTTGTAAACATTTTTATATATTTCTTGAATTGATAATTGCATTGCAAAATTTGGATATGTGCAAAATGCAAAGGTTAGCTATCTTCCAATTGACACATTAATCTGGGAGGTGCAGATCAGACCAATTCATACCAAAATTCACAATGATCACATTCCTCAAACGTTCCTAGGAAAATTCCTTCTTTGCAACTATGAAATGTTCAAGAGCCCTGTCTTCTTTGATATCTGACCACACTTAACAAAGACTATAAGCTAATCACAACCACACCTAGATACTACTGATTAACATGTCTGCTTAGAAGTAATCTCCACTGAGCTCAATGGGGCCTACTCCTAGGTAAATGGACATAGGTTTCCAACCTTAGGGAGCAGTCCTAAATATGGGAATCCAGTGTGCTTTATGTTGGCTTAAGAAAATCTGGTGTATCATAGAATCATAGAGTTGGAAGAAACCACAAGGGCCATCCAGTCCAACCCCCTGCCAAGCAGGAAACACCATCAAAGCATTCTTGACATATGCCTGTCAAGCCTCTGCTTAAGGACCTCCATAGAAGGAGACTCCACCACACTCCTTGGTAGCAAATTCCACTGCCGAACAGCTCTTACTGTCAGGAAGTTCTTCCTAATGTTTAGGTGAAATCTTCTTTCTTGTAGTTTGAATCCATTGCTCCATGTCCGCTTCTCTGGAGCAGCAGAAAACAACCTGTAAAGTGTGCCGATCCAAAATCTGTTCAGGACCCAGCCTAAGTCTCGCAGAGAAAAAGCAAACCTTGAAAATAGAAGGAGCACTATCTGAAGAAATGTGCATGCACACAAAAGCTCATACCAATGACAAACCTAGTTGGTCTCTAAGGTGCCGTTGCAAGGAATGGTTTTGTTTTGTCTTGAAAATAGAGTTTGACTTGCACCACACTTTTTCCTGGTGCAAGTTTTGCCAGGTTTCCAGGTTATGTTACGGCAGGGCATTCCACTGGGCAGGGGCCACTACTAAGAAGGCCCTTTGGGTGGTTCCCTGTAACTTCACTTCTCACAATGATGGAACTACCAGAAGACCCTTGGAACTGGACCTCAGTGTCTGGGCTGAACAATGTGGATGAAGATGCTCCTTAACTCATCCAGGGCCAAGGTTGTTTAGGGCTTTAAAGGTCAACACCAATACTTTGAATTGTGTTCAGAAGCATACTGGGAGCCAATATAGGTCTTTTAGGCCCAGTGTTATATGGTTCCAGCAGCCACTCCCAGTTGTCAGTCTGGCAGCTGCATTAACTGTAGTTTTTGAGTTACCTTCAAAGGTAGCCCCACGTAGAGTGCACTGCAGTAGTCCAAGTGGACTACTTGGATGTACCACTCTGGCAAGATGGGGCACAGGAAGACAGGGTCTCAGCCAGCATACTAGATGAAGCTGGTAGACAGCTGTCCTGGACATAGAGTTGACCTGCACTTCCATTGACAGCTGTGAGTCCAAAATGACTCCCAGGCTGTGAACCTGGTCCTTTAGGGGAACAGTTGCCCCATTCAGGACCAGGGAGTCCCCCGCACCTGCTCAGCCCTATCCTCCAGAAACAGTACTTCTGTCTTGTCAGGATTCAACCTCAATCCATTAACCGCCATCCACCCTCCAACCACCTCCAGGAACTCACACAGGATGTTCACCATCATCAGAAATCAGAAAGACAGAATGAATCAGAAATTGATCATGTTGCTTCCTGTCCTATAGATTAAGTCAAATCTTGTGGCTGGTGCAAACCCCTAGTAAACACTTCCTTTTATTTTAAAATATGTTACTAAGATTAACTCAGTAAAGGAAGTTTTATATAAAAAACAAATCCTGATATATTTGTAGGGCACTGTTTTGTTGCTATTAAGAGCCTATGGCACATTTCATTTTAAGATTAGTATTAATCATTGGGTTTGAACAAAGTCCTCTGCTTGAGTCCACTTTTCTGAAGAAGGAAATTGCTTGTACCTAATTCAAGGCTGATTTCAGCCTTGTATGAAATTGCTGGATTTGAATGGTTTATAATTCAGAGCAGGATTTGGCAAATAAAGACAAAGTAATTCAGTTATTTATTGAAGTGAATGATGATACAGATGTGTTGCTATAGATAAAATTACAAATGCAACATTGATGAACAAAGAAGTAACATTTAAACAATAATATAAATGAGTTGCCATAAATATTTTTTTAAGTCACTGTGAATTATTAAAATCAATAAAGGAATTTGCAGGTTTCTAAATAGACTTGGTACACATGGTGCGTATCTTGGCATAGAATCCACAAATTGTTCCTTCGGCGTAATGTAAGGCTGGGGAATGCCCAACCCTTCTGTTTTGTTTGCTGCTGTATCCCTGGCTTCAACAGCAAATTTTCCATTCGAAAAACCTTTTGAACATTTCAAGGATGCCTCTTGATTTATTGGCTGCTGCACTGCTGATATGATGAGGGAGCTTTCCTGTTAAGGTGTTTTAGTGGGGAGGCTTAGAATGCTAAGCTATAGACATAGCTTAACACTGCATTGCATTCTTTGTATGCAAAAGATCCCAGGTTTTATCCCCTAAGGCATCTACAGGCTGGGCTGGAACATGGAGAAACACTGCCAGTGAACATTATATAACTGTAAGGACTAGACTGCACACTTACTGGAGAGCCAGACTTTAGGATGCAGGAGGAAACAGCTGCCACCCCAATCAAGCTTATGGAACAGCAGGCAGTGTCAAGTACAGTACAGTGGTACCTCGGTTTATGAACACAATTGGTTCCGGAAGTCTGTTCATAAACTGAAGCGTTCATAAACTGAAGCGAACTTTCCCATTGAAAGTAATGGAAAGTGGATTAATCTGTTCCAGACGGTCTGCGGGGTTCTTAAACTGAAGCGTTCATAAACTGAAGCGAACTTTCCCATTGAAAGTTACAGGTAGGTAGCCGTGTTGGTCTGAGTCGAAGCAAAATAAGAAAATTCCTTCAGTAGCACCTTAAAGACCAACTAAGTTTATATTTTGGTATGAGCTTTCGTGTGCATGCACACTTCTTCAGATACACTAGAAACAGAAGTGTCAGACCCTATATATATACAGAGGGTATATATATATATATATATATATATATATATATATATATATATATATATATATTTCCAGAGAAATTTCTCTTTCCCTTTCCAGTCTGTTCCTGAAATATAAACTTAGAGCATTGTGTATTGTAACATTGTGTATGCCATCAAATGCCAACGGTGCCCTTCAGCTCTCTATATTGGACAAACAGGCCAAACCCTACGCCAAAGGATAAATGGACATAAATCTGACATCAGGAACCATAAGACTGAAAAACCAGTAGGAGAACACTTCAATCTCCCAGGACATTCTATACAAGATCTCAAAGCAGCTGTTTTATTACAGAGAAATTTCAGGAACAGACTGGAAAGGGAAGTTGCTGAATTGGAAATCATTACCAAGCTTAAAACCATGGAAGCACCTGGGATGAATAGAGATATCGGATTCTTATCTCATTATGCATGATCAAGCTTTCTTTAGCACCTCAGCCCAGGACTAATTGCAGCCATCAGCAGCCATTAACACCCATCTACAGGTTTACCACTCCCATCAGCCCATCTCCCATTCCCACCCACCACCCTCTGTATATATATAGGGTCTGACACTTCTGTTTCTAGTGTATCTGAAGAAGTGTGCATGCACACGAAAGCTCATACCAAAATATAAACTTAGTTGGTCTTTAAGGTGCTACTGAAGGAATTTTCTTATTTTCCCATTGAAAGTAATGGAAAGTGGATTAATCCGTTCCAGATGGGTCCGCGGAGTACTTAAACTGAAGCGTTCATAAACTGAAGCATGGGTGTAATTGGTTCCGGAAGTCTGTTCATAAACTGAAGCGTTCATAAACTGAAGCGAACTTTCCCACTGAAAGTAATGGAAAATGAATTAATCCGTTCCAGATGGGTCCGCGGCGTTCATAAACCGAAAATTCATAAACCGAGGTGTTCATAAACCGAGGTTCCACTGTAGTTTCAAGTTGGAGCTAGCAGGGAAGGGCAGAGCCAAGCAAGGGCAAGCCCAGATTTTCTGTCCATTGGTGGAAGTAGCACTAGACAGGAGCTACCAACTGTCTCTAAGGAAGAGAAGGAGCTGCTCTTCTCTCCCCAATCCAGCTCTGCCTACAAGGATGCTCCAGTGTCATTAGACCCTGCTGGATTAAGCCAATGGCCCATCAGGTCCAGCATTCTATTCCCACAACAGCCAATCAGGTGGCCTTGGGAAGCCTGTAAGCGGAACTTCGCTTTGGTTCCTCAATCCACTCCTTTGTTGGTGCATCTCAGGGCCCACATCCTTAGCTTCAGCTGAAGTCCTTTGATCCTTCGCCACTTCAGGTGTTTCCTCCACAGAGGTATTTCTCCCTGCTTCCTGACTTCCAGGAAGAATGCCAACACCATGGGATACCAACCCCATTCTTTGCATCTGTTCATCTACTGAGTATAGAACTAAATGCAATGGCATCATAATCTGACGGTCTGGGAGGGCCATTTCTTCTCATAAATTAGTATTTTTTTCATAGAGCATGCAGATTGGGGGAGAGTATTAAATGTCTCCGTTGCAGAAATGTAAGCCACCAATCAGAAGTTATCAACTTGATTGAGCAATTTATTTACAAAACATTGCATTTTGCTGTTTAGCAACAACAACTGCAACTATAAAATATACCAAGTCTTCAATATTTCCATTTTAAAACATTTTTTCTTCATTTCCATTTATGGATCACTGTCTATGAAACACCTCAAAGTGCCTTAACAAAGAAAATATATCAATTAAAATTATCTCATATATAAAAGCAATTTCATATCCAGTACAGATAAAGACTGGGCTAAAAATCTATACTTAAAAGATTTTAATTTTATTTTTTTAAAGGAAGATCTTCAATACACGTCAAAAAGACAATAGAGATGTCACATCCAAGTGACGTATCAAACACAAGCAATATGTTGCCTGACATCCTCAGAGTTCAGACTGCTTCAGATTTCATGGGGCAGAAGATTCATATTATCCAAGATCATCTCTAAATGGGTGCTGTTAAATCAAGTAATATGCTTTGCCCCTGAGAAAGTTTTTTTTTTAAAAAAAATCAACCACTATTGCTTAAAATTAGCACACTGCAAGAATCTAAGGAGGTTATTTTCAGCTTGAAACAAAAAAATAAAATAAAATAAAGTAATATATTCTGGGAGGTTTTCAGATACACAAAGTTGCTTTGTGCTGAAATGTCTAATCATGCAAACCAATTTACATAGTCACCCTTTTTTAAGGGTGTTTCCAGACACAGAATGAGTTTTTCTGTGCCTTGGTGGGGGGTGGGGGCAGAGAGACAGGCTGAAAGCTGATAATTTAGTCTTGTGTTCATCTAACTCCTACTCAGAATAAATCCACTGAAATTAATGATCCAAATGAATCCTGTCCATTAACTTCAACGGGTCTACTCAAAATAGGATTAGTGTTAAATGTTATGCCTAGGGCTAAAGTTAGACTGGAAAGGCAGATGGACCACCCAATAGCATTTTTCAGCAACATGTTGCCAAGAGTGAAAGAAGTTCCAGACCTTTATATCAGTGATACCTGATTGACTCTGTCATGTCACCTGATTGATGCCCCTGACTAAGAAGGGTAAGGGAAGTGGGTGTGCAAATGTCACTCCCAGAATTCTGTCATTTTATGCTAACCTAAAAATCAAGGGAGTGGTGACTAATGTTGTCGGGCGTGCCCTGCTCTGTCCTTAGCTGATGTTTTGTTGATGCTACCACAGCTGCCCTCTCTCAAATTTCCATCATGGCCCTGGGAGATATGGGTCCTCTGGGAAGTGTGTTGCCTAGCTACTAAGGCCAAGTAGCAACATATGTTTTTATGCCTAGTGGATGGGTCCTCTTCTCACCTGAGCAGCTGGGTGATTGAGGCCCTTGGCTCTTTCTGTCAGCAGTAGTGCTTGAAAGAAACACAGGAGGGATGGGTGCGTGTCTATGCTACGTTAACTTTTCTTCCCAATTCTTAGAGGTTATTGTTTCTTTACAAGAAATGTCCACCATTTGTGAGAACTGAAATAATCACAATCATGCCATATTTATTTAGCATGTATATTATCACTAGGATTAGAGTGACAATCCTTTTATATCAGAATGTCTGTCAATAGGAGAGTCAAGTTTCCAAAATATGTAATTTCAGGATAGACTGAAAAGCTGTACCCACTCAAAAACCTTCCCTGCAATCAGTATGCCATTCTAGGGGTCATTGTGGTATATTTTCTGCAGAAGAGAGAAGCCCACAAAGGACGTAAAAATATGGCAGTGGACTAGTTAAGATCAAGCAGTGAATGATGTACATCGCGGGTTGCCAAACTTTTTCAGTCCATAAGCACAAATGCATAGTGGATAAAGAGTTGGAGGAATCCCACATGCACACACACACACACACACCAAGCACACATGCCATAACTTGTTCTATTGGTTACAAGAGAATGCTTTCAAGCCTAATTTCAGTGGGGGAAGAGAAAGGCCTCTGTGGTTACGTGTGGCTGTGAGCGCCACGTTGGCAAACCCCTGCTGTATATAATCTGAAACATAGTATTTCCCAAGCAGGAAGTGACTTTTGAAAGTGAATGCTATCTGAAATGCAGCTTCTCAAATGAGATGGGATGGTCTTCTGCTGGAAGGCGGGGGTGTGGAATTCATTCTTATGAAGAAGCCTTGCCTACAGCAGCTCTTTGGTTCCTGGTCATTATGTTGAAAAGTAATTTTCTTTTTGCTTTCCCCCACCTTCTCTCCCAACCGCAAGTAAAGAGGCTGAAATGCTATGAATGAAACACTTCGCTTATAAGCACATGATGGTTAGAAATCCTTTCATATCAAAGGCTAGAAAAGCTTATGAAAACAAAGCCTTGCCGTTTGCTCTAGTGTTGAGCAAAGAATGATAAGAAACTGGGATTGTGAATGTACATACGTAATACAAATCTGACAATGGTGAAAAGAATAAGAAAAGCAAAGAAGAATCTTTTTTTAAAAAAAACCAAAAACCCGCTTATATTAAGTCTCTGTTTGAAGTTCAAATGGTATTTTACCAATATTTTTTAGAGGTGACCTACTAATTTAAAGAAAAATGGGTTTCTAAATGAAAATAATAATAATAACAAACCATTACTGTTTACTTGGCTATGAAAGGGATGTTTGTTCAGAACCAAATAATGGGAAATTACAACTCTAATACCGTGTTTCTCCGAAAATAACCAATACTCCCCCAAAATAAGCCACACCCCGAAAATAAGCCGTACCCCAAAAATAAGCCATACCCCAAAAATAAGCCATACCCCAAAGATAAGCCATAGTGATAGGCAGTTTAACCTTGTAGGTTAAACTGTACCATACTTAATAAAAAATAAAATAAGACATCCCCTGAAAATAAGCCACCATGGGGTTGTTGTTTTTTTGGAAAAATAAATATAAGACGGTGTCTTATTTTGGGAGAAAAATGGTAGAAAGATCTACCAGCACCCAAAGCTTCAGGCCAAGCTAACCACAGTTCCCTGGACACTATTCTTTGTAACTTAATGCACAAGTAATGAATCTTTAATCATGACTGTACTAAAGCATGTGTGGAATGTACTTACAATTTTCACCCTAGGTGATGGTGTTTATGTAAAAAAGGGAAATGTATCAAGGCGTAAGACTAGTGTCAATATTTGTTCCAGTAATTGCAAAGCTGTTTCCACCTTGCATGTATTAATCTTGACACTTTGGTTAACAGAGAAGTATGAAGTCAGTAGAACAGCAATGTACAGCCTCAAAACATTGTAGCACAAGATCACAGTTGGGGGGGGGGAGGAGAGAGAGAGAGAGAGAGAGAGAGAGAGAGAGAGAGAGAGAGAGAGAGAGAGAGAGAGAGAGAGAGAGAGAGAGATTTCCTTTTTCTACATTTCAAATTAAACATTTTTCAAACTTTAAAATATCCAATGACTTCCCTCCTTCTCCTTCCATTGTTTATATTACATATCATACTTTCCTGCATATTTTACTATAACCATTCAAATCAATTTTCCACTTTTACATCAATCAAATATTGTTTACTCTGTTGAATTTATCTTAATGCTGCCAGCGTTTTCAGCTGTGTATAATTATTTTCCATATATTCAATAAATATTTTCTATTCTTTAAATATATGTTCTTCTTGCTCTATTATTCCATGGGTTAAACCTGCAAGTTCTGCATATTCTAACATCTTAAGTTGCCAATCCTTTTTCCAAGGAACCTCGCTCACTTTCCATTTTTGGGGCTAACAGAACACAGGCTTCTGTTGTTGCATATATACGGTAAATAAACTTTTCTGGCACCTGGAAATTTTTGTCTGGGTTATTCCCAACAAAAAGGACTCTGGTTTTTTCAGGGAAGGTAAATTTAAACATTTTTTTTTTCAACTCATTATAAATCATTTCCCAATATTCTTTCAACTTTCTACATGTCCACCACAAATGAAAAAGGTTCCTCCCATTTCTTGGCATTTCCAACATGTATCTGATTCTGCTTTATACATCTTAACCAGCCAACTGGGAGTTAAATACAATCTATGAATCATTTTCAAGTAATTATCTTTCAGAGAATAACACACAATAAATTTCAAATCACTTTCCCAAAGTTTCTCCCAGAGGTGTAGGTCTACATTGTATATATCCTATATCTATTGCCCAGTGTGTCGTTGATTCATTAACTAGCTAATCTTTTGTTTCCCATTCTAATAAGAAATTATACATTTATCCTTATTTTGTAACAGTTATTTTTCAATTTGTGAGTTTTGGTCCCAAAACCCATTTTTTGTCAACCTTAAACATATATATCTGGTGGTATTGTAACCAATCCATAACTTGGCTTATTAAATTCTCCCTAGCTGTCAGTCTGGGTTTGCCCACTGCAAAGTCCAGCAATTCCCTGTAAGTCACCCATTGTATACTCATATTAACTCTCTTAATTGTAATTGCTTCAATGGGGGGTAATAATAAATGTGTTTTTCTTTCTAGCAGATTTTTATATTTTTCCCAGACTCTATAGAATTCTTCCTGAGAATGTGGTTCGTAAAACTCTTATAGATTTTTGCTTTCCCATACCAAAGACATGCATGCCAGCCGAATTTTAAGTCATGACCTTCCAGTCTAAAATATATGTATTATCCAATAGAATTTATTCCTTTAATCAACACAAACAAGCTGCCTCATAGTACAATTGCAGGTCTGGCAGGGCAAAGCCACCTCTTCCTTTTGTATCTATCAAAATTTTATATTTAATTCTTGGCTTTCTCCCCTGCCAGATAAATTTGTTGTTTTTGTTGTTTAGTCGTTTAGTTGTGTCCGACTCTTCATGACCCCATGGACCATAGCACGCCAGGCACTCCTGTCTTCCACTGCCTCCCACAGTTTGGTCAAATTCATGTTCGTAGCTTCGAGAACACTGTCCAACCATCTCATCCTCTTTCATCCCCTTCTCCTAGTGCCCTCAATCTTTCCCAACATCAGGGTCTTTTCCAAGGATTCTTCTCTTCTCACGAGGTGGCCAAAGTATTGGAGCCTCAGCTTCAGGATCTGTCCTTCCAGTGAGCACTCGGGGCTGATTTCCTTCAGAATGGATAGGTTTGATCTTCTTGCAGTCCATGGGACTCTCAAGAGTCTCCTCCAGCACCATAATTCAAAAGCATCAAGCAGATAAATTTAGAAATATATATATATCTTTTCCATTATTTGAAGCAGCTTGCATTATTTACAATTGGAATTTACTGGAGTAAAAACAGCATCCTAGGAAGTACATTCATTTTAACAGCTGAAATTCTACCTAGCAGGGAAAGTTTCATCCTCCCTCATGTCTCCAAATCTTTCTTAACCTCTTTGCACAATCTAATATAATTATTTTCAAATAAGTTGAGGTTGCTTGCTGTCAGCTAGATTTGACCTTTTTTTACCTATTTTTAAGCCAGACAACCATTCTATAACTTTTTTCAGCTGCTCATCCATGTTTTTGACCAACATTTTTGTTTTATCTTAATTTATTTTAAAACCTGCCACTTCTCCAAACCTTTTAATTTCTTCTAGAGCTTTGGGAATTCTCTCCAATAGTTGTTCCAATGTTAAGACCACATCAGCAACAAATGCCCTTAATTTATAGACTCTGCATCCCACTTCAATTCCTTCAATTTCCCTATTTCTCCTTATATTCTGAAGCAATATTTCTAATGTTAAATAACAAGGGAGATAGGGGACAACCTTGTCTAGTTCCTTTTCTTATTTGACATTTGTCTGAGAGAATATTATTTCCTAATATATTTACTGATTGATCAGTATAAATTGCTTTAATATCTGCTAGAAACAAATTACCTGTCTCTCTCCATCTTTTCTAAAACCTTGATCATAAATGACCAAGAAATATTATCAAAGGCTTTCTCCATGTCTAGAAAGATCAAAGCAGCCTGTTTTTCATTCCTTATTTCCAGGTACTCAATTAAATTAATTACATTTCTTATATTATCTTTCATTTGTTGGCTTGGTATAAAACCGGCCTGGTCTCTGTGGACTGACTCTGTCAATGTCCTTTTTAGACTATCAGCCAAAATTGTGGTGAATAGCTCATAGTCATAGTTCAGTAAGGAAATAGGTCTATAATTCTTAGGTCTTTGTCAGGTCACTATCTTGTTTAGGGATCAGAGTTATAAATGCATTTTCCCCAGAAGCTTGGACCGTGCCAGTCATAAAAATTCTTTTCATAGTGTCCTTAAGTGGTTCTATAAGTGCATCCTGAAACTTTTTTGTAATAAATTGTGGTAAGTCCATCTGGTCCCAGTGCTTTGCCCATCTTCATTCAATTTATTGCCATCTGCAATTCTGAAATCAATATTGGTACATTCAATAATTTCTGGTTTTCTTGAGACACTCAGGGAATATTACAATTGGTCAAATAAAAGTCAATTTTCTTAATATTCTCTTTCTCACACCAATATAAAGAAGTACAAAAAATTTCAAATGTTTTCCTTATCTCTTTTGGGCTGGTCAGTTACTTATCTTCATCAACAATATTATTTGTTATCCCATTCTTTCTTTCTTTTTTGAGTTGCCATGCTAACAATTTGCCCGGTTTAAATTTAAAAAATTTCTGTTTTGTTAATTTTCCTCCCAATCTCTTGATTAACTAACATCAAGAATTGAGCTTGCAATAATTTTATAGCTTGGTGCACATATTTATCCTCTGGTTTTACAATTAACTCATTCTTTTATTCATTAAGGCATCTAATATATCCTGCTTCTTTTCTCCCTTTCTTTCTTTCTTTTCTTTTCTTTTCTTTTCTTTTTTTTGGGGAGACATTTTGTTGAATTAGAAAACCTCTCATCATTGCTGTCGTTTCCTTTTTTAAATTAGCTGGATATTTTGTTTGTGTTTTAATTAAAGAATTAATCTGAAAAATGTCAAGCCAATGAAAGTTAAGCCAAACCAAAATGAGCTAATTGTGACATTCATGAACAAATTAAGGTATATAAACCTTTCAGCATTCTCCCTCCACTTTCCATATTTCCCCTCCTGGATTGAGACTTGAAATGCAGCTGCTAGGGTCTTAAAAGGACACCCAGATTTACATATATTACACCAGTGTTGAGACAGATCTATACCGACTGCCTATTAAGTAGCATCTAAGAAAACGTCAGGGTTTTATTGTTGACATTTAGAGCCCTAAACAACTTGGAACCAGGACATATTTCAGACTGCCTTCAGAGCAAAACATACAGATGATGAAAGTTCAGAGATTCCTCAAAACCCCTGGTCTTCACTTCCCATTAACTCCTGAGGGAAGAGAGCTGAACAATAAACTCTGGTTTCCAAAGTATGAGGTGGATTTCCCTTCACAGGCACAATCTAATCATGTTAATACCACAATTTATTCCATTAAACTTTCATTCCATTTAAAGTTTTATCTTGGTCTCTTTAGGTGCCTCTGCTGCTCATTCAGACACCTGTAACATAATCTTTATGCTTCAATGGCTTGTTTCCATTTGACATGTCTCAAATTGTCTTGCACCCTTATCTACACCGAATGGTTAGGGAATACTTCACTCAGCAGCAATGAAGGAAGTGAACCATTGAGAGGAAATGTACATTTAACTGCATCCAGAAGCGGTAGATAACCATTTAGGGTGGCAAGTATGAAATTGGAATTGCTAGGAAAATTTTAAGCAGCTACGTAATTACCCTAAATGGAACTGAGCTCCTACTTTGGAGATTATTATCAACTTGGGCGTTATTCCTAGACACCCATATTACTTCAGCACATGCAGCAAGAGTTGGTATCACTGACTTATGCAGTATCTGGAGGGAAAACAACAAAATCTTCTTCCTTAGACATGGCATACATATAATTGTAAAGTTGGAAGGGATCCTGAGAGTCATCTAGATGAAACCCCTGCAATGCAAGAATCAGAACTAAAGCATTCATGACAGATGGCCATCCGACCTCTGCTTAAAAACCTCCAAGGAGGGAGAGTCCCCTAATCCTGAGGGAGTCTGTTCCACTGTCAAACATCTCTTATTGTCAGAAAGTTCTTCCTGATGTTTACTTGGAATCTCCTTTCTTGTAACTTGAATCCTTTGGTTTGGGCCCTACCTTCCAGAACAGGAGAAAACAAGCTTTCTCCATCTCCCATGTGACAGCCCTTTAGATATTTGAAGATGGCTGTCATATTACATCTCAGTCTCTTATCCAGATGAAACATACTCAACTTCCTCAAACAATCCTCATAAGGCTTGATTTCCAGTCTAGAGTGCAATAGCAAATAGCTGCTTGTTAACTGTCCTGGGGTAAACTTAGTACCACGGACTCAGAAGTCAGACTTCACAATGAGAGATTTGTGATCACTTCTCCTACAGTATTTTGCTGATGGAAGGAGGGGGGGGAGATCCAGATTAAGGGAGCAGGGTTTGGGGAGTTGCCCACCTCCATCATTTCCTCAGGTACCACTTTCTCAGTCTACAGTATTGTCTCATGGTGGATAACTCATTGGAAACATGAACCTTGGAAGTTTTCCCTCATATGGTAAATGGAGGCTGGGAAATGAAACAGAGAAGCAGGATTGAAACAAAAAACACCCCCCACTGCAGCAACCCCAGTCTGAATAGGGTTACCTTGTAGTTGCAGTTGCCTTTTTTTTAAATGTAGGAATATATTACACAGCTCCCCAAATCCCATTAAGTCTGTCCCTCATTCATTAGCCTTGGTCGAGGTTTTGCATGAGAAGCTCTGTAAAGCAAGCAATATGAATAGAACAGTAGGAACAGATGTGGCTCTGAAGCTGGAGGCATGTGCTAAAATGAGCTTTATTTATTATGCATTTAATACTACTACTTAGCATTATTGTAGGGATTTTTGAACATCCAGAGTGCTTGAAGTTCATGTGCATCAATTGACTTCTATGAGTAATCAGAAGTAATTCCAACTACTGGTACGCTTAATAGGCCTCATCCCCAGACTGCAATCCAGCTAAACTGACCACTTTAACTAAAACTGACACTAAACTTTTCAAAGCAGTGGTTGAAAGTATTTAATCTTCATGCTCTCCAAACTTGGCTAATCAATCTGTTCAACAGCAGTGTTAGTACTGGTCAGTCAACCACTTGTAAGCATTTCCCTTCTGTTCTGATCAATTCCATGTATGAATAGACTCACTGCCCTGCTAATTTCATTTACTGGTGGAAAGTGTCAACTGTGACCAATCAGATTTTGTCAGAAATATGATGGTTTTGTGCACTGCTAGTTGCACCTGTTGGATACAGTGGAGTTACACTGAAATATTTAATGGAGCCAGCAGGAATTTCCAACTGAAGTCCACAGCTGGTGTTTGAATTACAAGAGTAACACATGCTCAAGAAATAATTATTTTTGCTTTAATTTACCCAGATACCATGTGAATCATCTCACTATATAGCTGAATCTTTAGGAAAATACAAAGTGCTTGAAACTTTGCAATTTCAACAAAGAAAGGGAACACTTGCCCGATATTACAAAAACAACAAGTAAGATTCTTTTATTATGTAAGAACTGCCCATTGCTCTGATAAGTCTTCCTATTCCATCTATACTGTGCAGACATAAAAGTTAACTTAAGCATTCTGTTCAGCTAAGAGAATGAGACCTAGCACTTCCTAATCACTCATTGGCCATCTGCATCATGATACGTGGCACAAGAAAAACCTATTAGGAAAGGCTTGCCTCGGGGTACAACTGCTTTTTTATCGTGTCAGTTGAAACGTGTAGCAGTGCTAGCTTCCGTGTGTCAAGAATCAAGGTCTCTTCTCGTCAGTCCTTTTGCAATACTGGTTTCCTTAATATGGAAGTTTAAGGAAGGGAAATCTGGCTATGCAGGTATGTTTTGATATATTAACTCATTTGGGCAATGATAAATAGTGCTGGAATTTGGTTAGGGAAATGTGTTTTAGGCTTTGTTCATGCTGGAACAAATCTGTAGGCTTTGCAGTTCATTCTGTTGAACGCTTGAACCAGCCTCTTTTGAGCCAAAAGTTGTATGCTCATTCCATGAAAATGCACCTATATGGGCTGAGGGAAGAACCAGGTGATCTGCGGGGGAAAGCCCCTAAGAAGGGGCTCCACTATTAAATATGTGCTCCCTGAATCATTGCTCCAAGTGAAATCTAGATATTATAAATACTGGGAACAAACAAGCAGCAGAAATATGTCAACAAGACAGTTAGGTGACTTCTCTATAGTCAGGCATTAAATTGTGTGTTGTGTGTGTGCTGTACGTGTGTTACACCTGTGTGTGACAACCACTTGGGCCACTAGCTTCTTTAGCCCTGGCATGTGGTCCTTGGATAGTTAGCTAAGCTGTTGAGGCCCTTACCTCAGTGTGGAACATTGGGATGAGAAGGGCTATTGCCATGACTGCCCCAGAGTGCCTGGCCTGACATGGCAGAGCGCATTGTGCTCTTTGGTTCTTTTCAGAGTTACAAGCAATGGAGCAAGCTGGTCAATGGCTAAAGTAGAAATGACAAATAGGTTAGGTACAGTGAAAGACATTAGCATACATCCAGAGTCTGTGCTCCTTCCAGACCCTGCACTCATTGCCCAGCCACCTGTAGCCATCAAATGCCACCTGACCCTGCACTCATTGTCCAGCTGTCAGGGACTGGTCAGAGGAGGAATGGTGGAGACCGCCTCCCCAGCCTGACCCTTTCAGAGAAGAGGAAGACAGATCAGAATTGCAACAGGGGTGTGAGGGAGGTCACAGTTCAGGGGCAGTTGAGGGGGGAAACTGAGAAATAATGGGAGAGGAGGAGGAGGAGGAAGAAGAACAAGCACAAGGGGGGTGACAACTGATGGGCACAGTGTCTTTAGAAAGCATCCCAGATCCTCCCTCTACCAGAACCCAGTGAACCTTTAAAGTAGGAGAGCAAAGAGCTTGGAGACAGAAGGCCCTAAGCGGCACTCATAGAGGAGGTGATGACCAGCTAGCGCAATGGTGTTTAATCTCTTCATATGGTTTTAATATTCAATATAAACTATTGACAGACATTAAGGAGAGAGGTGGCTGGGGGGTCCCTGATCTTAAACTATATTACGCTTCCGCATGTTTTTGCTGGATGAGGGAGTGGATGGTATTAGAAAATCGAGAGCTCTTGGAATTGGAAGGATTCAGGAATAATAAAGGTTGGCACGCATACCTATCACAAGAAAATAGAGGAAAGGATAAAAGCTTCACGGATCATATAATTAAAAAACCGGTATTTAAAATCTGGGATGAATATAAAAATTTATTAGAGACAATGGCGTCGCCATTGGAAATGACTATGATGAGTGGCCAAGGCAAAGATGGAAAATGGCCAACTTATCAAGAACTGACAGTGAACTTATATTAAAACCATATGAAGAGATTAAACACCATTGCACTAGCTGGTTACATTATTTACAAGTACAAAGTCTATTTAAAAAGCATAAAGAAATAGGATTTACTGGGGGGAAATCTATATTACAAGAAATTTTGATTGATAATACTGTTAAACCATTGTCCAAGGTGTATAAATTTTTGCTAGAGTGGGAATTAAAAGATGAGGAGATAAAATCTGTGATGACAAAGTGGGCCCAGGACTTAGGAAGACCAATTTATAAAACACAGTGGGACAAGTTGTGGAGATTGACAATGAGATTTACAGCGTGTCCAGGAATTAAAGAAAACATGATGAAGCTTGTATATAGATGGCATTTGACGCCAGAAAAGCTAGCCAAAATCTACAAGACAGAAACAAAAGAATGCTGGAAATGTCAGGAAAAAACTGGTACGTATTTTCACTGTTGGTGGGAGTGTAAAAAAATATATAAATTTTGGAATGATATATATGAGAAAATGAAGAGAATGTTAAAAGTTACGTTTGGAAAAAAAAACCCGAATATTTTTTTATTAAACTTAATCCCAGAAAATATACCTAGAGATAGTGTTAATATTTTCTTGTATGCGTGTGCTGCGGCGAGATTAGTATTAGCTCAAAAATGGAAAGGAACTGAAATACCAACAATCCAAGAGTGGCAAATTAAAGTAGTAGAGTTTATGAATCTGGCAAGAATGACAGCGGCAATTAGGAATATACCAAAACAGGGAATAAAAGCAGAATGGAGATATGTGGAAGAGTATTTTAAAAAAGAAAATATTGAAACAGAGCTAGTGATTTGTTTGGAATAGAGAAAACATGTAGGAATAAATCAGTTGGAATTAATAAGAGGGAAAGCAAACTAAAAAAATGATAGTAAGGGAAGCGATATATTGGCGATTGGAAGCCAATTTTAATCTAAAATGAATTGATTTTATGAGTATATGTCCATGTGTTAAGATCTGATTTGTGGACAAGTTTTTGTTACGTTATGTTATGTTTGTTTAATTTGATATTGTATATTATTTGCAGTTTGTTTGATTTAATTTGCCCAGCAAGTTTTGATTAATTTGATTTGCTTATTTATGTTGATTAATTTACGTTGGGTGGCTTAAACATGTAGTTATGTTATTTATGTTATGTTATGTTATTTACGTTGCTATGTTACTTTATTTTTCCCTGGTGTATGTATACTTTTTTAAAAGTTTCTCAAATAAAGTCTATTTTAATCTTTAAAAAAAAAGACAATGACAAATGAGTAAGTGAGAGAAAATTGGGGTGGAGAGTGACTTGGGACAACGCCATTATCCAAGAGGCTGTGTTCCAAAGCCTCTCTCTGTAAATATTGACTAAAAAGTGGGTGGTAAGAAACTTTTCCTTGTCTTTGTACGTTGCTGGCAACTGACCATGGGAGTTGCCTGCAGCCGTCCAACACCAGCCACCTGTAGCCACAGAGTGCAAGCTGAACAGACATACTTGGTAATAGCAGATAACCATTTACCCTTTTATTTAAAGATCATTTGAATAGATTCAAGATGTGCGGTAGATTTGGGAAGTGCAGTTGTCATAATATTTTCTCTGTCTCTCTCCTCTGTTAAGGGGAACACAATGTACACTAAAACCACAGCCACTTCTGGGCAGGCGAAATAAGTGAACTAATAACTTTTATTAGACCTACCAGGTTTCAAAATGGAGTGCATTAGCTTTTGAGTGACAATATTTCTTCTTCAGGGTAGATTTTAAAGAATATGTAACTATCTTTCTTTTTAAAAAGGAAAGAAACAAGGTTCTGGGTGGGAGCATGTTGTCAAATTCAGTGCACCATTAGTCTCAAAACTAGAAAAAAAAATACTTGTAGACATAATGAGATTAAAACTAGGATCTAGTCTTAATTTAGTAAGTACTTTCTCCCATATAACTGCTAAAGCATGTGCAAGGTTTTCAATTATTCAAAAGTATTCTAGGACAGGACAGTAATGGAAGAAGCTCCCTCTGAAATCATTTAAAAAAGATGTTATAAACCAATCTCTCTCAGTGTTCTCGATGCTATTTGGAATTCATAATCCCCTTGAGAGGCAGAAATAAAGAAAAGCAAACTAACTGGCCTTTACACTAAGAATGCTGGAGGTTCCCTAGAAAGGGTGTGCTAAGGACAAAGTCAACAGGAACTAAATCTACATTTTAACCCAACACTTCCTCAAAACAGTTTGCTTTCCTCAATCATTGTGTTCTCACAACAACCCTGTGAGGTAGGCTAGGTTGAGAGATGATGACCTGGTTTAGAACACATGCTGAATAGAATCTTGGTAGGTTTGTTTTATTTTCAAAGCTAGCATGACACAGAGAAAATGACATCCTTTCCTTTGTAGTGGGAATTATCTGTATGGAGAATAATATAATGATATAAACTCCCTATCTGCAGTCTGAAATGGTACTGAAGAGACACACATTAATCATTTCAGTGAGAAATTGACCTTAATGTATATTTTATTTACTGTGGGTGATAATAATTCTTTAAAGATGGGACCAAATTCAATTACTTTCAACTTGTGTTGGCTGGCACACTATCTGTGATCTGCACTGTAAAGCATTTGAGTTTATACTGTCACTGTCATAGCCTGTGATCTGCCATAAAGGCTTTCTGAAACCTCACAGACCAATGTTTCCTATTCTTCTGGGGCTGTTCCCTCACGTATTTGTGTGTGTGTATGTGTGTGTGTGTGTGTGTGTGTGTGTGTGTGTAGTCCTTAAATCTAGGATATGAAAACAAAGCAAGCTCACTCTTTCTATCTACAACCTTTAAAAACCTAACCCTTTTTAATGAAATAATTTCAAACAAACAAAATATTGAGCAGCTTTCCGGTTGTATACTTTTGTGGGAGCGATTCAACTGTATGCAAGAAATATAGGTGTACACAATTAAAATGGATTAATGCATGCTGGAACAGTACATCAACTTTTTTTAATGGACTCTTTGCAGTTAGGAAAGTGATGAGGAAATGCACTAAAAAGTGTGGAATAGATAACTGATCAACAGGAATACATATGACCGCTGCACAAGTAAATCAGAATGAATACCCATTGATTACAATCTCCCAGAGGGGAAATGAGAATGAACTTTCAATACAGATATTGTCAAACTTGTACATGAGCTTTATAAAGGCACATCAGAATGAATGCTCCATAAACAAGTTGCTTGGAGGAGCCCTCCACATCCAAACGGAGCTGTGTCACTCACACCTGCACTTAATAGAGTTAAATTGTTGTGACATTTCCTGTTGCAGTTGTCAAAGCCTTCAAGGTCATTCAACAAAAGGATGATGTCTGCCACCAGGTGAGTGGGAAATGTTCACCATCTTCTGGAAAGACTTATCCATCTTTTTTAAAAAATGGAAAAGGGAGGATACTGGTGCCCAGACAGAAACTCTCACAGAGTCCCTGTTGCAACTGCCTGGTGCTATGCTGGGTAAAGCAAGGTGCAGGTGCACTACAGCTGCTCCCCGATCATACCGTATTCCTCTCCCATTCTGAGACTCAGAGCAGTCACAGCTCTCTATGCTTTCAGCAACAAAGGGTAGACTGCTCAAGTATGTCCCCCCCCCCCGGGCGCCCCTGTCAAATACCTTTGAAAAAAGACCACATCCCAGTTTTGAGAAACTGGCAGATTGATTGGCGTCCTTTGGCTTCTCTTAGTTCATTTGTTTAAGCTCCTTCTGTTTCTAGCTGCTGGATTTGGATTAATAGCCAGACATGACAGTTTGGTATGTGCATATATCTACTATGCATGGCAGACACATGCCCTTTTGACACCATTTCCGGTTCTTGAACTGTTCAGACAGGAGTGCAGAGCTCCAGCTCATTTGCCCACATATGTTCTGGGGCAGGTAAATCCTGTTAGCTGCATTGGCTCTCACTGCCCCCGGGATACTGAGTAAGACCATTGGTGCCTTAACTTAGTATTGTCTGCACTGACAGGCTGCAATTCTCCAGGATTCCAGACGGAATCTCTCTATCTTAGGCCTACTTAGAGATGCTATAGATTGAACCTGGGACCTTTCACATGAAGAGCATGTGCTGTTTCATGAGCCATGTCCCTCCCCACAATGTTCCTGATGATTATGCTGTGTTATAATTATGATACTTCTCCCTCCCTCCTTCTGCCAGCATGATATCACACAGGCTGTTGGTTCTGTTTTGGCCACAGATGGAACTCTGCGACTTGGAGTTCTTGAGAATCATTGAGCAACAACTTCTAGCATTTCATCTGTTTCCTTTTTATGTTAGAAAATGAACAGCTCACTGCTCAAAATATTGCTTGTTTTGTTTGATCACTGCTTCTAATTAGCTCCACTAAATCTCACAGGAACTGGATACCATGAAGAAGGAAAAAATAAGTTTGTATAGACTCTCTTAAGAATGAACTACATTTTAGCCTCCATATTCTCCTTCACAGTAATGGGTATGCAGCACTGGCTAGAATTCGCTGAAGTCCATTAAGTCTACTCCCACTTCATGCTTAGGGCCAGTAGAGAAATGAATGTGCCAACTAGAAGAAGGGGCTTCTGGGATCATTACTGAACTCAACAAACTACTGGCCCATTGTTCTCACTGCTGTGCCCCTTTGGAAATTCTGAATGAGACATACTTTTTGGCATCTTCTGGGTAAAATTTCTGTGCACAAACTGTATAGGAAATAAATTCTTTGGTGCTCATTTTTGTAAGGATCCTTAAACTTAAAAGTGAAACATTTAAAGTTTTGCTCCCATTTGGAGCATCATATTTATGTGAATTGGGATTATCATCAAGGCCTTGCTTTATTTTTATTGTAACTATCTGTATCTGCAACAAAACATGTCATTCTCATATCGGTCTGTACAGCCACAGCAGGCACAGTAACCTTCCAACAGTTTGAATTCACCCTGAAAGGTGCATTCCTCCATTGTCTCCTGAGACAGATGGATGACAGATGGATGCCACTGTGCTTCTTCTGTTCAATCTCACATAAGGACATTAACTTCTGCCAAGCAAGTGCAAGTTTTTCAGGGTTAATCTAGACAAGGTAGTCAGAGATTCCTGATCAGATCTCCCATTGTATTTTAAAAGTTAAAAGCAGCTACACTGGGTGGTGGATGAAGTAAATTGGGACCATAGAACTGGGGAAAGAGCTTTTAAACCCTTCATGCTTTTCTCACTATTGAAATTTCCCCCTAAACTGGATATTTCCCCTTTTGTTTGTTCTCTATGAAGCCCTTTCTGTAAGTGGCTGGCAGAAGCTGTGAAGAGTTGCAGCAGAACACATGGTTTGCATGTAGAAGGTCCCATATTTAACCCCCAACATCTCCATTGGAGAGAGACTTGTCAGAAAAGCAAGGTACCTGCTGCTAAACAAAATAGCTAGAAAGACCAATGGTCTGACTGGGTGTAAGTAACACAAGTCCCTTTGTTACTGTTAGATGGCAGACAGCTACATTCGGTATTGTGTTTTACCAAGCTCAGGAAGCTGAGATAAGATTGCTTTGTGTTTAGCAACTTGAGTGGTTGGAAACTCATGAAACTCAAGGGGAGCAATGGAGCAGTTCAAGTTGGGTTGTTTTCATAAGTAGGAGAGGGAAAACATTTTTGAGGGCTGCTTATTGAACATCATTAAACGCATGCATGGGTAATATTGCAGATATATTGTTCCACAAGGCTAGGATTGCATTTCTATGTACCACACTTTCCTAGGATTACACCCCACTGAACACAATGGAATTAATGTCTGTGCAAACATGCATAGGATTGCACTGTAAATGTTGCAATCCTAGGATGAACAAGTCCATTAAACATCACACTTGCAAGAGGAAACCATGAGCTTTTCACTAGCAGTCACTTGGTAATGTATCCTTTTGCCAGGTAATTGATATAGAAAGAGGAAAGCTATCCCTGACCAAAAGAAACACTTGAAAACAATACAAAGGTCAGGGGAAAACCAATACAACAAAATACTTTACTATCATATAACAGCATACAGTATATAAAAACAAAACTAAAATGTTTAGAGTACAAACAGATATATGCAATGCATGGAACATTGCTCAAATCAATCTCTACACACACTTTCTTTGGGTGTAGACGGAAGATGAGAGTTCAAATCACCAACAAGCACAGGATATAATAGGCAAATGGGATTTAAATAAAAATAGGTTGAGGGGGAGCACTGTGGCTAGAGTCTTTGTTCTGGAAACTCACACGTTTGTGTTTGCTTGCACACACTAAGCCATGATTTGGTTTAGCATTATATGCAAACTCGGTCACTGTGTGTTTATCAATGCTCAAAGAAAAGTATCTTTCTAAGAAAGTATCTCATAAGAACATGTAACCATATATTTAAAAAATAAACATACCCAAAATACTTACATTCAGCTAATTGTTTTGACAAAATGATGCTTACAGAGTTGCACCTACAGTATATATGTGAAATTGTAGCAGGGTCTTCTACCTGTGTCTAGATTTAGAGAAAATGCCTATACCAGGGGTTGTCATATTGGTCCCTACCGCCCACTAGTAGGTGTTTCGGGATTCTAGGTGGGTGGTAGGGGGTTCTACGGCACAAGCTGAATCCTCCTTCCATCAAGCACTGGTGGGCGGTAAGGAAATTTTACCATCAAGGAAGATGCATTGGGGGCAGTAGGTATAAAAAGTCGACGACCCCTGGCCTATGTAGAAGACTGTATTTCCTCTGTACATGTAAAGAAACACACAGTAGGTTAGCACATGCACCTAGTCAATGAAGAAGCAACAGGACACACACACACCCTCCCAAATTCCAAACCTTTGTGAGTGCCAAGGCAAGGCAGCACAGTGAAATAATGCCCCATAACTTATTATCACAATATCACAGAAATGTAAGAACAACTTTGTTATCTAAATAAAATCATTGAGCACAGAAAGCCAAGTTCTAGTTTGGCCTGAATGATTCAAAGTGTTACATGGCCGAAAGACAGAAATAAATAGTTCTGTATTCCTCTGCCAAGAATATTTGGGGCAACTTACTTTGATGTCTGTAAATTGTGGAGGATTCAGGGGGGAACAGAGAGATTATAAATGGCCTGGAAATCCTTTGTCATATTTCTCTCTGCCTAGAGAGAAAAAGATTGAGGGCTAACACAACAGCTTCCAGGACAATGTAATATCAAAAAATAGAAGGGGGTGAGAGGATAAAGTAAACACAACATTAAAACTGCAGCTGTAATTTAGTCTGGGCAACAGGGAAAACATCCTAACTTTAAATTACACAAAGCTTCCTGCCACTGTGCAAAACTTCTTGCTTTTTCTTTCGTAGGCTGCAATCCTATACTGTACTCACTTCCCTGGCTGTAAGCCACATTGAACTCAATGTTCAAGTGGGGGTGCCTAGCAGGAATCATAAGTCCCCAGACTTGATGCTAAACTCCCCAATTTTGGCAACAGCATCATGGGCGTACCCAGGATCAAAGCTAGGGGGCACACCAGCCACACACACCAGCCACACACACCAGCCACGCCCCCCAGCCACCCGATTGGCTAGCTGGCAATGACGTGGCCAGGATCCCCCCCCAGGAGGAACGGTCAACGTCCACGCCCCCCAGAGGAAAGGGGGCCGTTTGCAAGGCAGCATACTCCTTGCACTCCTGCCTCGCCCACTCCTTTAATGGCAGTGGTGACTAAAACGAGGCAGCAGCAGCGAAGCTGCCTCCATTGAAGGAAACCTGGACCTGGACCTGGGCTAACTTCAGCCCACACTCTTTCAAGTCACAGCGAGCACAGCACAGAAAGTGCTGCCCCACAATGCTCTGCGGCATTTGCATACATGTCCTCTCCAGCTGCCCATGAACAGCATCATAAAGAAAAAAATTAAACTGGTCACAGTTTAAACCTCTCTGCTCAGACAAGTGGCCTGATGGGGATTAAAATGGCCCCATCCTAGTCATCATAACCCTGGTCCTCAGCTGAGAGAAGGGGAACTGTGCATACCCAGTCATACCCAGACTTACTTGGGAGCAAGCACCATTGAACACCATAGGCCTTAGGTAGTAACAGGTAATACAGGTAAACAGTGTCTCTTGGTACGGTATTATGAGCAGTGCCACAACTAACCATAACTGTGCCCAGTGCAAACCATATATTGTGTGCCCCCCTCAAATTGCTATTGGTATAAATGATAAATGATCAAACAAAAAATGTAGTTTGCAGGACTGTTGTTGTTGTTGTTGTTGTTGGTAATCATATTCATGAACCACATATATGACACAAGGAAAATTGTAATTCTGATTTAACACGAACAGCAGCAATTGCCCCTTCATCATTATTTATTAGATTTATATACCGCCATTTATCTAAAAGGCTCAGGGCGGCTCACAAGATAAAAATATTGCACCCCATGTTGGGACACTTGCCACTTGGTCCTAGCTAAGCAACTCGTGTGTCACTAAGACTTGACCCTTCATATGGTTCATTTTCCTATCCAATTGTGTTTCAATCTGTTCATCAATAAATAGCCTCTTGTATCAATGGGTTATGGGCCAGATGGTTGGGGTATAAATAAAATGATGATGGTGATGATGATGATGATGATTGAGTTATGTTATGGTGGAAGATCCATTCTTAAGGAAATCAGCCCTGAGTGCTCACTGGAAGGACAGATCCTGAAACTGAGGCTCCAGTACTTTGGCACCTCATGAGAAGAGAAGACTCCCTGGAAAAGACCCTGATGTTGGGAAAGATGGAGGGCACAAGGAGAAGGGGATGACAGAGGATGAGATGGTTGGACAGTGTTCTCGAAGCTACGAACTGCGGTAGGCAGTGGAAGACAGGAGTGCCTGGTGTGCTCTGGTCCATGGGGTCACGAACAGTCGGACATGACTAAACGACATGGTGGAAGAGGGGGGAAGGGGAAAATAAGGGGTGGCCAAATCTTGTTAATAACTTATTACTTATACCCTGCCCATCTGACTGGTTTGCCCCAGCAACTCAAGACAGCTTCCAACATAATAAAAACACTGCAAAACATCAGTCACTATATTTTTAAAAAACTTTCTTAAAAACCTATAAAAACATTTTAAAATAAAGCTTCTTGTTCTGAGCCTGCAAAGCAAGTGATCCTATCTTTTATCACACAGAAACTTAACACCTTACTTCTCTGTAAGCATGCACAGTAAGTAAAAGTATACTTTTGAATAACTAAACCTCACTGGCTTCAAAAGAAAGTGAACCTTTAAAAAAGTTTATATATAAATCTAAACCGTGTTTCCTAAAGGATTCTCCTTCGACTTACAATGCACAACTGTGCACCTGTGCCCTTTCTGCCTGTCACATCGCTCTGACAAGTCGCAGGACCCCTCGCGGGGTGGGCCGCGCTCTAAGAGCGAGGTCTGCGCGCCTTCCTACCATCGGGTTAACTAGCAGTGAAAATTCCCCCCGCGCGCGCTCCGCGTCCCTAGCACTGCAGCGTCAGTGCAGCGCCAACTTCTCCTGGCAGAAAGTAAGGGCGAGGGTGGAGATGGCGCGAGAAAGAGGCAGCGGTGCACGCGCAGCCCGCCTCACGCCCCGGCCCTGGGCGCGTCGGGAGCAGGAGAGGCGCTGCTGGGGCTTGTTCTATTCCGCTCTGGCCGGAGAGAGGTCTCTGAGAGGGCACCGCGCGCGCCTGAGGGGAACCTTCCGACACTTTTGCGCTCTCTTCTGGAGCGCGGCTCCCCGAGCGGCCGCCTCCGCCCTGTCCTCGGGTAGGTTGGGAAGTTTGCAGGGCGGGGCTCGGCGAGCCGAGGAGGAAGAGAGAGCCGGGGAACCCTGTCCCGCCCGGTGCCATTCCACAGAGAGCTACGGGCGCGCCAGCAAGGTAAGCTGTCATCTCCGGGGAGGTAGGGGGAGGCCGGCAGAGAGGAGGACAAGCTCGCGCGGGGTAAACAAGCGGCGTCCTTTTGGCGCTCCCGCCCACCAAGCCCCTCTGTCCGCCTGTGAGGCGAGCTCGGTGGCCGCAGCCCTCCCTGAGGCGGCTGCCCGAGGCGGCTGGCCGGAGTCCGCCAATGAGGAAGGGGGCGAACTCGCCTCCACTTCTCGCCCCCTCAAACTAGATAGAGCAGAGGATCGAAGAAGCCTCTGGGGCACCTGCTTGCCTCTGCTTGCCGGAGCCTTTTCTGACAGGCTCTTTCGCCACGCCCTCGCCGTTCCCACATGGGAAACCCCGCAACTTTTGTGTTTCTTCCACGAGAGCCTGGGACTGTGCTTGGTGGTGCCGGGTGAGCGGAAGTTCAACAGGTGCTGCTGCCCCTCTCAAGTTCCTGCATCTGTTCAGGGCGAGGGGGGATGTCTTATGGGTCCACGTCCATCCCATAATGAATAAGTGTGGGAGCTGGAGATTTCCTTTCTTCAAAGGCTGCACACAACTCAAAGGGGTCGCTCTGGGCAAGGGACTGCCAGCTGAGCTCCACCTTTCCATCTGCAGTACTTACCGGCCTGCCTTACAGGGCTTTTAGGTTGCTGAGGTGGTAGTTTCGGGGTTTGTTTGTTTTTTAAGAAATTTTAAAATATATGAAACAAATGTGAAGCTGAATGTTTGAAAGGAACTGTATGGATGCAGTATTGTTAATGAGACCTTTAGATGACCTTTAGTGACTTTGTCACTCTCTTAACTCTTGTCCTGCTGTTCCATTAGAAGGACTTAAGGATCTCTGTCATCTGCATTCTCTCCTTATTGGGTGTGATCCTGATTTTACAAAGAGTTATTTGGGAGAATGCATTGCATTGTTCCTAGTGGCTGGTGCAGAGTCTGTGTTTCCATATCTTAAATGTGTGTCTTTAAAAGTTCGCACATATTTATAGCTGCATGGGATGAAACCCTTTAAAAAAGAGAGAGAGAGAGATTGTGGTGATGGTTGACACCTGAAGTCTTTGAGTTTGTGGATTTAGGTCTGACTCCAAAGTCTAAAGACATCAGTGGAAATATAGCAAGTGTCTTCAGATAGCTTCAAATTATTCATTTCACTTCTGTATATTCTGAGTATGTGTATAACACCTATCAAGATATCACAGGAGAATGGAATGACTAGGCTGTTGCAGAAAACCCTTAAAAATAAAGTTTGCTTTTTAAGGGTTTTGACATGCATTAAAAGAAGTCTTCAAAGTTAAGGAAAAGTCAGGGACTTAAGTGATTCTTGTGAGAATGTCACCTAGACACTATTTTCCAGAGCAAAACTTAAACGCTAGTCTCAAAGCAAAAAGCAGGCATAAGTGACAAGGACAAAGTCTTCCTGGGATATTGTCAAGATTACTTACTTGGCATATATAGGAACTAAGAAAATCAAGCTTTTTGGATAATTCACATCATTTTCAGCATCTGCTGTTCAAATATTTATATACTTCAAAAATTCACTAGCTACATTTTGAAAATAAGCTTCTGTATGGAAATTACTTGAATATAAGTTAGTTCCATATAACTGGTTGACACAAAACTCTTTAATGTTGCTAATATTGTGACTAAAACAAAATAGAACAGGGTTGTTGTTTTTCTGTACAGTATGTCCATCTAAAAGGTCAAAATGGCTTTCCATTTTGCTTTATGCAGACCTATTTGATTAAAATCTGTTGATCAGTCAACTAATATTTTGTAAAAAAATAATGGCTTTTGGCTTCTTATTCGACTGAAAAATTACCCTGCTGGATGCAAATGGCTACCAAATAATGGACTTGAAGTATTCTTTGGGACATTCCATAACTTTATAACTTTTATTCGAAATGGAGATAACAGACAAAGACCACTTTAATCAGTTATGGAAAGAATTGCTTGAATAATGGGACAATTATGTGATTATGATCCACATACAACTGAACTTGCAATCATTTTCTATCATGTATATTGAGAATTAGGAATATAGAAAGCTTCCTTATAGTGAGGGAAACCCTCATTCAATCTAGTTTAGTATTGGCTACACTGACTGGAAAGCCACTTCCGCGCCTGCGACGGAGGTGGGGTTGTGGGCTGCCCGACTGTACCATCGCGTAGGGGCTGCAAGCTCAGCCCCTACGCAATGGTAGGTTCCCGCCTGCGTCACCCCCCGACCAGCCAATGAGGTCGGTCGGGGCGGGGCCACCAACTTTAAGCACTCTGCAGGCGGGAAAAGCTCCCTCTTTTGTCCCTCTTCGCCGGAGCGAACAATTCACCCGCCCGCCCACCCCTTAAAAAGAGGTAAGGGGACGCTGCTGTGGACGTCAGTTGGTCGCCCTGGTTGGCCAGGGGGCTGGGTAGGATTTTTCCCATACTGGGCTAGCCATGATGGGTTTTTCGCCTACCTCGTAGCATGTCGTCACAACTTAGGTTAGGCGGTTAGGCGTTGGAAATTTGCATAACAATTAGATGGAGGAGGGGCAGGCTACGTCATCAGCTGCCCAAATTTGGAGAAGTAATTCCGTTAAAGGATTCCGGGGGCGAGGCTTGGTCCTGAGCCTGGAGTTGCCTGGGCCGTAAGGCACGCCCCTTCGGTGGCCACAGGAGGAGCTCTAGTAGATCTACGTCGCGGGGCTCCTTTCTGGTGGTTAACTTCTCACAGACTTCAACACACGGGTTGGAGTCGGATATAGTCTGTTAGGTTCCAACGCCTAAGCCAATTCCGCTCAACATGCATAATTAATAAAGTTGTGGCCTTAACCACCCAATTAAATCTTAATCACTGTGTCATGAGTCTTTATTACATGGGAAGGAGGGCTATTGCCACACAAGAAGCTCTCCAGGTTTTCTGACAGGAGTCCTTCCTAGCCTTACTGGGAAGTGCTAGGGATTGAACCTGGGACCTTCTGCATGCAGATCAGGTGCTGGGTCATTGCAGACCCAAATGTATAGTGTCATTCTGCTAGTTAAAGTTTGCTCCAGTTTATGATTTCTTGTTTCTTAAACAAAAAAAGTTTTAACAGAAAAAGAATGTGTCAGACAGGCTTGCTTAGAAGTACATCCTGCTTTGTTCAATTGGATTTACTGTAGTTTTTAGTATGTGCTTCTGCAGCTTCTGACTTCACTGGATTACTAGCTAATGGTCTATTTCGCATTTTGTTTTGTTTTGTTTTTAGTACTGTTACAATTCTGACCAGTGCTGACACCTTCTCTGGTTTCCTCTTGTAAGAAAGAAGTGAAACGTTCTCTGAATGTGTTTGCTGTAGTTGTCAGTGTGAACATTTCTGTATCTCTGCCATCTTCCTGTCCAGTGTTCTGTGCCCCCTCAGCAGAGAGAACAAGTATAGGTGTCATACATTCTGACGACCCCTCCTGTTTAATATAAACCACATTTTGACACTACTGTAGCTTTAAGCAAATGCTTTTTTATGTAGAAAACTACAGCAGTAGAGGTAGAACAGAACTGTTTAACTTTACTAATTAACTTTACTAATATTAATAGTAGGAAACAGAAGTGTTGGTGCTTAATTCTGTCTAGGAGATACATCCTGCAAAATTAGAAACTCTTGTTCCTATTTGCAGGTGTGACTGAAATGTTCATTTTCTGAGTCACCCTCTCTAGTGGTTAATAAAACACTTTTCAAGACTAGGAAGGATCTTCAAGGTGCAGTCTAGGGCTGAACTCTGATGAGCTTCAGCTCAGGTTGTTGCATATTTTGAATAGTTAGCAGGGGACTAGCAGAATTAAGGTTTCAGTCGTATAATCAGAATCTAGAGAAGATAACAGTTAATTATCAGACACTCCTCCTCCAATTTTTCAAATAAACATTCCCTAAATCAGGCATCCCCAAACTTCAGCCCTCCAGATGTTTTGGACTACAATTCCCATCATCCCTGACCACTGGACCTCTTAGCTAGAGATCATGAGAGTTGTAGGCCAAAACATCTGGAGGGCCGCAGTTTGGGGATGCCTACCCTAAATAAACTGACAGTAAAAGTGAAAAAGAAGCTTAACATAACATAAGTGCTGAATTAGAGTAATTCTTTAAAATAAAAAAAAACCTGGAAAGGAATGACAGGTTGTTGTTTTGCATAAGAGGGATATTCCAGGACCAATAAAAGGTTACTATCCTGGAATAGGCAAACAAATGATAGACAATTTCTCTGAGTTCAGCCTCCTGTAGTGAACAATTTGTTCTTTAAAATACAACTCTAAAAGGTCTCTAACCCAGTTTTCAGCTGTAGGTACAGAACAATACTATAAAATAAAAAACTTTGATACGCCATAGATTGCCAACATCTCTTGTAACAGGTATGGGGATTTTCCAGATCATAGTGATATACGGCAGTTTAAGCTGATTGTATGTGGATTCTAGCTTTAATGACAAGGCTAAATGACACTGGCATCATTCGAAAGGCTTCAATAACACAACTGATATTGTTTGTTCTGAAGCAACTCTGGAGCAATCACCTCTCCACCATATTTTAAAATACCTATAGCAAAATGTTTTGGAGACAAGTACAAAATACCACCTTGCTCTACCTTTTTGTTTTTGCTGAGTAGGCCTAAGAGCTAGCCTATATTGTATGTGGGAGAGAGCAGCGACTTGACACCCAGTGTGAATAACCCCCATTGAATTCAGTAGGGCTTGCTTCCGAGTAGAGAAGGTTAGGATGAAGTTTCATGGGGCAGTTCAAATGCCTATACTTTGCTGGCGGGGCTTTACAGAGTGGCAGGGCTACAGCCCTGCGGCTCACATTGGCAGAAGATGGGGGGCAAGACAGTTGGGCATGAAGTGGACCTGATCACCTTTTTTTTTTTGGCCCACTAATGCCAAATGAAGAGCAAGGTGGCAGTGATTGGACATGTACCAATACATTTCTAATTTCTGATGAACTATAATGAGCCAGAAATTTGCGCTCGTCATTATGCACAAATGATGCTGTAAAGTCTATCATATATTGCATTGCAATAAAGTTGTGTGTCAAAATGGTATGAGGGTTCTTTGAAGCAACTGCTATGATGTGCTTGTCAGTGACATCTCATAGATCAGGCTTCCTCAACCTCAGCCTTCCAGATGTTTTGAGACTACAATTCCCATCATCCCTGACCATTGGTCCTGCTAGCTAGGGATCATGGGAGTTGTAGGTCAAAAACATCAGGAGGGCCGAGGTTGAGGAAGCCTGTCATAGATCGTTTGCCTTCAGTGAGAGCTAAGAAGATGCCTTCTGCTGAACACTTTCCATGTAGGTGTTTTATAGGGAAACCCTACCCCAATACTGGTTATAAAACTGGTTATAAAACAATTCACTTTCTATGGATTTCTTAAGGTTTATACTGGTCTTTTTACTTGGTGTAGCTGTTTTACACTAGTTTAAACGGAGTTACTTATAGGGCCAAATCTGGCTTCTTAACCTGTTGGAAGTTATTGCTTCCATATTGTTTGTCTCAACATACAACCAGGTACAATTTCCACCCCTCTTTCTTCCACAATTACCTGCAAGAGCTCTATTGCTGGGATTAGGAACTTCAGGTACGGGAGTCACAGGGGGCTCTCCAGGCCTCTTTATCTAGCACTTGAGAGTCTGCCAGACCATGCCCCATCTCCCCAGGCTGCATCCGTCACCAGACCTGCTTTGCAGCCTCCTTAAGTATTTTTACTTGGTTGGAATGCATCCTGGAACTCTGTTAATGCTTTGTGCTTGCCTAGATGAAAGATAGAGAGGAGCATGTGTATTGACTAGCATATTGTATAAATGTAAAATGCCCATATGTTGCTGTGCCCATTTTTGTCTCTTGGTTTGGAATGTTCTGGGTATACTTGGGCATGCTGCTACTCTTCGTTCAGTATTTTCTGTATACTGATTGAGTTGCTTTCAATCATTGTTGCTGCAGGCATGAGATGAAGTTGCCAGGTTGGTTGCTGGCCAGCTCCTTCTGAGCAGAGTAAAGATTTTCAGTGTCAAATATAAAGGAATAGGAATAAATAAGATGAAGTAATTTTTTTAGGATGCTGGTGTTCTCAGCCCGAAATGTTTCCAAAATCAGGAACCTTCCAATACAGTGGTACCTCAGTTTATGAACTTAATCCATTCTGGAAGTCCGTTCTTAAACTAAAACCATTCTTAAACTGAGGCGGGCTTTCCCTAATGAGGCCTCCTGCCGCCGGTGCCCTTCCACCGTTCGGATTCCGTTCTTAAACCGAGGTAAAGTTCTCAAACCAGGACTCTATTTCCAGTTTTGCGGAGTTTGTAAACCGAATCGTTCTTAAACCTGACTGTTCTTAAAGCGAAGTAGCACTGTACTCTAGATTTTTATTTTTTTAAAAAAAGGGGGTCTTCATTGCTTTCTGATTCTTGTGCTTTTCATAAAAAGCCCATGTTTCTCTGCAGATTATCTCTCTGAAAATGGAACGGTAACATCTTGCTGATATCTTTCAACTTCATAGAGACATGCTTCACTGCAGAGCTCTTGCATTCAAGTAGGGTTGCATAAACTGAATTTATCACATGAGGTGGATCCCCAGGTGATAGAATTGAGGTCTGTAGAACTTTTGGGACTTGTGTGTGAAAGAGACTATTCCTTAGCAATATGCTAATGGCACAAACTTAAGAACTCTTACAGAGAATTCTAATGGAAAAAGTTACCTCCTGCTGTGTCTGACACAGAAGGCAATGATCTATCTTCGTGTCATAGTCACGGTTTTAATGAAGCTTATGAGCACAGGCTGTAGATCACAAATCATTGTATTAACTGCACTAATTAATCAGGCTGGCATTTTTCAAATCTTATGCAGAAGAATAACTGTGCAAATAGTGTGAGCCTGAAGTGTGTGGGTCTTAATTAAAACTCTGCCTAAACACAATAAAATCGTGTCACTGCCAAAATTCTTAAAGTAGAATTTGAGGCTACAACCACAGGTGAGCCCCAGCAACCAGCATGCAACCAGAGGGTTTTTTTTTAAAAAAAACAACTAATGCTCCCCGCCCCGGTGCCATTTCTCCTTTCTCTTTTCTTTTGCTGCTTTTTGTGCCAAACTACTTCCTGGAACCTCCTACCTTTAAATATAAACCCAAAACCTTCAGTTAGCAAGAATGTCAACTGGGGGAGCCATCAGATCATGCCATATTGATTGTGAAAGATTTCCGTGCATTTCAGATGACACTGTTGTCCTATAAAGCCCTAAATGACTTGGGGTCCAGGTATTTGAAGGAATGCCTCTCCCTATATCAGTCCGCTCAGGTTCCTAGTTTTGGGAGATCAGGGGCTTTTCATTGTTCTACACCAGAGGAAATTCATTAGGTGCTGACACAACATGGGGTCCTCTCAGTGGTAGTGTCCCAGTTATAGAATGCCATTCCTATGAAAGTGTAACTGGCATTGACCTCGTTGACATTTTGGGACCAGGTTCAAGCATGCCTGTTCGCCTAGGTATTTATGGGATGTTGGCTCACTGCTGCAATAGGTATGGCAGAATTTTTATTGTGCATTTGATTTAGATCAGGGGTGGGGAATCTATTTCAGCCCAAGGATTGCATTCCCTCCTGGGCACCCTGCTGGAGCCCACATACCAGTGTTGGGAAGGGTCAAAGACAAAAATGGGGGGAAGTAATAAATGTCAATCCTGCAGTAGTCTAGCTCCAACACACACTTATCCTCCCTTCCATCCTCTGTCTATAATAATAATAATAATAATAATTTATTATTTATACCCCGCCCATCTGGCCGGGTTCCCCCAGCCACTCTGGGCAGCTTCCAACAAAACACTAAAATACAGAAATCCATCAAACATTAAAAGCTTCCCTAAACAGGGCTGCCTTGAGATGCCTTCTAAAGGTCTGGTAATTGTTGTCCTCTTTGACCTCTAGTGGGAGGGCATTCCACAGGGTGGGTGCCACTACCGAGAAGGCCCTCTGCCTGGTTCCCTGTAACTTGGCTTCTCGTAGCGAGGGAACCGCCAGAAGGCCCTCGGCACTGGACCTCAGTGTCCGGGCAGAACGATGGGGGTGGAGACGCTCCTTCAGGTATACTGGACCGAGGCCGTTTAGGGCTTTAAAGATCAACACCAACACTTTGAATTGTGCTCAGAAACGTACTGGGAGCCAATGTAGGTCTTTCAGGACCGGTGTTATGTGGTCTCGGCGGCCGCTCCCAGTCACCAGTCTAGCTGCCGCATTCTGGGTTAGTTGTAGTTTCCGGGTCACCTTCAGAGGTAGCCCCACGTAGAGCGCATTGCAGTAGTCCAAGCGAGAGATAACTAGAGCATGCACCACTCTGGAGAGACAGTCAGTGGGCAGGTAGGGACTCAGCCTGCGTACCAGATGGAGCTGATAAATAGCTGCCCTGGACACAGAATTGACCTGTGCCTCCATGGACAGCTGTGAGTCTAAAATGACTCCCAGGCTGCGCACCTGGTCTTTCAGGGGCACAGTTACCCCATTCAGGACCAGGGAGTCCTCCACACCCGCCCGCCTCCTGTCCCCCACAAACAGTACTTCTGTCTTGTCAGGATTCAATCTCAATCTGTTAGCCGCCATCCATCCTCCAACCGCCTCCAGACACTCACACAGGACCTTCACAGGCAAGCAGCATTATCAGCGTTCAAGGACACATTGCAGGCTGGCAAAAACATTCAGGGATGTTGTGAATCAGGACCAGTGAAGGGCCATATCTGGCCTAGGCCTAAGGTTCCCTGCCCTTGATTATGGCTTTCTCTTATTTAGTTTGGATTGTTTTAATTGTTGTTTTAAATTTTGTTGTAACTCTCTGGGATCAATTGATGAACGGCTGATTAAAAAGGTAGTTAATCAAAATATGTGTATGAACAGCAACAAAATGAAGGATAGAACCCGCTGACAACAGCCTTCGTTCAGAAATCTATAGGGCAGAGAGGACAACAATTATCAATACAGCTCTTAGTTTCACAACCCCCTAGATGGAGTACAGCTGTTCATCTGGTGATGCTGTTATTTTTTACTTCTAAGGTAATTGAGCCAGCCTAAAAAAACCCACAAAAAACGATTTTACATTGCACCTAAAATATTTTCAACCACTGACGAAAACAATTTTTGCCCCAACCTAGCTTTCTCACCATTCATCACCAGCAAGTGCATGCTTGCTGTAGCAAGTAATTGACCTGACCTGACCTGACCTGGTAACTTGAATGCATTTGAGCTCATTTAGTTGCTCATAAACCCATAGGAAAAATAGATATTTAGTCAGCCTGATTGAGACAGGCCTCTGGTTTGAGCAGGCTACATGTCAAAGCCATACATTAATTGTTGCCAAAATTCCAATACAATAAAACCAAAACTGAGCCCGATGACCACTTTTCCCCTTGTGGAAATAGCAGCTCAGGGGTAGAGGGACTTTCATCAAGGTGAGCATAATGCTGTGATCCTAATTCTGTTTTGATTCTGCCCCAGTTCTTATCAGCTCCTCCCTGCAGCTTTTGTTTAAAGTTTTAAAAGAATCATGCAACATCATGCCCTTTTAACAAAACATGTAGTTTGGCCCTGATAGAGGAGGATGGGCAGCAGTTGTCCAATCAGCAACTACGACCTGTGGTACAATGAACCACATTGCTTCCATGCCTCTGTCACTGTGCTAGTAAGTGCTAGTGCCTGTGCAGTACTGAGCCATCATCTACAAGAGTGGGAAGCCTGTGGCACTCCAGATGTTGCTCTCAGCTTGCATTAGCCCCAACTAGCATGGCCAATCATCATGGATGATGGAATCTGTAGTTTTAACTTCTGGAGGGCCACAGCTTTTCCACCCCTGGTGGAAAGCAAACCTTTCACCACACTGGCACAGGGTTGGGTACCTTCCAAAAACTTAGCTCAGTATCTGCTTGGCATTTTAAAAATTTCTCATTATTATTTACTTAAAGACAACTTGGCATTCTGATAATCATCCTGTACTGACATTTAAGTTGTTTTGTTCCCTGTGTAGCATTTGGTTGAAATTATCATGTAGTCCTTAACTTTTCTGTATTCTTTTATCAATGCATAATCACTTTATTTTCAGACTTCTGGCCTACTTTTTTTTAAAGGTTCCTATGATAGCTATTGCTTACCTTATACGTTTCTCTTAATAAGAGCCAAAAAGCTGGCTCTGAAACTTATGGAGAATCCAGTATTTGGGGGCCAATTTCACTTGTCTGTATACCATATGGTGCTCAATCTTATATAACTTGTTTATAGGCCTGTTCTTCTGCAGAGATCTAGGTCTAGAAATAGAAACTTCACCACCAGAATGGCAAACAAAACATCAAATATTTCTCAAATGATTGTTCCCAACTGTCTTATTTTACCTTATTATTCTTTTTTCTTTAGTTCACTCGAAACACTGCTTATTGAATATTCTTTCTAAGGGCATCATTGTACTGAATTTCAGGATAGGCTTGGATTTTTTGCTCTGCAATTTAATACTCCCTCTATACTATACTCGATTGAATTACAATGTGCTAGATTTTAAAAGCAATTTAAGAAGCTTTACTTTCTCTTGCATTCTACAAAAGGTTCTGTATTGCATTTTAGTCAACTCTAACATCCTGCTGTTTTTGAGTGGCAGGTGAAGGGCATTTAAATTAATGATTTCCTTCTCCTGAGGCTCTGTGTTGCAAGTAAGATTATTCTTCAGAAAGCTTTGGGCTTGAGCCTGTTCCACTTGAAGCCACTGGTGAGAATATGGCTCTTAATAGGGTTGTTTCCTATGTAGTTTGAATCGATGACTGCAAAGTGGTCCTATAAAAAAAAACACCTTGGTGTATGTTCCTTGCATAGCCAGGCTTGTGCTTTTAATAGGAACTGCCACTGAGCCAGCTTTTGGCCTATAGGAATATTGTTGAAGGTACGGCATTGCATTGGCTTCCCATATTATTGCATTTATACTGCCTCCTGCTTCCAGAGAGCTGTTTGACTTGACAATAGCAGTGTAAGAGGTTCAGAACTTTTTTATTTGATTTTTTGTGTGTTCTCCTCTCAAGTTAGAGGTGTTTCCTTCTAAATTTTACCCAAGCACATGTGAACAAGTGTTCTGCTAGGAAACGGTAGTACAGTTGTGCTGATTTGTTTCCCAAGGGTGTAATTTGGTTTAGTTTCTCACAATCTTGGGTGCCTTTACCTCTGGCAGTAAGAGAAAGTTTGAGAAAACATGACTACCGTCCTTGTTTGTGCAATCCTTAGGTGAGCCTTTTTTATTGGCATTAGATTTTAAGAATCTCCACAACTCCCAGTTTAAATCCAAAGCTGAATTGCTGAGGAAGTGGGGAAAATAGTCCCAGAAGAAAACACAAGCTTGTCGGTCCCTTTCACTTGGAGAAATAAAAGGGAAGGGTATATATAGTATGCTGTGAGAGTGCATAAGAAGAGTGCACTAGAGAAATGAATTTTTCTTATTGTGTCTTTTTCAGATTGGCATTTCCAGAAAAACAGAAGAAAAAAAGATAATGAACTGAAAGCATCTGAAAAGTATACTGTGCAGTCCTCTGAAGCGAGTAGAAATGTAGTCCTCCGATAGGGCCATGAACCTAAAACTAGTCTATGTATCTGTACTGATGTTTGGAGTTGTGGGTTTACTCCTCTTCATGTACCTGCAAGATTGGATTGAAGAACAACATACAGGTAAAATAACTAATAAGCTAGTTAAATCTATATCAACTGTTCAGTGGATAAATAAACAATGACATGGGCTTGTGATATGCACACACACTGTTTGAGAAGTGGCTAGTGTAATCACACAGATGTGGGTTGAACCATTCACAAGATAAAGCTGAGTAAGGGGGGGGAGAGAAATACCCATATATGACTGTCTCTGAAAGTTAACAGCTGATACATCAAAGAATTCCAAAGCAGCCATGTTTACCCATCTGAAATGAATGGCTCCTGATTAAGTAGAATTCAAGGGATTACATGGTATTTAACTTTGCGGTCAGAGTAGACCACCCACCATGCATAATGTTTCTCTTTTCCATAATTAGTTTGAAGTAAAAGAAAAAAGAGAAAAAAGAAAAATTATGGAGGAAGTTGGAAAATGTAGTTGGGTAAGAGCTTATTTGAGAGAAATCCCAGCAAAAGTTAGACAAGTGAATGATTTGCTTTTATTAGTTCAAAATGTTTAATACTGTAGGAATATTTAGACCACTGCTTGATTACTTTATAGGTGGCAAAATAATAATAATGTAAGTACAGAGTTTGGAAGTCATATTGTATACAGTACTTTTAGGAAATAAGAACCAGCATTTATTTATATCTTACAAACATTATAAGCCATTCTTTAGTCTAAAGATATCAAGAGTCAATTAACAATCAAAAGCACAAATAAAAAAATAATTTAAAAACAGCTGCAGCCAGGCACATCCAGCAAGAATATATGATCTAAAAATTTAAATAATCATCATCATGGTATATTTATTTATATACCGCCTTTTCCCTGACAGGGACTCAAGGTGGTTTACAGATACAATTAAAAACAGCTTAAAACATTTTTTATCATTAAAAACCCCCATTAAATATTAATATAATTTAAAGCTACAATATATATATATTAAACATAGACATAATTGCAATAAAAACAGCACAGTTCATTAAAAATAGTCAGTTCCCAAAAGTCTGTTGGAATAAGGAATTCCTAACTTCCTAATTAAATAATTTGTTAGTCCCTTTTTAAATAGGATCTATAAGTTGCACCTGGCCTGCAAAGAAGCCCACTAGTAGAGAAACACTTTCTGCCATGGCTTTTAAATGAATGAAATTGGTTGTGTTCCTTTGTATATCCACAAGGGGCTGGCCCACGCCAAAGGTCCAACCCCCTTTGGGGCAGCATTTTGGTGGTAGCCTCCTCCCCACCCCCGGACAGGCAGGAGTGTGTGCAGGAGGAGGAGTAGGGAGTGAGCAAGCCTTCAAATCTCACTAAACCATAATTGGCCTATGTTTGGAAGGCAGGCTTCCATGTTGTTCTCTTTCCATCTTCATTGTATATCTGTACTAATATCCTAATTTGTACAATGAGCAACCAGTCAGTATTTCTATCCAATATTTTACTAGGTTTAATGACTCAATGGGCTATTGTGGCGTTATGAATAAAAACAAAAAAGTAATTTCAATACAGAGAGGCAATTCAAGAAACTATAGAGTGGTACCTCGCAAGACGAATGCCTCACGCAACGAAAAACTCACTAGATGAAAGCGTCTTGCAATGTTTTTTGTGACTTGCAAGACTAAATTTTCTATGGCCACGCTTTGCAAGAGGAAGTTTTTCAGCGGTTTTTTTTTTTTTGCCGTGGCAACCCACGCTTTACAAGACGAAATTATCACTAGACGAAGAGACTCGCAGGACGAATTAATTTCGTCTTGTGAGGCACCACTGTATTTTGAAAAGGAGGAGACTGACTGATTCCTGTGCACATGTAAGGCCCGCTATTGTGAATGAAGCCTGAAAATGATGATGAGGATCACAGCTCTTTTTCTCCTCAACCAGCCAAAACTCCATATTTGCCTTTCCACTGGAATAGCAATTATTTCAGACACCGCAAATGAAGATAAATGTAAGGACACAGATGAGGACTTTAGACAACTTCTTTCTGTAAGGTGCATTGTACCTACATAGTAAGGAGGAAATTATCATGGAATGGTTCGAGGTCGTGTTTACAGTTCTGAAGTCTCCAATAGGAGATATGCAGCCAATTCGGTGCCATAGAGGACATGTAAACAGGTTTTTTTCTGTATTGTGATGATTTCCCCCAATAAGCTACTGAGTTTTTTGTGCCCGCTGTAAGTTATGTTTTACTCCTGATTAAAATGGCATGTGGGCTATGCTAGGAAAATGAACTCTTGCTGGGAGTAACACAACTTCAAATTAGTCTTCTCAAAGGGCATACATGTTCAGCAAAATGTTGAACAGCTGTTGTCACTGGAGAGAGAGAGAGAGAGAGAGAGAGAGAGAGACTTGTCAACTCATCACCTTCCTGAAGTGCTCTAGGGGTCTTCTGTTACGGGACAGCTTAGCTCTGAGAAAACTTGAAATACACACCGTTCAAAACCGTATCCCTCTCTTGCTTTGCATTCAAATTCAATGCTTGTACTTTCACAGTGCAGCATTATTAGTAAAGGAAATCAAAGCACTGATACCTAGTTTAAGGTGATCTTCTGTTTAGAGCCTCAGAAATGTGCCAGATCTCAAAGTTTTATTGAATAGGACAGTCAAGAATACTGTTCTGTGTTTCATTTTGTAATCCTTAATGAGACTAAAAATGTATCCACAACAAAAGAAATCCATTAACAACTTCTTTCTAATCATAGCAGCTGTGACAATGAACTCAAACTCTACATCTGCACAAGTGTTCCATTCTTACTCATACTCTTGATGAAACAAATCCCTATTTTACTGGTGGGGAGCTGAGAGGAGTTTTCCTTTGTGTTGGGTGACGGTTCCAGCACTCCATCTCCCCTGATAGAAACACTTTCATGAAACTACAAGACAGTGATTATATTGCTGACTTCAAGAAAAAACGTGTTTTCAACAAACAGAAAATACTAAGAGAATTGCAGAGGTTTTATGGTGTTGTTGAGGTCAGTTAAGCAGCACACTTATGCAAAAAGAGGATGGACAGGTTTAACATGGGCCTCAAAGATTGTGCTTTCTTTCTTCTAATGGAAGTTAGAAATGAGATGAACAGATACAGTTTCCAATGAACATGTTAAATCAAAAGATGGGGCCAATCAGCTTCATGCAATGAGACAAAATGTCATATTAACTGCTTTGGCAACAAATGTATACAAATTGCAGTGGTGAATGAGATACAAAAAAAGAGTTCTGCTAACTTTCTGACTAATTAAAAGTGCATTTAACTTATTTGCAGTTGTGGTAGTCTTGCCTCTTACCCCAAGCTTGCCTCTTACCCCAAAAAGGGCTAAAAATGGCAGTGAGATGTGAATAACTTCAAATGACTTTTTAAAAAAACAAAAAACCTTGTGCTCATTATTGTTCCATCATTCAGAACATAAGAATGGAGGTTACAAATATAAGTAGCATGTTCTTTTCCCAGCTTTTATAATTCAAGAAACCAGTCTCCTCATTACCTTTTCAATGGGATATAAATTCCATTTATTGTACACAAAAACCTTCTTAATCCACTCTAATAGGCTGAAAATCCATTGCAATGAATGAGTTATGTGATTATTTGCTTTCTAAATCAAGGGGAAAATGGCACAACATTTCATTATTTGTCAAATGTACTTTGTTTTTAATTATTTACTGTAATACTTGACAGGATGAGAGTCAACATGTAGCACTATGATTTGTAAGGGTTATGAAAGAATTATAATAACAGGTACTCTGTACTCCACCCTGCTATTAAATTATCAGCTTTCAAGTGATTTCATGGTGAATGATGAATTAAGGGATTCTTATGCATCTGTGTTAAATGAAATGCTGAATTTAAAAGTCTTCTTACATGTGCAGGGTAATTCTTCGGTACAAGTTGATTGTATATGGGACGGTCAAAGACAGAAGCAGCTTGGAGCTCTGTTGTCCAGTTCAGCTTACTTGCCATAAAAAGGAACAGCTGGGCAATGCTCAAGTTGTGCCATTACATAGGCAATGTAAGAAGTATCCAGTGTTCTTCACTAAGAGAAGGGTTCATCTTTCCATGTGATACTTCTCCATTTGCCAATAACTCATTTGTGGAGTGGTGTGGACCTGGGAGACCTGAAGTTCGGTTACTGGTTCAAGAGGGTCTGTTCTAATAATAAGAACATTACAAGTGACCTGCTGGATCAGACCAAAGTTCCATCTAGCCCAGCATCCTGTTCTCACATTGGGCAACCAGATACTTATGGAAAGCCTGCGAGCAGGACATGAGCTGAACAGCACACTCCCTACTTTTGTTCCCAGGCAATTGATATTCAGAGACATTCTGCCTCTGATACTGATGATTGTGCACTACTGTGATGTCGTCATTGAGAGCCTTATCCTCCATGCATTTGTCTAACCTTATTTTAAATCCATTAAAGTGGTCATTAGAGGATTTGGAGCAAGGTGACATTCAGCTCCATTTCTCTGTAACATCATAACCAGGTGCAGTTATGCAGTGCTTGGACTAGTGCTTGGACATACTAGTGATTTGGATGAGGGCCTATAAGCTGAAGCTGATTCTTGAAAAGATAAAGGCCGGGGCTAGGAATTAGGTAGGCTGCCTGTTTTAGGTGGGGCTGCATTATCTCTGAACGAGTAGGTGCTACACAGTCTGGTGGTGATCCTGGATCTGTCTCTTGTGCTGGTGGCACAAAGTGGCAAGGAACATCTTTTCCAAACTGTGGCTGATGCAGGGATAGCCTGACTACGGTGACCCGTGTGTAGATAACCTCAAGATTGGATCACTGTAATGCACTCTTATGTGGGGCTGTCTTTGGTATGGCAGCTGGCAACCTGAGGTTGTCTTCATTAAATGTTTGTTAAGTTCTTTATTAAAAGGTCTATCCCACCCATGTTCCTAAAGGAGCTAAGGGCAGCATGTTACAGTTCTCTGTATGTGTTATAGGGGCAACAGAGCCTATCATATGCCAGCCTCCTCTAATGTGTCAGTTGAGCCTTGCAAATTGGTAGAACTAACCACACACAGTCTTGACTGGATGAATTATAGGTAACAATACTTTGTTTTCGCCTCCTCCACAACAATTGCCCACTTTATCCTGTATGATGCTTCAAAAGCGGTAAACTATATTTTCATTTGATGCTGAGCCATACTTTTCAATTGTCTACCATTAAATATTTGTGGAAACAGTAGATGTTCATTGGCCCTGCCAAGTGGAGGGTGGAAAGTGGATAGTCTTAACTAGAGAAGACCCTGGTGTTGCCTTTGCCTCCCTGCCTCCTTTTCCAAGCATTCTCCACGTGTGGAAAAGAAGACAGAGGACTGCCCCATCACATTAGCTTTTGCAGATCCATGTGGCATATAGTGTTATGCCCTAAACATTGATAATAAATGGAAAAATACATCCTCATGCATTTCATTGAATCTTGGCCCAAACTCATTGTAGATATTTTTTAAATAGAGTGGTACCTCAGTTTACAAACACAATTGGTTCCGGAAGTCTGTACTTAACCTGAAGCATACTTAACTTGAAGCGAACTTTCCCATTGAAAGTAATGGAAAGTGGATTAATCCATTCCAGATGGTCCATGGAGTACTTAAACTGAAGCGTACTTAACCTGAAGCGAACTTTCCCATTGAAAGTAATGGAAAGTGGATTAATCTGTTCCAGACGGGTCCGCGGAGTACTCAACCTGAAGCATACTTAATCTGAGGTATGAGTGTAATTGGTTCCGGAAGTCTGTACTTAACCTGAAGCTTACTTAACCTGAAGCGAACTTTCCCATTGAAAGTAATGGAAAGTGGATTAATCCGTTCCAGACAGGTCCGCGGAGTACTTAAACTGAAAATACTCAAACCGAGGCGTACTTAAACCGAGGTATGACTGTAATGTAGTTTTATCAAATGCTTTCCTGCCTACTTAATACTTATTTTTAAGAACTGTATATCCCCCCCCCCAAAAAAAAATATCATACTATATGGTACTTTTTCATAAAATCTGATTTCCAAGTGAAGCTGTGCTCTGCAAGCTAAACATTCAATCTTATTTTCCCCCACGCACCCATACTCTTTTCAGATTTCTTTAGGTTTAGGGGTTGGTTTTAAATGTCATTTATACAAGGTCATTTCCCTGCCACCAACCTGTGTATTCCTTGTGGCATTATTTTACAAAGGGAAACATTAAGCTTAAATGAACTTTCATCTGTATCCTAGCAACAGACTATGATTAATCATACCTCTCAGGTAAATGTGGATAAATAAATGTTTGAAAGCAAAAGCAAATTCTGAATTGGCTAGTGAAAGATTGATTAATGATCAAGGAAGACACATCTGATTTGGTCTTCCAAAGAAGCTTGCAATAAACACCTAGGGATGAGGTTTTTATATAGAAATATAAAAAGTGGGTCATTTATAGAAATATATATGAAAGAGGAAAATAGGATGGGCAAAGACTTTTCTACAAGTAATGAACAGCTGTGTGTGTACATGTGTGTTCACTTTCATCTGAATTGTTACCCTGTCATGGGGGGAAAGTGCAATACTGAGAACCTAGGAAGCTGCTTTAAATACTGAGTCAGGTAAGAAGTGCCTGCTGGATTGAGCCAATGGCCCATCTAGTCCAGCATCCTGTTCTCAAAGTGTCCCACCACTTGCCTGTGGGAAACCTGCTAGCAGGGTTCAAGCACAAAATCACTCCCCCCCCCATTCCAGCAACTGTTATGCAGATGCATTTTTGCCCCCAACTGGAAGCAGAGCCAACAACAGCCCTCTCCTTCATTAATTTGTCGAATCCTCTTTTAAAGCCATCTGTCTCTTGTGGGAGCAAGTTCCATAGCTTAACTACCGGTATGCACTGTGTGAAGACATACTTTCTTCATGGGTCTATCTAGCTCAGTATTGACTACACTGACTATAGCTGCCAAGTACCCCGTATTTCCCAGGAAACCCCCGTTTTTACTTACCGTTTCACAGAGGTCACCCATTCCAGCTCCTCTCCCGTTAATTTCCCTTATTTTGGTTCCTATCGACGGCCATTTTTCTGGTGCCGCTTTGCCCATCTATGGGCACCAGAAAATGGCCGTCACCGGAAGTCGCGTCTACGCATGTCTGGAAGTGCGTAGACGCAACTTCCGGTGTCGCACGGCTGCCGATCTCGGATTTCTCTGCGAGAGACTTGGTAGGTATGCATCACTGATCTATATGATCTACATTGGTCTATCTAGCTCAGTATTGACTACACTGACTGGCTGCCATCTCCAGGATTTCAGGCATTAGTCTTCCCCAGCCCTACTGGAACTTACCAGGGACAAAACCTGGGTGCTTTTGTATACAAATCATGCACTTCACCACTGAACTATGGCTCCTCTCTGAGGGGGAGATTTTGTGGCAGAGTAACAGAGCAACCCAAGTATCCCTTTAGTACTGATGAAAGAAACCAAGGCCTGATCTCAAGGCTTTTATAGATTCCAGGCCTTGGCCCACTCAGTGTTAAAGGGCTTCTTGCATGACTTTCTGCTGATCTTTCTCTTTCTCTTGGCCCCGTGTTCAATGGTAGTGGTACCGAGTCCCAGGTTCACTGTATTGTTGACACACTTTCATATTTATCAAAAGATCGCTCAGAACTACTTAGTGCTTAATAGTGGAAATGAATACTGTATCATTTAATTAGCGGTTAGTGTTTTCATAAAACTACTGTAGTGCCCCCTTTGAGGGACATTTTTATGTTTTCAGTACAAGGGGGTGTTCAGAAGATTGAGATCATCATAGATAATTGCCTCCTCTTGTATCTTTTTGTAGGCCTTTCTTCAACAATCAGTTGCACTCATTGTGTCTTAAGCCCTGCAAACAGTATGCTGTTCAGATGTTGAGCCTGGCAGATGGGCCTCACTGTCAGTGCAATCCAATGTGTCAATATAGGGAGGTTTTTTGTATCGTAGTTCTACCTTTTTTTCTTTTTTCAATCAGGCAGCAGGATTTCACTCAGAAAAACCCATTTAGCACAAAACTGGAATTTGAAGAAGTATTGTAAAGCTCTTGCCAGTGGCAAAATAGACATAGTTTAGTTATGTATAAAATTATGGGATTTTTGGTAAAGGCACTCTTGATTGTTTTACTCCTTTTCAATGTTTTATTTAAACTTCAGCTTTTAAGCTTGCCAGAACATTGACATAATTAAAATTGAAATACCGCACAAGGCTGCATTGTTAGTTCATTAGACCAGAAGGGCTCTGAAATAATGAAAAAATGTATTTCATGTACTATGGAGCCAAGTTGTGCCTGACTTCTCCTTTCCCTCCCACCAACCACCCAGAATAAGGGATACAATTATTTTGCATTAAGGGATATCTCACAACCTGGTCAGTATTTGAGATGTCCATATCAGGGTTTAGGGAAGTTGATAATCAAGTGGAAGGATCGTTAACCAGAATTTTTTCTCAAGCAGTTTATTATTTTTAAAGCCTGGATGTTTTATCAACCTTTATAACTAGAGCAGAAATAAAACCATTCCAGTTCAGAGGCACAATGTGTACACCAAAGACTATAGATCAGCTGCTGTCAAATCCATTTTTATGAACTGTTTAATTATACTGTCCTCTCGCCTGTGTGGAACAAGCAGGGAACTGTAGTTACTGTTCAATGTCAAAGCGGCACTTTCAATTTATTACTCTTCATTTGGAAAAGTTTTTTAGGAGTAGGGTGGAGTTACATCATGTAAGGTTGACTGTTGACAGTGTGCACTGCAGATTTTCACTTACTCAGAAATTTTGGTACTATGTTCTACTTTGCTGGATTCATCACTCTGTCCCCCACACCCCACATCTTTGGGGGGGGGGGAGGATCATTCATGTTTCACCTCCCTGGCCCAGGCAAACTTTCCCCTCCCTGCTAGTTTTTGTCAGCCAAGAGGGGCAAGGGTCCAGAGTGCAAGTGGTTGCCCTGACCAATCAAAGCACCTTGTCCACATTCTTGAGCTTTACTAGCTGAAACTCATTCGACACAGCAGGGACTAAACAGTACTCTGGAACACCCCCTTGCTAACCTTGATGTGTAATTGATACTTTTGCCAAAATGAAAGCAAGGAAGATTTTAAGTGATTAATTGTAATAAATTGTGTTCTCTTTGAATTATGGAAGAATTTGATAATTCCTATTCTTAATTTTAGTTATTGTAAATAAATAAGCAAATAAATAAATAAGAAAGTGACTCTGAATACCATTTGCTGGGAATCACAAGTGAGGAGTGTTCTTTTCCTGCTTGTGGGCTTCCCATTGGGGCATCTGGTTGGCCACTCGGAGAACAGAATGCTAGACTAGATAGACCCCCTTTGCTCTGGTTCATCAGCCAGGTTCTTCTTAGGTTTGGATAACAGCTGCTGGGAATCACAAGTTGAAAGAGTGCTGTTGTAGTCAGGTCCTGCTTGCAGGCTTCCCAGAAGCACTCTATGAGGATAGGAAGCTGGATTAGATCCATCAGGGCTCTTAAGTTGAGAGAATTGGGTAGCCTGGAAAAAAAAAATCTGACTAAACATCAGGCGTAAGAGCTATTTGACAGTGGAATAGACTCCCATGAGTCATGGTGGTCTCTCCTTCTTTGGAGGTTTTTAAGCAGAGGTTGGGTGGCCACCTGTCATGGATGCTTGAGTTGAGATTCCTGCATTGCAAGGGGTCTCTACAATTCTATGAACCATGATCAAATTGTAGAGGAGTGTTTTTTATTAGGGGATGACACACATTCAACAGCAGCACTACTATCAAGAAGGGTATGGCGGTGGTTATTTGTTAGTTGCTTTATCTTGCCCAGGAGTTTCATGTACATTAGGCTGGCATGACAACCCAAAACTTGTTGGCTTGTGAAAGGACATAGCCTTCAAAGAGTTGCCACTCCTCCTTCTTGCCTGCCCATCCCTTTGAAGTAAAATTTTAAGCTGGTTCCTATGAACCCAGAGAAATGGATCCTGACCCAGGGAGAGCCCAAGGATCCAGGCAAGCAGGCACGATGTTGCCGCTGGCCGTAGAATGACAGAGACCAAACTAAGGCTGTCAAAAGCAAAGTACAGTTTATTAAAGAATAAAAACTGTTGCAACAGGGTCCTTCCTCTCACGCAGGAGAACAAGGAAGGAACACCAAACAGAGGTGTCTTGCCCTTAAAAAGAAATTTGAAATTGGTTTCAGCCCACCCCCCAGAAGCATCATCCATATGTCACAGAAGGGGTGTAGCCCAAGACCCCCCTCCCTAGATTCATCATAGGTACATCATGAAAGGGGAGGTCTGGTGGCAGTAATCTGAGCAGTCTGGACCCTGCCCCCTGCCCCCAAAACCTAATCAACAAAATTGAGAGATATTTACATTTCCCTGTTTCCCAGCCAAGTTAATCACACCCTTTTGTCTGGCACTCAGGTATCAGGATGCCAGGGATTATCACTTTAATTCCTGAGACAATGAGAAGGTTCCCCCCACCCCACTTCTTCCTTGCAGAGGAACACCTGGTCAGAGAGAGTCAAAATGGTGTCAGTCAGGCCTGTTTTCCTGTGCTGCTTCAGACATGTTTCTGTACATTCATGTACATGTTTTATGAACCATTATTATATATATATAGATATGACCTCAAAATTCTTATAACACCTTGTTGCCATACTTTCCTCTGCCCATAACTCTGCTATTACGGTATACTTTCTTTTGCACTGGACTTTGCAGGGCTGTGTCTAAGTGGGTCTCTCTCTCTCTCTCTCTCTCTCTCTCTCTCTCTCTCTCTCTCTCTCTCACACACACACACACACACACACACACACACACTGTCCTGCCACTTTCCCTGGGAAAACCCACTGTTAATGTTGAATTGGAACAAATTGCAAGTCTCAGAAACCCCAATTGCTGCTTGTTCTGATTCAGTGGAAAACAGTGGGTTTTCCTGTTGAAAGCAGTGGGACAAAAACAGAACTGCTTGGATGGGCCTAGACCTGGAAAGTGTGGGCATGTGCCTAGAAAGCGCAGTGCAAAAGGAAGTCTGAATAATCCCTCAGGTGAGCATTTCCCATTAGCAGTTTGGATTGATAATGATGATACAGACCCTGATCGCTGTGTTAACTTGTACAAGAGGACATTATATTTCTATTGCTGCTCTTTGCTGAAGGACTGTAAAGCTGTAATGGCTCTTTGATCTGGAACTCACTTGCCAAACTCATCTGTTAAGCATTCAGCTCTGCAACATTCAGATCTTAATCTTTGTTGTCCCTTGATTATCTGAGAAGCAATGTTGCATTGCCTGACAAAGAATTCTCATTGTTCCAGGCCTGTGGGCAATAACATTTTTCAGGCTGCTGATCTGTCTTTATTATTTGAAAAATATACACAAAAAATAGTTCCAACAACTCCTCAAATAGCATTTTGTAGGCTTCAGCTACTTTATGTCAAAGTACAGAAGCATGTATGAATAATGTGGCAGAATTTAGTCTGGTTTTTTGTTTTTGTTTTGCTCGTCTGATTTCAGAAAAATATAGATAGTTGTGGGGGTTTTTTTTACAGTGTGTGTTCCGAATATTAATACTATTCTAGGCTCAATTATGGGGGTTAGGCTATTCATACCATTTTACTTGCAGAGAGATTTGTTTTGTTCTTGCAATGTAATTTATATAAGAGCTTTCACGAATACTTGCATTTTAGAATGATAAGCCAGAAAAATAAGTGTACTGTTGTGAGTTTGGGAAATTCAATTGCTGAAGTAGCCAGGCTAGCTTCTTGGTAAGGGTCCTAAGCATGTCATTAGTCTGACAAAGGAAGTTGCTGTGTGCCAGAGGACAAATGGGTGGGGCCCCCTCCCTCACCTGGCTGGTAGTGAGAAGGTTAATAGCCAGAGTAGAGTGTGTGAGAGCTGGGCTAGAAGCAGGTAGAAGCCAGACAGTGAAATCCATGCCTGATTTTTGTTTGAATTATGGGAGAAGCAAAACTTTCTGGGGTGTTATTGCTGTGAGCTCCTCCATCATAGGTTCAAGTTGTATATATGTTAAAAGTCATATATTACAAAAACACCACAGTGTTGTCTGCTGTCCCGCATTCTAATGAAACTGACCTCTGGGTAAGTGCCTGGAACCCTGGGAGTCTCACACTGCTCAGAGATTTGGGTAGCGTGCAACAACTCAATAGCGTACAAGGAGCAGCAAATAGTTTCACAGAAGGAAGGATTCACAAAGAAGAGGGAAGTGTTTATAAAATTAACGAGTATTCTATGCCAGCTAATGAACTAAAACTTGCTTTCAGGGGTTGGTCCTGTAATTGGTAACTCTAGCAATGTAGCTCCTCATAGGATTGGAGACTTGCCTGTATTTACCTAGCCTAAGGCACAATTTTCCATAATGCCTCATGGAAACACATGAAAAGCTCCCATGCATCTTAGTGGGGATTCCACCAAAGGAGCTTGAAATTGACTGTGTCTGTTCTTCATGAGTTACTTGCGGGGGTGTCTCATTAGTATGATACAAATTTGGTTCTGGATTAATTTTGTGAAGGAAGAGAAGGTGCATTTTTAGGAGCTCATGGAACTTTCCAAAAAAGGTTGTATGCCCTCTTGCATTTGTTTTGTCTTCAAAATTAAAGCTGCTGGAGAAGAGGAGATTATAAACATTGCTGCCCTAGCAAATCTGACCATATGTAGGATCCTATAGAGATACCCAGGGCCGTCTTAAGCATACCCGGCGCCCTGGTGCGATCCCTCTGGTGCCCCCCCCTTTCCCAGAGTTGACCCCCCCCCACTGGCGGTGGCAGCGGGAGCTGCGTGGGGCTTGGTGGTGATGTCTTCATCGCCTTGCGCTGAGCCGGGCGCGCCGCTGGCTGCTAGCCTGGCCGCCTTCTACACGTGCTTCCAGCCGGCCCGAGGCAAAGCTGGAACCGGAGCGGCAACGGAGCAGCGGCAGCAGCGCCTGGAGATCAGCGCTGGCCATGCCGACAAGCGCCGGAAGGTGGGTTCTGCAGACGGAACAGGGTCCTAGTGCCCCTGCTCCGCTTGCTTTGCTCCCTGCTCTCCCGTGAGCGGCGCGGCTGGCGGAGGGAAAAGGGAGGCGCCGCGCAGCTCCCCCACTTGCTGGGGCGCCCCTCAGCGCCCCCTGAGCACCCAGGCGCCATGGTGCACTGCGCCACCGGGGGTCTACCTAGAGCCGGCACTGGAGATACCAGTTACAAAGCCCTAACCTACCTCACTAGAAGCAGGCAGAAGGCAGAGAGTGAGAGCCATGCTTGATTTCTGCTGAAATCCCAGGCAGAAGCATGGGAGAAGCAAGACCTTCTGGGGTGTTAATGCTGTTGATCTTCGGCTCAGGTTGTACATATGTGTAAATAAAGGCACCACAATCTCTGCTGCCCTTATTCCAAGGAAACTGAACACTGGGCAAGCACCTGGAACCCTTGCAATCTTGCACCACTCGGAGATTGGGGTGGCATACAACAATACATTTAATATAATTGCTTGAAATGTGACCTGAAGGATCCATTCAGATTGACTTAGATAGGAAGAGAGAGAGATACAAATAGTAAATTAGTTGAAGGGCTGAAATGACAGTGACAAATGATAATGAACAGACTGGTGTGGGGAAAGATAATCTTGTGGCACAGAGATCATCCTTGGGTCCAGGTTTTAAATGAACAATTAACATCTTCATTAGTGTGATAAATGAGGAAACAAACAGTATGTTTAGCACCTGTCTACAAAATGGAGGAAAAGAAAAGCAATATATTGCCAAGCACCTTGCAAACTTGAAATATGGACAACTAGCTCGTGTGTGTGTGTGTGTGTGTGTGTGTGTGTGTGTGTGTGTGTAAAAATCATACATAAAAGCATCAGCAAAACTTTTTTCATTGTTTTATGTTAACTCAAGATACAGGGATATATCTATATATCAAATAGACTTAGGTATGGCTAATAAAATGGATGGAAACCATCATTGCCCCCAACTTGGTGACAATAAAATAAATGATGCAGACAGGGAGCTGCAGCCCAATATAGGAAAAGCAGTAGTAAGGGAGCACCTAGCAACTTTAAATTAATTCGGATCTCCAGGGCCTGAAAAGCTGCACCCAATGAACCTGCAGATGCAATTTCGGGGCCTCTGTCTATAATCTCTGAGAATTCTTGGAGAATTCCTGAGCGGTCAACTCAACGTCAATAACAGTAATGATCCTAGAACCAATAAGTAAACAGTCATATGAGACTACTAAGAAAAGGATGCTGTGATTACAAAAAAAAAGTTATGCAGACTTAATTTCATTTTTTGATAGAGTTACCAACTTGATGAATCAAGGGAAAGCTGTGGGTGTATATCTTGATTTCAGGGAGGCTTTTGACAAAGTCTCCCATGCTATTCTTGCAGGGAACCTGATAAAATGTGGACTGGGCAATTTTACTTTTAGGAAGATTTGTAAGTGGTTGACTGACTCAGCCCAGAACGTGCTCGCCAATGGTTCTTCATCATCCTGTGAAAAAGGTGCCATGGGCACCAAGAGAAGTTTGGAAACTTTCAGTTCCACTTTCTGTTTCCCACAGCTTGCCATGGTGTCCACATGGTTAACAAAGCAAACAATAGTTTAGGAAAGTGGATTCTTTCAACGAGAGAGAGAATACCCCACTATTACATCAGTAGTTTCCACATGAAGCTGAAGTTTTAATATAAGACAAACTGCAGGAAAGTAATGAGGATTTCCGACAAACAAGTAGCCATTTGTGTTCATATTACATGCTGAAAAAAATTCTAGCTACATGAAAACCATCAAAATGACCACAGCCAGTTTTCACAAAAACTGAATTTGGCTAGTTCTGGAGACATGTTGGCTCTTGTATTTTCAATCATGCAAAATACATTTTTCCATTGGTGAGGGAAATGTGTTGTGAAGTAGATCTTGCAATCCATGAATTGGCCCACAGAACTGTAAAACAAAACCTCATCCACCACCATGTTAATTCAAATTGTTCGCTTGATACATGCATTTCCCAATGGAATTCAGTTTGGGATGCTCAGTGCACTGGATTTGCTTCCAGCTGAATTTCTTCCCAAAAGGGTTTTTTATTTTATTTTATTTTTTAAAAAATCCTATTAACTGGATTTTTAAATGTTAGGTACTTCCTCATGATTTTGTTTAGGTGATTCAGTCCGTCCTTACATTGAATACAGTACTCTGTGACATTCTTCCATGGAATTCAAAAGTCGCAGCATTGCCATGTTTGAATGACAGTTATGTATATCAGCTCACTCCTTGACAGGAGGTCACATGTCTTTGTGATAAAGTACAACATTAAGCGGGTTTCTGAATAATAGAGTTTGTGAGTTTTTTGTCTTGTGCAACAAAGACCTTTTGACAGAAGTCTTCGGCCCTCAGTGAATAATTTTGAAAACCTGGAACTCCACAGCCAAGCTGCCAATCAGGCTGCCACCTTTACTTCCCTTCAGACTTTACAGTGAAGGAGATGGGAGAGGCTCTGAACATCAAATGCTGCCAGATTTCAGCATTGTACCACAAAGCAACAGGCAAAAAGGACACACTTTTCCCAGCCTCCCTTGTTTCAACAGCTTGACAAGTTAGGCAGCTAGGCCCCTTGGTGAAGCAGATCTGAAGATTCTCCCTATCTCCCTTTCCTCTGAAAGACACAGTTTTTCTCACAGTATTTCTCAACTATAATTGTAATGGGATAAGGCAGCATGAATGATCACATAGTCTCTGGTCAAATCCTTCTTGTGAAAGAGAATTAGAGATGACATCAATGGTGTGGAGGTCCATTCAACTTCTGCTTCTTCCAAAGGAAGAAGTTATCTGGGATTTCAAAGGGACAGTCTACTTTTTTAAAAAAAAAAAAGAGAGGAAGAATAAGTCTTTGAAGAAGTTCTATAAAAGTGTTGGCTAGCTTCATCTAGGAGGTGGTAACAAGGTGATAGCCATGGTGTTGCAATGGGGCTGATGTTGAAAGTCCCAAGCTTTGTTATAGGTGCCCTTGGAAAAGTCAGGTTTTTCAGTAAGCCTCAGATCTCTTTCTAGACAATGGAGTAGTAAATGTCATTCCGATTTCAGAAGGATTGCTATGTGAACTTAATAAAATTAAGCAATTCAAGACAACTATAAAGTGTGTCTTCTGAGTTTATGGCCATAGCTATTTGAGCATGGGGTGTGTGTGTTGGAATGACATGATGTCCCCCCCCCCGCCCCCTGTTTCCTTCCTTTTAACACACTGTGCTATTTTTAATGTGTTTCTGTAATGATGCGCATTTGCTTCCTTTGTGTTTTCTCTTTTTGTTCAGGTATAGTCATTAAAGGATCAGGTTTTGTGTTGGGGTGGGACATAAAAATTCTGTCCTTTCCGTTGTTTATAAATCCCAACACCAATGTATTTATTATTTCCCCATAATTTTCCTTAGCTAAACACAGAGAGAGCTTCCTAAAGTGTAACTACTCCCCTTGCTGGTATTTATAAGTCATGACAATGTTAGCTATAATGCATAAAAAGATTGAGCTGCATCAAAATAGGAAATGTGGACAAAATAAATTTTGTAATAAAAAGCATCAGAATAGTCTGATAATATTTTATTCCGTTTCAGAGCAAACATTGACTTCTGAAGTATGGAAATTTTTGATAGCTATTTTTGTTACATAAAAATAATCATAGTGCAGAAACAAGTAGTAGTAGGATGAAAAAGATACCTGTGCATAACTAAATAAAATCTCAGTTTTGTTACAGTTACACATTCTTTAAATGATTTGGAAACAAGCTATATTATTTCTCAGACCATAATTTGCTGGCCTGGCTGATATCTCACAGCAGACTATGGTTTGGTGCCACTATGTGTTAGTTAACCACCTTATGAGGACAGTGTGTCCTGAAAGGCAGATTATTTATTTTGTTCGTTAATTATACCTCTAGACTGCCTTTTATTGTTGCAATATACAATCATCATGATTAAAATTAATCACACTAAAACATAATAATATGTTGTTGTTTAGTCATTTAGTCGTGTCCAGCTCTTCATGACCCCATGGACCAGAGCACGCCAGGCACCCCTGTCTTCCACTGCCTCCCTCAGTTTGGTCAGACTCGTGTTTGTAGCTTCGAGAACACTGTCCAACCATCTCGTCCTCTGTCGTCCCCTTCTCCTTGTGCCCTCCATCTTTCCCAACATCAGGGTCTTTTCCAGGGAGTCTTCTCTTCTCATGAGGTGGCCAAAGTATTGGAGCCTCAGCTTCACGATCTGTCCTTCCAGTGAGCACTCAGGGCTGATTTCCTTAAGAATGGATAAGTTTGATCTTCTTACGGGACTCTCAAGAGTCTCCTCCAGCACCATAATTCAAAAGCATCAATTCTTCGGTGATCAGCCTTCTTTATGGTCCAGCTCTCACTTCCATACATCACTACTGGGAAAACCATAGCTTTAACTATACGGACATTTGTCGGCAAGGTGATGTCTCTGCTTTTTAAGATGCTGTCTAAGTTTGTCATTGCTTTTCTCCCAAGAAGCAGGCGTCTTTTAATTTCGTGACTGCTGTCACCATCTGCAGTGATCAAGGAGCCAGGCCCGGCTCTTGGGGTAGTCTCGGTGGCGCGGGGCGCCAGGGCACTGGGCCGGCAGGAGGGCAGTCATTTGGTCACCAACCCAGCCATGAATCTCTTCCTGGTGACTGTGTTAGTGGATGAGCTTCCTTCCACACATGACTTGGAAGGGGCTGGGTTTCTCAATGAATGACAGAAGCAGAGACATTTCCCACTCCTTACAGACCTCCGTGGCACTTGCAGAAAGCCTTGGGTGGGCACTAGATTTTCACTTCAAGCTAGCCTGGGAGAAACAAGCAGTGATGGGGAGTCCTCATAACTTCAACATATTTTCTACCCCAGCATAAAATGAATCCTTCTCCCAAGACAAGTGCACATGCCAGAAGACTTGGGGAAAGGGGTTTGAATGACAATATACAGTTCATGATTGTAAGGGTAAGCTGTTACTGCCACTGATTTGACACCATTGCTTTATGGAATATTTTAAGTTCTAGCAACTACAAAATATTATAACTGAAATTCTTATTTTTATTAACTATTTTGTTTTCTTTATAGATATATTTCTATCCTGCCCTTCTAGTCCCTAGGGTAGCTTTCAACTATTTAAAAACCACAATGTAATAAAATACAATAAAACATGACATTAAATTTATTAATATGATAGGTAAGGGTGAAAACTTTCAGACTGATTTTTTAAAAACATAAAAACCAATTGAGGTTATTTCTTGCAAAACTCATATTCCTGATTTTCATTTTGTCACTAGAGGGCACTTCACCACACAGAATCACATTTGTTGACTTGTTCCTTGGAAATGCAGCACTTATTTCAATATAAGGTTCCCCTGTATGAAAACTCCGTTCGCTGCATTTTGAAATGATAGCTGGTACAACTAAAAAGGAAGTGATGCTTGCAAGAGCTGCTTTCTTCCTGGACCCAGTGAAAATCTGGTTAACAGTGTTAAACAACATAGTCTGTTAAATTTCATATAAGGTAACTTCCTTTGAGATGCACATATGGCAAATTCAGCTTACTTCTGTTGAGAGCATGCTCTGTTAGATGTCCAACATGATAAAAATCAGGAAACCCTTTTTATGTTACACGCAAAAATAAAGGGAGGCGGAAGGAAGCACTATAGGGAGCTAATTTGCATCTGAAAAACTGTGAAAATTTCATGTGTTAATACTGAGCTTAACTTAGAGAAATGTGTTTCACGTGTTCTTTTAAACTTCAGATGTAAGCAGCATCATACAGAAAAAGGAAAGTGAAACTTGGCGATCTTGTTCAACCCCTATACAGTAGATTCTTTTCTGCAAGATTAGCTCTGGAGAGTTACCTGTATATAGGGTTGCCAGACTCAATAGAGGACAGGACTTCTGTGCCTTTAATTGCCCTGCTCTCTTTTGAGTCTGGAAACCTTAAAGAGAAACCAGCAGACCCTTTGTTTAATTTCCAAGCAAAGGGTCTGCTGGTTTCTCTTTAAGGTTTCCAAACTCAAAAGAGAGCAGGGCAATTAAAGGCACAGAAGTCCTGTCCTCTATTGAGTCTGTATATTGTCAATGAGCAGGCTGTGAACCTGGCATCTAATTTCAGCAGTTGAGGTAGTTTAAAATGAAAACTACTAACCTCCAGGAGTTTTGAAGTTGATATAAGTTGGCATTCCTGTCCATACAAAGGGTCTTATTCAATAAAATTTACTCAGAGTAAACCCACTGAAATTAATGGAGCTGGCTTAGGCGTGTTCATTAATTTCAGTAGGTCTACTCTGAGTAAAACTTATTTGACTATCACCAAAGGTGTTATGCTGTTTTTAAGGGTGATTCAGACATCGCTCTTACACAGATATACTGTGTTGAGAAAACACAATTCACATCATCACTTGTTTAGTGATAGGTGTGAGTTTTTATGGTGGTTTTTTGTTTTTTTGTGTTTTTTTTAGAATGCTGACTTGAAAGGAAAGTGATCTATTTAAGAAAAATATTTATTATGTATAAAAGTGTCTCTGATACTAGGCACTGTATACAATTAGGTTAATAAGAACAAACCCTGCCCACAGGCTTGCAATCTAGAAAGGAAGGGGAAAGAAGAGAAGAGGCAGGTGTTAAAGGCTATGGGGAATAAATACATTTAAATGCTTTTGTAGAGAGAGAGATTGAGGGGGGCATCGAGTTGCACAAAAATGGAAGCAAGACTGAAAAGGATGGAGGAGTGGAATAGAGGGTTTAGACAAGGGAAAGTATCAAGAGCAAGTGAGAAAGGAAAATATCTAAAATAGAGACAGAGAGGCAGTGCAACCCTGTGTGTATCCTTGCAGAGTGCAGAAGTCCCATTGTGCTCAAGTGGGCACTTGCAGGAAAGATTTTTTTTTTAATCATGCCACTTCATATAAAAAAATATATATAAAAAGTTTCCATAAAAGCAATAAAAATACAGCAACATTCAGAAAAACTGTCCTTGAAAACTAGATAAAAATGATTTAAAGGAAACACAAACACAACTGGATATCAGAGCTAAAACTGAGCAGTATAAGAAATTAAAACATTAAAAGTCAGAGCCCAAGAAAACTTACTGTTTCCACTTCACAAATCACCTGAGGAAGGACACGTCAGATGCATAGCTGCCAAGTTATCCCTTTTTTAAAGGGAAATTCCCTTATGCTGAATAGGCTTCCTCGTGAGAAAAGGGAAAACTTGGCAGCTATGGTCAGACGGTGCTGCCACATTGTGACCAACAGGCAGTCCAGTGGTCATGGAACACATCCTGAACCATTCAATTGCAGCCCAGTCACTCTATTGTTTTTAAAACAGAATCTGAACCATCTGATAAGGAGGTGGGGGCCTGTGAAGTGAGACATAACCAAGGAGAATGGAGGCAAACTTCAAATATAGAACAAGCCAAAAATGGAGGATATCAAATTGAATTGTGGCCATGGTGCAGGCACCCCCAAACTTTGGCCCTCCAGATCTTTTGGACTCCAGTTCCCATCATCCCTGACCACTGGTCCTGTTAGCTAGGGATTGTGGGAGTTGCAGGCCAAAACATCTGGAGGGCCACAGTTTGGGGATGCCTGCCATGGTGTTTGGGGAAAGGAGGATTAACCTTTCTTTTGTGTGATGTCAATCTATGCAATGGGTGAATAAATTAGGGAAGTGGTGTCATGACTCTTATCTGGTTCACAATAGTTGTTTTTAACCTTTTCTTTAAAAAAATGTTGGAAATCAGATTGGAGGTTTTACAACATATCTAGTTTAGCATTCAAAAAGAGTCAAAGCAGAGGGCAGAAAGTTATCATAATTAAGCTGAGAAATGTATAAGAAACATAGCTGCCAAGTTATCCCCCTTTTTAAGGGATTTTCCCTTATGCTGAATAGACTTCCTCGCGAGAAAATGGAAAACTTGGCAGCTATGATAAGAAATAATCTGAAAGGCTTTAGAGTAGAGGGAGTCAATAAAAATGCAAAGCTGAAAAGTCTAAAACTACAAGTTTCTTGTAGTAGTTTGAATGAAAAGAATCAGAGAAGACTTCAAAGAAAAGAACGCTGCTCCAGAAGTCCCTTTGGGAGAGAACTAGTTAAAAACTGTTGTTCAATATTTGCATCAGAAACATAGAGGGCAGTAGTGCTAACACTACTTGCATGCTAATGCTTGGTGCATAACCAAACTTGTTTAACTATAACATAGGTCACTGTTTCTGGTTCTGGTGCAGGAAGGTATTTTGGAGTGTGTCTGAGAATGCAGCACAGGGGTGCAAGCTTTGCAACAGCTTTCTGTTTTGCGCAGGTGCATAGAGATTTTTGATGTCAGATAGAATTATGAGCAGTTATCTAAAACTAGAAGCAAAATTGGACTTGCTGCAAAACAATGCATTGTTTCTCTTTATTCTTCCAGAGTTGCCCCTCACTATGATTCTAGATTCAGTTAGGTAACCATGTTGGTCTGACGCAGAAGAAATAAAATTTAAAAATAAAAAAATTGTCCAGTAGCACCTTAGAGACCAACTAATTTAGTTCCGGGTATAAGCTTTCGTGTGCATGTATTATAACAAAAGCTTATACCCAGAACTAACTTAGTTGGTCTCTAAGGTGGCGCTGTGGGTTAAACCACAGAGTCTAGGGCTTGCTGATCAGAAGGTCGGCGGTTCGAATCCCTGCAACGGCGTGAGCTCCCGTTGCTCGGTCCCAGCTCCTGCCCACCTAGCAGTTTGAAAGCACATCAAAGTGCAAGTAGATAAATAGGGACCGCTCTGGTGGGAAGGTAAACGGCGTTTCCGTGTGCTGCTCTGGTTCGCCAGAAGCAGCTTTGTCATGCTGGACACATCACCCGGAAGCTATCTGCAGACAAACGCCGGCTCCCTCGGCCTATAGAGCGAGATAAGCGCCGCAACCCCAGAGTCGGACACAACTAGACCTGATGGTCAGGGGCCCCTTTACCTTTAAGGTGCTACTGGACAATTTTTTTATTTATCTACCTCACTAGGAGATCAGTATGATTTTTTTGAAATTTCACAATTTGTATGGATCTTTGCTGGCATCAGTGGGGAGCTATTTTTGTGTCTACTGGTTTGCATTACCTAGCATGGGCACGCAGAGGGCCAGCTCGCCAAATTATTTCCTCCCCCGCACCCTCCTGCTCTGTCCTGTGGCCAAGCTATTCAAACTATGGGGAGAAGTAAATTGAGAGACCCCTGGGTGGCTTGCTGTACTTTGCTGATCTGCTACTGCTGCTGCCGCCGCCAGTCACCATGGACAAGGAAGGCATGTTGGGATTCTAATGCTGTCTACTTGGATGTTGAATTATGCAATAGACACAAGTGTTAATTTATAAAGACTTCACTCCTGATCTGTGCTGTGACACAACTGTAACCATAAAGTGTTTTGGAGCACCTTAAGGCCTAACAGGTTTATTATTTATTATGGCATAAGCTTTGTGGACTATAGTCCATTTCATCAGATGCATGGAGTGTTATTCTGAGTTGTGGGTGTACACACACACACACACACACACACACACACACACACGGGGCTAGGTGGAGGGAGAGGCAGATGATAAAAAGCGAGGTCAAAGGAAAATGAAATGTATAAATATACTGTGTTAATTAGGTGTTTAATAGCAGCAATTCACACACAGAGAACTCTTGATGACACAGACATTCTGTTGGTAAGTCAATTAACACCTATCCCATGCTAAAAATCTGCACATGATAGCACTGGCAATCTAGACATACTGCAATTCAACAGTTTCATGTTGCAGTCTCCCTTTAAAGTTAATACTGTATGTTGATTTTTGGGGTGCCACAAAAGTGTTTTTGCTCCAAAAGATGAAAAAGGCTTTTCCTCTGGAAACTTAACAATGCTTGTCTTGATAGTTCTTTCCTTTTCTCAAATACCTGCTACTCTGGCTGAAAATGGACTTGCTTATAAGACAAGTATGCATTCTTGTAAGGATTACATTGAAAATGTATGTGAATTGCTTGGATAGTCAAAACTATATGCACCAAGTATTAATATTTTGTGCCTCAACCAAAAAATTGATACATTTTATCATTGATTAGATTTCTTCACCCTTGGAACTATTTTCAAACTGGGTGTTTCAAATTCTGTTTTTATATAGGCATCGTTGAAGTAAAAGTTACAGCAGTCAATTCAATTAAGATTGCCATTCATTTTGAAGCTTGAGTGAATATGGAAAGCCCAACCTATCAGTTTAACATGCTGTATTATTTCTTTATTTGATTGTTTTGGGAAATAAAGGTTGCCAACTTTTTTCCTGAACAGGTTGCTTTGTCTTTAATGGAGCTGATTACTTTTTTTTGGCTGTGACTGCTTTTCTTCATATAACAACCAGTTTATTGGGTGAAATTAGTAGGGGATTCATTTTGGTGCCAATGTTGCTGCAGTTAGCTAGGTTTGTTATTTGCATGCTGAGTGGTTGTTAAAAGTTGCAGGGTAAGGTGATGTCTTCCCTCCCCTAGACCTCCCTCCCTCCCAGATGACTAATAATGTTTCCTTCAATGATTGCGTTTAGAAGGCAATTAAAACTTTTCTTCTTAAAATCAAGCTATTGAGCCCTTCTAGATATTTGAGTTGCTGTTCTGTTGTTCTGATTCTTCATATTGTTTTTACTGTTTATAGATTTATGTCCTTCTAACTTTCATAGAGAAGAAAAGCAGAATATTGATGATTAAAAACACATACTTATAACAGGTAGGTAGCCATGTTGGTCTGACGTAGTCAAAACAAAATAAAAAGAATCCTTCCAGTAGCACCTTAGAGACCAACTGAGTTTGTCATAGATATGAGCTTTCATGTTAACAAATGGTTAATGGGAAGCTTTCGTATCTGAAGAAGTGTGTATGCACACGAAAGCTCATACCTATGACAAACTTAGTTGGTCTCTAAGGTGCTACTGGAAGGATTCTTTTTATTTTGTTTTGACATACTTATAAAATCCTCGAAAGCCAAACAAGAAAACGTCTGTGCCATTTTTTGGTCAATGCAAGAGAAACCAGGACCATTAATTCTAGGGGAACTTTGAAGAGGGATGACTCAGAAGCATTCCTAATTGCCTTTTAGGAATGAAGTTTTATGCTGGGTATATTCTGCTTTATGTTTATGCCACAATAATATAGTGCATTAGTGATTGATTTATTCTGCTATATTAATCATTCGGTGACGCTTCCAAAATGCTACCACTTTATTGCTGTCTGGAAAGGCTATAGCGCAACAAAAGTGGTATAGAAATAAATCAGAATAGTTGTGTTATAAAAAGTTACAGGATTTCAGCAGGAAGTTATTAGATATGAACTGATTGGAAAGCAATGTGACCACCACAAAGCCTTAGCAAGCAAAAACAGTATCGAAAGTGGGGTCAGGTATGACTGCCCTGATAGCATCATGAGCACAAATAATCAAGAATGTGCAATATCAACGACATATGCAGTCATATATATGCTTACTTTTGTGTTGACATTAATCTCTGCTTTGCCTCTCTTTAGGCTTGTACAGCTCCCCCGCCCCCCAATTATATTACTTGTATTATGCAATAATGGCACCATGCCACAATTAGTGAAGATGTTTGTCTCCTTTCTGTGGTCTTGGGAGCTAGTTATCTTTGAAATCCAAAGGGGGAAAATGCTTGAAACCGGCAGTTGTAAACATCCCATTGACACAATATATTAATGAAAAGGAGTCTGTTCATCAGGCTAATTGAAGTTATCATGTGCCAGATGGTTAATTACAATACTACATTTTTAATAACTTCCACACATACCAATAAGAGTCATATATGGAATATATTAATAATCTGCATTTATCTCCACATAGGGAGGGCCCTGGGATGAAAGGTGGGGATATATATAGGCATAGCTGCCAAGTTTTCCTTTTTCTCGCGAGGAAGTCTATTCAGCATAATGGAATTTCCCTTTAAAAAAGGGATAACTTGGCAGCTATGTATATAGGGCATCTCCAGACTATCAGTGTTTTGTGGGAGGCTTCAAGTGCACACCAGAACTTGGGGTTTGTCTATTTTAAATAGATTAAAGCTCTCTGTCACCCTAGGACAGCAAATCCACTTTAAAAACCAAAACCCCATACTTTCTACCATTTGAAAAATGAGGGGGGAAATGCATAGAAATGTGTAGGGTGAACAAATGGCTAATGGGAAGATATGTAAATCCCCTGCAATCAAATCATGTAACTGAATCACAAACAAATCAGAATGAGTACTCAATAAACACCAGATATAATCTAACCTCTGTGTACACTTTGCACAAGCAAATCAGGATGAATGCTCAATAAATGGGTCATCTGAAGGGGGGTCCAGATAACTTGACATACAAGCAAGTGTTCAATACAAGGTGCAAAGGGAACCAACTTCCTGAAAATGGTCTTCAGCATTTCTCAGTTCAGAACAATACTGCAGAATTAATTGTGTCTTAACCATGCAAAATGAACATCTCAGCAGTTGCTGAGGCTAAACTGAGAATAATTTCCCATTTATATATTTCAAATGCTGATTAAAAATATACAGTGGAATTTTATAATACATAGCAAACATCAGCTTTGTGGAATCTACTTTCTTTCTAGAACTCTACACACAGAATTAAAGAATTCTGAATGCAGGAATTGAAATCACACTACTTCCACGCACAAAAATCATTATTTCTTACCCCAAAATGTCTTCATTTCAGCAACATAATTTGGCAGGAGGCCGTCATTTTGTTGCTGCCATTGTTAAACAGTTGGGAGTCAGACGTCCTTGCAAATCTATGTCAAATCATGCAGCGATCTACTAGTAGATCACAACCTACCTCTGCCCACTCCTTTCAAGGAGATTGCTATTTCCAACTGGAAAAGCTTGGACACTGGGGGTTCAGGCCAAAACCTAGATAATATTTGCAGATAACCCAGATTCTGGCTTAGACTGGCTGTAATATCTCTGGTCCTAGACTCCATCAGCAAGGAAGGCAAATTCTTACCCAAAAGGTGTTTATATAAAGTAGTCTTTATAGTGAGTCAAAGTATTCATTGAACTAGGCATTGGCTATTATTTTTTATTATTAGCGGTGGGTCTTCAAAGCATAAAAAAAGAGATATTTCCTTGCTTTGCTGCTCTTTTCATGATGATGCATGCTCTTCAGCTTCACCTTTAGCAGCTGAATCCAGATATAAAGTTCAGGGACCAGTTTACTGGGAAGATGTTTACCTGAACTGGACTAGTTCAATCAGAAGAGAATTCCATTAATTGATAAGCTGTAGGAAAACAAACGAAAGTGAAATGGTAGCCACAAAGGGAGTAGTAGCTGGTTGAGACCTGAGAATGCAAGGGTGGGATGTTAACTGGCAGCTGAGAAGAAAAAGTTGAGCATCTACAAAACCTTCAATTCTCTTGAAGTGTCTGTGGTTCCCCTGCCCCCAGATGTTACTGGGCATCAGCCCTGATGGTTGGCCATGCTTGCCAGGGCTGATGGGAATTAGAGTCTGACAATGTGAAGGACCCCAAGTTCTCCACCACTGCTGCATTCTTGTAGCTTTGGTTTTGGCATCCATCTGTCTTGGGCGACAATGGAGGAGTGTGCCTTTTAGGGTGATGTCAAACCATTGGAGAGTTACAGGTAGGTAGCCGTGTTGGTCTGACATAGTCGAAACAAAAAATAAAAAAAATCCTTCCAGTAGCACCTTAGAGACCAACTAAGTTTGTCATAGGTATGAGCTTTCGTGTGTGCATGCACACAAAAGCTCATACCTATGACAAACTTAGTTGGTCTCTAAGGTGCTACTGGAAGGATTTCTTTTTATTTTTTTGTTTAAACCATTGGAGAGTTACAGTGCCTGCTGTGCCCGACATAGGAGAGACATGTTTTGTTGCAGCTGGGGCAGATGAATGTGTCCTTAGAATACTCCCCGCCCCCTTTTTTAAAAATAACAACACACAAATCTGATGTGATAATGATCTTCCTCTTTATTCCTTTTGAACTTTAGGGTGTAAAGTGATACCAACTTGATCTTTTGCATATATAAAACCAGTATTCCCATCCATGAATGACCTTTAACAAATTATTTCCAATAAATGCAGCTGGATCTAAGTAGAAGCCTTGAAAGGTCATAATCTAACTATGCAAAATGTAGGTAAAATGAACTCCCTGCAGCAACTGATAGCTTGAAGGTTTTTGTGTGACATCAGTATAATTATAATTTAAATTCATGCATTAGGAATGAATTTAAAGGTGATGGCCTAGCCTGGTTTCTTTCCACTTTCTGGCTACCACCATGCTTCACTACAAATAAGATAATTTGGAGTATGCTTCTTTATTTTACTCTAATAATAAAACAATAGAGGTGAAAGCATTTTACATTCTGTTTTAGCAAGCCCTTTTTTTGTAACATTTCACTTTCTCTCTTCATGGACATAGAACAAACAAAGTATTTATGTTGAATCACACCTTTCAGAGCAGCCAAATCTACCACTCAGTTGGACCTTTGTTTTTGTTTTTCACTCTATGGATATTCGTTATTTTTATTGATATTCCTTATTGTGACTAAATTGTTCACCAGGCACCAAAGACAAATGCAGAAGCCAGATTAAAATAAAACGGTCCACATTACAATGCAAAAGCCTAAATCAGATTGATCGTCACACAACTAAATACCTGGGCAAAGTCTTTACCTAATGAAAGTAGGTGCATGATAAATAGCCCTGAGGAGGGCATTCCACAGATGGAAAGTCCTCTCCCTAGAAGCATCCCTCTCATCTCTGAAAGTAAGAGGCACCTTGCCTACTACTGGACAGGTTCACATGGGAGCAGGATACTGCTGTTGTGGAGGCTTCTATAAACCAGAGTTGAGCATCATTAGTAAACTGACAGAGCGATTTTCTTCCATTCTGCTGCTCATTTAACCACCTTGGCAACGTGACAGGTTTTAATTTTGAAATGAATTAGCATTCCAGTGAGGCTTCACTTTGACTCCGTGTTTAAATGCCCTCTCTTCAATCCATTCAAAAAAATAACTGTATCCAAAAATATCCACAACTGGAATTGAAGCTTTGGGGCCAGCAGGAAGTTGGAGGACACGCAGGAAAGGGACTGCTACTGCACTACTCTACACATCAGCTGTTAACCCGGGAGGCTGAGCAGCATAAACAAAACTCCACTGTGCCTCTGGTCTCTTCAGGGCTTCCTCTGCCCTCACTGACGTCCTCTTCAGGGTCTGGGAAGGGTCTCCTCATGAGCCACGAGGATTCTCCAGCTCTCTCCCGCCATTTCCAAGTTTGAATTGAATTATTTAATTATTTCCTGGTACCCATACACAATTGAGTGCAAGTAAATGGTTTGTAGGTGCAGAGGCGCCTGTACAACACAAGCTGGACTGGGGCAAAAGTCTTGCCTTAGAGCAGGGGTAGGCAACCTAAGGCCCAGGGACCAGATGCGGCCCAATCGCCTTCTCAGTCCGGCCCACGGAAGGTCCGGGAATCAGCTTGTTTTTACATGTGTAGAATGTGTCCTTTTATTTAAAATGCATCTCTGGGTTATTTGTGGGGCATAGGAATTCGTTCATTCCCCCCCCCCCAATATATAGTCCGGCCTCCCACATGGTCTTGGGGACAGTGGACCAGTCCGCGGCTGAAAAAGTTTCTGACCCCTGCCTTAGAGTTCTGTTGGTAATGAAACCACAGGCACAGGAAGACAAGATGGGACTACCAATCTGATTTGCAGTGGCAGCAAACTTTCATGTTTGCTTTTACTTCTGTTGCCCCCACCCTTCAGAATGAGAGGAGTGGGAGAACTTCATTCACTCTCAGTGGCATCATTGCATATTCAAATTAGATTGGCTACCAAGCACTGTGAGGTCATGTTCACCACATAGTCCCTGATTGAGCTTATGTAGAGCTATTTTGTGTTTAAAAATGGGGGGAACATCCAAGCAGCAGGAGACAATTACTGTGAACAGGTGTGGCAACATGAAACCATTGGGCAATATTCAACTGAATAATTGTGTGAGCAGAATGACTTCCACTTGCACAATGGAGCTCACACACACACGCACACACAAGCACACTGTCACCAAATCTGCTGCAGAGGTTGGGGGAACCCTAGAACAAATTTTTGGGGTGTGCAGGGGAGGAGAAGAAGAAAATGTTCCACTCCAGGGGGGGAATAACATGACTTCCACCCATTTTCATGACACACCCATCACAGGAACTTTTACAAAGAATTTAATATTTAAAAAGAGAAAGAGGAATTGGCCTGACACTTCATTCTTCAGCCTGTTAAAGAGCAAGTAAATGTTTTTAAATTAGTGTAAAGCTTGATTTCAGTTCTTCTGAATTGGTATGGCAAAACTAGGGGTTTACCTCTCCCAAGCAATGAACAACTACATTCATAACCTCCATGTTGCAAACATGACCAAATCCATGAGCTGCTGCTTCCTGATAACAATCAAATTATTCCATCAGGCTTAGTGTGCAGCCATATGGTTCTTATTTAGGAAATTAGGTATAGTGTTCTCGTGATTTCTGAACACTTGCGGTTACTGTTTCAGCTTTCCAATGCAAAGTAAAATCCCATATTTAAAATAATGAAATGTTTAAGCATAGTGGCAATAATAATGAATAATAACCATTAACACTTGTATGGTGCTTTAAACATTTTACATGGATTTTCTCGTTGCAATCTTTACAACCCTGTAAATCACTGCTATTATCTACCATCAAATATAGACTGAGGCTAAGAAGTGGTTGCTTGTCTAAAGTCTCCTATTGAGTTCATGGCAGAGACAAAAGTTCAAACCAGGGACTTCCTGATTCATAGCTCAGTCTCTTCCTAATTACACCATTCCAGCTCTTTATACATACCTCTTGTATGTATACCTCTTATACATACGGTACTGCTGTGCTTAGAAAAGGAGCTAAGGCAAATTTTGGCTCAGAATTGAAGTCTAATTTCACTTTCCCCTTTTTATTCACTAAAACATTAATGAATGTGTACTCCCAAATTCTATTCACATGAGAGTCCCTTTGTCAAATTGAGGAGAACATCTTGTTTGGTTGGCATTGTTGGTAATGACTTCATTAGGCAGAAGCTGAATGTGTGCACGTGGGTCAGCACAAGATATTTGGCTGCATTAACTTTTGCAAATGTTTATGTTCCCAGGGTCCTTTGAACCTCCCAGGAACAGCTCTGCATCCTTATTAGAGACTGACAATTAAAGAACTGTTTTCATATCAAAAGTAATCACCAAAAATTAGCCAGGGAAAGACTGTAGAATGCTGTGAGAATTCAAATGCTCTGAAATGGCCAGCTTTCCTTCATTTGGTTCAATCAGTTTCAACTTGGGGTTCCTTTTTATGTTTAACGCTGCCAGGGTAACTGGTGAGTTGGCGCCATGACAGCTTGCTACGATTATGCAATACTAAGGAAAAGGCAATTAATTCATGGCGGGACCTTTTCATCATACCCTGTTGCTTAATTTGCACAAAATAAATATGGTGAAGGCACTCTAAAAAATAGGGAGAGGAGGCATACTTCTACCATATTTTGTTGAATTTTGTTTACGTATCTATATTCAAATCTGGTCAAATTGGAATGGTTGGGGGGGGGTATTTAATCTGCTAGTTTGCATGCTCCTTAAGCAAAGAAGCAGTTCTCCAATTTTACATTGTTGAGGTATTAAACATTTCTGTCGTCCAACTTTCCAGTATAAGTCAAGCCTACAACAGCGCAGGTGCAAAGAGCAGTAACTAGAACGATAGCAAGGAGAAAAGATTCATTTGACAAGTCTATATTTTTAAAGTTTGCTACATTTAGAGAAGGCAAAAGTGCCTGAGAGACAATGTGAAAGCACAGTTGCAAATGCAACAGACACAATAACAGCAGATGAGCCATTCAGATTAAAGAGGGTGCTTGTTATACCAGTATTAGAACTAATGGCTACAAAGTAGCAAATGTGGAAGTAAGACATTCAGGACTAGCCTCCCTAGTGATAATGTTGGGATATGATAATAAACTGCGATTGTTGTCTTAGAGCTTGCAGGAGTAGTAATGCAGGCAGATAAATAGAAATGTGATAATGTTTGTCTGATTCTGTAGAAATGCACAAAGGCTTGTATGCTAGGGCAGCAAATTGTGTGTAAAGAATTTGGCATTGTTTTTTGTTTTTGTTTTTTCTATACTATTGCAACACCATGAAACTTTGTATGTTGCCACTGTGGTGGAAAAGAACATTGGTACAAACGGCTTGAGTTTCCAAAATATAATAGTTTCAGATAATGGTGCAAGTCAAAATACTTAGGGGAAACTACCCTTAGTAATGAGGACTTAGACCAATGATCCTGTTGCAAATCCTTCACAATGAAACTGTCAGAGAAGTCTTTCCAGAGTTCTACAATTTGTTGGTATGTTTGAGATAGATACCATAAATGATCCCATTTGCATTTGTAGGCATTCCTGTAAATACAGTGAAACGGCAGGCCACATGCACAAAATTCAATTTCCCCTCTGGGCTGTCTTTAGAAGCTCATTGATGTCACTTCCTTCCTCAGTCAGCAAGTGAGTTTTTCTTTAATTCTCAGCCCCAGCTGTCTATGCTGTCAACACAAAGTTATTAAAATTCCTTTAAAGTGAAATAAAAATAGCCTAAAAACAAATGTACTGGGAAGCAGGAAAGCATCAGTATTCAAAGTCCACAAACCTTTGAGCAAAATAGAGTTGATCCAACCAGAGATTGCAAACATTGGTCTTTCCAAGCATCTTGTACATCATTAAAGGATGTTTAAAACACATACTCCTTAATCTTTTATTACCAAAAAAGAGAGAGCCTTATTTGGTTACAAAAATTAGCCTCAAGATGTGATTTCAATTGTCACAATGATGTTCTCAATGAACACAGCAGTGCCTCCTGAAAGACTGCCTAAATAATGTTTAATTTTCCTTCTTGAAGCAAAAAAGTAACACTTGTATCTACAAAACAAAATAGTACACCATTATGCAGGAAGTAATTACCATAAAGAGACAATCCTCTGCCATAGCCTAAAGCAATAAGTAATCTTGATCCTTCTCTCTCTCTCTCTTTTTTTTTAGGAAGATAGTTACTTTAAAAGATCATTAGACAAGATATTTCTTTAAAACCTACCTTTTAAAGTAAAAAAATACTAGGACTGTGTTCACAAATGCCTTACTTGGAATAGAGTAATGTAGAGACCTAGAATCCAAATTCCAAGCACTCTGAAATTCAGGACACCATTGGTCGTAAACCAATAATTGAGTCCATTTGGGTTTCCTTGTTATCACCCACAGAATTGCCTACACTTGCAGATATTTATCTTAAGTTTACCAGATTTTTTTCAATGAATCCAGGGACACTTTTCAGCTTCCTAGATGGATTTTGTCAGGGGACTGATTTGTAAATCCGGGGACTGTCCTTGGGAAACGGGGACGTCTGGTAACCTTAATTTATCTTCCATAGCTGACAATAGGAAGTATGTGTGAGAGGCACACTATAAATTAGATGTAACCATATATTTTTTCAGGGAAGAGGAGACACAGCTTGCACAAAGAGGCAACTCACTTTAAAAAAAAAAACCCTTCCTCATACTTTTACAGTACAGTGGTATCTTGTGTTACATACCGTCCCCCTTACAAACGCTGTGGGTTACGTGCTCCCGGAAGTAGATCCCCTTGTTGCGACCTTTGCCCCAGGATGCGAGCAGAAGTCGCACTCCGGCGGTGCACAGCAGCGGGAGGCGCCATTAGAGAAAGTGCGCCTCATGTCACGAGAAGTTTCCTGTTATGAACGGACCTCCGGAACGGTGTATTTAATTATTATTATTATTTATAACCTGCCCATCTGGCTGGGTTTTCCCCAGCCACTCTTTATTATTATTTATTATTTATTATCCTGTCTTTCATCCAAGGAGCTTGAGACAGAATGTATGCCCCTCTTTTACAACAACTCTGTGAGGTAGAACAGGTTGAAATATAGCCCCTGGCTCATTGTCACCTAGGGCTGAGTGGAGAAATGGAACTGGATATACCCAGTTCCAGTCTGACATTCTTCACCACCAGCAGCTCTCAGAAGAAACTCACATATTTCAAGAAATAACCATATTATGTTGCTTTGTTGCAGAAATAGGGAGCCTCTGGCCCTCCAGATGTTCATGGACTATAGTTTCCATCACCCCTGACCTTTGGCCATGCTGGTTGGGTCCGATGGGAATTGGAGTCTAGGAACACTAGTTACAGGTTCCCTATCCTTGGCTTATTGAATCATGCTATTAATCTATCCAGCCCAATGCCATCTACCTAACTGGCAATGGCTCTCCCAGGTTCTCAAGCAGAGGCGATTCCCAGAAATTGAATTTGAGACTTTCTGACAAGTGCTCTGCCACTGAGCTATGGTACTAGCTGAGTCAAAAGGCAATTTCTTGATTTGCAAGACTGATCCAGTTCTATTCAACTGGAAGACATCTGGGACACCTGGTAACACATGCAGAACTTGAGTATGGAGATTTTGAGATTTGCTCAAATCTGCATATAAAGTGCATGTGCTTATCAGTTGGTCTATGTGCAGAAAGGAGTACAGACACAGATCACCACCAAAATGAACAAGCCATCTCTTGTTTGCAGGGAAGCTTATGACATGCATACATTATTGGATAGATAATAATATATCCTTTTATATTAAGGAAATCTCTTAGGAAGATATATATATATTTCACATGCCTAGTTAATGTGTGCCTTATCTCATCTGGTCATTTAATTTAGATCTGCCACCTTTTAAATCCAGCCTATCAATTTTAAAGATCACCAGTTTATTTGGATTGAATAAGCTCAATAACAAAAGTAACCATGAAGGTAGTACTGGATGTTCTGCCCTGTAGAAAGATCAGCACCTGTAAACCAGGTGAGAAAGATTACTTTAAAAAAGAAGAGGTTTGATCCATTTGTTGTCCTGCAGGAAAAAAATTGCAATTTTGTAAACATGAAAACAAACCTTCAACCTTCTGTGTTTGAAGAAGAACAAAAGCAAGTGCATTTGTCAATGCCTTTAAACTTGCCAGTTTGATAGTCTGCCTAATGTGGCTCCACAGCAATCCCTCTGGCTACACAAATTGTGACACTGACAAGCTGTAAAAGGAGTGCCATCCACATATCCTTGGCCCAGAAAACCATGATTGATGGAGTTCAACTGAAATTCCCACAAACAAGGTGAAAGCCTTTTGGTAACCTAGTGCCCATGAAAAGTTAAAAAACACACAACAACCACCTTTGTTGCCTTTATTTTCAACATATTCTTTTAAGCTGCATAAGTAGGGAGGGGGAAAGAGGATTGCAGCCTGCACTTCACTTTTCTAAATGGCCCTGCTTGCTTTCCCAAGTCACTTGTAATAAGAGAACAAGATGTCTGTGTCCGTCAAACCACTTTTCCACCTTACCTGCCTCAGCTGAAGTGCTGGCGTTTTCTGTTGTAGAATGAGTATTGCATATTCTGTATGCAGTCCCTGTTCACTTTTGCATGTGCAAGCTCCATCTCTTTCTGTAGTATTTTTTTCATATGTAGTTGTTTTCGGGGATTGCAGCCCTAGATAAAGCTGTGTTGTAATAGAATCCGCTAATAAAACTTTCCTAGGCAAGCCTCTAGTACATCAGCTCCTCAGTATTATGGCTTAGGAAATGTTCTAGGAATCCATCCTGGAGCTTGCATGGCCTGAGGTAACTGCCCAAGAAGCCTGTGTTTAATGCCTGCTGTCTTCAAAAGGCAGAAGCAAAATTCTCTTGTATTTGGAGCATCCTCTTCTGAAGGGGAATGAAACTATTAAGATGTAACTATATATGGCATGCAGTGACTGGTGTGTGAAAACTCCTTATGTTATAAAATGTTAAGTACCATGCTGTTGGCAGTCATTTAGTATATTTCTGCTCAACCCCTTGTCCTTTTGGATTTATTAAGGAAATATAATTTAATTCCCAGGCAAGAGTTTTTAAAGATCTGACAAGAAGTGGTCAGCCACAGTGCTACTCCTCATGTTGCTTCACAGTGTCACCAGTGTGCTACTACTGGTGCTGCTTCATAGTGTCGTAACAGAACACAGTTAATAAACCATTGTTAAGGTGCTGGGCTGGGTTTACATGTAACACTACACCATGGTTTGTTAACTAAGGTTTATTTAAACCATGTTTTAATATTGCACGCAAACTAGGCCAATATGCTTTTCCTAATGTGTGAACATTCCTAAAATATTGTGAAATACTGATTTAAAAGATAACTAGCTTGGACATTTCTGTATACTTCAGCACTTTGTTTCATGCCTCCCCCCCCCCCCGACTTAGTTTTGTTATGTACATGACCATTTCATTGTAATTTACTACTACTTACTGATTTTTAATTTTCTCTTTCAGTGTCTGAAGAAAAAATACAGCAGCACTCAATTAATCAGGTATTTTAAAAATGTATACAAATCTTTTCACTGCATAGTTCATGAGATATACATACAGTACTTTGTATTAGATATTTTGCATTAGATAGGTTAAAACCCATTCAATAAGTTATAGGCAGATGTTTGTTGCTTTTGCCACACTACACTCCCTATGGTAAAAGGTAAATGACTGGATGGTTAAGTTCAGTCAAAGGGGTATGGCGCTCATCTCACTTCTCAGGCCAACGGAGCTGGTGTTTGTCCACAGACAGCTTTCTGGGTCATGTGGCCAGGATGATTAAACTGCTTCTGGTGCAACGGAACACTGTGACAAGTGCCAGAGTGCATGGAAATGCCATTTACTTTCCTACTGCAGCGGTACCTATTTATCTACTTGCACTGGTATGCTTTCAAACTGCTAAGTTGGCAGAAGCTGAGACAGAGCAACGGGAGTTCACCCTATTGCATGGATTCAAACTGCCAACCTTCCGATCGGCAAGCCCAAGAGGCTCAGTGGTCTAGACCACAGTGTCACCCGCATAACCTGCTCTGTCCCAGTATCTGCCAACCTAGCAGTTCAAAAGCACACCAGCAGAAGTAGATAAATACCGTAGGTACCGCTGTGGCTGCAAGGTAACTGTCCAGGGGTCCCTTAACTTTACCTTTACCTTACTCCCTATGAACAAATAGTCATATGAAACAGCCCCCTCTTAAAAGCAGGATTGAAACATAACAATGTGGATAAAAATAAACTGTTTAGAAGTAATTATGTCTAATTCAATGAATGGACAAGAAGGAATTGAAAATGTAGAAACTGCATAATGGAGGTGGAGCCAGACATTGTGTGTAATGAGAAGATTCATTAAAAACAGGCTTTTTGTATAGATTAAAACAGTTGTTTTAACATTTAATAAAAGGCACACAACAGTTTCAGTTGAAAACATATGGTAAACAAATTGATTAGGTATTTTCAAAATAATTTAATCTTTTGTTGTTTTATTATTATTTCAAAGTTCAACTTAATCCATTTCCATGTCTGAATACAGACAAAAAGAATTATGTATTGACATAGAATAAAACTCTTGCTGAAGCCAGTGGGTTGGGTTGGTTTTTCACTTTTCTCTGCAGCTGGCTTGAAATTATCTAACAGAGCACAGTTGTTCCTATCCAGAGTAAGTTGGTTTTGCTGAAGATCTAATTGGAGCTTAATTTAGTTGCAAGTAATTCATTTCCTTTATTTGAATAAAACTTAAGCACAACTTTATCTGGATTAGATCCAAAAGCTGCATGCATATAAATATTTACCAGCAGTTAATTCCATTTAGAGGATCATAGAGTGTAGCCCTAATGTGGAGATGCTACTAGGCTGGCAAAGATTCAGAATTCCTCAGCCATCATGAAGTTCAGCTTATTAAGAAAAAATACATAATATTTTGACTGTAAGAGGAAGACAAGGGGGAAATTAATTAGCAGTTTAACAAGAATTGGCAAACAAAATTGGAGATTAATTCCATTTATCCAAGTTACTGCCTACACAAATCAGTTTGTTGAACCAGATTATACAAACTGTCTCATTTCATTAATACATGTGATTTTATACAGTCTTGTATGAACAAATCAGAAACTAAAAGAAAGTGGTATGTTTTGACTTAGCCAAGGAATTATGTCTTGATACTTTCTCTCGCCACTCCCAACCCACTTAAGATAGTCTAGCTCCCACCACAGCCCACTCCATGGTACTAACAGCTGTTATTGTTTTGAGAGATGAGAATCAGGGAAATTACTCATGGGGCAAGGGTTAAACCAGGCATCCCCAAACTGCGGCCCTCCAGATGTTTTGGCCTACAACTCCCATGATCCCTAGCTAACAGGACCAGTGGTAGGGGAAGAGGGGAATTGTAGTCCAAAACATCTGAAGGGCCGAAGTTTGGGGATGCCTGGGTTAAACCTTTCCCTCTGTGCCACTGACTCCATTTCATCCTCTTGTTCTGGCTTCTTTCTGTAGTTATTTAACCCTTTGTTATCTATAAGTGGGCACTGCCTGCTGCATTCCCAAGTTTATTTACTTAAAACATTTTAATGCCAACTTTCATCTTATCTGATTTCACACAGCATAACACAAATACAAAAACAGGAGAATGGAGAATAAAATTTAAAACACAGTAAAGCTTGCTCCCATTTTTCTCTTTCTGGTTGCCTTTCCTGGACTAGACAGAATATATTTTATTTCACGTTTTGTATATTTTTTACATTTTAAGCAACCACACTGCTAAATTTAAGAGATTTGAAACATCATTGCAACTTAAATAGCCTCCCTAATGGAAATTCCTGTTTTTCTGAACTGTTCTGGCTTGCTTGGGTTATGCAGTCAGGATGCAGAAGTTACTGTATCACGGCTGTATCACGGCTGAGTTGTGCCTTCCAAATGTTGTTTGAATACAACTTCCACCAACCCCAGACAATCTGGCCAATGGTCAAGGATGATGGGAGTTGTAGTCTAGGAACATCTGGAGGGCACCATAGTGGTTGATTTATCAAGGCAACTGAGACCCTTGTCTCACTTGCATTGGACAAGGAAATCCTGGGTATTCTTAGACACAACCCCAAGGCTAACTATTATTGAGACATTTAAGGGCCACTGTGATTCCTTATGGAATGGGGAAGACCATCCTCCAAAGGTCACCTGATTTATGAGTTCACTGAGGTCACACATTTCATGTAGAAAGTACATGAAACTACCTCGGTAGAGAGCTGCTCCATGTGGCCATAACATGAGTAACATAATGCACAGTGAACCAGTGTTGCATGGGTGCACCAGGAGCATTCAGTGATGGCATCACAGCCCCTCTATGTGTCTCACGAGCCCTGCCCACCTCCACAAGATTGCTGTGAGGGTAAAGTGACCTTTCCGAGCTCCTCGGCAGTACAGGGAATGCAAGCAGAAATGCACTTAGACACTCTGCTTCCTGGAATGTCACATCTGATGCACTGCAGGGAATGCTCGGAAGGTGAAAGTGGGACTCTTTCTTAGGAGCACTGAAAGCTGATTAGCTAATACAGGGAGACACAAAATCACCACTTCCAAGGTTTTTAATTTATACAGAAAACATGAAAACTAAGTTCCAAGATATCTAACTTGCATCCATTTCAGTAGGTGGCCAGCTGCTCTTTGCGCTTTACTTTTTTTTTCTTTGCTCCTTTTCCTAAATAGAGTCAATAAAACAAAGCACTTATGGAGGCTGCCCGTGTTCAAACATTAGTTGTTTTCATTCACTAATTGCAACAGTCGTGGACCAGATTCAGCTGAGCAGATGCACTAGCAGGAGCCAGAACAACAAATCCTGCTAGTGCAATGGGACTTCTTTCCCCTCTTCCCCTATGCCCTCCCACCAAATTGGCTCTCGGGGGTCAGGAGAACTCCCAAAACAGCCCAGGTGTTTTTCTATGTGTGGAGAGCATTCTTTCTGGCATTTGGAAACACTGAGAGAATGATCAAATTAGTGCAACATTGAATTCCACTCATTATGTTTAACATAAACCTATTTTATCTATCTGTTTATTTAAATGCGTTTATATCCCACTATTTTCTCCAAGGAGCTCAAGGTGGTATACAGGGTTTCCCTCCATCTCTTTTAATCATAACAACCATGCATGGTAGGTTAGGCCCAAGGTTTTGAGTGAGGAGTTCAACGCTGGTCTCCCAAGTCATAGTTTGACCCTGTAACCACTCAAACTCAGGATGCAAGGGAGAAATGTGCTAAGAGGAAGGCACACTTGGAAAATCCACACCGTGATCAACTCCTGCCCAGAAACCAATGTCCCCACTGTGGAAGGACGTGTGGATCCAGGATTGGCCTCCACAGTCACTTACAGACTCATTGTTAAAACCGTGTTTATGGAAGACAATCTTACTCAGCTACGAGTGATCGCCAAAGAATACCACACAGGTTCACAAAAGGAAGAGAGACTATAGTGATGATTAATTTATTGACAAGCCAGTATACAATTGCAATTTCAACAAAAAGCAGGATAATACAGGGACTATTCATGCTACTTGCATCGAAATATTCAATGCTTCTCATGCTATCTGATGTGGTGGATCAGCATTCTCCACTCCCACCAGTGTACCAGATACTGGTACCCTATTTGGTCCCTGAAGCATCCCATGGTGGAGTCACCATGGACCAGCAACCAATGGCTCACAGACTGACATGGGTTGTCCTTCCCTCACTCTGCACTCACTTACTCAGTACCTGACAATCATCAGCCACTAGTCACTACTTGACACCATTGTTAATGACTTTGGAACTACAGAAAGATTAAGTATGGGGGCCACGAAACAAAATAGCAAAAATGGTGCTTCACATAATGTAACCCTCACCTTGCAATATCCATTTCCTCTTATTCTTGTCTCTCGTTCCACCCCGCATCTGATTAGTGCTGCCTTCTTCCTGACTGACAATTTCTCTCCCAGAGCTGAGCAGGGAGCAATTCCACGGCACTCCTGCTGTGTGTGTGCCAGTTGAACCTGGGGAGAGCTACCTGAGGCACTTTTGAGAAGCTTAGCTGCTCTAGCAAACAAAACAACAACAAAAGTCACTCCTGTCATAGTGGTTCAGCATCTCCTGCTGCAAGTGCGTACACTCTTTCTCAGGTAGCTGAACTAGAAGTCCTCTGGTCACTTTCTGTTACCTCTCCGCAATGTCCTTAGGGATAACTTTGAGCTTTGGTCAGGGGTCCCAGCTGACTTGTTTATTTAAATCAGTTCTTGGATAATAGCCATCACCTGGCTTTTTATATCTCATCCCCTCTTGTTGAAATCATTCAAAGGTTTTCCACTCATAATACACTGAGGATAAATTTCAGGTCTATAGATGTTTGTGACATCAGTGTTATTACCTGCATTTGCATATTTCCTGTATAAAGTATATCCTCAGCTGCAGAAATTCATTTGTATCATTTAGGGATTCCTGGGATTCAATCTTCACAACATTCAGAAAAGTACAGTTATAAATAGATTCCTGGTCACTAGTCAATTTCAATCAGTTCATTTGTCTGTTTGTTTATTCAGCTTTCACCTCACCCATGCTAAGCCCTGTAGGCAGTTCGCCATATAAAGCCACTAAATTGCAGCACAACGTAAAACAAATAAAACCACCAATAAAATCAGTTAGAAGATTCCAAAAGTGTCCTTCCCTTCCACATGTGAAAGGTGTCTTCTAGTCATGGAAAGATGGTTTATACCACATCCTATATCTTTTTATAATCAGAAAAGTTAAGCTGGATCCAAAGATGTGGGTCCTCTAGTGCAAGATAAAGCAGAAGCCCCACAGAACCTGTATTATAAAGGGTAAAGGGATCCCTGACCATTAGGTCCAGTCGTGACCGACTCTGGGCTTGCGGTGCTCATCTCGCATTATTGGCCAAGGGAGCTGGCGTACAGCTTCCAGGTCATGTGGCCAGCATGACAAAGCCGCTTCTGGTGAACCAGAGCAGCACACAGAAACTCCGTTTACCTTCCCGCTGCAGCGGTCCCTATTTATCTACTTGCACTTTGACATGCTTCCGAACTGCTAGGTTGGCAGGAGCTGGGACCGAGCAACGGGAGCTCACCCTGTCGCAGGGATTCGAACCGCCAACCTTCTGATCAGCAAGCTCTAGGCTCTGTGGTTTAACCCACAGCGCCACCTGGGTCCCTGTATTATAAAGGGTAAAGGGATCCCTGACCATTAGGTCCAGTCGTGACCGACTGGGGTTGCACGCTCATCTCGCATTATTCGCCGAGGGAGCCGGCGTACAGCTTCCAGGTCATGTGGCCAGTATTATAGCACTGCACAAATCCTTGGGCAAGCATTTGTGAAAGATGTGGGCTATAAATCTGCTCATATATAAATAAATCCAGCAAACCCCTGAGAACCATGCACGAGAGGACTTCTTGCTACTCTGCCTCTGTAAAAAGATAAAATATTTTAAGTCTCGTCTCTTAATATTCATTTCCTCCTTTAAAGAACTACTTGTTCAAGAAAAATATATACTGAGAAGCCATTTTCCTTATCTGCAAGGATTCCAGAGTGCCTTCCTACAGCAAATTTCACTCATTCCCCATCACTTCATTACTTTGTTAATGAAGGTTGACTGGTGGTGTGCAATGCAGATAAGATCTGTTTCAGCAAGCAAGTGCTATTTGTTTGGCTTATGTGGCCAAAGTAGACAACATCCATGCTCAAGAGGGAAGTGCAAGCATATACTGGAAACATCAAGGGCTGCAGTAGTTGTTGGGTTTTTTTCCTAAATAAACAAAAACCCTAAGGGAGTGAGAGTCCCCCAAAACATGCTTAATTGCCAAAACATGCTGGGTAACTGTTAGGGCAGTGGGGCAGTGGAAAATTGGAGGGGAGAGAGAACAGAATGGGGGCAGCTGGAATCCTGAAAGCAGCTCTCTATGCAGCAACATTTTTAGCAGGCCCCAATAGAGGAACATTCTAAGAGTTCTCTGGCTTCTTTCTTTTTTCTCCCCTTCAGAACTTCAGATTCTCTTCTTCAGAGGAACCTGAAAGAAAACCAAAAAACTGGGTCACTGGTGAAAAGCTTGACAAGCCAAGTAAAGCTCTTGTTGAGATTGGACCTTCTCAGGGAGATGCTGACCCTATTCTAGGGATGGCAGGCTCCTTGACTACTGGATTATCTGAAGCGTCTCAGAAGATTAAATCACTTCTTAAACAGTTCAGGCAAGTGAATTTACCACCAGTTGTGCGCCCTTTAAACAAAACTTTAATCAAAAGCAATCACTGGAAAACCACAGATGAGATGCAAGAGAAACGAAGATCTTTCCTTTATGATTTCTGCAAAAGGTACATTGGCAAAAACAGACCCCGGACTCACCTTATGCGCATGGTGTCCAGAATCTATGTGGAAGATAAGCACAAAGTCTTGTATTGTGAGGTGCCTAAGGCAGGTTGTTCCAACTGGAAGCGGGTTTTGATGGTACTCAGTGGCGTTGCTGATTCTGTTGCTAACATTACGCATGATGCTGCACACTATGGAAAGCATCTCAAGAAACTGGACAGCTACAGTCTAAAAGGGATACACAAGCGTTTAAAGACGTACACCAAAGTTATATTTGTAAGGGATCCCATGGAAAGGTTAGTGTCTGCATTCAGAGATAAGTTTGAACATCCAAACAGCTACTACCACCCTGTATTTGGGAAGGCAATTATTAAGAAATACAGACTTAATGCAGATAGAGTGGCATTGGCAACGGGCTCAGGAGTGAAGTTTAAAGAGTTCATCCAGTATTTGTTAGATTCCCATCGGCCTGTAGGTATGGACACTCACTGGGAACAGATCAGCCAACTCTGTTACCCTTGTGCTATCAACTATGATTACATTGGAAAATTTCAGACTTTGGGAGATGATGCCAATTATTTTTTGAGACTAATAGGTGCACCAGCAGGGCTTACTTTTCCTAATTTCAAAGACAGGCATTCCAGTGAAAAAAGAACAAATTCAGAAGTTGTCAGACAATACTTGGCAGAAATTTCCACCACAGAAAGACAGCAGATTTACAACTTTTATTATCTGGATTATTTAATGTTTAACTACAGTATACCATATGTATAACCCTGACTTGCTTTGGTTTAGTATGTAAGCAATTTTTACCTTTTAGATTGGGAGCAGAAGAAATGCAACAAGTTATGAGAAAAAAATTAATTGCACTAAAATGTCTGGACAGAAAAACACTTTTACATTAGGAAGGTTTTAGAGTCTTCAAAGCAATGTATCTAAAGGGAATAAACCAAGCATTCAAAACCTCTGAAATGGCATGATATTACTGTATCTATTCATGTTTCATGAATGTATTTTTGTATTTCCAAAGAAATATCAAGTAGCTTTCTTAACAAATTTGTATGTTGTATATCAAGCATTCATAGAACATCAAAATGTACTGTTGGGGTTGGATTGGTTTCTAGTAAGCAAGTCCAGCTGTGTGCATACATAGAACCTTGTTAGAAATTCAATGGCTGTACCAGTCATAGGAACATAACAAGTAGCTCATCTAGTCCAGCATCCTGTTCTCACAGTGGCCAACCAGATGCCTATGAGAAACCCAAAAGGAGGACCAGAGCACAACAGCATTCCAACAAGACAGCCATCATGGTTAGTAGCCATTGATAGTCTTCTCCTCCATGAATTTGTCTTTTAAAGCCATCCAAGTTGGTGGCCATCAGCTTCATTGGATTAACCTGAGTCCTAGTGCTATGAGCATGGGAGAAGCAGCTGTTTGGGGAGCATGGGGAACTCAGTCCACCACCCCTCCTTCACCATTCCCATCCCAGTTGTATAGTACTAAGTGGCTTTCTAAATGGACTTGTGTATGCATGGCAGCTGGATCACTGATCAGCATCTCATCCAGCTTGGACCATAATACTGACATGGTTGGTTAATTACTCCTCAGTTACTTTCCCACCAGGGAATCTGATAAAACTTCCACACCAAGCTAAAATCATTGAAGAATTTACAATATGTGTTCAGCTTTGACCCTCTGAATGATCACCTTGTGAAATGTGAGCTGGTAGGCTGAAGAGATGACTCTACAGAAGGCGATTAAAAGTAAGCAGCTTCTGCTTTTTACTCACATTTTCTTTTGTGGGCCAAAATTACAGCTGTCCAGCTTGCTATCACTTGCCCCTCATCCTCTTCCAGGAAGCGGCTTTAGAGAAGGACCAAGGGTGGCCTGGAGAAAGTCTTGAGGCTCCCAGCCTGAGGTTCCCCAGCCCTGTGCTAAATGATAGCTCCAGTACTCAGCACCAGATGGGAATAGAGAGAGAGAGAGACCATAATCTTAGTTTGCTAAAAATCGTATTTTGTTAGCACAAGTATCCTATGATTAATTTTTCCAAATATTCTCCTAGAGCAGATGTGGACAAACGTTTTGCCCTCAAGGACTACATGAAGCAATGTGTGACCATTGGAGGGCCCAAGCTGGTGGCATCACCGTGGTCTGAGTGCACGTGCGCGCACACACACATGCACATGCATTGTCATAGTGTCTCCTGCTCAGGCCAAGAAAGGCAGGCTTCTCCATCACAGCAATGAGTAAGAAACCCTTTTAAAGTGGGGATTACAGGGGCAGCAGCCAGTGTGATCATCACTTTCAAAGTCCCTGATGAGGCAGAGGAGAACAGATCCTTCCCCACCCCAGCAATGAGAGATGGTGCTTCCTTTAGTTTCCCCAAACAGCTTCCTACCCATTGCAAATCACACACCCTCCAACCCAGCAAACAACTATGGGGCAGGCTGGGAGGAACACAGTTCACATGGTGCTCCTCTACCCCTTCTGCTTCAAGATTTGAATTCAGCACTGTTTTGTGAGTACTTTCTCCCATCGTCTGTGCAATACAGCTGCGTAAGGAACAGTGTGCCATTGCAGTGGAGTCTGAGAGAGAACCCTTCCCATACCTAACTTCCCTTGTATTCTGGAGGGTCATTTTTTGTGCTTAAGAGACATGAATGAGCACAAATATATGGCAGCCACCTGCTCTCCAGGCTTAGGATCATAGCAGCTGAAATGCAACAGCAAAAGTCACTGCATTCCCCTCCTTTGGCCATGTCTGTAAGCAAATATGTGATGGTAGTGACAGTCTTCTTGCAGAGGAAAGTAAGATGAGAAATGACAATGCCAATCCTGATCTGAGGTTTTCCCCTCCTCCTATAGCCAACCAAGCCCAAGAGGATCTGCAGTTTCTACACTACAGAAGGGGAAGTGCTGGCAGGAACCTTTTGAGAACATAAAACACTAATAAACAGTGCAGTGCTCTTCAGCATCTTGAGATTGGTTCTCCATTTTTATCATTTCTGTTGGATGCATCCCATTTTTGTGAGAACATAAGAGCAGTGGCAATAATGGGAGACCCGTGTAATGTCAGAACTATATTCTGTCTGAAGCACTCTGAAGTTCAGAAGCCAAATGTGCGCACGAAACAAGGTTGTTAATAAAGCAATTAATCTGTACATATTTGCGTCATTCAACCATTTTTTAGAAATGAGCTGAAATCCTGCTTAAATTATATAACTTTCAGTTTTCCAGCTCAGCTTCTGAAAAACTACTGGAGGGCTACAAATTCCCCATTACTGACTTAAAGCGAAGGTCTGGTGAGCAAAAACTAGTTGTAAAATTTTAAAATTAGGCCTCATCTAATAATTGTACCCTCTTCACTAAAACCATGACGGTCATTTGAATCTGCAAAGTTGATCTAAAATTGCTAGCAACCTGTAACAGCAGTAAACAAGTGCTGATCTTGATCTGGCTACACTTTCATAGCAAACAAAAGCTTGATTACCGGAACATTAGTGTTGGGATAGCTGCATTCTGATATCCTTAGATAGTTATGTATTGAGAGCTCCCTGTACCATTAAATGGCATAGTGTAAATTCGCAAAGCTGCAGCAAAATGTAACTCTGTGTTTAAAAATGGCTATTCCTTTTCATGTCTGTAATTGTCAACGTGCTCTCTTTGCCTGTAGGAAAAAGTGGCAAAGAGGTATGGACAGTGCTTCCCAAGCCATATGCCAGCCAATCTTGGAGGCAAGTGTTACCTGTCTTTATTGAGACAGGTTTATGGAAAGGACCAGATCTGGCATTGTTCCATCTGGATTAGATCTCTTATCCTACACACCACCTGACAGCTGGTTCTAAATCTTCTAAGAACTTGAGATGAGGCCTGGGCTTGTTCATAGCCCACAGATGCAGTACCCGTTCCTTGATGAGATTCAGGGTGCTCCCAGATGACCTGCTTATTGAGCATTCATCCTGATTCAATGCTGGAGTTCGTTGTGTCAAAGCAAGTGCTGTCCCCCACTTTATAGTGCCTCTTCCTGTCACTTTCCTCATTACAAAAAGTCTGATCTTTTGGGGAAGATCTCCCAATCCACTACAATTTTGCATTTGCCAGCATGTTTGAATCCCACCTGAAACTAGTGACAGTCTGGGAGCCTCCTTAGTTTTGCTGACATGAATGGGCACATGCTGATAATAGATGGCAGTCTTGTCTGGTAGATTGATGGCTTTTGAGCACAGGTTTTAAGAGATTCTATTAGGATTCTATCAGGACTTCCTGTCCTTCTTGTGTGCAGAACTACATTATATCTGGGGCAAATCAGAAGAAAAATGTTGGCACTGATTTCACAATAATAATGGCAGTTTGTAAAACATTGTGTTCTGGGAAGGGCTTTTTCATGTTGTTCCCCTTTGGAGTTTCCCTTTGTCTTCTAATTTACTCTGCTTCCAGCTCTCCTCTTTGTTCCCCACATAGCTGCCAACAAGTTCATGTAGACACAGATCCACATGTTTTCTGAAGGAGGCAGGGAACATACAGGAATCGGAAGTCCCATCCAAGCCTACAGAAGTTTTAAGTATACTTAGAATTTGAAAAGTTTAAAAGCTGAAAATTGCAGCATTACTGTATTGCCTTGTTGCTAAAACATAGGCAAGCAGGCAGAAATGGGAACAATAAACTGAATTTTGCTAATAATTCAGTATTTTAAAAATTATCTAAAAGTTACTGTAATAATAGTCTTAAGTAGTTCCAACATATGTCTTCAGTCAAAATATGGCAGGTTGAATCAACCCTGGCGATCAATGGGGTGACAGGTGTCGTAGCCAGATCGCCCTCACATCCATTGATTTGATTTGATGGCAGGTCAGTTGGACAAAATCATAGCTGCCAAGTTATCCCTTTTTTTAAGGGATTTTCCCTTATGCTGAATAGGCTTCCTCGCGAGAAAAGGGAAAACTTGGCAGCTATGGACAAAATTCACGTGCTTGTTTATCTCTGGTAAGAAACTTCAAGATTGTGACCTGCCTCCATCTCATATTTTGAAAGACTTCACTCTAGAGTAATGCATAGGACTGTTTGCATGTCACAGAAAGTAATAAAAGAAATAGCAATGTTCTTTTTTGCACTTCTGAGATCATGCATTAAGTAAAAAAAAATGTACCTCTCCTCATTGAAGAGAGTAGTTTCACCTTCTGGCATCTTTCACTCTTTGTCTTTAATTGCATTCTGTAATTTGGGAGAGATGCTTTATGTAAATGACAATTCTTATTGTCAAAGCTAATAGTGCTTCTTTAAACTAGCTTTCATTAAATCTTCATTTTACCTTGATGCACCAAACCAAGTAGTTTCATTCATGTAAACAAATAAGGCACATGCAAAAGAACAATTGTTTGTGCAGACTTTAAGACTACAAAATCCATGATGTGGTGCAGTCTTAACCAAACGTACAAATTACTGTTTATGCAATAACACTACGGTGTGGTGCAACAGCAAGTAAAATATAACATTCAGAAGAACATTCTTTAGTTAAAAGGGGGACTTGATCACTGAATCAATGATTCTGCTAAAACTTGTGCTATGTAAGCAATTCCAGTAAATTTGCAAGTAAATGCTGATCTAGATATTTGGCATCAGATTGAAAACTCAGCCACTGTTGTTATTATTTCTTAAGTCCAGATAGCTGCTGCAGGTTCACTTAGGGTGCCCCTCTCCTTTCCCAGATAAAACCCTTTATTTGGTGCTAAATTCAAGCAAACATTAATTTGGAGAAACCCCAAATTGCTGTTTGCTCTGATTGAGTGCTAAAGAGTGGTTTTCCCCTGGGGAAAGCAGTGAGATAAGAGAAAGTGTGGATGAGCCCTTCGTTATAAAGGCAGCCTGGGTATTTTTAGTTGCAGGAGCCAAAAAGTGGATGCTGGCCATATTTTCTTCATGCCACAGACCACACAATGAATCCTATATAGCCATGTTAGCCTTCTTTAAAGAATGCATTTGAGCAGAAACAAAGAGTCTCATGGGTACTGCCAAGCCATCCTATGATTCATAGTACACATGGGCCAGACTTGAAAGCAAAAATCACACTAAACACTTCTTATGCAAATGTTTTAAGACACGGGAGTAACGTGCAAAAGCATAGTGCGAAATCACCTCTATTCACTTTCAGTGCATCTCCTTTCTTCCCCAATATCCTTTTTGCCAAAGGAAACAAGCTCTCCCAGGGAAAGCTTAAGCGATGCTTGCCGCTTTCTTTCTGCCAAAGCTGTTCTGCTTGCTGAGCAGTGTGAATATGCTGAACGAGAGAATCTGGGTACTTGTCATGTAAAACCACCAGTACTTGGACTTTCCATTCTGTTCGCATTTATTATGCCTAGACTACGTACCTTGGCACCGCAGCAAAACCCTAGGATCAAACCATTGTGGGGCTTCACAGAAAGTTCTTTTGCTGCAGTTAGAGGTAACAAGAAATACCAGCCTTTTCAGTCCTGGCAACCACCATTTACTAGAAGGCCTTGAAAGGGTTCTCACTCTCTTTCTGCCTCTTAACCACAGAACAGTACCCTTTTCACTTCAATGTTAAAAAGCCTCTGAAGTAATTAGAAGTTCTAAGTATCCCCGGGAAGGAAATATGCCATCTCTTCCTTTTCTTAGTTCTTGCTTCAGTTCTTCACATTCCACACAAATTGAACTTATTCAAAAGTCAAGTATTTCCCTAGCCTTCATTTATGCTGTGGGCACCTTGGACTCTACCTCCTTAGTGATAAAAGACTCATTGGGGGCTTCCAAGCAGCTGAAACAAACCTTTTTACCCCTGAGTTGAATCTGTGTTGTGTGTATTCAGAAACACTTTAAAAATACACTGCCCCTCCCCCCAAAAAAATAATTTCATTCAGTCCATTCCCAGCCCTTCACTTCTTGCATGTTAAAGATAGTTGGCCCCACATTATCTGTCTTTTAATGGAAGATACCCGTCTGGTCACTGTGCTTTCTGTTAGTTTTGCAGCCTTGTGCCACACTCTTGCTAAATCTCAGATCCCTTGAGAAAAGTACCACTGTATTCTGCTCTGGTCAGACCTCACCTGGAGTACTGTGTCCAGTTCTGGGCACCACAGTTCAAGAAGAATACTGACAAGCTAGAACGTGTCCAGAGGAGGGCAACCCAAATGGTCAAAGGCCTGGAAATGATGCCTTATGAGGAACGGCTTAGGGAGCTGGGTATGTTTAGCCTGGAGAAGAGAAGGTTAAGGGGTGATATGATAGCCATGTTCAAATATATAAAAGGATGTCATATAGAGGAGGGAGAAAGGTTGTTTTCTGCTGCTCCAGAGAAGCGGACACGGAGCAATGGATTCAAACTACAAGAAAGAAGATTCCACCTAAACATTAGGAAGAACTTCCTGGCAGTAAGAGCTGTTTGGCAGTGGAATTTGCCAGCAAGGAGTGTGGTGGAATCTCCTTCTTTGGAGGTCTTTAAGCAAGAATGCTTTGATGGTGTTCCTGCTTGGCAGGGGGTTGGACTGGATGGCCCTTGTGGTCTCTTCTAACTCTATGATTCTATGAATAATTTTGAACAACTACATGTGACCACAATCATTCAAAAGTCACCAGGTTTGTGAAAAATATAATGTACTCTTCAGAAGACTAGAAGACTCCATATCCAACATGGATTTCTCTCCCCTCTCCTCATTGTAGTACCTGTGCCCTGCAAGCAGCCTTTCCTGGAGTTCAAGGGACCTTTCAGGAATGTGATAAGTGAGGCTACAGTTTGGCAAGGGGGTGGTCAATGAAAACTGGGTGATGACAGCTTGAGTGAACAGAGCTTCTGGTATGGGAGCTGTTTCTGTCCATCCCCACTCCTGTTTCCACCTCCCAATACAGCCCCCACAACTCTATGCTAGGCCCATAGGCACACACTCCCACTCCAATTGTTGAGGCTGAACATGAAGCAACATCAGGATGTCGAGCAATGTCAGGACATTGTGCTGGGCCCCCTCAATGTTCTTTGGAAGATGGTGCCTCTGCTCAAACCTTTCTTGAAGGTCATCCAACTGCCATGAGAGACTTATTGAGTGATGTAGGGAGCTGCAGTCATAGTGGCATTCCGCTCATGTTACCATTAGGATACAATCCTATTCAAGCTGGAACTAAGAAGCATATTTAGTTTTTGTAATCTAATTTCAAAAAGAGACAAACACCTCACCTCTGCTAACTGGAATAGTGTTGCTTTCATGTTGTCCTGTAAAGTTAAACATCTGAGTCATCAGCGGTGGTGTTTTAGGAATGGCACGACTCATTCTGGGTTGGCAAAGAGAGAAGTTTTAGTTAACCACAAAGGAGCTAGCAAAACACCTCTAGGTCATCAAAGTTCAGGTACTGCCGGGAAAGTCTCTGATTAACAGTTTTAACATTCTTGATCTCCAAATGATTCTTTAACAAAACCCATTTGCTTCCTAATCATGTTTTGCTTTGTTTTCACTATTCCTAACTGACACCTTTTCTTTCTCTGCTGTCACCAATAGGATGTTTTAAAACAGGGTTGCTGTTGTCTTGTGGGGGAAAATATATTAATCATTCACTGACTCTTCTTCCCACTTCCAGTTGTAAAGGCTTCACAACTGGAGGCTTATAGATAATTGTTTCAGCGATGCGTGTAGTTGAAAAGAATCTAACTTTGGCTCTGCAGTGTTAATGGTAGTAAAAACTCAGCATTAGCAGTCGAGTAAGCAGATGGGCAGTTTAAATGAGAATAGAGACAGGCCTAGTGAACAACTGACATGTTAAGATGTTTGTGTAGAGGGGACAATGTAGTGGAAAAGCCCACCATATTTACCATCCTGTTTGGTCCAGTTTTTATTCAGCCTAGTTAAAATGCCACTTTTCAGCATCTCGAAAGGCTAAAGCATTTGGTTAAGGTCCTCCTTTACTAGGGGGAAGACATGGTTTTGTGATTGACTGAAAAAACTTCCTATTGGGTGGGTATGAAAACATTGCTTAAATGTTATTTAAGGCCTTGTGCCAGATGTATTTTACCCTACTTCATGTTTACCTTAATGCTCCTACAAGAACCAGCCCCCAACAGTATGATTTGAAATCCCTGTTGCTGTCTGCATAAACCAGGCACCCCCAAACTGCAGCCCTCCAGATGTTTTGGCCTACAACTCCCATGATCCCTAGCTAACAAGGCCAGTGGTCAGGGATGATGGGAATTGTAGCCCAAAACATCTGGAGGGCTGAAGTTTGGGGGTGCCTGGCATAAACCCACTGGCGGAGGAAGGGAGTGCGGGGGTGCGGTCTGCCCCAGGTGTCATCCCTGAGGGGGGTGACATTGCCCTGCCACCCCCCTGGGACACTCACCCTGCCCTGCATGTGCTAGCTTGCTTGTGCATATACCCATGCACACACACTTGCTTCTTTACAAATCTCTTTAGCTGTGTGTTGCACAGCCTCTGAATAATTTACTTAAACAGCATAAGGGTAAAAGCTCATACAATGGTGGGCAGTGGTGCCACCAGGGCAGATATGTAGGGTGGAAGATTGGGACTCCACTCAGCAGAATGAGTCAGAAGAGCCCCCAAACAAAGCAGGGCCAACTCCTATGCTTTGTTGCATGTTTTAATTATGGATGTTTGTGTTTTGATGCTTGTGTCATTGGGTTTTATACTTGCACACCACAAAGAGGCCTATTTTGGCATTAAGCAGTATGCAGATACAGTAAATTCTTCTCAAAAAATGGTATCTATTCTTCTGGCTAAACTAAAATGTTGTAAATAAAAATAGACTGGTGTTCTGAAGAATATGGAGTTTGCAGTCTTGAACTTAGCCTTAGATTGCCCCACAAAGCAGCTTCTTGTATACTTGGCTTTAGAGAAGGAATTCCTGTGACAACCTGAAATGTGAAAATTGTGGCACTTCAATTGTGTTAGATGTCCTTGTGTGAAAACTATGGTCCAATGCAGTGTGAATCCAGCTCCTGCATATTTACACGAATTCCTGGTAATTGGACGAGCTTCTCTCCCCATATATGCCAATCTGTGTATTGAGATCTGCTGGGGCAGCCCTGCTTATGCCAACTTTAACCACAGCTCATGCCATGGTGACACATAGCAGGGCCTTCTCAGATTTGGCACCCTAATATTGTAATTCCCTCCTGGTGGGAACATATACCCCATATATATATATATATATATATATATATATATATATATATATATCCCTTGTTCTTATCATTTTGCTGCCAATTGCTTAGCCTGATCCTCGGAAGCTCACAATATGATTTTGTGACTATATGTTGTCCTGCTGTTGGTCTTTTCTGTATTATCATAGTTCTCGGGTTAAAATGCTGATATCTTATTTTGCATTTTAATATAAATTGTTCAGCACCCTGGGAACTTTGGTTGAAGAGTGAGCTGAAATGACTGAAATGTGCAGAATGAGAGAATCCACACACCCTGAATGAGCTGTGTGTTGGATGTGCTCTTATATTAAACACCTACCTAATAAAGCACTCCTGCCCTAAGTGCCACAGCAACTGTAGCGATTCATTTTGGAAATTGCACACCCCATTGCTAAATTACTTGGCTACTTATCTTGTAGGTTTTGTTCTTCCATTGTAACACTTTCCATCTGTTTCCACGTTGTCCGTTTTATTTGGTTTACAATTTGTTCTTCCATAGCAATTTCTTCTTTAACAACAACAACAACAATAACAATAACAATAACAACAACAACAACAACAACAATAATAATAATAATACTTCGGACTGGCAAATTACTTTCATGCCAGCTAAGGAAACAAACCATTCTGCCATATTAAAGGTTTTTCTTAAACACTGCAACAAAATCTGGAGGGACTTGTTCAATTGAATTGTCATGTTTTATTTTCTAGTCCGCTAGCATGGGATTATGTGTGCAGCTTCTGTGGGGAGAAGGTGTGCATGTGCTGGAGAATGGTGGTAAAACTAAACCCCCTGGATGATGGCCAGCAGCAATGTCAAAATCCCTGGACTGATTTCGCATGGAGTTCTTGATCTAAATGTCAGGGGACGAAGCATCTAGTAAGGCTTAATGAACTGACCCGGCTAAGATTACAGTGTTGGAAATCTGTCGTTGTTATGGATCTGGGAAGATTCAGTTTACGACAAAAACTGGAGTAGTGCTTGGTGTGTTTTAGATGTGAGACAGAATACTATGCATCTTTATTGTGAGATTTGTTTGCTTTAAAAATATGAAAGATAAGGATCTGCTTTGGACTACCGAAGTCCTATATGTATATTCTGGCGGCAGATGGCTCTCCCCAGAACCTTCATAGAAGCATGTGTTCTACCAATATGGACAGATGCCAAATATGCACACAGCTGTGTCTCACTGCAGTCAATGAGGATGCTGTTGTACCATCTGTTTTGAAAGACTAGGTCTCTGTTGAGGAAAAATACATCATAAGATTCCCACCCTTGTGAATAATTTAAGATCTCTGTCCAATCTGCCATTTTAAGCAAGGTGCTTGGATGAGTTGTGGCACCTCAACTCCAGGCTTTCTAAGATGATACTGATTACCTGGATCCTTTCCAGTGTTTGCTTCAGGCCCAGTTTCAGGAATGAAACAGCTTTGGTCACCTTGGTGGTCAGTCTTCATCAGGAGGAAAGTGTCTCTGTTGGCTCTGCTAGGGTGCAACAGCTTTTTATCACAATGTCTATTTGGGACATTCAGTACTTACTTGAAATGACAGGAGAGAACTGTAAAGTCTTCGTGGCTCACAAGGAGACCCTTCTCAGAGCCTGATGTCCAGGAAAAAAGATTCTAAGGACTCCAAAAATGGCACACAGGAGCTCTCACTGCTGCCATGCTACCTGCCAGGGACTGGGCAGAAGAGGAATGGTAGAGACCACCTCCCCATCCTGACACTTCCAGGGAGGAGGAAAAGGAAGACATCATTGATTTACAACAGGGGTTTGAGGGATGTAGCAGTTCAGAGGCAGATGAGGGGAAAAGCTGGGAAATCATGGGAGAGCCGGGACAACACCCATCTGAAACGTTAGAAGGCATTCTAGACCCTCCATCTCCCAGAACCCAGCGAGCCTTAAAAGTAGGAGATCAAAGAGCTCAAAGACAGAGGACATGTAACAGCACCTGTAGAGAAGATGATGAGAATGACTAATGAGGAAATGGGAGAGATGGGTGGGGGTGGAGATTCACTTGGGACAACACCATTATCCAAGAAGTTGGATTCTATAGCCTCTCTCTGTAAAGACTGGAATAAAAAAGGATGGTAAGAAACTGTTCCTTGTCTTTATACTTTTCTGGGCAACCAGCCGGGAGCTGCCGGCACTATCCTGACACTACCCTGCTCAACAGCTGTTGGGTGGAAAGCTGTATTTACTATGGTGGGCTCCCCAATTATGTGCATTTCACTTACGCACACTAGGACCTGGAACGTGATCCCCAAGCAAGTAGGGAATCGCTGCTTCAAGGATCTTTGGAAAGGGCCATCGCTCAGTGGCAGAGTACATGATTTGCACACACAAAGTTCCCCGGTTCAATCCTGGGTGTTCCCAGGGAGGGCTGGGAATAACTTTTGCTTGATACCCTGGAAAGCTGCTGCCAGTGACCTCAATGGGTCAATGGTCTGACTTGGTGTATGGCAGACTTCTGTTTTCAAACATAAGGAACAAAGCAGATGAGCCACTGGAAAAACATTAGCCTTTTCTTTTACAAAAAAAAAAGACAGACACACAGACAGACAGACAAAATACTTGCAAGAGATTTGATTTTGTTTGGCGTAACAGCCCTTTAGGGATGAGCTGTATGATCCTTTGCTAAAGGCTATTTTCTTGCTCTAAATATCCCCTCCCCGAAATTAGCACATGGAGGAACAAAGGCGATGCAGGAACGTTATTGGTACCTACATTTTTGTCCAGCAGGCTAACAGCATCTTGCAAGTAGATGTACATATATGTGATTGATATTGAGGAAAGTGACAAGAGGAAGACAGGGATAAAGACACACACACCAAGACCGCTGCACAGATTGGTAGTTCCCAATGGATTTGGGGTGGGGTTGTTTTTTAAGGCAATTTTATTTGTACATTGATTCCTGAGCAAAAACTGCTTGGGAAAGCAGTCATGCTGCAGTTCACCAAAGCAAACTTGAAAAGGGCCTGCATATATAAAAGCACAAATAGCCTTCTGTTGAAAAAGAAACAGTTTGAGAACTGTCAAGCAGTCTTTATTTTTTCTTTTTTTCTTTTGCTTCTTGGAAAAGAGTTTAGCACCTGTCTCTCCAGTGCTGTTGCTCCATTCAAAACTGAAGTCCCTTGCAGCTGCTTCAATGTGGGGCTTATTTTGTTTTGTTTTTTAAAAGGTAATATGACCCTCGATCTCCTGCATCACATCTGTTTTGGCCCTAACAAGGGAATGATAGGAGGGAGAGGAGGCAGCGGTGGAGAAAGCCGCTCAGGCGCCCAGAGGCGGGGAGATCATCTCATAGGGGCAGGGCGCACCACAGGGCGTCCAGAGTCTGCCTGCCTCTTCCCACTCAGCCGCCCTACAGCTGGGGGGAGGCAGCGGGCGGACCATTTGGGCAGCGTGGAGCCTATGTGCGCCCAAGCCACTGCATCTGTCCCAGGAGAGACGCATGGCTCGGGCGCGCTGCAGGCCCTGCAGTGAGTGCCGCCTGGCATTTTGTCAGGATACTGACAAGCTGGAACGTGTCCAGAAGAGGGCAACCAAAATGGTCAAAGGCCTGGAAACAATGCCTTATGAGGAACGGCTTAGGGAGCTGGGTATGTTTAGCCTGGAGAAGAGAAGGTTAAGGGGTGATATGATAGCCATGTTCAAATATATAAAAGGATGTCATATAGAGGAGGGTGAAAGGTTGTTTTCTGCTGCTCCAGAGAAGCGGACACGGAGCAATGGATTCAAACTACAAGAAAGAAGATTCCACCTAAACTTTAGGAAGAACTTCCTGACAGTAAGAGCTGTTCGGCAGTGTAATTTGCTGCCAAGAAGTGTGGTGGAGACTCCTTCTTTGGAGGTCTTTAAGCAGAGGCTTGACAGCCATATGTCAAGAATGCTTTGATGGTGTTTCCTGCTTGGCAGGGGGTTGGACTGGATGGCCCTTGTGGTCTCTTCCAACTCTATGATTCTATGATTTTGTCACCCCCCTCAGTGATGACACCTGGGATGACCCAGGGCAGCCTGCACCCACTGCATCCCCCTTCCTCCGCCCCAAGATGAGGTGCAGGCAATGTTAACCCACAACAGAGAGAGGAGGAGCAGAAGAGGCAAAGTGGGGTATCAAACAAGAGATGGATGTGAGAAAATATCATTTTGGATTATATTAATTGGCTCAGCTCCAGTCAGGTGTCTGGCCTGCCTTTTAAAAAAAAATATCCTGGTGAATGACTTATGCTTAGGGGCGGAGGAAGGGGGATGCGGTGGGTGTGGTCCTCCCCAGGTGTCACCACTGTGGGGGGTGACAAAATGCCAGGCAGCACTCACCACAGGTCCAGGAGTGCACCCGAGCCATAAGTCTCTCCTGGGAGAGACAGGGTGGCTTGGGCATGCTGCAGGCTCCATGCTGCCCAAATGGTTGCCCGCTGCCTCTCCCCCAGCTGTAGAGGGGGCTGAGTGGGAGGAGGCAGGCAAACTCCAGAGGCCCCATGGTGCACCCTTCCCCTATGGGCGGCTCGCCCCACTCCTGGGTGCGCTGCCCCAGGCGCCCGAGCGTCTTCCTCCACCACTGCTTATGCTGGCAGGGGAGTACAGTCCTATAAGTCAGCAGTGACTTATAGGCCTGATTAGGCCCATTAAGGGTTCTAATTTGTCCCATTTTCCCCACACCAGGTGACCTGTCGTACACTTGATGTCGCAAACAGGGAATAGTAAATAAATAAATAACCACAGGTTTAGGGCAGGTAAAGACTTGGCTCCCTGCTAAAAGATCAGATGCTGTCTGATCAGTTGGTGGTGCCTTCGTCTGTACAGTTTGATTTCAGACCCGTAGACAAAGGAAAACATTATGGTGACATCAAGTGCTTAGTCCCACCCACTGGTCAAAATGGCCCATGGGGGCAGGGTCGGGGAGAGGTCATGATCAAACTTGCAGGCTGGGACCAATTCCTCACCCCTGAACTACCTTGAAGCACAAGGCCTTGAAGCACGACATCACTGTAGTCATTGTTGCTCTGGTTACATCCAGAGTAAACTGTGATGCAGTCTCTGTTGATGTTTAGTCGTTTAGTCGTGTCCGACTCTTTGTGACCCCATGGACCAGAGCACGCCAGGCACTCCTGTCTTCCACTGCCTCCCGCAGTTTGGTCAAACTCATGTTCGTAGCTTCGAGAACACTGTCCAACCATCTTGTCCTCTGTCGTCCCCTTCTCCTAGTGCCCTCAATCTTTCCCAACATCAGGGTCTTTTCCAAGGATTCTTCTCTTCTCATAAGGTGGCCAAAGTATTGGAGCCTCAGCTTCACGATCTGTCCTTCTAGTGAGCACTCAGGGCTGATTTCCTTAAGAATGGATAGGTTTGATCTTCTTGCAGTCCATGGGACTCTCAAGAGTCTACAGTCTCTACAGAGTCTCTACAGAGCTGCTTATGCAGTTTGGAAACTTCCACTGGTGCTGAATGCCACTACCTGTCTCTGCTTGTAGATGCTCCATTGTTGACCATTAAAAAAAGATGTTTCTTTAAATCGTCTGTTCATTGAATATTTTTGTAGCTCTAAAAGGGGGTGGAGGGCAAATTTGGAAATTTAAGGAACTGTTGTGGGCACCACAGTATACCCAGTTGACCAAAGGAGCACTGGTGCTACTCAGAGCCTCACCCTGCAACCAACAGGGTGGGCAGCAATGGGTGTGTGTCTAAAGGTGCTGTTAAGGACCCCAGATCAACACCAAGGATAGGCAACCCTCTTCTGTTGATGCCCACATTCCTTTCTAGGGGCACCTCTGCTGATGGTGGGTGAATCCAGAGAGAGAAAGTTGTTCTGGATTAAAGGCTACCCTCCTTCAATTTCCCCAGCGCTATCTGCAGCGAAGTCACCTCCACCAGCTTTGATGCCTGGCTGGTTTCACGGTTGTATTGATGAGCCGCCTGGAGGGGGCATTTTTGCCCTGGAAAGGCGGTGTAGAGAGTCCTGTAAACAAACAAACGACGTCGAGGAGGGCCTGATCTACATTTGCTGTGATGATGGTCAAAACTTGATTTCCTTCACGACCGTGTGTATCCGATTCTGTTGCTGCTGTGTTTTGCTGCGCTTGGCGAGGAGGTCGCGGCGTGCCTCGAGCTGATCAGGTAAGGGAAAGTTATCTGCAGTTCAAATATAACTTCGCGACAACCTGCCATCTGCTCGGCCAGCCGCCCTCGGCTCCCCCAAACCCCACCAGGACAGGCGCACAGTAATCCGACTCCCCAGAGCGCGCCGGGCGGCTTCCCTCCGCCTCCCTTGTCGCTCGCTCTCGCTCTCCGGCAACTCCGGCGCGTCTCTGCCAGGCGCACAAACCCGGGAAGGAATGAGCGATAGGAGCGCATCCGGAGGCTGCTGGGGGTGAGTCGTCGGGGCGCTGCAGCAAGGCGCGGTGGGGGTGGGGGGGCGCCCCCAAGGGCTGCTTCACGCCAAATGGCAGGGGAGAAAAGGCGAGTGAAGCGAGTGTAGGATTAAGTGTGGGGGGGGTGCAGGCGGAGAAGGCGAAAGAAGGGGGCGCGGAGGTGGCAGAGAGACACACGCAGAGAGAGAAACGCGAAAAGTTTGGCTACTGTGCACCGCTCCAGACCTTGGAGTCCAATTCGAAAGGGGGGAAAACACACACACACACACACACACACACACACACACACACACACAACTTTTAATAGCGATGCCTTGGAGTTAGACCACGGTTGGACGTGGGCTGCAGCTGAGATGCATGAAGACAGCAGCTACACACACATACGCGCACAAAAGGTGGTTGGTTTGGGGAGAGCTAGTAAGAGGGAGAAAAGAAACAAGCCCCGCTTTGTTCTGGCGCTCCAAAAGAGCGAAGCAGGCCGTTTGGGGCTTTCCGTTTGCCAAAAGAGAAGAGAGAGGCGAGCTTGAGATTTTCCTGTAACTTTTCGGGGTGGGGGTCGGCAAATGAATTACGAGGAAGGGATGCGATCCGCAGCAGCAACAAAGAGGCTTTGGCCAGGGCTCCGCGAGTGGCAGAAAGCGTGAAGGGGCTGGGAGAGTTGCGGCTGCTGCTGCACTGCTGCTGCTTCGCGAGGAGGACGTCCAGCAGGCTGCCCGGTCGCCCCCTTGCCACTCGGAGGCCAGTGCCTGCCTGGGAGGCGGGGCGAAGCAGAGGCAGTCGTGGGAGTCCTGCCAGCTGCTGCGCCGGCCCATTCGGCAGCCTCTCCGTCGTTTCTCTCCTCCTCCCCTGCAATCCCACAGAGCCGCACATGTCTCCCATCGCTGGCCTCCTGTGCCCGGATCGGCACCCTCCGCTCGCTATTGTGAGTTTGGATTCTGGGTCGCTTCTCCCACCTTCTTTGTAGGCTACCTTGGGATGAGCTCTGGGTTGATCAATATCTGCGATGGTGTTTCGTTTGCTAGTTTGTTTGGTGCTTTTTTGCTTTGTTTTGACAGCATATATATTCCCTCTAGGCCAGCGAAGTTTCGTGAGAAAGCCCCACTTGCAAGTCTCCCCTGTTTGCACTATATACAGTACTATACAAGGTTTGCTGCGTGCGCGTACGCTCGCGCGCGCTTGGACCCATGGCTGTCTAAGCCTGAAACGTTAAACCTAGGCGATCGGCGTCCCCGGAAAGGTCAAGGGCAGTCCCCGTCTTTTTCACCTATTTGGAAAGAATCCTAAAAATATACCGTTGCCAGCAGTTTGTGCTTATTCCGCGAGGTGGCGGCTGGGTCAGGGCAGGGAGGGCGGCCAAGGGACCCGCGACTGCAACTCTCAGGTTTGCGTTCCAGAGGACTCCAGGCGCGGGACCCGAAGGTAAAAAGTTGCGTCTTCCAAATTCTTCTCCCACCTCCAATTTCAGGCCCCTTTGGACGCCAGCACGGGCTTGACCCTCGGCATTTGCTGAGGTTTCGAAACCCTGAACGTTTTGCACAAGTAAGGGGCGGGGAGGATTCCATTCTCGTGCTTGCAAAGATAATATTTGGCTTGTTCTCTTTCGTCCCTCCCCCTCCTACTGGGTTGCTAAGTGGCTCTCGGGGGGGGGGGGGGAGATGCAGGCGCACACACACGCACTCCAGACTGCTGTGCTCTCAGAACTTGCAGCCAGGCACAGTCGCTGCCAGGAATGTCTCTCTCTCTGCTCATAGTTAGAATTCTCCTCTTCGAGGAAGGATGAACCTGCAGAGGGTGCCATGTCTGTAAGATTGCAACTGGCAACCTGGAGTGGATCTTGCCTCCACAATGGGAATGGTTTGGAACAGAGGGCCATTAAGGTAGGGAAAGGGAAGGCCTTTCTTAGCCCTCTTCCTTCTGGCTAAACTTTAGGAAAAACCTTCTGGTGGAAATAGCTATTGGACTGTGGAACTGACTTCCTCCGAAGGTGGTGGACTCTCATTCATTGGAGGTTTTGAAGAGGTTGGGTGGCTGTGATTTCTGCATTGCAGCGATTGAACTAGATGACCCTTAGTTTCCTTCCAACCCTTCTATGGTTCCGTGACTCTTAGTGCCACACTGTTGGATGCAGGTGTTAGAAACTCAGGTTCAGATCCCAGCTCAGTTGTAAATCTTTGGAGATGATGGAGAATTTGTCAATTTAATTAGTTGAAAGATTAACTTTTTGTGGGATCTGCTTCCATTTACTGTCCAGATCAAAAGTTAGTTTATTGTACTGGCCAACTTGTACAGTTAATTTGGCAGGTATCTGAAGTTGTCGTGTCATAGCTGGCATGTGATAGATAGTGTAGCAGTAATTATATAACAAATATGATGTATGCTGTTTATGAGAAGGTATAAAAGCTGTATAAAACCTGTGGTCATTACAGTACCTATCACTTATGAGACTGTCCTTTACTGCAGTAAAGTCAATAAAGAAGGGTATCATCTTGTTTAAATATAGGTTGTGTTTTTATTCAATAAATTCCCTACCTGAGGATGAACAGTAATGCCCATGAGTAAATGTTACAGCAAGATAGAATCCCATACAAGTTTTGCAAAAGTATCTGTGGAGTTCATTGGTTTCCAGTATTTTGAGTATATGATGGCAGTATTAGGATTGCCAACTGTTTAAAAGGCAAAGGGCTCATTTAAAAGTTGTCCAGCACATAGAAATTTATGAGGTGAATCACTTCATCTTTGTACCAGGAAAAGTTTCACCTGCTTAACTTCTGCCTTTCAGGAAGCTCTTAATGACATGAAGAATCCTACAAAAGAGAAAGTGATCAACCTTATAAGGTGTTTCCAACTGGTTTTTACATCATGCATCCCACTATATTCTTTTAGTTGGAACTGAGGGCTTTTAGGAAGTTTTGATATTTGGTTCCAAATCAGCGAAAAGTTGCTTTTATAAAATCAAAGCTGAGTCAGTGGAATTCCAACAAAGTGTATAAAGTGTATAATTCAGGAAAAGATGGTATATCAATCTTTGGAATTAATAATCTTTATTTTGTGAAAGCATAATGTAAAATCCAGCGGTGGATAGCTTCTATTTTGGTAATGTATGGTCTCTCATAGAACCATGCCAGCAGCTGGGAAGAGAAACTCAAGTATGTAATGAGGACATGATTTTCTTACTTTGGCAGCAGATCATTGGCAGGGTTGAGTCTAGTAGGTCAGGCAGGGGAGGATGAAGGCAGGCAGTGAGAGAAGCCAGGAAGAGCAGAGGCATGGAGGTTTAGGCTGAGGAAGCAGAAGAGCCTGTACAGCAGTAATCCTAGTTGCTGCACCATCATACCCTAACTGCAAGTGGAAGTCCATAGGGCACAAAAGACATATGTAAAGGGAAAGTGACCCCTGACCATTAAATCCAGTTGTGACTGACTCTGGGGTTGCGGCGCTCATCTCGTGTTATTGGCCAAGGGAGCCGGCGTACAGCTTCCAGGTCATGTGGCCAGCATGACAAAGCCACTTCTGGCAAACCAGAGCAGCACACGGAAACACCGTTTACCTTCCCGCTGTAGCTGTACCTATTTATCTACTTGCACTTTGACGTGCTTTCAAACTGCTAGGTTGGCAGGAACTGGGACCCAGCAACGGGAGCTCACCCCATCGCGGGGATTCAAACCACCGCCCTTCTGATCGGCAAGCCCTGGGCTCTGTGGTTTAACCCACAGCGCCACCCGCGTCACAAAAGACATATGTAGGTGGCTTAATTAACTACGGCAGTGTTTTTCAACCTTTTTGGAGCAAAGGCACACTTGTTTCATGAAAAAAATCATGAGGCACACCACCATTAGAAAATGTTAAAAAATTTAACTCTGTGCCTATATTGACTATATATAAAGTAATTTTTCAATTTTTCCCACGGCACACCAGGCAACATCTCACGGCACACTAGTGTGCCGCAGAACAGTGGTTGAAAAACACTGAACTACGGAGCATCAAGCTGGAGTTTCAGGACCTTGGATAGCTCAAATCAGACAACTCATTTTACCAAGGTCTGGTGCTCAAATGAGACCTGTATCAGCCTTGGGACACCATATCCCAGGGGTATGCAATAAATCCGGCCCACGGACAGTCTGGGAGTCAGCGTGTTTTTACATGAGTAGAATGTGTCCTTTTGTTTAAAATGCATCTCTGGGTTATTTGTGGGGCATAGGAATTCGTTCACCCCCCCCAAAAAAAATATCATCCGGCCCACCACATGGTCTGAAGGGCCGGTGGACCGGCCCACGGCTGAAATAGGTTGCTGACCCCTGCCCTATCCTTTCCATGCTCTGCACCATTCTTGAAGAATAGAGTGCCTTAAAGTGGTAGTTCTCTGGCCTAGAACCCTGTTGCCTATCAGGCATCCCATGTCTTCTGCATTGCCTAGATTGTGGAACAGGGACTGGGAAGTGTGAAGTCCCTGGTGTAAAGGGAATCTGTCTCCAGAGGTGCTGTCTTGCTTTCTATGGGGGTTCCAGTTTAGGGAGCTCTGGGTGACTTGGCACTGGGTTTGGTTCAAGACTTGCACGGCTTACATTGCTGGCCTTCATGATGTAGCTGGGTCCACTTCTGTTTTACAGCACTACCTACTGCTCAGGGTCAGGGCATGCTCAAGCAAAGTATTGGCCTTAAGAATTTACACTATACAGTGTTTGTTTTGTATTGCTTCCCAACTGTTCAGCCCTTCCCAACTGTTCAGCCCTTTGGCAGTAACAACCTTGGTTGGCTCCTTGAGATTGTACAGAGACTGTGAAGCCAAAGGCCCTGGGTTCATGTATTTAACTTGCCTATTTGACCAACTAATATATCTGATGTGTGGTTCAATCAAGAAAGTACAGTAGCTGTGCTGCACACAGACTCAAATAACAACTTTAAGCTGTCTTTGGATGTTACAGGGAAGAGATCAGGGAAGGGGGAATGAAAATGACTTGTTCTTCCAAAGGTATCCATCAAAAGTGGAGATTGTGCATCTTCTCCCAAAGTGATATGAGAGCATAGGTCATATAAATGACTGGTTACCATACAATCTCCTGTTGGGGAGATTAAATTTGGGACAATGGCCAAATTATATAAATGGGGGTGTATATCCCTCCTTCTAAAGAGTCCAGGATTGTGGGGAAAGATGTATTTCCTATACTCTCTCCTTGCCCCCCTCACTCAAAAAAGGAGGGAGAAAGCAGTCTGAGCTGATTCCAGGATTGGGGCTGGGTCACCTTTACTAAATCCCCTTCACTTGAAACCATGGAAAACAACAATTCCCTCATGCCACTTCTAATTTTCTTGGGTGCTCCATGCAGTTTGACAATGCTGTGCTGTTGGAGAAGTTTCAGGTGTTTACTGGAACCTGGACCTCACCACCTTTGAGACACAGTTCTGGAACATGGTGCACACACTACTCCTAAATGAAGTATGTGGGTAGCAAGTAGGATTCATTCATAACATTTTACTCAGTGCTTGATAATTCTGGCATAGCAGAGAGCAGGACCAGATTTGAGAAATCCCAGATCTTCTCCCATGGTCATGGCCTTAGCCATGTACAGTATGTAAATGTGGGAAATAACAGTGAGAAATAGGGGAGGCATGTGGTAAATGGAAGAGGGAAGTGGGCACCCTCCCTTCACCCCACTCTTAGCTAGTTATGAATAAATGTTAGCCCCACCTAGTCTGGGACCTTGTGGGAAAGGATGGGTCAGAAATCTAGTAAATAGATAGTGTCACTATCACTATTCTTCTGCAGATGGTTATGATTATTTAGAGCCAGCCTTGAAGTTACTGAGTCAGCTCCTGATGTTGCTTTGTTTTCCTTTTTCAGTAAGTGCAGACGTCTGTGTAAGTGTGAAGCCATCATGGTGGCATTTAAAGGCATCTGGACTCAGCCTTTCTGGAAAGCTGTTTCTGCAGAATTTTTGGCCATGCTAATTTTCGTCCTCCTCAGCCTTGGCTCTACAATCAACTGGGGTGGAACCGAAAAACCTCTGCCTGTCGACATGGTCCTCATTTCTCTCTGCTTTGGACTCAGCATTGCAACAATGGTGCAATGCATTGGACACATCAGTGGTGGCCATATTAACCCTGCTGTGACTGTTGCAATGGTCTGCACTCGGAAGATCAGCCTTGCCAAATCAGTCTTCTATATTGCAGCCCAATGCCTGGGTGCCATCGCAGGGGCAGGAATTCTCTACCTTGTCACCCCCCGGAGTGTGGTAGGGGGCTTGGGAGTTACCAAGGTAGGGTAGGGGACTTGGGAGTTACCTATTCCTATGAAACATAATAAAACGGAACCTGAATCAGGAAGATGCATATTTTTGCCCACTGTTGATTTCCCTACAGATTATAGGTGGGTAGATAATATGTATTACCTGTGGTCAAGCATTAGGTATGATGCAACAGTTATGGAACAGCGGACAACTCTATCGAGCATTAGAATGATGTAATGTGGAGTCTAACATATCAGTTATTGTGACTGAGAGAACACGATGCATTAATTAAACTTTAATTAAAGACTACAACTGAATTTTAGTTTATTTTTTGGCTGTAGACGCTTAAAACAGCTATTGCTTCAGCCAGTTTGCAAAGCAAACCATCATTCTTGCCAATATAGTTTCAACTTTGAATTATATTTACAATGGCACAAATGCTTATTCGCATTAAAATGTATCACTTCTGCTTTATCTTGCTTCCGCCAGGCTCTTTATATTAACCTTGGAATATATGGAAACATTCACACTTGGGTATAGATTTGTCAGAAGACCAGCATGGATATAAACTGAAAGACTAATACCATGTAAATGTGCTTTAATGTCCTTATTTATATGAACAAAGGAGAAATATGTGGCCAAGGTTAAACAATCTGCAATAAGATGTTTTGAGAGTGTGCCTTCACATTTGGAATGGCTTCCCATGTGATTCGCACTGCTATCTTTTAATAAAAAGGGTGATCTCTTGATAGTCATCCTGTAGTGGAGACTGAAATGGAACCCATTTCCATGAAAGAGTTTAGCATATGCTTGGCAAACTGTTTTTCAAAAATCTTGATAGGCAGGCTGCCAAGGGCTTCATGAATCCATTCATAAGAACAGATTCCATGTAGCTCTCCATAATTAAGTGAATGCTAAAAATCTATTTCATGAGAGCAGGGTTGGTGGGTAGGCAGCTTGTGTAATCTTTTAGTGAAGAGTAGGTGGTATTTATTCTTTAACTCAAAATAACAGCGCAATTTTATGTAAATGCCTTTTACTTATCCTACTGACAGCCTTTTCTTTACACCCAGCAATTGTTCTCTAATATATATTTTCTTTTTTAAACTTTGAGAAATGATTTAATACCAGGTACATAGCAGCCAGGTGTGAAATGCAATTTTAAGATGAAAACATGGGTGTGTCGAAATCTATGTCATTATTATAGTGACTGATAACGCCATATATTTAAGATGACACACTTCTTTACAATAGACTGTGCCTTAAATTCTAGTTTCATTCTCTACTAATAAAGAATCCCATCAGTTAGCCTCATTGAAGGAAATTAAAATGCACTTGGGCTGCATGCTGCCTATTTTTAATTGAAACTGAAATTAATTGAGTTAGAGCTAATTAATGGATTTATAATAGAACACTAAACTACAGTCCTCCTAAGGAAAAACAAGCCTTTCATTTCTTAAGTATATCATGTGAACATCTAATGGAAAAACCGGCACTCTACCCTTATATGCTCTATATGCATATAGCAGACTGCATCTTGTGCTAGGCAGCTTACAGCAATATAAAAATACAACAGTAAAATTAGTTAAAACAATCTTCTCTCTCCTTTTCCTTTTCTTAAGTTCACTACAGACACATCCGATTTGAAACAGCTTTAATTAGTAGGGAGGAAATTATATTTTTCTGATGTAAGAAAAGTAGTTTACACTTTTTGTGTGCTTCCTGAAACTCCAGCATGTTTCCTTTTTTTCTAGGTACATGACGACCTTTCCGCTGGCCATGGACTAGTGGTGGAGCTGATAATTACGTTCCAGCTGGTCCTTACTATTTTCGCCAGCTGTGATTCTAAGCGAAGTGATGTCACCGGTTCAGTGGCACTGGCAATTGGACTTTCAGTTTCGATCGGACACCTGTTTGCTGTAAGTTGCTGACCTCTTCCATGAGCTGTGCTAGGTAGCTAACAGTAAAGTGCATGTCATTACAAAGCTTTATGAATCTTACTCCAAAACCCACTGTTGGCTCAAGTAAATTTGATGTAAAGCCTGTATATCCCCAAGTACCTTTTGACTAACTTGCTCCAAAGCATTGACTCCCTGCTTTGAAATGATATTATTGTATATGTGAAATAGGAATAATCCTCGTCTGTCTCACAGGAGACACCAGTAAGGTGTGATAGAAATATTCCTGAAGCAAACATATAAAGTCAGCGTACCTAGAGATCTTGTCGAGGTCCTTCCAGATTGGTGCTTTATTGTGGATGCATTCTGTGACATGTTTGTAACATTATAATAGTGCATTCATGGTGGATTTATTCTGCTTTAGTCTGTTCTGCAATGCTTCCCCAATGCTACCATATTATTGCCACCCAGAGGGCCTATAGAGCTACAAAACCAGGACAAAAATAAACCAGAATGTTTTTGGTATAAAAAGTGACAGGATTTCAGCATGAAGGTAAGGAATATGCATGGCTTGGAAGTAAAGCTCAGTGCAATAGCACAGTTGGGTTAGAGCAGGGGTTGTCAACCTGGTCCCTACCACCCACTAGTGGGCGTTTCAGGATTCTAGGTGGGTGGTAGAGAGTTCTACGGCACAAGTTGAATCCTCCTTCCATTGAGCACTGGTGGGCGGTAAGGAAATTTTACCAGTGTGCAGTAGGTATAAAAAGGTTGACTAACCTTGGGTTAGAGCATGGTGCTGATAACCCCAAGGTTGCAGGTTTGATCCCCATATGGGACAGCTGCATATTCCTGCATCACAAGGGGTTGGACTACATGGTCCGAGATAGTCCCTTCCAACTCTACAATGCTATGATTCTATGACCACCCCAAAACTTTTTAAGGAACAAAAAGTATGGAAAACAAGGTCATGTGTGACCATCTCAATAACATCAAGAGCACAAATGACCATGAATGTGCAATAAAAACCCTAGGTTGCTTATAGATTTTTTTTTTGTAACAAATAATCAAGTAGTAAATAATCAAATAACAGTGTGTACATACAGGTTTTGGGTAGGCGTAAGTGTGTGACATCCACACTGTACACATTTGTGCTACATTTTGAAAAGTGTTGTATAAATCTAGGCCCACCGGCACATTTTGTTTTTTGAGTGAGTGCCATGCGTATTCCTCCAGTCACTTCTACCCACCCCAGATTATCCTCTCCCACTATACTGAGAGAAAGAAGGCAAGGATGCACACACATACTTCTCTTTTCCAAGAGATCTGGGTAAAAGTCAGATCCAGGAAAATTAATCTGAGCTTTGAAAACCATATAGAGATGAAGAAGAAAGTTGGAAAGAGTGTCCATATTCCATGAAGTATGAATAGTCCAGAGGGATGCTCACAGTCCTGGAAAGAATCTCCTAGCAGACACAGGTCCTGGTTCCCATTGCTGTCTCTGGCTCATCGCTTCTGGACTAGCATGAATCTTGAGGATAGACTTCAACAACTGGTGGTCCATGGGCTAGAACTGGCCCACTGAGAAATGTTTCCTATCCCCATTAACTGCCAACCAGGTGGGGGAAAGAATGCAGAGAAAGTGGCATTAGTGACTTGGGCAATAGATCACTTTAGAGCAATGTCAGTCATAAGCTGGTTCCATCACAAGATCATTAAAACATGTGGATGTCTGATGGTTGTATAATAATGATTAACAGTCTTCCTTTTAAATATCTTGCAGATTAGCTACACAGGCTCCAGCATGAACCCTGCTAGGTCATTTGGACCTGCAGTTATCATGGGGAAATGGGAAAACCACTGGGTAAGCGAATATACCTGGATAATTCTCATTCACTCATGCATGATTTAGCAATGGCCACCAATCTGCTGGTATAGGATTAGACAAATTTGTGGAGGACAAGGCTCATCAATGGCTTCCTCCACCATCAACAGCAGTATTATTATTATTATCATCATCATGTATTTTATTTATATATATATATATATATATATATATATATATATATATATATATATATAAAAATCAAGTAGTGTATATATATATATATATATATATATATATATATATATATATATACACACTACTTGATTTTAAAAAAACCCAACCACATGTTCCAAGATGAGTCAAAGTGAGACAATAGCTATATTAAGTTTGATTCTGTATTGAAACAGAATCAATGCAATCTATAAGAACTTGTACTTAAACAGAATGCTCCTACAAATGTCAGTTGTCTCATGTAACTAACTGATCTAATTAGATAGATTTCAGAAGGTTCTGCCTGAATGTCATCGCAAAACCTTAGCTGTGTCTTCATGAGTGTATGTTTCTAGGCTTGCTTTGAATTGCTCACCAGATTTCCTTTCTTTGTGTTAGGAAACTGCTGAGATATGCTGGCAACGTAAGTGCCAATTGAAATAAATTAAAAAAATTAAAAAATGTCCAATAGCACCTTAGAGAGCAACTAAGTTTGTTCTGGGTATAAGCTTTCGTGTGCATGCTTATACTCAGGACAAACTTAGTTGGTCTCTAAGGTGCTACTGGACAATTTTTTAATTTCTTTCAACTGCGTCAGACCAACACGGCTGCCTACTTGAATCTAAGTGCCAGTTGTTTGACTTCAGGTTTTTGTATTGTTGTGAGTTTGGGGAGTGGGTAGGCTGTATGCCTGAGTTACTTCTAATTCTTGGATCCAACAAGGATCCGCTTTCTTGAATAGCTAGACAAGTTTCTTGGTAATCACCCACTATGTATGGGTTGTTAAGGCAACAAAGGAAGTGGCTCCATGACAGAGAGTAGATGGATGGGCCTCACTACCTGAACTGTTAATTAGAACGACAAATGCCTGAGTCGAGGCATGTGAGCTAGAAGCTTGAAGCAGGAGGAAGCTGGCTTGGAAGCCTGGGAGACGGAGCCATGCCTGATTTCTGCTGTAATCCAAGGCTGTGATTATTGGGAGAAGAAAGACCCAGTTGGGTGTTAATGCTGTGAACCCCTCCATCATAGGCTAAGGTTGTATATATGTGTAAATAAACTGTATATCATTCCAAGGAAACCAAACCCTGGTAAGTACCTGGAACTGCTGGAATCTCACACCATTCAGTGGTTGGGGTGGCGTGCAACAGTGTGTTGTATTGATTTAGTTTCATCCAAAGCTATTTTATGCTGATTGATTCATGAACAAAGGCATTGCTGATACAAATGACAAACCATCATCCAATCAGAATTCAAGAGAATACTAGCCATTCTTCAGTCAGCCTAATTAAGGTTGTTTGGTATGAGTTTATCATTCTGTGTCTCCTATGCTATGAAGAACACAGCATTCCAGGTATTTATAAAACATCTGTTCATGTGGCTTGACTGTACACATGTGTTCACATACTGTGCCAGCAAAGCCTCTCCTCTTGGGAAGTGCATTGCTGATGTGCAATTTACACATCCAAGCCCTGCTAAACTGGGTAGGTTGTTAAGATTTCCTGCAGCACCAAATAAGGGAAGCACCAACCATGCTAACCTTGGTAACTAGAACTTGGTAACATCCAACTTCATTATGGGACTCTTAACATTTCTTTGAAACGTTACTCCCAGTCCATGCTCAATGTTTGTTTCTTTCCCCCTGTTTTGTACAGATATATTGGGTGGGACCAATTATAGGAGCAGTTCTTGCAGGCGCCCTTTATGAATATGTCTACTGTCCTGATGCTGAATTCAAACAGCGGCTCAAAGAAGCGTTTACTAAAACAAGCCAGCAGTCCAAAGGGAAATACATAGAAGTCGAAGACACCAGGAGCCAGGTGGAGACGGATGATTTGCTTCTGAAGCCTGGAATGGTCCACGTCATTGACCTTGAGAGGGGTGATGATAAGAAGGGTAGAGACCCAACCAATGAGGTGCTATCATCTGTATGACTAGCAAGGAGCACTGAAAGCAGGGAACAGTCTACTAGCAGGCCCACAGATAGCCTTCCACCCATAAAAGAGACAGATTTGTTGTAAATTAGCCACCTGCGACATCATAAAATTGTAGGAAAATGGCAGCAGTGAATTAGCTGTTTAATCAGACCAGACTCCCATTCTGTTGACATGGTAGCAGCTAACTATGTTGAGGGGTCCTCATAGATTATTCCAAATTCATAAATGTCCTTCTGGCAATAGCCATAAGGGAATCCTTTTATTCCCTCTCTGCTTTCTGAGTGAATTTTGAAAGAGGCATTGGTTTTAACGCAAGCAGTTATGAGCAGGAAATAGCAATCTTCGTCAATCAGATTGACAGATGAAACTTATCAAAAGATGCCTATAGACACAGAAAGAAGTGTCTATCAGATTGTTCTTCTGACACTTAATTGGCTGTTGTCAATCCTGATTAGAATTTTAATGACAAAGTCTATGGCAGGTTCAGTGAAAGCAGAGCCAACAAGCAGGATATAACAAATGCTTGCAAAAGCCTTATTTCTTCTAGTCCTCCTGTTATTTTTAATCCTTCCATGCTACATTTGGGAGAAGACATTTAAACAAAACAAAACAAAAAAACAAGAATTGTCATTTGCCATTTTATATCTACTACATATTCATACGTTTTATACTTCCACAAAACAGGTCCTCTCCTTTTGACTCATAATCTTTAAAATGTCTCCCACATTGAGTTGTCCTTCCACAAAAATGTTTTCATGACATACTATTGCCAGAACTATTGAAGACATACAATGAACAAAATAAATCCATATTATACTCCATCTTGTAATGTGCGCATTCCAGCCAAAGTTAAGCCCTATGAATTCCAGATACTTTTACCAGGAGACATTTATACACAGCTTAACTTTCCCAGTGACATCAGTGGGACTTAACAGTGTTTAACTTTGGGTGGATCATGTCAAATTAAAATATGCAGGTATAAAAAAAAAGTAGAAGGCTGTTCTGTTTTCAGTGCACTTATTCAAACAAATAAAATGTTACTGTGCCAATTTTATATAACTGAAATGTTAAAATTGTGTAACTATTTTGCTCACAATGTGATTTTTTTTTTAAAAAAACAACAACGTATAACAAGCAGGCTTTTCATTATTCTTTAAAATACTGCTGGGAAATGCTTTGGTGACTGATGCTTTGCTTTGAATACTCTGTCGCTAAAAAGATTTGTTTTAGAGCTGCGTCAAACACAATGCATTTCCTATATAAAAAGCTCTAGGAAAAATCCAGGCAAACTGCATGTAGATTTCCATGTGTGACAGTTGCAGACATGTCTGTTCCACTATGAGCTCGCCCTCAGTGTACACAGGACAGAAAGCCATTGTCAACAGAGATGTGTGCAATTGTTGCATGATCTCCATCCAGTTATAATATCAATGAAACAGTTAAATAGCAACTGTGAATTTTCAATGCATCAAGAAGCCAGAGCATGGAATAGCTTGCAACTTTGTGTGATGTTGTGCTGCTGAATGGTGAGTTTGCCTTTTATAAACTTAAAATGCTTTTGGTCAAAAAGGAGTAACGTTTACACTTTCTCTGAATGTAGCCAGAACTGAATTTTGCTATAGCTGAGGTTCTTTGTATGGATCTCATCCATTCCTATTAAGGTTTTTGGTGGTGAAATGTGGCGAATGTACAGAACCACCCTGAGAACACCTGGTCTTGTAGAAAAAGGACAGCTATACTAGTGGTGAATATTTCTAAGTACATAGATAATCTTATGCACAAGAAACACGACATAATAAAAGAAATATACACTTCTTCCTCCATAGAAGCAACACCCATCTAACAAAATTGCCCAGTGTGAAGCACTGCACAAAAAAGGAAAGAACTGACAGTATAGCAAAGCCAAAACAAAGAAATCCAACTAGGGCTGTGATCCCAAGCAAACCAGGTTACTTCCTAAGGAGTAAGCCTCATTGGGTTTAGTGGAACTTCTGAGTAAAAAGACATCATATTGTGCAGTAAAGGTCTGCCAAAGGGAGACCATATGAAGAAAGATACTAATGCCCCAATGAGTGCTGATGATGGCTTCCCATGGGCATCTAAACAGTTCGGTGAGAAGAGGATGTTGGACCACATGGGTCATTGGCCTGATCCAGCATACTCTTCTTTTGTTCTTAGAAAATAAGCTACTGTGTCTTTTGTAAGCATTGCAAGCCATTTGATGGTCATAAGGTAGCGTACAATTAAGTTTAAACGTGAATAGATGTGGCAATGAATCATTACCACAATCAAGATGTCCATGTGTTCCCAATGCACATCTAGAGCTGTTCCATTCATCTGTGGTGCAGCACCTCAGTGAACAGAAAGAGATGTCACAGAACTCTCAATGAAAATGTCTAGGGAAGTTCTGTGGGCAACATTAGAGCTCATTACTCAAGAGCAAATTACTGGTTCAAGATCAAGTGTCTTGTGGTTTTGACGTAGAACGTCAAAACAATACCTTTTTAGTCAAATGTAATATAGAATCCTGGAAGTAGATACAGACTTTTCATTTCACTAGTGATGTGAACATCACAAGTGTCCTTTGTTGTGTTTCTCAACGTGTTTTGCACTGGTGTAACAGTTACTCTTTGGTTATACACTGAAGCTTCACTTCATAAATATATGACTCCTAAGCCTTTCCCTCCTAAGTCTTTTTGCTTTAAATTTGTATTTTGGTAATGTTTCATCAATGCATGTTTATAATTTACATTTTGTTAACTCACTGACTGTGATACACTTAGAGGTTATTTCAGTGGCTTCTTAAGATGTCTTACAAACTGATATAACATGTGAATCTTATATTTGAGATAGTGTTGTTGTCATGTTCTTGATAGAAGCACTAGATCAGGCATCCCCAAACTGCAGCCCTCCAGATGTTTTGGCCTACAACTCCCATGATCCCTAGCTAACAGGACCAGTGGTCAGGGATGATGGGAATTGTAGTCCAAAACATCTGGAGGGCCGAAGTTTGGGGGTGCCTGCACTAGATGCAAGGCAAATCATTTAGAGACTGCTACAGCTTCACATACGCTCATCAACAGAAAGACCCAATAGTTTATCCCACTTTGCGTACCATACTGGGCCAGGATGAAGTCATAGAAATTATTCTGAAAAAGATGCCTTATACTCACAGCTGCCTTTCTCCTAGCTTTTCTGCCTTAAAATTAAAAAATCTTCCAAATAATTTGAAATTTGGAGACTGAAAGTACCCTAAGAACTTTGTTGTGTGTGAAGGAAAGAATAAATAAATAAATATGTGTATAGTGTACACACAGTTTCTAGTGTTGTACTGGCAGAAAGGGCAGCATGAACATCACCTTTGTGATGTTCTTGTTTTTATTTTTTGCTGTTCATATACAGCAATTCCCTACAAAGTTAATTGCGGTAATCATTTGCATATGTTTCAGTTGAAATGTTTGGTACAAAAGGCAGCAATTTTACTTGGAATGTTATCTGTTTGGAGGAAGCATGCCAATTTCCTTTGCTAGTTTTGGGAGCATGTGGATTAAACGGGGGAAGCATTGTGAATTCTGCTTCTCACTCGGGCCCCTCCACAACTGAAGAGTCAAAAGAATCTTCATCGTGAATGTGGAAAGCTGTAATAAATAAAATGAGATGTCACAAAATATTTCATTCTTAAATCTCAGGTGCATATACAGAATCCAATTTATAAATGCCTATTAAGAGCTGCATGAAGGATAATCTATCACTTGTAGGACCAATGATAAGGGCAAAACTAGTAAACATACTAAACATATGGCTATTAAAAAATATTACAAGTTCATTCAACCTTATCAGAACTGATGTGATAATAGTATTATAAATCAAAGTGTGTAACATTTGGAATAATCTACTTAAGATGTCCTGCTATCAACAATAGAGTTTTATATCTTGCTCCTCTTCTCCTGTATTCTTTATGGTTATTCCTTGTAAATAAACGATTGTCTGTTTTGATTCATCCCTGCATTTTCTTCTTGAAATGCATTTAAAATGTTATAAAGACATCAGATATGAACACTGACAATTAGGTGTCATGATGAATAAATGTCATTTTGCATTTAGTTGCAGGTTGTGGGTTGGAATAATATTCCAAAGGTGTTCATGATGGAAACTTTAGGCTCTTTAAGGCAGGGATGGGTGAACCGCAGGCCTGGGGATTGAGTGTTGCCTTCGGAGCCTCTCTAGCCCTCAAAACACTTTGCTCGCAGTTTCACACTCTGAGTGTGCCTGGCTGGAATGTGCCCTTGGACTCTCATAATGCCCCTTGCTTGTCTTTGAGGATACATAAGGTTGTGTGGGTATGTGTAGAAACTAGCCTGCCATACAAAGGTAAAATTTACATTTCCCAATGAGTGAAGTCAGAGCTCTGATTGCCAAGTGAGTTGTTTGGACACTAGGGGAGAACTTAGCTCTCACCTGTGGCTCCTAGAAGCTAGCAGCATATGACAGCAGCCACACCCCGGGAAATAGCTTTGACTGGCTGACTAAACCAGATAAAAAAATTCCTTCAGTAGCACCTTAAAGACCAACTAAGTTTATATTTTGGTATGAGCTTTCGTGTGCATGCACACTTCTTCAGATACACTAGAAACAGAAGTGTCAGACCCTATATATATACGGAGGGTGGTGGGGGTGGGTGGGAATGGGTGATGGGCTGATGGGAGTGCTAAACCTGTAGATGGCTGTTAATGGCTGCTGATGGCTGCAATTAGTCCTGGGCTGAGGTGCTAAAGAAAGCTTGATCATGCATAATGAGATAAGAATCCGATGTCTCTTTGAGTGCGCAATTTCTTCCATGTCATCTCGGGGATCATCTCAAGTCTGCTTTCGATACTATCCTTCCTATTGCAGTTGTCCACAAGGAAGGTTATCCACTCCCCAAATATTTATTTGCCTTTTCATTGTGCCTTCTCAAACTCTACAGTGGTCTTCATTCTGTTGCACAGCTAAGCTCAGTTAATACCCCAGAGAAATCAGTGGGATTTGTAGGCGCTTAATTCTACTGTGTTACAACCTGCATCTCTTGGGGGAACATGAATTTATCGAATGTTTAAATATTGTACCATTGTTGTACATATAAGGCATGTGCCCCCTTTTTCTCTTTATGCTTCAGTGAAGTCCAGCTATTCTATGTATGTTATGTGAATTGCTATTTGTCAAAAGGGTCACTTTTGTTAATCTGTGGAGGTGAGGCTTACTCAAGGTTCATTTGGTTTTCTCAAAAATCCTTTGTTAATTCAGATCATAAGTCCACTCTGCTCTATCCAGGATTTGCATCATTTCCAGTCTTGTGACCTTGGAGATGCTTAACTGAGGACTCTCTGTAAATGGATGAGAAAGTGCTCATCTGAGTGGTGAATTAGATGTTACAGCAACAACATCAGATCCTGCCTTATTCCAAGAAATCAAATTGAGGGTTTATGTGTATTCTGTTCATGCCCCTGTTTTTAAAGGTTAAGATACAATGATTCTGATCATTATAATACTGGGTCCCTGGGCAGGTTTCAGCAGTTTAAAAATGCAATATTAAAAACCGTTTAAAACAAATCACAGGCAACCCCTTATTTGCATGGGGCTGGCATTCCAGGTCATTGTGTTCTAGCGTGAAATCGTGTGCAATTGAAACACCACATTCCATCCTGTTTCATTCCCGCTCTGCCCTGCTCCCGCCCTGCCCATTTAATGACGTATTTTATTAGGTTTCTGGGTTTGACACCTAAAATGGGGGTTACCTGTATATCTGAGATGTCAAAATCCCAGATAAAGAGGTGTGTCTTCAACATATGGTGGAAACTGCACGGTGAAGTTGCCAGACACACTTCTGTAAGAAGGGAATTCCACAATTTAGGGGCTGCCACAGAAAATGTCCTCTCCCAGGCTGCCACTCCCTGAACCTCTGAGGGTGGTGGAATTACCAAGAGGGGCTCCCTCTGTTGGTCTTAACACCTGAGAGTCAGCCTGTAGGAAAGGAAGTTGTTTTTCAGATAACCAGGGCCTAAGTCATTTAGGGCTTAAACACTAGGGTGAGCAGCTTAAACTGGACCCAGAAACAAACTGGCATCCAGTACAGCTGATTTAAAACAGGAGTTATATGAGTTGTAAATGAAACCCCAGCCAGTAATGTGGCTGCTGCATTTTGGACCAGTTGAAGTCCTCTCCGAGGGCAGCACATAGTGCATTGGAGTAATCCAGTCTGGAAGAACTTGGAATATGTAACACTTCTGTCTTTTCAGGATTCAGCTTCACTTTAATAACCACTGCCTCCGTTTAGCATCAGCCCTCGATCTAAAAATGGAGGCATGTTCCCTGGGCACCAAACAGCGCCCTATCCTGAGACTGGAAAGAATGGTTCTTCTTATATATTCCTTGGCAACTTGTTTATTTTGTGCAAGTAAATTCTAGCTAGCATAAAATCCTAACAGCATCAATGATAAAGAAACACATTTTTCATATATGTCAGTGGGGCATAGCTATCATTCCCTGCAGAAGCTGGCCTTGAACTTGGATGGAATCATCTGTTCCCAAAGGGTGAACCTTTTGTATAGAGAAAAGACAGGAAAACACTAAGTTGCCACAAGAAACAAGAAACTTCTCTTGGCAACTCTTTAGGGGCCAACTGGAAAATGGAAGGGAAAGGGGCATTTCATGGTGTGGTAAGTTGTCCCTGTAAACTTCTGAGCACATGCCCAGGGACAACACTTTAAAATAAAGACTTAATGTGTATAGAGATGAAACATGACAGGGTAGGGACAAAACAAGTTACAGAGATCAGGAAAACGTTGGGCTGTGATGCCATTTGCCTGGTGGTGATGCTTCAGAGAAACAGCTGCACAACATCTTCTCAGAGCTAATTTGGACCAGCTGCATCACAAACAGGAGACCTACAAGCAAGGACGAATGTTTTCCAAAGCACTTATGATTTCTCACTCTCTACACAGCTGTCCAGAACAGTTCAAGTTTACTGACTGGCACACACTGCTAGGGGACAAGAGGAAAGCTTCGCTAGCCTCCAGACTCAAATCTGAGCATGTTGCTCTGTGGCTTACAACCTTTTATATCTGAAAAAATGCCTAAAACAGAAATGGGGGGGACAGCTGACCACAAGGGAAGGAGGAGGTCAAAGAGTCCATCTAGGCACATCCCTCAAAGTAATCAAGTCCTCAAGCTACCCTTAGAAATGGATGCTGCAGATACATTTCTCCTTGTATGGAAAGATTCCAGTTGTCAGCAGCACCAGTATTTTTTCCCCCTTACTTTTGTAGGAAATAATGATGTGCTTGTAACACTTTCAGGGACGGGATACTCTTTCCCCTCTAGTTGTGCTGTTAGATATTGGGAAATTTCATTTTCCAGGCATCCATGCAAAACCTGGCATGGGTGTTGAGTTAAAATGAGATTCCTAGCCTTCAATGCCATTGGGATTGCTGTGGTGGTCTTGGAGACTGCCTGTGACATCACAGATGACAAGAGGCACAGCTCCACCATTCCTTAACATTGTTCATGTGCAGTTTGTGTTTGTATATAATTCTCTCCCACCACCACCTGTACCACACAGCCCTTGAATGGGGCGGGACAACCCATTGCAAACATGAGCAAGGCCACCTACAGGAATGCATGGTCCTTTCCTACAGGTTTTATGAAAGATGTGCATGTTGTTCTCCCGCTGTGCACACACAATATCTTAAAAGCCTATTTGAAGCCCGTTCTTTCCATCAAAGAATTCTGGGCACTGGAGTTTATTAAGGGCTGCTGGGGATTGCAATTCTGTGAGGGGTAAACTACAGTGGCTAGAATTCTTTGAGGGAAAGAATATGCTTTAGAGTTCCAGAATGAACACAACCTAAAGTCCAATCCTTGGTTTCTTTAACTGGGGTTAGTGGTGGTTTTTCTCTCATATAGCAGAAGCGGGGAACCTGTAGCCCTCCAGATATTTCTGGACTACAACTTCTATTCTAGTTGATCATTGGCCACATTGGGTGGGGCTGATGGGAGATGGAGTCCAACAACTTTGAGAGGGCCTCATGTTCCTCATTCCTACTCTAGTATGTGGTCCCAGTCTATTACTCTGTACTTCTTATAGCTTTAATAAAATATAAACCTACTTATGGAAGCAAGATTCACAGCAATCAATAGAAACATTGTTCCCAACTAAATTAATTTATAGCCATTGTGAAGAATCTAGCTTGTGTGTTTATGGAATGTTTCTTCCACTCTATTAGCAAGTGGACCTCATGGGAGGCTGGAGAGGTGAGGAGCTGTTTGTGTTGCTAATTAGAAAGACAGACATGAAGATGAGCTCATGGTCCCAGGATGGCTATGATTTGCTCTAACCTCTTTGGAGAATGAGTAATTATCTCAGTAGAAGATGTCACCTGGCTTATGATACATAGTCATAATAATCCATTGAAAATGGAGTTTTAATTTTCTTTTGAAAGGATAATTTAATGGTATCCAGCGGAACCTGAAAAATACATTAAGATGGCAAGAATGAAATGCACTGGGGTACTAATTAATGGCATGATGGCTGGCATAGCTGCCAAGTTTTCCCTTTTCTCGCGAGGAAGCCTATTCAGCATAAGGGAAAATCCCTTAAAAAAAGGGATAACTTGGCAGCTATGATGGCTGGCCAATTATTTTCATTCATTAAAGAAACCAGGCACCTTGGGATGAAGGCTTAAATCTAGTGTCCAGTGCTCAGTGTTTTAGCAATTTACTTGGTTTCATTTGCAGGCGAAGATAAAAGTGTGCAAATTGTTTCATTGGAGATTATCCTGCTGTATGTTTGTGTGTGACATAAACACAGCTGACAGCAGTACATAAAGACAAAGATACCTTAGGACAAAATAAACATGATGTGGGAAATCCGGTACCAGATCTCATGACTTTTCTTAAAAATTAAAAGGTGCACTTCTTCCCTTCGAATCCCTTTCCCAATCACAATATCTCCCTGTTTGAAGCTGGTATTAGCCCTGCTCAGGAAAAACAACATGTCCCTTTATTGCATTTGTCTTTTTTTCCCACAGCTAAACCAATAGCAGCTTGGGTAGATGGGAGACTTCAATCAGTAAAAACAAAGAGGATTTAGTACACCCTTCTGAAACACCTCTTCCTTTCCCCAGGCAAAGGGGAGGAAACACACATGGTTCCTTCTTAGGATTCGAAAAATTGTCATGAGATTCAATTGCACATCTAGAGTGTAAGACCTAAACCAGTAGATTCAATCTCTTTTCAAATCATGTCTTTATTGTGCAGTGCACATCATCATTCAGTTGTATTTCAATGCAGGAACTTTTATTTTCCAGTTATTGGGCTGGCATGCCATGCTGATGGCATGTTCAGTGCGGAAATTAGAAGAGATGGGGGCATCACGCTGAACCATGTTCTGGTATCCATGCCTCTCTGTTTGCCGCCAAATGCTTGAAATTAGCACTATTGCAGACATTGTGGCCATTATGTTGACCAGAAGCTGTGCCAGCATTCTGAATTTTCTTGCAACTTGAACACTGTACTGAGATTCTCGAGTTCTGAATTGTGAAACAGCATGTAATCTATGCAGCTTGCTGACTACCAATGCAACGTGGCTTTAAAAACTTGGTTGGCATTCATCTGTCTTGGGAGACAATGGAAGAGAGCGCTTTCGGGGGTAAAGTCAAACTGCTGGAGAGTTACAGCACCAGCTGTGGCTGTAGTGACCAATATGGGAGAGACATGTTTTATTGCAGGTGGGGCAGATGAAGGCATCCGGTTTTGCTGCTATAGGTGCACCATGATATTTCTTCTCTCTGCCCTCCTCCCAACAGTCATTGGTCATCTGGTCACTCCTATGGATCCACAACCTGACTGTCTCCAGGTACTGCGATCATCTGCAAACGATTCCCATACGGCTGGGTTAATGTTGCCAGGCTACATGTCACATTTGCAGACATCTTGGTAAAGCAGAGTTGGTTTTAAGATCAGGAAAATTCATGAAGGAAAGGGATATCAATGGTGACTAGTCATAATGCTTATGCTCTGCCTCCATGGTTGGAATAAGTAATGCTTCCAAATACCAGTTTCTGGAAACCACAAGAGGGAAGAATGCTCCGTGCTAAAATCCTGCTTTCAGGTTTCCCAGAGGCATCCAGCTGGCCACTGTGGGAATTTAAAAGGATACCAATCGACTAGGTTGATGAACATCCTTCCCACTCAGAGTTTTCCTCAGAATATTGTTAATACATATTGGTGCCCAGGTATTGTTCTGGCCCATTGTATCTTCCTGCTTATGCAGCTGCTCCGAACTGACAGGTTTGGATACAGAGCATTTTAAAATTTCAGGACCTTTTAAAACATTTAACATGAGAGAGTGTTTCATATCAACATTGCTGCAAGCTGGGGTGGGGTGGGGGGGCTGTCAATCCTACAGCAACCATCCCACAACCCTCCTCAATACACTGAGAGTAAAAAAAGACACTAAGGCTAGATGGGCGGGAGAATGAACAGCAGGAGGCATAGACAGTCACAATAGGAATGAGGGTTTTTTTTAATTAAAAAACAATGCACAAAAGGGGAAAACAAGCCAGCTTTATGAAGCTCCATCAAAGTCTCCTGTGCTAGAATGCAAAGTGAACAATTTCAGCTGAGAGAGAATCATTTCGCTCATGGTGCAGTCATGGCTCACAACTATACTGTGCCACCTTATGGTTGAATCGGTTACTTTTTTTTCACCTAGAAGGTTCATGAACCAGTGTTGATTATTTCAAACTGTGCAGACACTACCGGTACCTGTGCCTTCATACTGTGCAGGCACTGACTGGGAAAGCAGTAATAATTTTTTTCCATAGTGATATTGTAAGAAACAGTCCATTTTGTCCTCTATATTTGGTGAGGCATTCCCCCCCCCCTTTTTTTTGGTAGTGTGTAAGTGGCCATGCTAAATACTGTATGAGAAATGGTACCAAGATATTGGATATCCTGTGGCCAGATAAACAGCAAGTGCAGATTGGAAGGGGTGTTAATCCACATGTCCAATTTTCCCATAGCAGTTGTTGTCTCTGTGTCATCTTACAACACAGGGTCTCTTCATCAGTATGCAGATGATACCCAGCTCTACCTCTCTTTTAAATCAGAACCAGTGAAGGTGGTGAAGGTCCTGTGAGAGTGTCTGGAGGCAGTTGGAAAATGGATGGCAGCTAACAGATTGAGGTTGAATCCTGACAAGACAGAAGTACTGTTTTGGGGGGCAGAAGGCGGGTGGGTATGGAAGACTCCCTGATTCTGAATGGGGTTACTTTGCCCCTGAAGGACCAGGTGCGCAGCCTGGGAGTCATTTTGGACTCACAGCTGTCCATGGAGGTGCAGGTCAATACTGTGTTCAGGGCAGCTGTCTACCTGCTCCATCTGGTATGCAGGCTGAGACCCTACCTGTCCACAGACTGTCTCGCTAGAGTGGTGCATGCTCTGGTTATCTCCCGCTTGGACTACTGCAATGCGCTCTACATGGGGCTACCTTTGAAGGTGATCCAGAAACTGCAACTAATCCAGAATGCGGCAGCTAGACTGGTGGACTGGGAGTGGCCACAGAGACCATATAACACTGGTCCTGAAAGACCTACATTGGCTCCCAGTACATTTCTAAGCACAATTCAGTGTTGTTGCTGACCTTGAAAGCCCTAAACAGCCTTGGCCCAGCATACCTGAAGGAGTGTCTCCACCCCCATCGTTCATCCCGGACACTGAGATCCAGCACTGAGGGCCTCCTGGCGGTTCCCTCACTGTGAGAAGTGAGGTTACAGGGAACCAGGCAGAGGGCCTTCTCAGTAGTGGCAGCTACCCTGTGGAATGCCCTCCCATCAGATGTCAATCAAAGAAAGAACTACCTGACTTTTAAAAGACATCTGAAGGCAGCCTAGTTTATGGAAGTTTTTAATGTTTGACGTTTTATTCTGTTTTTAATGTTCTGTTGAAAGCTGCCCAGAGTGGCTGGGGAAACCCACCCAGATGGGCAGGGTAGAAATAATACATTATTACCAGACTCTGGTCCACTGCCCTGGAAACGACACAGCAATGGCACGTGCTTCCAAGGATCTGAAGCTCAGGTTGCTTTCTGTATGACGTCTAGCATTCTGCAACAAGCTCAATTGTCCACCTCTAGTAAAACTTGCTGAATGCAAAAACTTTGCTCTGAGAGTCACCTACCCCTCCATCCTTCAGTTCACACTCCTCTGTCATGAGGAGGCAAGATTTGTTGTGCATGCTGCATATAGTTTAGGCATAGATTGTTCCCAGAATAGCTTGTCATCTCAGGGTATAGTTTTATAATGATGCCCAAAAGTCACATGTGCACATCCTGGTATTTGTTACTAGAACTTATTTGTGTATGTATTTTACCTCTGGCACAGATTCACCCTACAGTGCCTGCTCACCTATGCTTTCCATCTTTCTGTGTATTTTTTTTAAAGCCACATATAGCACTTTCCTCCTTTTTTTGCAGTCGGCATGACAGCTTCAAAGGCAGCTCAAGGCATGAATCTTTGTTCACTGTAGAACACATGACTGACCTTAATACAATAAATGCAAAAAACAAAACCATTCAGCTTCTTTTCCCCTGGCTGTCAAAGCCTTGCAGGCAAAAGGCCATGCTAAAGTTGAACGACAGTTTATATGATAGAAGAGTGGACAACTTATAGAAATTTATTAAAACGATAGGAAAGAGAGTATGAATTTAAAAAAATTAAGGAAGTATCAGGAAAATTAACAACATGGATACAATATCATCATTTGAATGAAGCATTTAAGAAAGATAGGATACATGGGTTTCGGGAACAAATATCACAACTGGGGAGAGACTTGATGGAATGGAATGTAAAAGCGCTGGCTAAAATGTATAAAATATTATTGGAATGGGAGAGGATGAGCAAAAAAAATGCTCAGTGATACATTGGGCAATAGACATTGGTCATAATATAGACATGGAAGCATGCAAACGATTGTGGAATATGGATATAAAATTTACAGCATGCTATGGTCTAAGAGAAAGTTATATGAAAATGATATATCAATGGTATCTAACACCGAGTAAATTGGCAAAAATGTATTAATCGATCTAAATCAAATAAGTGTTGGAAATGTAAAGAGAAAGAAGGTTATTTTTATCATATATGGTGGTCTTGTAGTAAGGTTAAAACTTATTGGGAAATGATATATAATGAATTGAAAAGGATGTTTGAAATAACGTTTGTAAAAAAACCAAAAAAAAAAAACCCAGAAGCTTTTCTTTTGGGAATTATAGGGACAGAACTACCTAAACTGTATAGAAACTTATTCATACATGCTACTACAGAGGCAAGAATGTTACTTGCCCCCAAATGGAAAGAAGCAAAAAAGGAAGAATGGATACAAAAACTCATTGAATATGCAGACATGGCAAAACTTACCAGAAGAATAAGAAGTCAAGATAATTTTTTATAAAAGAATGGAAATGGTTCAATGAATATTTACAGATAAACAGATAAGAACATTGGCAGGATTACTGTAATTACCTGGTTTCATACGAGTATATATTTAAAGTATATGACTAAATGGGCAAATTAATTTAATTTGGATATGAAGAAGATATTAAAAATAAATTTAAGCAACCACAGAAAGAGGGGGAAGGAAGTCAAGTTTTGAAATGTTGAAATGATTGTAAAATTAGTGGAATGTATAAACCCAGAAAGCATTAAAAAAAAATTAAAAAGAAGTTTAACGACAGTTTTTCCATTTAATGACAGATCATTGAACCCTAATAATGAACTCACAAGTTTAATCATCGTGATTTTCTGAAAGAATCCAATGAATTATAGTCCAGGGAGGTTGTGGTGATTTCTGTTAAAGACCCTTACCCTCTCTTAGAACCAGAGTTCCCAGGCCCCCGAAGCAAACAGAATTCTGTTTAAACCAGTTTAAGCCTGTAGTGCAGGAGTAACTAACATGCAACTCTCAATATGTTGCTGAACTACAATTCCCATCAGCCTCAGCCAGCATGACCAAGAGGCTTGCAAGTTGGAATTCAGTGATGTCTGAAAGGACATGGATTCTTTATTCCTGCCTCTTATGTTCCTTCCTGTCCTTATTGAGCCTCCTTGATGAAAATCTTGAAACAGCAGAGGGAATCATTGACAGTTCCTTTCTTCTCTAATGCCTCCAGGCAATCACAGATGGCTACTCTGCCACGGAAGTTCCCGTAATATTTGACATTTACTATGATTCGGTGTTTATATTTGGTGTGCTGGAAGGTCACAGACAAAGCCCAGTGATTAACATGATTTTTCCATTGCCACCCGCTGGGTTTTTGACGCGGAAATCTCAGAAGCAAAGTATTTCATGTTTATTATATTGGGTTGCATTTTATTTATCTGCCTTTTCTTTCGAGCATTTAAAAAACCTCCTGGTTTAGCAAGTAAAAGGTTTCCTTATTAAATTTTGTTGACATGTTTTAACTCTAATATCATTCAGGAAAGCTCTTCTGAGACACCTTGTTATTCCACACCTATCTGATACTGCTGTCACTGACTTTCTTTTTCTGTTTTCACCTTTTTTTAAAAAAGTTTTTTTTATTAAAGATCCATTTTCTTCAAGAGGCTGGTGCGTACATGATCAGCATTAGAGCTTGAGATCTATCACTGTTGGGCAGGCACTGGTGCTTTTACCATTTCTTCCCACAGCAAACTGTTTCTTTTTCAGAATTCACTGATCTGTTGGCTCAAAAATATAATGGCTTTATTGGAGGTTACATGCATCTCTAGTTTTAAAAGCTGACTATCTGTCACAGTTCCATGAGTGCTGTCAGTGTTAGGGTCCCAGTCCCAGGAAGTATGAGGCCTCTTACCAAAATACTCACCATTACAGACAGGGTTGCAATGAGGACAGCATTGGTCATGCCAGCTGAGACTGATGGGAACTGTAGTCTCACCTGTTTCCGTCTATGAGCTTTAGTATTAATCCCTTGATCTTTCAGGTTTGTTTTCCTGGATCAGGGTAGAAATTTACCAAATAAAAGGATTGTTTCTGATTAGCTCATTGAAGTCTGAATGTAAAAGGTAGGTACAGGGATATAAACGAAACCTTATGGTATCAAATACTGCTCCCATAAATTTATTTTATTCAGGTCTGAAGAGCTGCATTATCTTTAATAACATATGTATGTGCAGGTCATAAAAAGGACTCTATACGGAATGCGAACCGCCTGAAGCAAGAAAGATAAACATTAGATTTATTAACTAATGAAATAATGTAGTTCAGATTTTATTATTCATTTGAGCAGAATATCAGGTGTTCATTAAACTTGAATGATCCTTTGCATACAAGGTAGGAATTGGGTGGCCAGGTGGCTAAAAGAACAGAGTTCTTGCACCTATCATAGTTGCATGGAAGGGAGCATCTCAGCAGCTGTAGGCGGTCGTACAAGTTACACCTGCTGAAATCCCCCCTTCTTACCGACCTTTCAAGGTTCTTTATTTGCATCTGGACAGCCTACTTGTGTCTGATTCCAATTCACACCCATTATAGAAATATGCATGTGTAAATAAACTTTACCTGTAGCGAGGGGCATGTGTTTTACCTGTACTACCATTTGAATGCTACGGTGGTTAATTCTGCAAAGGAAAAAGTGAGTGCTGGGGGTCCTTTCTACTTGCAAACCCTGTGACTTCAGTAAGAAGATAAGAAGAGCCTGCTGGATCAGGCCAATGACTCATCTCGTCCACCATCCTTCTCTCACAGTGGCCAACCAGATACCTGTGGGAATCCCGCAAGCAGGACATAAGCACAACATCACTCTCCTCACTTGAAATTCCCAGTAACTGGCATTCAGGTGCATTCTGCCTCTGACAGTGGAGGGAGAACATAGTCACCACAACTACTAGTCAATGAGAGCCTTGTCCACAATGAATTGGTCCAATCCAGAATTATCTGAGGGAAGCAATTACTGTTTAAAGTAATATCCTAGGGCTTTGCATGTATGGTGTGGTGGTGGCTTGCTGTTGTTGTTTTAAATCAAGCATCCAGATTCTGTGCTCTATCTTTCGGGGGCCCTTTTGACATATTCTGCAATATGCCGTTGACACAATGTTAGTGGTGGACTTATGCTGTACAAGCCCACGCATCATTCTCCTTTACAGTGGTACCTCGGTTTAAGTACTCAATTGGTTCCAGGGTGCCATTCGCTCCCCAAAAAGTACTTAAATCGAGCGCTGATAGTGCGCGTGTGCAAAGTGCCAATAGAGCGCTTCTGCGCATGCACAAACGCATGTGAGCGTGGCGGAACCCGGAAGTAAACACTTCCGGGTCAGCGGAGTACTCAAACTGAAAGTACTCACACCAAAGCATACTTAAACTGAGGTATGACTGTATTAGTTCTTTGGCAATGCTTCCCCAGTCTCATCTCTGGCTGGAGGGGCGTTCCTGCACTATAGCACAACAGAAGCAGAACAAAACAAAACCAGAAACAGAACATATAACACAGGTCCTGAAGGAGCTACATTGCCTCCCCGTATGCTTCCGAGCACAATTCAAAGTGTTGGTGATGACCTTTAAAGCCCTAAAGGGCCTCGGTACAGTATACCTGAACGAGCGTCTCCACCCCCAGCATTCAGCCTGGACACTGAGGTCCAGCTCCGAGGGCCTTCTGGCAGTTCCTTCACTGTGAGAAGTGAAACGACAGGGAACCAGGCAGAGCCCTCCTCAGTATTGGTGCCCTCCCTGCGTAAGGCATCAGATGTCAAGGAGATAAATAACTACCGTATACAACTTTTTGAAGACATCTGAAGGCAGCCCTGTATAGGGAAGTTTTTGAGGTTTGGTGTTTTATGGTGTTTTTATATTTTCCTGGAGGCAACCTAGAGTGGCTGGGGCAACCCAGTCAAATGGGTGTCATATAAATGTTGTTGTTGTTGTTGTTGTTGTTGTTGTTGTAGAAAGTTATAAGGTTTCATGAGGAAGCAAAGGGCCATGCATTGACTGGATGCAGGTGCAAATGGCATTGATAGGGGGTTTGCTATAACCGCTCCAATGTCACCATGAGCACAAATCTTCATGAATGCACATGGATGTCGGAAGGGGGCCCTGGTCTTCTCTGCAAGTGAACACTGCTCTGAAGTGTTCAAAGGAGCTGGACTTGCCCCATTTTGACCCTCCAGAATTTTCCTCTTTGCCATCTTTTAGCATACTCACAAGGGACAGGGGACCACCAGGAAACACACATAAAAAAAAATCATCTGCGCCACGCAGAAGGGGAAGAGAGAAAGTTGTTGGTACATTTCAGCATGCCTCATTAAAAACAACTCTAGGCATTACAAAGTGCATGTTATCAATATGCATATGTGAGGTCTCTGAGGCAGAGCTGCCTGTAAGGTATGTTTTCGGCAGGACAACGTTTTCCCATGTGAGGCAGGGAACAACAGTGAATCATATGTGTGGGAGGGAAAGCGCTGCAGGCTATGTACAGTATTTATTCCCTTTTGTGTCTTGCTTCCCTGCTCCCACCCCCCTCCTCTCCCCTCCCCTCCCTTTCCTTAATGGCTTCTGCAATTACTGGAAAGAGGGCTCTGCTAGCTGGCAGGAAATGGTGGCTTTTCTCACAGTCAGATTGTTTTCAGGAGATTTCTGCAAAATGAAAAGATGGCTTACTGCTGTCCAGTGAAGAACAGTTTGTCTGAGATGATGCTGGAAGAATCAGAAGAGGTGCAACACCTGCAAATCAAGTGTTGCTCTCATATATATATATATATATATATATATATATATATATATATATATATAGCCAGGTGTGGCAGAACTTGCTGTTGCAATGTGAAATGTGGGCCTTTAGTAAAATGTGAAGGGGTGAGCTAGGATGTGCATGTCAATATTTCAGAACATTCCAACAGGAGATTTGAAAAGTAGGTCAAGAGAAGCTGATCGCCACTAGATAGAGAGAGCATAAAAAATAATAGCTTCTCCAATCAGCTGGGAGATTTTGATGTGTATTTTTACTCTGTAGTGCAGATTGGGAAAGGAGAACTGCATCTAAAACAGCTGCAGAAACCAATCAATAACAAATAATTGCTATAGCGCATTCCCCAGACCCTTTAAGATGCTCTCATTCAGTCTCATAGCCACCCAGAGACACTGAGAAACGATGTTCTGCACAAGCTAACCAATAAAAATTACAACTGAACATGGGCATGATAGAATCGGGACCTCCTGTAGCCAAACCAAATAACTGCAAGAGTGAGAATCATGATAACTGAATGCCAAGAATGTGAAATGTGGTTAGATTTCTGAGATTTAGAATGTTGTTGCTGGGATTCAAATCACTTGTCTGGTCAAATTTCACATACCTTTTAAAATGATTTAAATAACAACAGTGAAGCAGGGTTAGGATTTGAATTGCACCATGTGGAGGTTTAACCTTTTCCCATTATATAGGGCTTTCCTGGACATATTTGTGATTTGTACGTTGAAAATACGGTAGCATCCGAGTGGAATTTTCGGAAACAGTCATTGTCACCCATGTTGGAAGTGTTGATTTTTTGACAAATTTGTTGTTGTTGTTGTTCGGTTTCCCTGACCCTGTTATTTCCAAATTCCTGTTTTTATAATACTGCTTTACTGCTTTTATGTTGTATCCCTGTTTTCATTATACTGTTTTATGGTTTTGTGTCAGTTTTCTTTAGCACATACAGATTTTAAAATGTTAAGCAGATTAGAATTGCTTTGGAGCCAAACAAAAAAATAATAAAATCCAGACCTGTGACATTAGTTTCAGGTTTTCAATGACCATCTAGTTTTCCCTAACCCTTGTGCATTAGGCCACTAGCAGGAGTGGAGCTGGTGATCTGTCCTGTCCTCAGGTCACTTCTGACCTTCACGGGGTAAGCACAAAGGTCTCAAAAGGAAAACTAGCTTCAACAAGGTTAGAGAAGATGTTAGGAAAGCATTCTTTAAGAAACAGATAAAAGTTCCTTTAAGTTTTAAAGAGGGTTCCAGAATTTTCTTTATTAGTGTGTGGGAGTGGCACTCTTGGCTTGATTGGTGTCAGCTGGAGGTGCAAATAAAGGGAGGAAGTTGCAGGCTGCCATTTCCGCATGAGGAAGGCGTGTGTGTGTGTGTGTGTGCGCACACACACACACACACACACACGAGTTTATACTGTGCTGCAGAGATGCAGGTATAATGTAAATAGTTTGTATATATTAGGAACAGAAATGCTTGTGCAACCAGTCGAGCAATAAAGAAGTTCTTGACTGAGGAATTTGACTATGACTACTGTACTGTTCTTTTCCTCTGCCTTACTGCTACAACAGTAAGGAGTGGTTTTACTGAGGTGCTACCACACAAGCAGCAAGCATCAGAAGACTGGGCCCACTTCTGCATCTGAGCACAAATCCATGTGAGTAACTTCATGCATAAGGCTAGCAACTAGTATTCCACTATATTTTATCCCACAAATTGTGCACATGAAGGATGCCCTGAAGTCCATAGTCAGGAGAAAAAAATAAATACAGTACTCATCTTTTATTAAATGTTTTAGAACTTAGCACTGATGGCATATATAGGCTTCCTCCCATAGAAGTGTATTTTCAGGATATGCAATGAGATAGTTTTGTAAAATTAAGATTATATTAAAGTGCTTTTCATTATAATTTGAAATATGCATTACACACACATAATATCATCTCTTCAACATTTGACCAGACATGGTGAAGCATTGGACAGAGTGATGTAATATATAGTGAAGTATTGCAGTCTCCAGTTTAGGTCTTTGTTAATCATGTGAGCATGGTAAGTTACATAAACCATCTGGCTGCAGTTCCCTCTTCTGAGTGAATGGAGCTAATTGTCAGTTGCCACATAGGGGAAAACCTGTACAGTTATAAAATATAATTAGGCAGGTATTTGGAATGTGAGCATGCTGAGTTCTATCAGGGTTTGCATTTGTCTGGGGAAGAAGCATCAGTGCCAAAGATGGGAACACAATACTAACCAGTGTTCCTTTGGGTTACTGTCTTAATTCATCAAGTATGTCTTGGTTAAAACGGCACTTCTGAATGCCAGATTTAAATATTATGTTGATCACTCGGTCCTTAAGCTCTTCACCATGAGGCAGGAGATATTTACTACCTATCTGTGCTGAATAGATTACATTACTATAAAGAAAAATAGAGCAGCTGAAAAGTCTGCACTTGGCATGGCTGCAATCACATATAATGCTAAACCATTGTTCTGGCCCATGGTTTACAAGGCTTTGGGCTCATGTATTCTTGCCTCCACCAAAGCAGCCATGAGGAGGAGTATGGGAGTTTCACATCCATTTAAGATTAGTCACAGCTTAATCTAATATGGAGGAAGAAGTTTCCCATCTCCTCACGGGTGCACAAGAGGAAGATTTGGGAATGCCATGGAAAGTATATTTAGTTTTCTCTAAGTCTACTTCATGGCTTGCAGGCTACTGCAACAGTTGGAGTCTTGAGTATGGTGGATTGTGTGTTTTATTATTGTGATATTTTATAGTGTTTGTTGTCCATCTTATGATTTTTATGTGATTTATTTCTACCCTGGGGCCATGTGGTGAAGGGTAGACTATAAATAAGGTAAATAAATAAAACTCTTATGCAGCTACCATAACTAGACACAGGTGAAGCACTGCCAGGGGAAAAACCAAGAACTTTGTAGCCCCTTAAAGACTAATAAATTTATTATGGCATAAGCTTTCATGATCAGATGCATGAAAAGTTTCCCTGAGTTGCTGGCACTTGTGTACATGCTGTGGAGGGGATGTGCATGTAAACAATGAAATTAGAAGGAAAGGAAAAGCAGAAATCTATAGATTTAGTGACCAGACACTAAAATACATGTGTTTGATAACACAGACATCGTGGTATTGGTAAACCAATTAACGCACATACTGTTGATATAAAAATCCATTATTCTGATTCAGTCCACAAATGATTGCGCTGAACCACCTGACAAATTGTAATTCAGCTGTTTCAAATTGCAGTCTTCCTTTGAAGTTTCCTTGTTCCCTTATGTCCATGTTAAGGTTGCTTGAAAAGTGCCCTAAGAGGCTGGATTTCCCTCTTTGCAATATCTGACGTCAGAAGTATGTCTATTTACTCTTTTGCGCACAGAGTGACCTGCTTGTCCTATGTAGAATGCCGAATCGTATAGGAAGATGACCAGGGGAATGAACCCCTGATGTTGCAGGTGACATCATTAGGTCCTATAAAAGTGTTACATACAAGTAAACATGGAGACAGAGTTGGCATCTGGATCTGCCACAGAGCTGATCTCTGTGACCATATACTGTTGTGTGGCCCATTATTGTTGTTTTAGTCAGGGGCTGTTTGTAGGCAAGCACAGGCACGCCACCCAAGCCCTGTGAGAAGGAAGCACCATTGTCCAGGATCGGTTGTAGATTATGGGTAGCCTTGTTGGTCTGCCTTTTTTTTTAGTTTGATGGGTCCATATTGTCTTCAGAGGAATGTCAGGTGTATTTTGTTTGTTTGTTTTTGAGTCTCTGTCTTGACATAGGTGGTTGTATTTTAGGGCTCACCTGTAGACGGACAGTGGTTTTTGTGTTGCATTATTTGTGGAATCTGGAAGAATGTAAATATGTGTAGAAGTCAGTGAGTTTACTATATAAGGTGATGTTTAAATGTCCATTGCAGAGTTGCACAGTAGCATCCAGAAAATGAACTTTTTGTGTGGGCTGGTCTAGGCTGAGGTTGATGGTGGGATGAATGTTCTTGCAGTCTTGGTGGAACTACACAAGCATTTCTGTCTGAGTACAGATGATAGAGATGTCATCAGTGTGTCTTGGATAGAAAAAAGACAGGTGTTGTGTGACCATGTCACTGATTCTGTGACTGAGTCAAGGTGACCTCCCCCAGGGTTTCTAACCTTCATTTAGACTAAACATGGAAAGCACATATCCTTGCTCCTTGCTTTGCTCATTTTAACCCTGCTGTGGCTATGAATTTGAGTCATCCAATTCCACTCTTGACCCCAGAGTAGCTCAAGTAAGATCAGGGTAAAGATATCACTAACCTCAATAAGTATTTCTGTGACCTTTAAGATACTCAAGGGAAATTAGATATTGATTTCTTTGAGAATGGGTGTGAAGATGGCTCAGGGGGCTGGCAATGGAAGATGGGTGATGTTTGCTCTTTGTCATCAGTCCAAATACCTGTCTGGTCAGGAGCGGATCACCAAAATCCATGTGTGAATGCTGTTTTGTTAAGAGACTGTTTGAAAAGACGACACTCCGTTTGGTCTCCATAAGGAACGCAAGTTTGTTTAAACTGTATGTTGTGTGTATTTATACAGCTGACAACTGGGTTAATCAATTGGGGTTTTTTGCTACCGTATTAGTTCTTTTGTCCATGTTACATATAGAACCACAACATGTCAAAACAGAAATGCCTGCAAATGAATTTGAAAACTTTATTTTGAAAATCTGAGCTTTAAGTGTTAATTGAAGTCATGAGACATTTTCCTTCCATGCAGCTGAGTTTTATGGACATGTTCTAATCACTCAGCAGTACAGTGGTACCTCGAGTTACAAACGCCTCAGGTTACAAACGCTTCAGGTTACAAACTCCGCTAACCTGGAAGAGTTACCTCGAGTTGAGAACTTTGCCCCAGGATGAGAATGGTCTGGGATGGAACACTGGGGCAGACAAGTCACAACAGTTCCTAGAGTGTCCACTAACAGGAACTCACCTGGAGGGACACCTGACTACAGGTCAGTTCCTGTTCCCTCCAGATATGCAGATGAGTTGGATTAGCTGATTTAAGCCCCTAGCCAACAGTCACTCGCTCTCTTAGCTACTTCCTCCTTCGATGGAAACACATCTCCAGAGAATCTCTAGTTAGGATGGTTCTCCCTCTTGGCCTGCAGCCAAGAGTGAGACCAAATGGAGTCTTACTTTACTAAGTAGTCTCTACATGTATATATTTGTAACTTTTCTAAGCAAGCCTGCCTTTCTGAGATTATGCTGTAACTCAGGATGAAACTGTAAGTAAACTCTATCTTATTTTATAAACACTGTGTTGTGTATTTCTTTTAAGAGGGACAAAGGGGAACTTTGCCAGGAAGTGTAATATTGAAGTATAAAGTATAATATTGTTATAGAGGTTCTAGCGAACCTAACGCACATGCTTTGCTGCGCACAAAAGGGGAATGTCACTCTGCTGATATTGGAAGCTTGCTAACACAAGCTTGGATAGGATCTATCTAATAATATATCCTAATCCACATCCCTAACATTCCCACAAATGGAAATCGTGTGCCAGCGGCACAGCAGCAGCAAGAGGCCCCATTAGCGAAAGCACGCCTCTAGTTAAGAACAGTTTCAGGTTAAGAATGGACCTCCGGAACAAATTACATTCAAGTGCATAACCTCACCATATCTGCACCATGTGTGCTGCTTTCTATCATGCAAATCACATGTTAGATTTTTGAAGCTTACAGCTGCTTGTTTCCAATGACTTGCATTTGGCAGAAATTAGTTTGGAAAAATTTTTGCCTTTAAAAATGTACAACGAAGAGAATAGAATCTTTGAACTGTTGCATTTCTCATGGAATTGTCTGGATTAAGAAACACACAAGTTTTCCTTTTGTTACATCAAATACCAGGTCTTAGAATGCTGTATACTTGCATTATTTTAATTGTGCTGGATCAGACTATAAGTTCATCTAGTCCAGCATTCTCTTCTCACAATGAACAACTAGATGCCAGTGGGAATCCTGCAAGCAGGACATGAGCACAAGAACACTCCGAAGTGAGTTATTATATTAGCATATACAGTAGTGTATTATGCCAGGTAAACTCATTCTAAAGCTCCACAGATGGGGTTAAAGCATGTTAGCTATTACAGTCTTTCTTAGAACTTTGTGCTCTTTTAAAGTTTTTGAAGAAATATTTAACATTCAGCTACCACTACACATACAGCAAGCACAAACAGTAAAATGCATATTCTACCGAGATAAGATACTAAAAAAAACAAAAGGAAACAATTGTTTTTAAGGTGACAAACAACAGTTCACCTCTCTGACCAGCAGGAGGAGGAAGAGCTCATTTAATGTTCCTTTCTGTACCTCTTCAGCTGAAGTTGTACACTTTATTTGTACTCCGACAAAGCTCAGACTGCTCCACTAAAACTCTGTACTCTACTCATATTGTAATTGAGAAATCAAACGTTGCTTCATGCATTAAACTGTTCTGACTCAGAGCTTAGAGCCTGCAAAGTGTGCAGTACAATCCTAGTAGCAGGAGACTCTTTCAGGTGGTTCACAATTTAACGGAACCACCTTTACCATCACGGCCTTGCAAAGACCCCAACATCTCCTGCAATGATTTTGCAAAGTTTTTTGCAGATAAAGTCGCTCAGATTCGGAAGGAGCTAGACACCACCGTGGGAACAGGGCCGGGGCAGGCTCTGTCTGGTCAAGTTGCATGGAATCAATTTCAATCCGTTACCCGCGAGGATGTGGACAGGCTGCTTGGACGCGTGAAACCAACCATCTGTTTCCTTGATCCTTGCCCATCCTGGCTAATAAAAGCAAGCCGGGAATGGCTGGGCGATGGGCTCTGTGGGGTGGAGAATGCTTCTCTCTGTGAGGGAGTATTCCCAGACCCGCTGAAAGAGGCGGTCTTTAAACTGCTTCTTAAAAAATATATATCTTTAGACCCGGCCAATATGGCCAACTATCGCCCAGTCTCAAATCTACCATTCTTGGGCAAGGTACTCCAGGCACGCCTGGAGGATGCGGACCATTTGGATCCCTTCCGATTAGGATTCAGGCATTATCATGGGACTGAAACTGCCTTGGTGGCCCTGGTTGATGATCTCGGGCGGGCTAGGGACAAAGGTGAGAGCTGTTTCCTAGTTCTGCTGGCCTTTGACACCATCGACCATAACATCCTTCTGGACCGTCCAGAGGAGCTGGGGACACTTTTATACAGTGGTTCCGCTCCTTCCTCCTGGGCTGTGTCCAGAAAGTGGGGGGGTGAGTGTTCAGACCCCTGGGCTCTCACTTGTGGGGTGCCTCAAGGTTCTGTCCTCTCCCCCATGCTTTTTAATATCTACATGAAGCCACTGGGAGAGATCATCAGGGGGTTTGGGCTGGGTGTCCAGCAATATGCGGATGATACCCAGCTCTACCTCTCTTTTAAATCGGAACCAGTGAAGGCGGTGAAGGTCCTGTGTGAGTGTCTGGAGGTGGTTGGGGGATGGATGGTGGCTAACGGATTGAGGGTGAATCCTGGCAAGACAGAAGTACTGTTCTTGGGGGACAGGGGGCTGGGGTGGAGGACTCCCTGGTCCTGAATGGGGTAACTGTGCCCCTGAGGGACCAGGTGCGCAGCATGGGAGTCATTTTGGACTCACAGCTGTCCATGGAGGTGCAGGTCAGTTCTGTGTCCAGGGCAGCTGTCTACCAGCTCCATCTGGTACACAGGCTGAGACCCTACCTGCCCATGGACTGTCTTGCCAGAGTGGTGCATGCTCTAGTTATCTCCCACTTGGACTACTGCAATGCACTCTACGTGGGGCTACCTTTGAAGGTGACCCGGAAACTACAACTAATCCAGAATGCGGCAGCTAGACTGGTGACTGGGAGCAGCCACCAAGACCATATAACACCGGTCCTGAAAGAACCAGTACGTTTCCGAGCACAATACAAAATGTTGGTGCTGACTTTTAAAGCCCTAAACAGCCTCAGTCCAGCATACCTAAAGGAGCGTCTCCACCCCCATCGTTCTGCCCGGACACTGAATTCCAGTGCCAAGGGCCTTCTGGCGGTTCCTTCACTGCGAGAAGCAAAGCTACAGGGAACCAGACAGAGGGCCTTCTCGGTAGTGGCGCCCGCCCTGTGGAATGCCCTCCCATCAAATGTCAAAGAGATAAACAACTACCGTACCTGACATTTAGAAAACATCTGAAGGCAGCTCTGTTTTTAATGTGTGACATTTTAATGTATTTTAATCTTTGTTGGGTGCCACCCAGAGTGGCTGGGGAAACCCAGTCAGATGGGTGGGGTACAAATAATAATAATAATAATAATAATAATTAATAATCTTGTCACAATGCCACATGAGCAAAATAAACCTTGTTGCTCTCCCTCAACTAATCAGAAGTTCTGGTATACCATTGCAAGACAAGTTCTGCCTATCATCCAAACACATAGGAGTCTTGCCAGAATAATAGGTGGTAGGATAGATGATGGTATTATTAGAGAACAGGATAGAAATATGAAGTAATTTGGAAGCCAGAAGGGGACTGTAAGGATGTGTTGCCAAATGACCCCTGACCCTTGAGGTTTTCATCAAAATAGAGATTTGGTAGGGTTGCCGTATTTCAAGAAATAAAAAAACAGGACCCCCTTAATGTTGTTGACGTGTGTGTTTTTTTAGGAAACCCCTAAAATTTTGAAGAACAAAACGCTGCCCTTTGGAAATTCCCCCCAGACGTCAATTCTGTCTCTGAAATCCCGCTGTTGACTTTATTCAGTTTTTAAAAAAAGCAAAATCCAAAGCCATCTCATTGCTACCAAAGTAAACTGGGGCATTCCCCATCCACGCAGGTGCCTTTGGTGTTCTCTCAATCTGGTATAGCAAGTGTAATACTGTATATGGATGTCCTGTAATGCATTGAAGTGACTGAGGTTACACCCCACTGCACACCTATCGGGGTAGTAAGGGGGGGGGGTTCTTGCAACAACCCCATTGAGCATAGTGAGATGGATTTTTAGTAAACATGTATAGGATTGGGCTGTTGGAGCTGGTCTGGCCCCTGTTACCAGTCAATGGTCTTTGTTTTTCTGTTGACATCAGAATCTTTATTGTATTTGTATACAGAACAGCAGGCAGGTGCCCAAGGGCTGGTTTGCGTCTGAGCTCTGAGCAAAGCGGGTGGTATGCAAGTTATGCAAACAAGAGGTATTCTGCCTGAGAGGCAACTTCCCTCCTGCTCTCTCTCTCTCCTGATCTGTGATACTATCACTAGGCATTATCACTTTGTCTGCAAGAGCAGTAAATTACCAAAACATCCCACTTTGCGAGCTCGGCTAATTTAAGCCATTCACCTTCACTGACCTCAGGTGATTTTCAGGTTTGGAGTGTGAATCTTTTCAGCTTCATACACAATACCCATGTAGTAAAACATACGGTTGGATCCAGACAGGCAGAGCAGTCCTAAGAGGGGTCCGGAAGTTCCTGCTGATGAGGGTAAATGGTGATCTTCTTCTTTGCTGTATCACCTCCAGGCTGCTACAGCAGATTAGATTAGGATCCAGTAGATTCATGCACCCACTCCTGTAATTCCCCACTTCAGCACACTCCAGGTAGCTTCTCAACCACTTGCTTCTGGTGGGTGCAGCAGGGGCCTCAGCAGTGGTAGATCTCCCCCAGTGGAGAGACCCCCACACCTAATCATTTCTCCCTCCATCAGAGGAACTTCTTGAGTTAGTGATGATTAAAGTTTCCCATTGACTTCAGTGGGACTTAAGTGTGGCTAAGAGTACAATCCTGCATGTGTCTACTTGGAAGTAAGTCTCATTGCACTCAGAGCGACCTATTTCCAAGGTTAGTGTGCAAAGAACTGCAGCCTTAGCCTTGATGTTGTCGTTTAGTCGTGTCCGACTTTTCGTGACCTCATGAACCAGAGCACGCCAGGCACTCCTGTCTTCCACTGCCTCCCGCAGTTTGGTCAGACTCATGTTGGTAGCTTCAAGAACACTGTCCAACCATCTTTCCTCAGTCGTTCCCTTCTCCTTGTGCCCTCAATCTTTCCCAGCATCAGGGTCTTTTCCAGGGAGTCTTCTCTTCTCATGAGGTGGCCAAAGTTTTGGCCTTCGCCTGGATCCAATCCATAATTGGTAAGTAATGAGGAATACCTATCAATGTCTTCTAAAGGCCTGCTCTAGGACTGACTCTACCCTGAGCCATTTTTACAACACTTTGCAAATTCTAGATATCTCATTCCTTGACTTGTTTATCTACAATAGATCACAGGCACCTCATGATCCATAACTAGTCATTGTTTCATCCTGGCCGGTTCAGCACCAAAATACATTTCTTTCCCTGTTGAGGTAGTGGTGTCATGACCATCCTTGCCTGGACATGCCCAACCTCCTTTTTGTGTACTTGCACAGGGTTTGACATGCTGCTGTCCCTGTATAAATATTAAGCCGTTAAATGTTACGTTGCTATGTGGTACATGCATATTGATCATATACATAAATCGTACTACAGTACAGAAATATTGTGAGGTGTGTCTGTTTATACACATATATTTAAGTCTACATGGGAAAGCCCATAGCTCATTGGTAGAGCAGACAGCTGCATAGTCCTGCATTGCAGAGGGTTGGACTAGATGTTCCTCAGGATCTTTCCCAACTCTACAATTCTATGATTTTGCAAGTGGAAGGTCTCTAATTCAGTCTCTACTAGCACTACCTATTGAAGGATCTTGGCCAGCAGGGCTGAAGAAGGCTCTTCTGAGGGCCAGAGATGAAAGGCGCAGGTAGAGACCATTCTAGGTTACTTGGACTAGCAGCCTGACTCAGTATAAAGCTCTTGCATATGTACGTATGATTTGCCCCTTCATTTGCCCCTTCAGATTCTCAAGTGGCTTCAGACAGGTGGCAACACTATGTTTAGGTTCAGGGTTGCAATGCTACATCCCCATGCTTTATGTATGCTGTGAGGAGTTGCCCAATCATGCAAAAGAGACTGATGGTAACTTTATATATTTCCCCCTAGACAAGACTGGAACAAAAACCACCAAAAAAATATCCCTGCTTATTTCTTTAAAAATGTGGGCATCCCTGAACCTAACAGTTTGTGGCTCATTCTTTATGGAATGTTTTATGCTTCATTATTTACAACATACAACAAAATACAACTGTTAACAGTGTTAAATAATAGCAGAGAGAGGGGGAAATTAAGAGCTATAGGCAAGGGAGAAAAGATGCATTTTCTGATGAGATTTGAAAAGAAGTGGAAAGTAAATGAGGCAGGGAGATACAGAGAAGGCGATTCCGAAGGGGGAGGGAAGTAAAAGTCTCTAGTACCACCGTAGCCAGATGGTGCAAGTAGACTTGGAACAAATATATAGAGTTCATTTGAAAATCTGTCTGTGAATTTCATTCAAACAGTGTTTCATCCAGTGGACCATATCCTCTTCCCCATTAGCATACAATCCATTCATTCAGTGCCACAAACAAGGATTCCAACGTAAGCTGCTGCTTCAAAACTGAAGGACTCTGCATCTCTGTGAAGTTCTACAGAAGCTTCCATTCAGAGGCACCATGTGTTTGAACTTGAAGGTTTCATTTATCTGTCATGCCTAATAGCTATTGATCCTCCATGAATTTGCTTTCCCCCTTTTAAAGATATCTAGATTAATGGGCATCACCATATTGGGTGGTGGCAAATTCTATACATTAATGGTGCATTGTGTGGGAAAATGCATTCTTTTCTCTATCCTGAGCCTATTCCCAACAATCTCAATGAGTTCCAATGCTCTGAATCATCTTCTAACCACACCATGCATAATTTTCTAAACCCCAGTCATATTTTTCCTAAACAAAAAAGTCCCTAATGTTCATATAGATGTCTCAGCCCTTTAATCAGTTTGGCTAACCCTTTTGGCATCTCTATCCATTTTTAGTTGGGGCAACTAGAACTGTACACAGCATTCCAACATCTGCATTGAGATACTGGCTATTTTATCTTCAACCGCTTTCCTAATAATTGCTTGCACTGAACTTGCCTTTATACACCGCTGACTTGATGCTTCCTCAAGCTCTCCCACCATGATCCCAAGCTCTCTTTGTAGGTTAATCCACACCATCTCAGATCCTATCTGTGTTTATATGTCTTTCTCCCCTAAATTAATCATTACCGTTACTTAGATTGGGCTTTGTGTGCCATTTTGCTGTTACAGGTGGGATCTTGGGGGAGGGGGAAATCCTATTGGAGTTCTTTATAGTCCATTTGGCTTTTCACCATGCGACATAATTGGGTACCTTTTAATAACTTGGCCACTTCACTAGCCACTTAACTCCAGATTTATGAATATATCAAATAGCACTTGTCTCAGTGCGTGCCTTTGACAGACCCTGCTGCTTACTTTCTCCATTGGGTGAACTGCCCATTTACTGGTATCCGCTTCTTCCAGTTTTTTTACCAGTCTGCAAGACCACAGTCATCTTGTTCCATGATTGCTAAGTTTACTCAACAGCAATGGGTGAGGGATATTTTCAAAAGTATATAATATGTACTGGATCATTCCTCTCTACATATAGTTGACATTCTCCCAAGAATTCCCAAAGTCTGGTGAAGTGGGACCTCCCTTGGTAGAAACCATTTTGATTCCTCCTCAGCTGAGGCGCAAGGCTGAATATATGAAGCATTCAAGGGTAATTTATAGCCAGCCAGTCTTGTGACCATACTTAGAATTTCACACCAGTATGTTATGACTTTGGGGCAGTTCAGCCACATATGCAAATAGGTGTCTTTCAAGACATAGTTTTGCCAGCAGCAACCACAGCTAAGACCTGTGATTTTTCTCAGTCGCCAGGGGGTAAGATACCATTTAGACATCACTTTAAAGTAAGCTTTTCTCAAAGTTTCACAGGTGGAAAATATTAACCCTTCCTTCCTCACAAACATTGCAACAATCATCATCATCACCCAGCCTGTCTCTGAGCTCCCTCTCCTACTGAATGACTTAAAACTGACTTATTTTCCCCCATCTTACAGATTCTCAAAATGTCTCCCTTCCCTTCATCAAATCTTCTTCCAAAGCCTGTTCATTAAAGGCTGTAGAATCTCTTAAGTCATTATTTTGGGGCTTATATAAAATGTAATGCCTTAACTGGCAGTGCTGAATTCAATGCAATCTAGTGACATTATCATACGGTGGTTAATTACGGTAATTAAAAACAGCTATGTGGTGTGTGTGTTTTTTTAAAAAAGACAACAACTAAAAAACAGTGCAATTGTCCATCTCGTTTGCATTCCTATTTCGATCTTTAATGTCAGCTGACAATGTGGGATTTTTCCCCCCTTCTCTGTTGTAATACACACACCTTTGATTATGATCAGTGATCATACCTGCCATTTTGAAAAATGTCAAATGTTGCCTTCATTCAAATCTTTTATATAAATAACTCCCACTGAAGGGAATGGAACATAAAAAGTTTTGCATCTACATGAAAGTCCTCAGAAGATTGGAGTTTGATGTTATCTGTATGCCAATGACACTCAGATCTCTCTCTCTCCTTTTCCATCTCACCTAGGGAAGTCAAGGAAGATCAGGTTCACAATGTGGTCCTTCTATAGAACCCAGTCTTGATTCTGGATTTTAACGTGGCAGCTATGGCCAAGAGGTATATTTGCCCAGCCTAAGCTGCTACACTAACAGTGCCCATTTCTGTACCTGTTGTGGGGAGGGGGCTGATGGACAATCAAACTAAGTGATGATGAAATAGAAATACAGTAGTACCTCGGGTTAAGAACTTAATTTATTCTGGAGGTCCGTTCTTAACCTGAAACTGTTCTTAACCTGAGGTACCACTTTAGCTAATGGGGCCTCCCGCTGACGCTGTGCCACCGCCATGCGATTTCTGTTCTCATCCTGAAGCAAAGTTCTTAACCCAAGGTACTATTTCTGGGTTAGCAGAATCTATGACCTGAACCTGAGGTACCACTGTACTGTAACAGCAATTAAAACAAACAAACATTTACACATGCAATAGAGCAACACATCTGTACTAAATTCTCTATCTGGTTTGGCTATATTTAGATAAAAGTGTGAATCTTTGAATAATTGATTTTGAGGGAAATCAATCAAGTTCCTACAACCCAAACAAGTCATTCAAGTAATGTTGTGATTCTGGCTGCATAGAAGTAATAATTGACTTAAAGGATTGTATCCAACTAACATGTTCCATCAGCTCAAGAATTTCCTTGTGCACAGTGGAGAGTCTGCCCCACCCCTCTCCCCGTGTGCATTCCATACCCCTCCATATCTACTCCAAAGGGTTGGAGGAACCCCTAGAACAGATGTAGAGGTCCCAGGGGGGCAGGAGAGGGGGCCGAGTTCATCTGAGCAAGTGAAAATCCTCCCACTGATGGAACACATTATCTGGATAGCAACCAAAGGCTATGTGATAGAGTTACATACATTCCTCTCCCCTGCCCACCCAGTAATAATATTTGGCCAAACTGATTGTGGAAGCGCAGGACAGAAAGGAAAATGAATTTCTTTATCCACTTTCAATAACAGAACAGAGAAACAGCACAGAAAACAGGCGCACAGTGGGGAAAAATAAATACCGGTATGCCGTTAAGATTTTACGCTTGTTACAGATTCGTGCAAAAATAATGCTAAGAGATATTCTCCTGGTGCTGGAACAACTTCCACACAGCGTTTAAACGAAACCTGTTTCCATATTTGTGCTTGAGTGAAAAAGAGCTGACGTGTGGTTTGCCATGCATCAAGTTTGCTGTTTCCCCCACCCCATCTCTCTGGCTCACATGTGTACTCGAATTCCTTACGAAGCAGGCAGCGTGTATTACTCTAACAAATCTCAGAGCATGGATCTGTTCTAAAGATGTATTGCAGCAATACCCCAGCAAAGTGAGATGCCAATAACCGAGTGGGAGGACTCGGCGATCAACTTTATTATTCACAGCCAGATGCTCAAGAGAAAAGAGTGCAGGTGCAGCTGCAACGGATATGATTTGGAGATGGAACTCTGTGCCTGGAATAATGCTTTGTCAGTAAACCATAGGAAACTGATATAAATAGGGAAACAGGACTTTGGGGGTGGATCTAACACATGGAATAAGGCTGGTGAAATAAAAAGCGTTAACTGTTACTTATACGATATTGCGTTTATTAGTTGCTATTGAAAAATGATTCCGTTTCCTCACAACTGGGTTGTATATTAGAGGCCTATTTAAATGGGCACCAGGACTAAATTCACAGATGTGGGCAAGGTAACACTTCCACTCCTATTTCGAGGACCTTTGCCGAGTAGTTCCTGGGCTCTGCAACATTTTTAATTGTGAGATCTTAACTTGCCAAACTTGGGGCCAAACTGGACGTGAGGTTATTCATGCAATTGTTAATGGCATGCATGCTTGTTTGTTTGTTTTAAAAAATGTATAAAGTAAATATCAGGCCTTGTCCCAAACCAGACTGGGACTGCAGAAGGGAGAAGAGGGCTTCCTGAAGCTTTTGTCCCTTCCATGAGATTGGGAGCCTCTGCAGCTGATGTTTGCATGGGAAAGAAAACTCCCATTTGTGCAGGTAGGAGCTTTCCTTCTGATGCAAACTGCAGGCAGGGGGTGGGTGATCTTGTTTGGCACTGCAGTGTTGGCAGGGCAAAGAGTTAAAGCTCTCCCTCTCTCCCTTGCAGTCCCAAGTTGGACTCCATGGCTATTATTTACTTTAAAATAAACATTTGCACAATTGCACATCTGGAGAGCCAAGGGTTCTCTAGCCCTGCAATAGGCTCTTGGAAGACGTCAGCTGGGTTGTCTGCAGATACAGGAATCCTGGCAGCCTGTTTCAGCAGCTGGGCACTTTGTTTCTGCCAGATCAATGTCAGGAGATGAGTGAAGAAAGAGAGTGAGTTTGTGAGATGCAAACAGGGATTGGTAAGATCTGGCAATTTGGGGGGTCTCTCAATTTCTCTTCTTTCCAATCTTAAATTCAGTTATCTACCTTTCTGCAGCAATTTGTGATGGGTTTTTTATTTTTAAAAAAATCATGAAAATTCCTCAGCATTTTAGTGCAAATTTCTACTAATAAACACATGTTTGAATGCATTTTAAACTGATGCACACATCAGAATCAAGCAACACAAATTTTGGATAAGGGAATTTTGAACATATTTGTTCTCATATCGTTTCAGAAAGTAAAAAACCAGGAGATTCACCTTTGAATGCAAACTGAATTGACTTCCCCCCCCCATCCCTAGCTGTGGAGGATATAGGGGATGCAGTTAGATAGGAGGAGGAGGAAGAAGAAGAAGAAGCAGGAAGGAAGTAGTGAGGGGTTGAAGAAGAGACACAAATTGCCTCCCCCCCCCATCGTAATTTCTTTTAGCACCTCACTTGTACAGCCCTATTTGGAATATATAGATGTTGAGATCTGGCTCTTAGGAACCAATGCTGTCAGCTGCCTCTTTATTGCCTCCCTGAAGCAGGCATGTGTGAAGAAGCAAGGAAAGGGCCAAATGAGCTGAGCCAGCATCACTGGGGGGTGTTAGTAATTTACTGCTGGCAATTACTAAACCTCCCACACCCATAAGCAGGGAGATGGCTGAGCAGAAGTTGCCTTTGAGGCGAGATGCCTCCCAGAGCAATTCCTGAGGTGGTATAAATTACAACCCACCTTTTCCTAAAGCCTGTGCCTTTACTCACCAACTCCCCAGCTCTTAGTAGAGTTTCTGCTATTTATTTACTTTCTCTCTCTCTCTCTCTCTCTCTCTCTCTCTCTCTCTCTCTCTCTCTCTCTAGGGCTATATCATCCATTTTTCCCCAAAGGAAAAGAAGTATACTGTTTGTGTTTTCTCCTCCTTCGCTTGTGAAGAAAATGTGTGTTTCCAGTTTTAGCTGGAGCTTTGCGGCAAAAACACCACAGGTCACTCACACTGATGGAAGGATTCCTATCTGAAATGAAAGTATCCAAAATGGAGCGAGCCTGAGGGGTGTTTCTCTTATTCTTTTGAAGCTGGAAACTTCCTCTTGGGTTAGCTTGTTAAAGTTAGGAGTATTTCTATTTTATTGTGTCCTTTAAGAAATCCAGTCTTGGGGCACATTCTGGTTTGTGCCCTCTACGCCTCTGATGTAGCATGCCAGAAGCCTATGGCTACCCAACAGGGTCAGGCAAGGATTTTCTCCCAATGGATGTGTCTCTCTGTGTCTTGCCTTCTGAAGCCTCCAGCTTTAGGATCTAGAGGGTACGTGGAATATTTGAGAAGTTGCAGGCAGCAGTGAGTTATTCAGTTCAATATCCCAGCTGAAAACTGTATATAAATGGTGTGTGCTTGTCAGGGTCAAACAAGACATCACATGGGCAGGTGGTGGGTCATGTTATCCTGACCAACCTTTGTATAAGCAAAATAAAATAAAATAAAAAATACTTCTGAAGAGGTGCTCAGGGTCAAAGAAGTAGCAGGGACAGATTCCATGAGGCATGGCTTGAAGTAATCGGGGCTAGGCAGGCCCAGCCCAAGACCTTTTGCTGCCTGAGGCAAAGGACAAAATGGCTCCCCCTCTCAGTTCCATATGGAGAAGCCTCCACCACACCTAGGCAGCAAGCCATATTAGAGGTGCCAGGAGAGCATGTATGACAACAGAGTAGAACTCAGGAAGAATGGCCAGGAGATGCTACTTAGGAGATGCTACTACTTCACCAAAGTATCAGTGCTTGAGGCAGTTGCCTCAATCTGTTTTATGGTAGGGCCAGCCCAGGGGGTAGAGTGTTGACAGTAGTGGCACTCAAGCTGTAGCAACCAATGTATGAAAGAGTTCCATTGCTGCAGCACTTTAGGCAGCACGTAAAAATGTAGGTGTTTGAAAAGTCCTTCAGTTGAATAGTTTCTTTTTCTTGTTTATCCCAATAATTTCTTTCTAATGGCTGTTTGGAATTAGTTGTGGTGGATTTGGAATGGGTTTCTTATGCCAACATTTTGATCTTATGATTGGAGTTGGAGTGCAGTTGCTACATATCGTAATACTTTTGCGATGGTTGGAATGGTTAGCACCTTGATTTTCTTTGGAAAATTAGGAAGGATATAAAGATAAGAAATGAATATTCGCTGCCTGCCACTTCTCGACTCCAGAATATTCCTTTCCTCTATTTTTCTGTTATTTGCAGTTCCACAGGAGCAGGTGGGTAGAGGATGCTGCCGGGTGTGTGTGTGTGTGTGTGACAATTTGTAATACGAAAGTGAGCAAGTGGCCAAAGAGTTAAGCGCCCCCTTCCTCTCCCCCAGTTATTTCACTTTCTGGAAATTGGACATAGGAAGGTGATACTATGGACTTAATTTTGTCATAACAGGCATATTATTCTACAATTTGGTTACATATTTCCTGAAGCACAACTTTCTAGGCATTCAGATTCAGGAAAGAGGCTATAAATTGAATGGCACTTTATAATAAGACATTTTCATCAATATGTGAGAATTAAGCCTAGTTCTCAATTTAATATACTTTTAAGTAAGTGGGTGTTGGATTGTGGTGCAATCTTCACTTAAATTGGAGCCAAAATATGATGCCAATAAATTGCCCATATTTTATCTCGTTTGGTAGAATGTGTTATTGATTTCACCAAGAAGAGGCTGTGGTGTGTAATGTGACTATATCTGAGACTGCTATGATTAGTGGCAGATCTCTAAGTGGAAACTGCTTCAGATCCAGGCTGTGCAATTTAACCCCACCTCCCATGTTGTTGCCATCACTCAATGACGCTTCATTTGCTTGAGGACTGAGCACCACTTATTGCTTTTGACCTTCTGACCTTTCTCCCGGTCTCTCTGTTGTTGAGGATTACACACACATACACTTTCCAGTTCCTGAGACTCTATTACTGTGTTTGGTAAACATTATAACTTTATCAACAAGAAATGAATAAAAAAAAATCCAAAAGTGACAGATAGTGTCTTATTGTATCTGTCATCTCCTGTTATTCTTGGTGACATGAGAGGAGAACACAACCCGACTGTGATGCGTTGTGACATGACACATAACACTAGTTACTCAATTTGTACCTCATTAGAGGAAAACAGTAAAAGCAGGAGCCAGCAGTAAACCTCTTTTTACTGATCTCCTTGTTCCTTTTGCTATTCTCATTAGGCCCCCATGTAGACTATTTTTAACAGCATCATTTTTATCATGTCATGAAGAAGAAGATCTCAGGGCTTGAGCAGGCCACTTGCTCTTTCCTTTGTGGTTACAGCAGATGTTTGTTATATTTCTTGTACCCACTGAAAGTCTCCTGTTTTAGCTGCTACTGTTACCATTAATTAGAAATAAATCAATCAAAATGCTTTGCTTAAGTATGATTATGCCATTTCTTCAGACTTAGAAGTTTTTGCAGACTGAGAGGTTCCTTCCGGTTCCAGAAATGCAAATCAATGGGCATGAATGGAAACCCTCTTAGTAGTGTCACCTTCCATTGCAATCACAGCCTGACAGACTTCACTTCTTGATTTTCTAATAGGTTTCCTTCTAGCTCAGTAATAAGAGTGCCCATAATTATTGGGTCACCACCTGATGTTTTAACATGCTGACTCCCATTAAAGGGATCTCGGTGGATCTCCCTGCCCAGAAGCCAGCATGGGCTGATGGCCCAAAGGGCTTCCAGCAGCTGCCTTAGTACGGCCACCTCAGTAGATGTTTGGGAGGCCATAATCCTTGGCACAACCCAGAAGCAGTTCCAGCCTTCTGGCAGGAGGCTGGAATGGATATACACCCAATGCCTCAGCCAAAGTTCCACCTCCACCTGCAATCAATGCAGTTGTGGCCATTTTAATTCCAGATTGTTGTCTGCCTGAGTATGTACTCTCACACTTCACCACAGAATTAGAGCAGGGGAAGGAGGCACTGCAACTAGGACCACAACAACAGGCCAGAGAAGGTCAAATAATAAAACCTGTTCGCTATAAAGGCTTCCTCATTGGTTTAAACAACTTGGGGGTGGTAGTTCTCTTACAACCCACAGACCTACGGCTTTATTTTGGACACTTCTCAATTCTCTCCTCAGTTCTACCTCCAACTATTTTAGAACACTTGGAGGTGAGCTGGAATCGGTGTGGCTGTGAGAAATTTCACCTTGTCAGTGTTTTTTTTTAATAAAAAAAAAGTTTTACTATTAGCTAGAGATCATAGTTTACTGGGGAAATTGTTTGCATTTTACTCACAGTGGAGTAAGGGAAATCACCTCTATTCCATTGCCAAGATACTTGCTTTCTGTGAAAACCTTCTTCCAGTTATGGATGTTCTGATACATATATACAGTGCTTTTTTTTCTTTAAAAATGTTTAGGGGTACCCTTTTTCCTACTCGTATTGAAATACTGCCCCTCAATAAGGCCAAACTTAGATTCACAAAATGTTTAGGGGTATGCGTACCCCCGTGTTCCCCCAGAAAAAAAGCACTGCGCACACACACACACACACACACACGTAGTGCAGACAGAGGTATCTCTGATATTGTAGCAACATATTCCCTGTTTCAGTATGAATGAATATTGCAGACAGCAGCCACAAGAAGAATTGCTGGGTTTTAGTTTACTTTTGTTTTTTGTTGTTGTGCAGAAGTCTGATAATCAAGTATGCAGCATTTGAAAAAGTTTCAAACTGTAGCCAGGGGACTTTGCTCTGGAGGCTCAACAGAGGTCCAAAAGATTTCACAACAATAGCACGTTAACAGCAGCTGAGGAAAGCAGGGAAGACGTGGTCAAGGCGTTGTGCTTAAAGGATGTCCATGAGATACAGCTGTACAGTAACCAAGAGTGACATTCTTCATGTTGTATCAGTTTAAAAATCCAGATAGATCTAGATATAGATGTCAGCTACTAGGACAACCAGGCTTCCATCGCCCATGGACATCCACACAGCCAGCACCTGTCTACTCAGCAGGTTGTGTGCCTTGTAGTGAAGGAATCGGCATGATCTGCTTCCCCCAGCCCCCTCCTTCCTCTCCCTAGGCAGATGCACCAGCAACTCACAGCGGAAGGTGCACCTCCTACCAGTCTGCACTGGCACATGGAATTCAGTCAAGGAAGGCAATGGATAATTATTTGCTATGGATTGCAGATGGTCACTTTGTCTGCATTGCATTGGCTGGGTTTTTAATGTCCCCCCTTTGGTTTATAAGGTGGGGAGGGCAGAGAAAGGAATAGACCAGCTCACAAGGAAAATGAATTTTAGGCTGCAGTCCTGAGAGGAGCCCCACTGAACACAGGGATGTTTACCTCTGAGTAAGCACAAATCAGGTTGTGCTGTTAATTGTGTCCATAAAAGTTATGCTTTAACGTCTGGTCTTGCAGAGCATTGCTTTTTTCCCCGGACAATCTGTGGAGGAAGGTGCTAAAACAGGAACAGCACTTTCACACTGAAACAGCAACCAAAAATAAAAGAAGCCCCATCAGGTGAAAGTGAGACTATAGGAGATTTTCAGTTTGAGCCACCATGTATTAAAATGGCTATAAACAGTGACAGAGGCAGTCTTTTTCACTGTCTGTTCTGTTAATTGTTTTAACTAGACAAGATGGGTGTTTCTTTGGGAAGGGGGGATAAGCTATTCATTTCAAAAGCGCAGCAGCTTTAAATGCCTTAGAATTAAGAGGCTGTGTGAATGTCCCCAAAAGAAATGATGATCAAAAAATAACAATAATGGAGTTAACTGGGGAAGCATTATGTTCACAGCCCAGCATTTATTTACTTATTAATTTCCCGTCTTCTTATTCAGTGCTGCCTCCTGCATTTTTTCACCAGTCAAGTCAACATTACTGTCTTTTTAAAACAGCTGTAAATCTCTTTGATTGGGACTGGAGGCTGGAATCATTCATGTTGTGTTAAACTAAACTGTCTTATCTCCTTGAGTGCCATGAAGCCACTGGCATGTCCAGAGCTGCATCTGTACATGGCCTAGGGATGCCAACATTTGAAAGCTATTAGGAAAGACATTTGGGGAGGAAACAGAGACATGACTGCATCTCCTTCACTCTGTCTCTCTGACACACACACACACACACACACACACACACACACACAAACACAATGCATTTCTAAGATACATCCTATACTAATAGAAAACCTGTTCTCCGAGTGCTGATCCTCATGTAGCCAAAATTGCACTACCCATGCATATGAGGGAGATATAAGCAGACTTAGGGGAGCCCCAAGGTTTACAGAACTACAAAATATTTGGGCGTGGAAAGCCCTAAGAAGTGGAGAGAACAGCACAACAACTCAAAAAGGACTGAGCATGCTAAGTGGGCACAGAATACTGCCTGACAGTATGAGAAGAGGATGGAAAAGCAAAGGCAGGGGAAATGGAATGAAGCATTCTGGGAAAAGGCATGACTGGTAGGAACCCTTACAGGAGCACACCATATTGCGGCATTTTGTTGCATTTCCTTTCTTGATTTATAGCTAGGCCTTCTCTCTTTCATATGTGCATTAACCATGTAGGTCTTCCTGAGCTATTATGGCTTTAACTGGTAGGAGTGTGGAAGGAAGACCTGTTAGAAAACTCTGGACCTCAGAGGCAGAGTCAAAGCCATCACATCACCACCACGGGATTCTGATGCTGATTCACTCCAGATGTTTCCAGTTCAGGACAACTTGAGAGAGCTGATTTGGAGGGAGGAATGTTGGGAAGTTGCTTCATAGCAAGTCAGATAAACGTTCCATTGAGACCATGATGATCCCACTGCTTTTAATATCTGCTTCGAACGACAACGAGAGAGGGAATGCCAAAGATATGGAAGGCAACAGTACACAGCCTGCTAACTTGTGACCTATCAATCCAAATGCTTTCCACCAGCTTTGTGTTGTGGCCTTCCAGATCCTTGACATCTCCCTTGTTCTTGCCATTCTAAGTGGCAAAAACGTAGGATTTTCAACTTCTAGAGAGGAGTACGTTTTATTCGCTTGGTGTTGCTCTACACCCAACCACTTGGCTGTTATTTCAGCTAGAGCAGGATTGCCCAAATTCCCCAGTGGACAGAAGGCCTGTGATCAACACATCAGTTAAACTAAATTTATGGACAATTGAGGCGATGTCTATAGCCATCCTAAACACATTTACTTGGAATCACTATTGTTTTCAATTGGTCGTTACTCTCTGTCAATCACTTCAGGCACCTGAACATGATTGTGGTCAAAATGAGTAGAGAGATGGAGCTGGAAGGTGTGAGCTCATCCCACTTCTGTTCTGGAATTATGGGTGTAGTGTTTAGCTAGTCACTTTTTCTCTGTCTCTGTTCTCTACCAGTAAAATATGAATAATGGTGACCTGTTTGATGGGGCTATCAAAAGAATATAAGAAGAACACTGCTGGATCAGGCCTATCCAGAATCCTATATTCCACACTAACCAGTTGGATGCCTATAGGAATCCCAGAACAGGACATAAGCATAATAGTCCTCTCCCGTGCCTGATCCAAAGTATCTAGCATTCAGAAGCATGGTACTTCTGAACCAGGAGGTAATGCACAGCCACAATTACTAGTTGATATTGAATGCCTTATCCTCCAAGACTTTTTCCAGTCCCCTTTTAAAGCCATATAAGATGGTGGCCATGACCACATCTTGGGAACTGAATTCCATATTTTAATGCATTTCCTTTCATCTGTCCTGAATCTTCAGCTTTGTTCAGTGATTTTGGGTTCTAGTATTATGGGGGAAATGGGGAGACATATTGACTTTCTCCACACCAAGGTTGTAAGCAGCCTTGCAGCAGTTCTTTAAAGTGTTCTGTCAGATATACGTAGAGTGGCCACTTATCCATCTCCAAAAAAGAGAGAGAAACTACAGTACATTGCCAAAAAAAAGAGAACAGAACACTGAAGAGGGCAGGACAAAGCAAGTTAGTTAGATACTACTTTACAGACATGCATCTCACCACCATAGCAGGGAAGACTGTAAACGGGTTACTTGTGTGCCTGTTCCGTCTTCTGCCCTGTTGCCTACTGTGGATGCACAACTTCAAGGCCTCTGCTCTCCCTTGGGCTGGACATTTTTTCAATAGAGGATACCTTCAAATAGAAAATTGTCTCCTCACAGCCCTTTAACCAGAGAACAGTCCTCTGTCAATTAGGGAACAAGGCTACCCCATGTTTAAAAGGAAGTAAAACCTTTATGCCATTGGCTTCAGTGGAACTGAATCAGCTATAATCCAAATACACAGGCTCAAGTGATCTGTGGATTGTGTTGTGAAATGTTACAAATCCAAGATGCTCACTATTAATGGCAGGGTAATCCTTCTGTCCGAACATCTCAGCAATCTCAAAACAAGGGGAAAGACATCCTTTGACAGATGAAAATCAAGTAGGGAAAACAAGATAATGTCATATATATTTTTTCACCCTTCTCTTTCCAATTTATATTTCAAAAGAAAAACTTGAACATGTACTGTAAACAACCTCAGGGCCAATTCCTGCAGTCAGACAAAACTCCTTTTATAGGTCAGGTAGTTGGTGCTTTCAAATAGGAAGCTGCTCAGAAAGGCTTTAGCTTTGATATAAAAACAGATACTCTAAATCAAAGGGGGAGAAACAGATGGCCTTCATTTTTAAGTCAAGGTATGGAATTATTTTGTTGTTGCTGCTACAGTCCAAGCACCATGTAAATCAAAGGCAAAGCCAAAACACACTTGCTTGGAAGTAGGAGCCATCAATTTCAGCAGAACAAATTTTTAAGTAAGGATGTTTGGATTGGGGTGGGGGCATGTTTTTTTATCAACAGTTTGGACTGTTACCCATTTTACAGATTATTCATAATAAACAACTTAGTAGGAATGGACAGAGTGTGTATGTATGCTTCGTGAGGGAAGGGGTTGCGGGGAATAAAAGGTAAATAATTCATAATGTGACAAGTTACCATTTTTTTCTCCACACAGGGCACCTCCTGGTTCCTTCAGCATGCTGGAAACCTAGAAGACTTGTGGGAGGTGGATATCTGAAAGCAGGTAGCATTGACTATGTCATCAGCATTGTGTATATTAGAAAAAGTGTTTCCTATTAATTGCGGGTTGATTAAATTTAAGTGGGCTCTGGATACAAATTGAGATATTGTATTTTAACTGCATTCTGTTCTTATTAACTACTTCATTTGTTCTGATGAATTATTTAGCAGCATTCATTAAATATTTTTGAGCGCTTTCCGATAGTGTGAGTTCACCACCCACTCTCACAGTTGTGGCAACGATAATGACAAGGCACATGGAAGGATGTGCAGAAATGGTAGCTAGCACTGATCCTCTGGTTGCACAGTGGTGTGTGTGTGTGTGTGTGTGTGCTGCCTTCTTCTGCATAAGTAAATTCAGCAAATGCCTGAGGGCACGTAACACATGTTCAGGTTTTGTGGCACACTAGAGGATAAAAGCAAGGATGGTAATATCCACTAATAGAACATTACAACCCATGAGAGACTTTCATTTCTTTTGTGTCTCCTTTCCAGTATGTGGTCTGATCCTTTCACTGGAGAGAAAAAGCTCATTTCTGTAAGGTATAATCTTACCAGGGCACAGTCTGTGTCAGGTTGAAAATATTTCCTTCCCAATTAGCTGGCAGTTGGGTGCAGAGCCATGCTGCGTTCCGCCTTCAGTTGACACTCAAGGTCGTCTGCAGTGCAATCTGGTTAAAACACAAAGCACACCGCAGCAATCTGGTGCTGGCAGCCCAGAACACAGTTAATAGGACTAGTTAAGTCAGAGTCCATTGATTGTAAGCTGAAAGGCACGCTAAATTGATGAATCCTAGTCGCTTAGATATTTACCCATTCACAATTCTAGTTACAGGTAGTTAGCTGTGTTGGTCTGCTGTAGTCGAAATAAAATAAAATCCTTCCAGTAGCACCTTAGAGACCAACTAAGTTTGTTATTGGTATGAGCTTTCGTGTGCATGCACACTTCTTCAGAAGATGTGTAGGATGTAGGATGTGTATCTGAAGAAGTGTGCATGTATCTGAAGTGTAGGATGTGTATCTGAAGAATAGCTGTTTGTTCAATTTTATTTTTGATTCCCCCCCTTAGGTGCCAAAATAAATTGAGCCGCCTTGGGTACCATGGACCTTAACCTGGGGGGTTGTCATTTGCTGTTTTACCTCAGGCAGAAAAAAATGTCTGGGGTCCAACCCTGTTTAAAATGCGTGATTTGAAAACCAATGGGGGGGGACCTGCTGGGGAAGACGGTGATTTGGAATGAAGAAACATCAGGGGTTAAACACCCCTCCCAGCCCCACCATTTATCTCGCTCTAAACTTCTTCTTCCTGAAGTGTTTAAAAATGGAGTTGGGGCACTGACAAACAGACTAGCATGTAAAATGTGCAGTATTTGCAGGACAGTAGGGTTTAGCTGGGTGTTGCTAGAAAGAAAGATAGTATAGCAACTGCTAAAGTACCTTGCATGTTTTTATTGACATCCTATTTTCCCTCTTCTGTTTATCTATATCGGTTGAGAATGTGGCAAATCAAACAAATATGTTATGTAGAAATGTGTGTATTGTAGCTTTTTATAAATGTTGTCATGCTCTTCCGTGCCAGTATTCAATATCCGACAGTGTATCGTCTTATTCATGAAGTTCCAGCATTCCAGAGGGATACACAAAAAGCCAGTGTTTGTAAAATGTTCTTAAAGTAAGTCATTTCTTTGGGTGTCACCTAAGAGATGCATGTTTGGAGATAATTTGGAGAGCGAGTTCTTGGTTGCTAAGAGACCAAAATGGAGCCAAAACTTGCCTAAGGCTCTTTAAACCTCTTATGGGAGCTTTCCCCCCACCCTGTATGGAAAACTAAAGGGCAAGCCTCACATTTGGGGGGGGGGATGTCAACTGCTTAGTAGCATGTTTGGGGCCAAGTTCAGAAACTAGCGAGTCAAAAAGAAAGCAAACTGGAGGATGGTATTCCTATAATACTGCATGTTGAAAATGGAATGATCTAAAATGTTACATTCCTTTCTAAAGACACGCTGGTGACATAGTAATATATTAGGGTGGTGCTCACCAGCCAGCAAATGCTAAAGAAAGGAACAAGGACAGCTGGCGAGAAGCCTGAAGCTGAGGACAAAGACTGTGTGTAAAATAAGAGAAAACTGTTCTCTACTAAAATAAAATACTTGGGAGGACAAAAGAAATTCCAGAGGCCTACTATAGCTGAGATGTTTCAATATAGTAGCCTATGTTCGGTGCTGCCACCACTGCTCAGGACTAAGCAGCTTATGAGCTATAGTATGTATTGAACCCAATGGAAAACTATATGCTTTGCTTTTGAAATGTATCTGTGGCCCCTGCCAGCAAATGTCCATTTGGGTGGGTAACGAATGCTGCACCAATAAACACTCACACAGGATTTGCGAATAACTGGCTTCTCAACAGCTGCTAGTCACGATATCTAAATAAAACCCACCTCTTCAAGAGATGTCTACCTTTGACTCTCACAGCAGGAAGCAACCTTCACCACCAAGTTTGCAAGCTGCTGGGATCATGTGACTGGCCAACCGGAATATCTGTAGACTCTTACTTTTTCTCAGTTTTACTAGAATAAGGTAAAAAGGTAAAGGACCCCTGGATGGTTAAGTCCAGTCAAAGGCGACTATGGGGTTGCAGCGCTCATCTCGCTTTCAGGGCGAGGCAGTTGGCGTTTGTCCACAGACAGCTTTCCGGATCATGTGGCCAACATGAACAAACCACTTCTGGCACAAGGGAATAGGGTGACGGAAACCAGAGCACACGAAAACACCATTTACCTTCCCGCTGCAGTGGTACCTATTTATCTACTTGCACTGGCATGCTTTCAAACTGCTAGGTTGGCAGGAGCTGGGACAGAGCAACGGGAGCTCACCATGTCGCAGGGATTCAAACCACCAACCTTCTGATCGGCAAGCCTAAGAGGTTCAGTGGCTTAGACCACAGCACCACCCATGTCTCTATTTTACTATAATACTTTGCTGTGGGCTCAGGACACATTTTACAACAAAGCTCTATGTAGAATCTAGGTGGAAATGAATTCAATGTGCTTCTTGGTTTTCCAGGACTAACAACCAGGATAAACTTAAAAATAAGAAGATCTGTCATCTGGCTGGCTGGCTATCTGAATTCATATTCAGCAAATTTCAAAGACCATGTCTCATGTGACTTCAGGGAGGTCACCTGACTCAATCTGTGCTGCAAAGGCTGATCATGCCCCTCCATCCTAAGAGGATAAAATATCTGCTGTGTGAATGAGAAGCTATTGTCCTGTTATGCTCTCCCTATTACATCCGATACATTCATTACTTTGTGAGGTAAGTGACATTAGATACTGCCTTTTCAATATTTTTATGCAGCCGTTCATTCTTTTCTGCTGGGTAAACAACCCTCTCTTCTAGTCCAGGCTCATCAGCACTTCCACGGCGACACCCAAATTGTGGGAACGCTATACAAAATGGTACTCCCTTTCTTCTCAAAACTCTCCTTATGTGAAGAGAACTCTGTGTACCACACATAGATGAAAAGCTTCCCTTCCTTTGTGTCAGCGCTACAAAACCTTGGAGAAAATCTGGCATCATAGTTGCAGCAGCAGCAGCCAATGCTGAGCCTTAGATCTTAGCCCTTAATTCATAGGGAGAAAGCCACCAGGATATGTGTGTTCTGTCTGAGTATTATGGAAGCTGGCTGCTATCTTAAAGAACACAGGTATTAATAAATGGGGCTGGAAATAATCAGCAGTTCCACCAATGTGCTCTGCCAAGCTTTCAACACCACTATCAGATTTGCTGCTTGCTGAGAAAATGTCCCTAGTGCTTTCTCATTCATAGTAACAAGTGCAGTGGAACCTCTAACTTTTGTCTCTTTAGGGAGGATTTGCTTAGAATAGCTCTTTTCTCTCCCTCTTGTCTGTTTCCCCTCAGGATCGTGTGTCTGGCTTCCTGGTGGTTTGGGACCAGTTTAGGATGCTGACAATGTGCAAAGTGATTGCTGGTAGTCAACAAAGCTTCAGGGAAGCATTTATGGCTATGGTATACAAGTAGAGGGGGGAATGAGAGTGTATTCACTGCACTTGGAATCATAACATTGGGAGGAACCTCAAAAAAAATTCTAGCCGATGAGTTGTCATATCATCATCACTGGAAGACCACAAAAGGTGAAGCAACAAACATGTACAAATCAGGATAAGGCAAAAGAAAGTCCTTCTGGAAATGTCTGTCAACCAGATCAGTTGCAAAAGTTGTTGCCTTTTTAATGAGGAATTCATTCCTATGTGGCGGAAAACCAGAATTGTGACAGAACTTTGGATGGGGTGGGGCTTCTGCACCCGCTAGTTCAAATGTGTTCTGGATGAGAAGCAGCTAGTACAGACATACCCAAAGAGGGTCCAATTAATTAAGGACATTTGATTACTTTTGGGTCCAATAGGTATTACAGTGGTATCTTGGTTTACGAACTTAATCCGTTCTGGAAGTCCGTTCTTAAACCAAAGCGTTCTTAAACCAAGGCATGCTTTCCCATAGCAGCGGGGGACTCAATTTACAAATGGAACATACTCAACAGGAACCAAAACATGTTCTGCTTCCAAGGCAAAGTTCTGTTTCCAAGGCAAAGTTCACAAACCAAAACACCTACTTCCGGGTTTGCAGCATTCTTAATCCAAGTTATTCATAAACTTAAGTTGTTCTTAAAGCAAGGTACCACTGTATTCTAATGAGATCAGGACACCACACAATGAGTCCACTGAAACAACCTTCCTCCTGTGAAAAAACACCTTGAGGCCCACTTGTTGTACAAGTCCCATTGTGGAAGCTGCAGAGCACTCTGGGTTTCCTCCTTGGCAGGATCTCTCTTGGGATTTGACTAGAATTTATATACAAGTGTGCAAAAAATGATGAAGTACACCAGCTTAGTGTTCCAGTTAGTCGGCCCTCTTTTAGGATACTCCATTACTTTCCATACCTCAGTTCCACTCATTAAACTGCTTTTGGTATTCCCTCCCCGCATTTAAGGTCTTCCCAAAAAAAGTTATTTTGTACTTCTGCAAAACCTGGATTTTTCCTAGTATTGCTGATACCTTCTCTTTTGTGTGGATTGCTACATAAGCACATTCAGGAAGGTGCATGACTTTGAGGGCAGAAATCCATGGCATAATGAACAGGAGGGCTCCCATATGCAGCGAGCCTGGCATGCCACTTCTTGAAATAATGTAATATGAATTACCATCTAAAGTGGTATGGGGGGGGGGGTGGCGCATAAGACCATTAAGTCCAGAGTACAAAATTACCTAACTGCACCACTGCATAAGCAGTGGCACTCTCCCCAAAACATCAGAAACAGAGGGATTGATTATTTTGCATCCACCTTTTCAAAGCAAGGTTTTGCATTTTGCAATGTGATTCCCACTGATGCTGCAGAATGAGGCTTCATGCTTTATTAAATGGACCTCAAATTAATCTGGGGGCATGATAGCTTGAAGCTTTTGCCGCTTACACATAGACCACAAATTGTCACAGACAAGATCAAGAAGCTGAGTAAAAAAAAAGAGAAAAGAGAAGAAATGCTTTCAGTCCTACCCTCCAGCTGCCAAGGAAAAGAATCCAGCACTTTCCTTCTTAGCCAAAGCTGTGGACTGAGTGTTCCATTTTAAAAATGTTCTCTTCTGTTGCTGTGGCACCTTAAAGACTGGCAGATTTCTTGTGGCACAAACATTCGTTGGTTAGAGCTCATCAGATGCTATAATACATCTGGTAGACTTTCAAGTACCACAAGATGACTACTGCTACTACTACTTGTCAGTTTCTGTATCACCATCATCGTCGTCATTGATTCAGGATGGTTCAGAGATAGAATTATCGTATTCAGCTATTGCCAGACATGCGTAGAAGCAACCTCGCTGCCCGATTTCCGGTACCCAGATATGGGCAGAGTGGCACCCGAAATCGGTTCTGTGCATGTCCAGACATGCACAGAAGGAGCCTCCCTGGCAGGTAGGAAATTGGGGAATTTACGGGATTTTTTTCTATTCGGGATAACAGTGGGAAACAGATTAAAATCTGGGGGTTTACCGCGAAAAACGGGAGACTTGACAGCTATGCTTGGTACACCTGTACTAGTTTTTCAAACTGGAAACCAACAGGCTAAGTGAGACTTGTTTGTGACTGTGCATGTGAGAGCGTCTCATTAATAACATGTGAACCAGCTCATTATTACTTGAAGCCATATAAATGTTATTAAATATAACTTACATTTGTTTGCTCCCACTGTTTTGCAAAAAAAAAAAAAAAAAAACAATGGAGGCTGAGATGCCACCCTCCCCTCCAAATCAACATTTCACCCATTGCTGAAATGCACCAGCCTCTGGGCTGGAATGCAGCTGCTAATAATATTACACAGCAGAACTGTTGGAGAGGAACTGAAGACTCCTTTATCCAGCTGAGATTGCCAGGGGGATTTTCAGAAGGTATTACTTTTATTTCTTTCAGTTTGTTTCCTAAGTCTGATTGACTTTTCTATAAGATTACCAGGTAGAAAGTCTATTTTCTGTTGTGCTGGCCCTTTGTTTCACTTGTTTTTTTGTTAGCTCTTGCCAAGCCAGTCAAGGTTCAATAAACTATTTATTACTTACATAAATTATGAGATACAGAAGATGTCATAGTTAAAGCTGTGTCTCTGTTAGCTATTTGGCTATTTTTTTTCAGTGGCATTAACTGAAGCTCATCCAACACACAAGGACTAGACTAGACAGTGCTCTGGACACCTCTTGAGATCCATCTACTATAACAGTGGAGCCAAGGTCCTGGCAGATGCAAGTGCTTTTATCCTCAAAATGTTTTCTTGGTAATGGAGTGGATGGAGGCCAGTAAACTGAAGCTTAATCCAAACAAGACTGAGCCTCTGTTAATAGGTGCTTCTCCCTAGATTGGATGGGTGGGGCATGGCCTGCTCTGGATGGGGTTACACTCCCTCTGAAGGAGCAGGTGTATCATTTGGGCGGGGGCAGGGGGAAAGAATTCTGGATTCCTGATTCTGGAGGAAGTCTATAGGTGCTTGCAAAGTGCCCTCCACCAGCTTTGCCTGGTGGCCCAGCTATGCCCCTATCTAGACAAGAATAGCCTAACTTCTGTTGTTTGTGCTTTAGTATATATTACTACAATGTATTATATGTGGGGCTACCTTTGAAAACTGTTCTGCAACTGCAGTTGGTGTAGAATTCAGAGGCCATATTGTTGACTGGGGTGAGATGGTCTGAATATATAACACCAATTTTAGCTTGGCTTGCAGTGGCTAAAATTTAGTTTCCAAGTCTAATTCAAAGTCCAATTCAAAGTTCTGGTTTTGACCTATAAAGCATCACCTTTGACTGGACTTAATAGTCCAGGGGTCCTTTACCTTTACCTTTACCTTTACTGTTACCTCTACCGTTACCTCTACCTCTACCTCACAGATAACCTCTTCCCTCATGAACCAACCCAAATTGTATTGTTTTGATTAATTGATTGTTGTTTGCTTTATTTATGTTACTAGGTTTGATACGGTGATTATTAAGAGCCACTTTGAGTTCAGTATTTGTTGTTGGAAAAGTGAAATGCAAATATTAAACCAAAATCAAATCAAAAACCTGTGTTCTTCATCTGAGGTCCTTATCTATGTGGTTTCTCCCAGGAAGATGAAGAGAGGAGGCAACACATGAATAGACCCTCTCAAGATTCTGTTTTAAGGTGCCAGATTAATACATTTTTATTCATATCTGCATGTTTTAGGAATAGGGGGTTAAATTGGATTTGTTCTTTTATACTTATTATCATGAATATTTTAGGTTGATTTTATTCTTGCTTAGTATCTATTTTTAATCTTTGTTTTTTTGTCACGTCTTTTTTAGTGCATCTTTTGAAAAAGAAAAAAGTGACATAATAAGAATAAGAAATATTTGGATTAAAAAGACCTTCATATTTCTTTAGTTTAGCTGGTTCAGGTTCTCTTTTACTTTTAATAACTTTCATACATTGGTAAAGCATAGTTGCTAGAGGTCAGTCAGGAAAAACAGCCTTCCTTAATGAGAACCTCCTACTAAGGATCAATTAAGCGAACTCTCTGTTGACATTGCATATCCAGCAGTTCTATAGCAAAACTTAAACAGTGGTAGGTTTCCCATCCTGCCTCTCATTTTGTCAATCACATTTTCTGACTGAAGAGCAGATTCATCTCAGAGAATGCCAGTGGTGGCATATAGTTACATGAGAGTCTAATTCTGTCCAGAATGGATTGTGGGACTGTTGTTTCATTAATACCACAGACTTCCAATACCGCCCTTTGTTGCCCTCAGGGACCCACTCAGAGTTTATGAAGAACTGCTCAGTCCCTCAGTTACATCCATGCAGAGAAATTGAAGCAGCCTTTCCTGGATGCTTTCTTTTCATTTGAGCTGCATGATCTGGAGACGGGCATGAAATGGAATGAAGCTGCTAAAGGCAGCCATATGTTGCAGTTATAAATGCCTCAATATTAATTACTTTCCCCACACTTTAATTCACTGTCAGGCCTATACATTTTGAGCAAGGGAGATGAATTTCATTTGAGTTTACAATTGAAACCTGGGATTTGAATTTACTTTGACCAGGATTACATCCTAAGATTCTCCTCTGGCTCTGCACAGTCACTGCCTCACCATGAGTTCTGGCACATGTTCAGGCAAGCAAACATTAGGGCTTGTTGATGGAAATGGTCCAAATGATTTTTAATACGCTTCAAAGTAGTAGGCTGTTATTAAAATATGCTCTGTGGGGAATCCACAACAGGCTAGCATTCCAGGTCACAGATTGGGCATTCTGATCTGGTGGATTAACAAAGAATGTAAGGCGTGAGCAAAGGAGCTTGCCTTGCACACAGATGAAGTGTGATCCTGTACTTCAAGAGTACAGCACAATTGGCTGGTGTCCTTCCTTTAAGATGAATGAGGAGCCTGTGGCCCTCTAGATGTTTCTAGACTGCAGCTCCCATCATCCCTGGCCATTGGCCATGCTGCCGGCTGGGGGTTGAGTCTAACAGCATGGGGAACACAGGTTCCTCAGTTCAGACCTTGACCTGAGAAAACCTGGAAAGCCTGTCAAAGTAGATTATACTGGGCTAGATGTCAGTTGTAAAAATAAATTTAAAAAATGGCATGTACATCTCCATGGTTGAGTGATACAGGGCTTGGAAGGAAGCATCAGGAAAACATTGCCAAAGCATGCTTTTGTGCCAGAATTAGATCCTCCTACTAGTACAAAAGGATGAGTTCCTCTCTTGAGCTGGAGTTCACATGATAGATAGTAGGTCCTATCAATTGTTCTCTGTTAAAACTGGGCTTTAAGAGTCTCTAACCTCTCACATTTGGCCCCATCAAATTTTCATCCAACGCACAGTGGGGCACATCAGAGCTAGCCAGTTGTCTGAAGCACAGTGTAGTAAGGAGCAGCCAGGAGTGGTGTCGGAGTAGGAATGTCTTCTGACACATCCCTTCCTATTTAGAGATGTACCCTTTGCATTGTATACTGTGAAGAAGGAACATGCAAGACACTCTCTGGAGGCGATCCATTTTTCAAAGGGATGCATGAGAATTTGATATATGAATCCTATTATTTGTTAGGCTGTGTTCATATGGCCAGGCTATCCCTTGGGTTGTTGAGGACATGAGAGCTGCCATAGTGTATCAGGCTGCTGGTTCATTTAGCCAGCATCCTGTCATCTGCGGTGCCTAGCTACAGCCAGAAAAGAGGAGGCAATTACAGAAAGGAAGCTATCCTCAGCCCCTCACTCCCAACTTGTGACTGCCTGCATGTTAGGAATTTGCACCAGCAGGGAATAATTGCCCTCTATGTAAAAGCATGGATAAGTATAAATTCGACATCAAGGCTTCAATCCTGTACCTCAGAGATGGTGTACCTGTTGCCCAGCGGGCCACAATTCCCATCATCCCAGAACATTGGTCGTGGTAGGTGGGGCTGATGGGAGTTGGAGTCTAACAGTCGTTGGAGGATCACAGACGACTCATCCTTGCTACACACCTAGGTGGCAATTCAGTTACACTCACTGGAGATTCCATCGGAGTAGACACAAATAAGATTGCACTGCACAAACACAAAAATACAGAAACAAGTTGTGGGGAGACATTTCAGTTCTCTCTGAGAACAGGGAGAATGCAGAACTGGAATTTGTTAAGAAACTTGAGTGTTTGTCAGGGTTTGAATGAGGACCGTGAATGGCTTTTGTCATTTAGTATTGGCATCTTCAGTGCTTCAGTTATCAAGTGTGTAGCTTTGTATTTGAAAACAGGAGTGCCTGGCGTGCTATGGTCCATGGGGTCACGAAGAGTCGGACACGACTAAACGACTAAACAACAACAGCTTTGTATTCATCTTATTCTTCATATTCCTGCCCTTTTAACTCAGTTTATTCTCCCATATTTATTCTCCCATAATCATGTATACATTATATTAACATATTTTACTTTTCTAAGAAAAAAAGGAAACCAGTAAGAACAATTTTGGAAACCAGGCCTCCACCCCACCCCAAAAAATGGAAAAATAAGAAAAACCTATCTGGTCCAGTATCCTGTCCCAGACAGGCAGAACATATGGGGGGATCAAGTCCCCCCCACCAAAAAAAATCAGTGAAGGGGCTGAGCCCCCTAAAAGTTCCACAAATTTATTTTAATGTCATATGGTATACCTAACACACACTGAAATGCTCATTGTTCATTTGTGTTTAAGTCCCAGTGATATGTATGTCAACTCTTAGCATGCAACTACCTTGCCAACCTAGCAGTTCGAAAGCACGTCAAAGTGCAAGTAGATAAATAGGTACCGCTCCAGCGGGAAGGTAAACGGCGTTTCTGTGCGCTGCTCTAGTTCGCCAGAAGTGGCTTAGTCATGCTGGCCACATGACCTGGAAGTTGTACGCCGGCTCCCTCGGCCAATAAAGCGAGATGAGCGCCGCAACCCCAGAATCATTTGCGACTGGACCTAATGGTCAAGGGTTCCTTTACCTTTACCTTACCTTGCCCTGAACTGAACCAGCCTGTCTGTGGCCAGAGGGGTCACAATCCTATCACTGTGACACCAGGAAGATTAGCTCCTCACTTCTGGACAGCACTCTCAGTCCCCTTTAAACAAGCCCATAGGGCTGGGTGGACAAAGGGCCATCGCATCCATCATGTTTATGGGAGAATAAAATAAATACAGCTTGTCATGCAGATGTACCCTTCACCAGTGTATAATAAACAGAGTCATTCTCTTGAACTCAGCCCTTTATGTGTTTACTTACAACTAAACTCTGTGGATGTGTGAAATGCCGCCTAGTTAGTAGAGCCCACTTCCTTTGTACAGGAGTAAAAAAACAGTGCCCAAGGCAGATTGAAATAAGGTTCAGCAATTCCTGCCTCACACAGCTCCATTTAAAAACATCATATAACCCAGCACTGCTTGCAGATATTGTCCTATCTGGCTTGCTCTGGAGGGCTTTTGTTTTGTTGAGATGGGGCGAGAGGGAGACAATGTGGATGCACAGAGTTAATGCTTTAACCTTGTGTATAATTTATACAATAAACAAAGTCACATGTTTCTCTAATAATTTAGATGTAAGCAAATGTTGATTTATTCAGCAAGGCTACTGCCGAGAGCCAAGCCTGCAGCAGTGAAATTTGAATTAAAGTAGGACAGAAGCAGGCTAGTCTATAATAACATTTGTATAATTTTATTTTTGCCCATGGCTCAGTTCATTTCCTTCTACAGTAGATGCATGAAATTGGTTCTTCAGCCACCTTTAGCTGATGCTCATTGATATCAGGAGTAGGCAGAGAAGCAAGAGAATGTAACCCTTTTAGACTTTGTTTCTAATAGGAAAGCCATGAATTCCTAGGTCATTTTTAACAATGATTCCCACCCACCCCGCCACCGTCTGCACCGGTGAATCATGCTCTGTACAAGTATCTAACTAGGAAATATAGATTCTCCCTCCCTCCCTCCCTCCCCCCCTCTCTCTCACTCCTCTTCTCAGTTTTTCCATGTGGGGGCTTAGACCCAAGACAGCTAAACAGATGCAAATACAGTGTTGTTATTTTATTTCTTTATTCAGGCCTCAGGGCATGAAATCTGACTTCTCCTACTCTGCTCTCAACACCAAGAAAGTTAAGGAGCGAATGCAGAGAGGGGGGCAATTAAGTGATGGTGAACAATAGTATAAAATTTGTGGAACTGGTGCTGAAACCAATCTGAGCTTTAGGTTCCCATGCTGAGAGAAAAGAATGTTGGCAGTTTCCATCACACAAGACATCCAAGTAAGTCCATCGAGGAAAAACACACGCACATCCCCTTTTTACAAGTTTTCAAATCGCCAATATCACTAGAATTCCACAATGAAATGTGTTTGTACCCCTTTTTTGTGCAAGTTGAGAGGGCACCATGGAGTACCTGGTGAAATATGTGTAAAAATCATATCCATTTTCTTAGTTTCCAGGGGCTGTGTGTGTTTTTTTAAAAAAATATTCATTTGATAATTATTTATCATGCATAAATTAGACATCAGACAAAAAAACCCACCAACAATAATAACATTTCATAATTACATCAAGAACTTAAAATTTATTTGCTGTATTTTTCTGAAAACATGCATCCAAGGATTATTACTATTTTTTTAATCCAACTTAAATCTGATGTTTTAAGTATATATATTAACCAACCTTCCTTGCCCTTCTTGGCAATCATACCAGAAGTGTGAGTTTTACCAAATGCAATTAGTTCCAAACCATAATCGGCCAAGAAAACGGGT